>NC_133105.1:7892610-9114965 GCF_022965805.1 Primulina eburnea
TATCTATGATTACGTTATTATTTTTTATATATAATCATTAGATCAAATTTTTTCCATTACATTTTAAATGGATCAAAATATACGATATTCAAAAATCGAAAATCCTAAACGAATCAATTTGGATAGTTGGATCCGACCCAAATACTCTATTTGGGTCCGGGTTTCCGGGGTCGGATACAGACTCCATTTTCATGCCACGTTGCATTTACGATGCAGCTTCGATTTCACCGACGGATAAAAGGACAAGAGGATTACGCCATTTCACTAACCGTCGAGCTCCGCTCCCTATTTTTCTTCACTACGATTTATTCGCTTACATTCGGAGGGTTTCTTCGCTGAGATTTTTGCTGCAACAATGGCTGCTTTGTCCAATCCGTTCGTGATTTCTAAAACTCGTGATGCTCTGCGTTTATCGTCCGGTAAATCTACTGATTCCTTTCATTTTTAGGCTTGGTTGTGTTCTTCGATGCTTTTGATTGGTGAATTTTTTTTTGGAAGTGAATTAACTTCAATTTTTTTTATGCTTGCTTTTTTCCCCTGGTTATTGTTTTTACGTTCGCCAGTCATATTATATATTTGAAAAGAGTTTATTGGTGGTTGTTGAGCTGGTTAAAGATGAAATGTTGAATTGTATTGGCACTAAATGTTTAATAGTATGGGCCAAAATTTATTGATTTGGTTCAGAATTGCAACTGATTAAGGTACCGTTTTCACAATCTTTTATCTGAAAGATTAATTACATCGATAAAATTATTCGAAGGGCGTCCCGGTGAAGTAAGTGAGAGGTAATGAGCGGAGTTGTATGACTTAGATCTCTCTATGTGGCGTGAGTGCAGAATTCGAACAGTATAGTGGATGGTTTAGTGTTAGCTTCTGAAGTGTAAAGAGTGCTGCTAGCAAGATAGGCGAAGTCAGTTTTTTGTCACGTTTAAAACAGTTTCCCTTTTCGAGCTCATTTATGCATCTTGTAAGTTTGAGCTTGTGCATGTGTTTCGTTGCTCTGGATGTTGTAAAAAATATTGGATGATACCGTAATTGCTTGGATTTCTAATCCCTCACTAGCGGTGTGTGTGTGAAAGGGGAAGTGCCACGAGAACAAGGTGAATCTTCTGGAATTGTTTCCACGAAATTTGATTTCATTGTATAATACCACATAAAATTCTTCAAATTATGGTGGTTCACAAATATTCCTTTCATCTTGTAGCAGATGTATGAGCTTCCAGTATACGAAGAACCAAAATTTACACCTCACTATGATGTATTAAATTAGTATAACTCAAGAATGTTTTAGATAAAGATTGTGTAAATCATAAATCATCTTGTTTGTACACCCTTTTGTTAACTGTTCGAAATAGCTTTTGGCAATATTGTATTTTCTTTCCTCTCCTTGGGCATGCCTTAATGGCTTGTTTTGGAGGAAGCGAAGCATTACTTCATTAAATTTGCCTAAGGGTTGGATACTGTGACCAGGAAACCATTATATAAGCTCCACTGGGAACCTCATCACATTATTATTATCTTTTGTTTACACTTAAGAAATATTACACTGTATCTTGGGTAATAATGTCGTTGAAAGCAAGTATGAGGACATGGCTTGAGTTGTATGAGTTGAAATTCGCTCACTTCTTTTGTGCTAAACTGCTTGCTTGCAAAAAGCTTGAGTCTGAATTATCTTCTCTGCCAGGCCCTTTCAATTTTTCATGTGGAGATGCTTGAGAACAAAATAGTTGATGACAGTTCAAATGCAGAAAAATATAATTCCATCAAATAATGTCAATTTTTCATTTTTTTTGCTGACCATTTACCTTGAAAGTCTCTGCAGTATGTTGGCTGACATGATTACTATATGATCATTAAGTATATGCAACATTGTTTGCCTTGTTAGGTTCTTCTCTGAAGTCACGAGACCAATGTGCAGGCCACAACTACTTGGCTTTTAGTTTGAAGGGCACTAGCAAATCATTATCCCGGAAAAGGATGCTCACTGTTCAAGCAAGTTATGGGTATTGTCTTAAGTTTCGATGGTTATTGCTGTTAGCCTCTGGCTGAATTAAAGTTGATTTAACCTTCTAATTGTGGTTGTTAGTTGTGATTGTCCTCTTCTCACAAACTACCTTTACAGTTATTTATATGGATAAATAAATTGGAATAAATAAATTTTGTGCATATTTGTTAGCACTTGGGACTCCCCTAATTTGTCCTAAAGTTTCAGCTATTTTACTATTCACCTCTCAATTTGTTTGAGTTTAACGTGGAGCATCTCTTATATGACATGTTTTGGACCCTGGAGCACTCCAGGGAAGCCAAGAGGGTTGATAATGTAAAATGTATACACTGTTGTTGTCTTTATGAGGTTCTTATCAATGAATGATGAAGGACCACACTTATTTTTAACGAGATGATCAGTCTCAAACTGATTCAGGGGTTTAAGTCAAAATGGTAATGAGTAGCAAGAATAATACTAAACATTTTTATTATATTTCAAGAGATGTTTCTAACAGTTTGTCGGATTTTTCGACTCAGTGATGGTGGAAGGCAAAGTGGTGCAAGCGCCTTTGTTGGTGGATTTGTTTTAGGGGGATTAATTGTTGGCACTCTTGGTTGTGTCTACGCACCTCAGGTGATGATTCTCAGACAGTAATGACTATTGTTTTTACATCCAGCTGCTTTCTCTATGAGCCATTCATGTTCATTTTATTATTCATAACGATCATGACCTTAGAAGCAATGGTCTTTGTTGTTGCATTGAGACTTTGTTACGTAAATGCATGATTGTTCCAACTTCAAGGTGTAAGACAACTACGTTTTGATGCAACTGGCCCTTTTCCCTTTCACAGATCAGCAAGGCTTTTACTGGTACTGATAAAAAGGATCTCATGAAAAAGTTGCCCAAATTTATATATGACGAAGAAAAAGCTTTGGAGGTGAGCAGCTTTCTTATCTCCAGAGTAAACCCTGTTTGTGTAGAAATTTTTTGGTTAAAAAAGTTCTAGAAATTCCTATTCACTTCTTCATAACTTGATTTTATGAGGTTTGCAGAAAGCAAGTTTCCTGAAATGCTTCGGTATGAATGCAAATGAATCACTTAGCTTCTATGTCAATTATATGTTGCCAGTAACCATGCTGACCATATACTTCGATCGGACATTTTGACCCAAAAATGCGTTGTTTGGAGGTGTAATATCTCGTTCAAGTTTTATAACATAATCCTGTAGTTGTATCATTCAAAAGTGATTGCTCTTCAAACCCCTAAACAAGAAAGAGTTGAGTGATGAACATGACTAACTGCATTCTACTAAAATCTTTTGTAATTACTGAGATTGATGTATCATTTATTCTTGTTACCTGCCAGTATGCGTGCAGCCTGGAAGAGATATCGAGAAAAAATTGTTGGATAGAAATGAGAATTTCATTTTTGTTTTCTTTCTAGAGCTCGATATTATGTCATTAAACTGCTTCTGATTCGTATATAAGCCGTAACACTTTATGTATCAATTGATTGTGTGAAGATGCTTACTTGTATTATTCCACCATTGACTCGCGCGCCATTCCTCTCCACAGAAACAACGCAAGAAACTGGCTGAGAAGATCGAACAGCTCAATTCTGCTATAGATAATGTATCCAATCAGTTACGATCAGACGAACCGCCGAATGGATCCGTAGTGAGTTCAGACGACATCGAAGCTATTATCTAAGGCTATGTTTTTCATACTGTTACCTAAACGCACCTTTGCTTTGGGGGGCGACTGTTTTACCTGGAGATGCCACTTTCTACTTGCTATCCATTCCATTGATAAATGCCGATACTTCGATTTCTTTTTCCCATGTTACGCTTCGTGTCAAAGTTGATACAATTTACAGAAATAATACGTTGTATTGGCCATATGGTGTCGCATTTTTATGTTTTTTTCCTTCATGTTCTGTTATTCCTGGCCACGCGTGTCGCACTTGAATTTAACTCTCTCACAACACACACACACACACATACATATGTGATATACCTATCAATGGATTACTATTATTATTAGTGCGGTGATTTTTTTTTTCGATCTCTGTTTCCCATAATCCATAACTCCTCCTAACATTTAAAAGAGCTGCTTAACTTTTATCAGGCCTTAAGCCCTCTCTCCTCGTTGCTGCAGTTTGAGGGGCAAAAGGTGTACATTTGGGTATTCCTTAGATTTATGTATTTCTTCGATAAATCGAAAATAAGATGATGGATCTAAAAATTGACCACGAGATATAACTCAACGGTAGTGTCACCTTGACGTGTGTTGGAAATAAATAATGAAGACATTTCAAAAGTTGACGTGTGTCGGAAATGAACAATGAAGACATTTCAAAAGAAACAATATCAGTAAAGTATAAAGGCTGTTCGAGGTCTACCTGGTTGCAACTCGCCTACAAGAAGCTGAAATCTTGGTGATGATACTATAGGAAAGGTCATGCAAAAAAATAACCCTACATGTCCATGACTTCGTTTTTCAAGAAATTCGCGCATAAGCCAAAAAGAGGTTGACCCACTTCGTTCAACCTCTGATTGATTCCATCTTGTTTCCAGAACATGATCTAATCAAATATAGTTAGCTATAACTTGTTGGGTCAGATTTTTTTATTTTTTTTTTCATTTCAAATTTCAATGTAATTCCTCATTAATATTTACCATTAGACATGATTCTTATTTTGATATACTTATTTCAAATTACATTATAATTTTTCATTAATTTTTACTATTTAGGATATTATTCTTGTTTAAATATAATTCAAATTAATTATAAAAAATTGTACAAATTCGTAACGCCTAATGAACTAATTAATATATATATCAGACAAGTCGCTAATGACATGATATTGCGCACTAGGATCTCTTAACCAATGTTTAAATAATAAGTTTAGGCCACGTGTAAGCAGGATTAAAGTTTGGGTAAAAATTAAATGCAACGAGAAAAAAAAATGTTTAGCTTGTTATTAAGTATTAACCGCATTAAGCCAGTCGGCAATTACACTTTTTAGTTACTGTATGTATTGACATTATTATATTTTAATATATTATTTAGTAAAATAAAATATTAAAAATTTCGCACGGGCTTCTTGGTTCTAAATACATTTTTAAAATTTTTTTTATCATGCAAATACTTTGTCAGACTTCGCCAATGAATTATCGTGATTTTTGAATATGAGATTTTTGTGTTTTTGAGAAGTCGTAATTTTATGCATTTAATCTCAAATTTATAAATTAATTTATCTATTGTTAGCTTGGGATTATCAAAGAAAATTACGACTTCTCAAAATCTAAGCAAATATGTTTAAATTTGTAATGTTTTTTGACCTTGATGCTTTACCATTGTTCCTGCTTCATAGCAGCTTTATATATATGGATATAGTTGTATCCGTATTCGATGGGCATGAGACGTACAATAAACAATACATAAATACAATAAAATAATATATTATATTAACAGTAAGTCATCAAATATTTGAAATAATTACATAATACTACTCGTTTAATTGTGTTAGAGTCGAAAATATTTATCAAATTTAGTTTTCGGACAATTTTTTTGTCAATCGAAAACATATCTAACATATTTAGTCAATCTTGTGACATTGTTGATCGAAATAAGTTTTTATTAACTTCAATTTCATCATGTTTTTTTTGTTATGTAACTTTTACTTGTATGTTTAACAAATCTTATAAGCAATACAAGTATTTGAAAATAAAACACTCGATTTGACCAAAAACTTTAGCCTATCAATTATTCTTTTTCATCTGTTAAATAGCATCTCTCGTTCATCTACTTCGGACACAACTCATAACCATTAAAGTCTAAACATCCATCATAACTAAAAAATGGTTGAAATTTGATACAAGACTTCGTCAAGCTAGTTAAATGCTCACTTTTTAACTTCTTCAAACTCAATAAATGCTCAAAAGTCACATGATATTGTTTAAATTATTCAAACCCACTTAAAGAGAAGATTGATCAAATTTAATCAATTATAAACAACAAACTTTTCATTTAATATCGGACCCGGTTTTTTTTTAAAAAAAAAATCAGTGGACTGCCAACTCAATATGTATAATAAAAAAAATTAGGCCCTATGTATCTGGACAATGTCTTGAGAAGGAGGTCTCATTGACTTCATATATGACTTCTAATCGTGAATTTTTTAATATATCCTTGTTCATGTAAACTAGCAAATTAAATCAATAGTTTTTTTTAATCGGACTTTGAATATTAACACAACCAATTCATCAAATTACCAATAGTTTTTAATTGCTACTATTAAAATCAATCACTAAAATGAATAGATTTCTTTATTTTATGGTTGTTAGTGACTGTATAATTTTTCTATCTTATCTTATCTTTTCTTTTAATTTACATATACATACATCACTTTTATTTGTGATTTTTCTGTATACTCTCATCTATTTAAAGTAACAAGTTATCGATAAGAGTCCTCAACCAAATGATTGCTTTAAATTTTTTTTTTCTAAATTTTATGCACAAATATTTATTTATTTACATTTATTATTTAATTTTTTAACAACCTGATTTTTAAATATGAACTAAAAAGTATTATACATGATGTATATTTTGAAATATATTAAAGATTATTTGTAAGAATATTTTTTAATGTAAAATATGAATTGAATTGTTCCGTGGTTGCGGTTTTGCAATAATTTCAACAAATTGATTTTTATTGAATTATTCTTTATTTGTGATTTTGTTACTTGTACCTCTTATTGCGTGGGATAGACAACCTAGTGTCATGTATGGATGTAAAGCTCTATCTAATTTACTCAATTGTTTTAAAAGATTTTTGTTAACGTTTCGTCGTGAACACCTTCTATAACTTTCGGTAAAACGGCAAACACATAATCCTACAATCAGTATATATTAGAGCCAAAATCACAAGTTTGATTTCCCTAGATTGTAATGAGTGTGATTATTGAGAGTGTGATTGTTGGAGTGCAATAATTATCCTTCCATGATACATCGATCGAACCATGACGAATGAACTATTCTACTATTTAAAATACTTGATATGCACAGTTACCATCATCTATAACTTTTAGTAAACGACAAATATACGGTTCTACTATTGGTATCAGAGCCAAGTTCATCAATTCATTTTTTATTAATTGCAAAGAGTGCAATTGTTGAGAAAAAGATTGTTGATGTGCAATATTATAATTCTGGATAGAACAATCGAAACATGACGCTTGAGTCATTGTACGGTTTTGAAATCTTTGAGTTAACATTTAAACACTGTTACCACAAACTAAAATTTTTGATAAAATGACAAATGTTATATCCTTTAATATTTATTTATATCGTGAATCAATTAATATTTCATCAATTTAACTAAATTAATAAAGTTTGAATATAATATTTTTTTAAATAAATTAAGTCAAACCATTGATGAAAATTATTTTAAAAAAATTTCTTTCTAGAAAACTTTTATTGACAAAATGTTTAGTAAACAAAATAAATCATTTTATTTTTTAATTTTTTCAAACCATGAATCATAAATTCTGAATTGTAATTGAAACATTCGAAATATCTTGTAACTTTTCTCTATTAATTTTTAATTATTTTTGTAATATTTGACATTATTAACTATTTTAAAGTATTTTTATATATCTTCGGATAATTTAATTTTAACTATTACATGGGCTTTTAAATGCAGAAAAATTAATTAAAAATATAATGACAACAACTTAATTCTTTTTGTAATATTTGATATTATTCAAAATATTGTTTTATTGTATATTATTTTTTAATCATTACATCTCTTTTGTGTGTGTATATATTCAAAATTAGTTTTTGAATTATGTTAATATATCCATATTTTTTTCATGCTTTTATGATGTTATATATGACTTAAATCTAAAATAAATTTTAGTAACTTTTGAAATATTAATATTTTCAAAATATTAATATTTATACCTAAAGATTAGGAGGAGTCTCTTTATTTTTTGTAAAGGAAGAAAATACATTATTATTTTGGATTTTTCAGATAATGAATTATTTTGAATTTTTTTGCCTCCCCCAATAAAATATATATCTACAACTTTTATCTCGAGAGATTTTTTTCTAATATATTATCCACTCTTGAATTTTCATGTATTTTCTCCGGATATTTATATCAAATAATGATATCAATAATTTTGAAATTAATATATAAATCACATATATTTTAATCATTTTATTTTTTCTAGTGTTTTCTATTCATTAAATTCAAAATTCAGGCGTACATTCTTTTTCATTAATAATTAATTCATACATTTAATTATGTTTCTAATGTAAAATAAATATATTATCAAACAAAAAAAACTGAACAAACTAAATCATGATTGTTTAAAATGATCAATAGGTTGTGAAAATAATATTTTTATTGAATAATTTGTAAAAAAATTATTTGTCTAAAATTCATTTAAAAATTTACGATCAGTATTCGTAGTGTACTCAGGTTCGTTACCCACGTTCGCTGATGATGAGCAAATTAACGATCAATATTCATCGTGCAATCAGCCTAATAAAATCAAATTCGATTATTAAAAAACATGAAAATCGTATATGATGATGAGATTGCAGAATTAATTGAACAAAAAGTAGGAAAAATATAACAAAGATGAAAATGATTGAATTATTCAAAATCAAACAAGAAAAAAATGGGATAAATTAAACCGTAATTATTTGAAATGAAATATAAATTATGAAATAATATTTTTTATTGAATAATTTGTGAAAAAATTATATGTCTACATTGATTTGAAAATTTATAACTAATATTTATAGTACACTCAAATTCGTTATGCACGTGCAATGTCATGTTACTAATATATATGAAGTCACGAGCAGTAATATAAACCATTGAATATAGATGAGCAATCTCAATCCGTGGCTCATATTTTGTCTCTGAACAAGAAAAGCATCATCTTATCTGATATCAATCTTCAAACACCATCCTCGCCATTCATATACTCCTGACCCAATTTCAAACATAAGTTGAGAGACAAAATTTCGACAAATAAATCAATAATTTCTAAAAATTTATGTTTTGAAACCATAACATAAGTAAATTATTTTATCCAATTTTTAACACAAGTTGCAGCCATGGCTTGCCACTCAAATTCAGCTCCATCAAGAATGCCATCAAGCTCCAGGCTTCACTCTGAGACCCCCCATTCTTTCCCTGCTCAATGCTTCTCTAAGGTCACGTTTCCTTCCCTTTGGTAAATTTGATGTTTGATGCATGTTCTTGGTTGAAAAATATGGATGAAATTTGGTTGGTTTTGTTCGATACTATTTAGTATGTGGAGTAGACGTAAATTGGTTTAAAATTTTTGTGGTTATTTAGAAGCTGGAAGTGGCAGAATTTTCTGGTCTCAAGTCCAATGTTGGTGTCGCATTTGCCAAGAATGCTAGGGAGGCTTCTTTCTTTGATGTAGTTAATGCACAGATCATTCCAAAGGTAGTTATCCTACCCTTTTGCTACTGCAAGATTTGTAAATTTCTGTTTACAAATGGCTCGATTCTGTTAGTCCGAGAATCAGAAAATGAAACGCAGGGACAATTTTTTTTTTTTTAGAATATAGAGATTCGAATATCATTTCATGCTATATTCTAAAGGAAAAATGCACACATTGGAAAATGTAGTATGAATTGGCCAACTGCTCCTGCTGGCCTCCCCTCTGCCATTTGCTAGTGCCAAGAAAGACTGTTAGATTTGTTGAATTCTATACAATCAAGGAGGGAGACGGGGTTTATACGGACGGAGTTACTCGTTGTATTTGGTGAATGAGAGTCCGAGACCTGAATTTTTCGAAAAAATAACATACTATTTTTGTTTTTGTTTGAGGCAAAGTAGAAATGTAGGTTTTTGCAGAATGATGTTTCCTGCTCGTTGGAAGCTAACCCTGTGCATCATAAAAACTAGAAGATAAGAAATTCTAGGCCAATTTGAATCCTAAAATATTGCTAAATCTACAAACTTGAGCCTTGTGAATAGATGAACAGAAAACATTCCGTTCATGTATGCTTCATTCTTGTCTCTGAACATGGCAATAACGTATTTAGCCTCCTGCCTTTGATCACTAGACAGCTGGATTGACACCCTTTAAAGGCGAGACTGTTGCCAAATTGAAGGTAGCAATAAATGGTTTTGGCCGAATTGGTAGAAACTTCGTCCGGTGCTGGCATGGCCGTAAAGATTCGCCGCTTGATGTTGTTGTCATCAATGACAGTGCTGGAGTGAAAAATGTAAGAATCTATAAGCAACCTCCGCAAGAAAAAAATGATCAGTCCATTTATAACAGTTCTGAGTGAGGTTTGATTTTCACTGGCAGGCTTGTCACCTATTGAAGTATGATTCCATGCTTGGCACATTCAAGGCGAACGTTGAAATAGTGGATAAAGAGACGATAAGCGTAGATGGAAACAATATTAAGGTTGTTTCTAGTAGGGATCCTCTCCAACTTCCATGGGGCGAGCTTGGAATCGACATTGTAATTGAGGTACAACATTCCTTTTCATTGTGTAATTATTTATGCAACGACGTTTGAAAAGTCCGACGAATAGTATATATTTGGGACATGCAGGGGACAGGTGTTTTTGTAGATGGTCCAGGAGCTGGAAAGCACATTCAAGCTGGAGCCAAGAAAGTTATTATTACTGCTCCGGCAAAAGGTGCTGATATTCCAACTTATGTTGTCGGTGTAAACGAAAAAGACTATTACCACGAGATTTCTGATATTATAAGGTCAGCTAACATATGTAGCCGGAAATTTATGAACATTCCCATATGGCATACATAATACACAAGTTGACGTCTTGGTTTGAAAAATTATAGCAATGCTTCTTGCACTACCAACTGTTTGGCGCCTTTCGTTATGGTTATGGATGAAGAATTCGGTAAGAAACCTCAACTTTGATTCAAGATTATGGTATTCTGACTTGTCTTGTGAATTTTGAAACTTGATATGGAGAAAAATCGTGCTATTTTTCAGGCATTGTGAAGGGAACCATGACAACCACTCACTCGTACACCGGTGATCAGGTAAACTTCCAAGAAAAAAGTGTACTTCGGTTCAAGAAATGCCAAACGGAATGAACATTGTATATTGTATCAGAAACGATCGGCGTTTTAATTCCATTTTGTTGACATACAGAGGCTTCTGGATGCTTCACACCGGGATCTGAGGAGGGCTAGAGCTGCTGCACTGAACATTGTGCCCACAACCACCGGTGCAGCAAAGGCCGTTTCACTCGTGTTGCCTCAGCTGAAAGGCAAGCTCAATGGCATTGCTCTTCGAGTCCCAACACCTAATGTATCGGTCGTTGATCTTGTTGTAAATGTCGTGAAGAAAGGACTAACGGCTGAAGATGTCAATGCTGCATTTAGAAAGGCATCGGAAGGGCCATTAGCTGGTATATTAGACGTATGTGACATCCCTCTCGTATCAGTTGATTTCCGTTGCTCTGATGTTTCGTGTACCATCGATTCGTCGTTGACAATGGTCATGGGAGACGATATGGTCAAGGTGGTGGCTTGGTACGACAATGAATGGGGATACAGGTATGCATATACATGAAATGACAGATGGATTGTATTTTTGGTCTATATATAATATCTAGAACTAAAATGTGACATGAACTTTTTGCAGCCAAAGAGTGGTTGATTTGGCTCATTTGGTGGCGACCAAGTGGCCGGGAGCGACGGCAGAAGGGACTGGAGATCCACTGGAGGACTTCTGCAAGACTAGCCCTGGAGATGAGGAGTGCAAAGTTTATGAAGCTTAATGTATTCTTTGTTGGGATTTTGGTTGTGTTTTACCCTCAAATTCGTGAAATCGAAAAGGGATGGATTTACACAAGTGAGTGGATAAATAAGGCATGGTCACCAAATGTGAAGTCAATATATCTCTCTAAATTATAAATCATAATCTATTTTATCTTATTGTCAAGTGTGATCCACCTCTATACTAAAGTTTTATGGTACTTTTATTAAATAAAAACTCTATAATTGTAAATCCGCTGATGAATAAGACTAAAATTTCATAAATTTATATTTAAAAAATCCTTAAAGAATAATCATTTATTTTTAGATTGTAATAAAATCTCCATATTTTTTAGACAAGTGGGAACACCTGAAGAGGTAAGCTCTGGCAGGTGAGGAACATGACTGACCTGCTAACCAATCACCTGAGAAAGATCAAAAATCAGAAACAATAGCTTTAGAAAATGTTCCGACTATCAAATATATGCTGTAAATGAACGGGATGTCTCGGACTAGACCTAGTTAAACGGGTTTACAAGCGGGTTCGAGATGAGTCATGAGATTTAGTGGACTCGCCCTGCTATTATGTGTGTATATTATTAATGATCTATTTACATTTTTTTATTATACTAGCATGATGCACGTGCGTTGCACGTAATATGAGTTATATTATAAAAAAAAATTGATTTTCTAATCAACATATGTAAAGAAAAATGCACATTCAAATAAGATTATATGATAAATATCAAATAAACTCATATAATAATTATTAAATATAAAATTTAAAATATATGTTTTTTTCATATTTTTTTTTGAAATCGTACCATATTTTAAAATCAAAATTAAATTCTTTACTTTCAATTATTTGTTAAAAACTCATAAAATATGTTATTTATTCTACTATTGCACGTATAGTTATAAATTTTTCATATATCTTTTTATAATACTATAATTTATTACTTAATTAGAAATTGACTAAAAATATAATTACAAAACTACAATAAAATCATTAGAAAAAATTAAAAGGATAAAACATTTAAATGTAGTATAAAGATGAGTTATTTGATAAAATTAATATAGGAGTTACATCTTATTCTTAAAGTGTACATAGAAGGTTAATTTTGTCATTGCACAATTGGAAAACAATACATAAAATTAATATAGGAGTTACATCCTATTCTTAAAGTGTACATAGAAGGTTAATTTTGTCATTACACAATTGAAAAACAATGCCTTTTATCCATACTTTTATAGGTACTAGAAAAATGTACATGCGTTGCACGTAAAAACCTGAACTGCTGAAAATATATGTTCGAAATTTTGATAATATTTTAATGAATTAAAACATGGCTAATAACATTTATCAACCGAAACAAACTTATCCATAAAAAATAAAAAATATGACCATAGACGGTATATGAATCAGAGAAATTATCTTATCTACTTGACACTTTTTCCAATATGCTTCTTGGTTGATTTTGACAACTCAACAACTCTTTGTCGTAGTTTGTTATAATATGCATATAATTATTTTGGTATGCTCAGCAAGTTTCTGATCGTCTTTAACATCTATTATGTTATTTACAATCCTTATCCGAGATCTGACATGCTCGTAGTTTGCTTCTTTATCACGACATTTTTTTGGTTTTCTACATTGTTTTTATCCGATAATCTTATTTTTTAGACTATTTTTTTGTTGTTAAATGATTTTTCAGCTTTTCACAATCATCAACTATGACTCCTAAGAAAAAATGCTTTTACTCGTGATAAACACTTGTGACTAAAAGTATATATAACCTATATCATTCAACAACATAACCAATGAATGATGTTGCACCTTCTTCAAATATTGTGATATTTATGATATCATTTTTATATATATTTAGTATCAATATTATCAATATATAGCTATAAGGTTAATAAATTTTTAACAACTATTTCTCAATCACTGTGAGAAAAATACTTGAAATCTCTTCAAAAATGGCTATATCTTAGAATTGTGTCCTCATTTAATTTGACGTAATTCAAGAAAGTCATCTTGATCGTCATTTTTTGGAAGCTTTGAAATAATAATTTCGTGCATCATGTCATGAGGATGATATAGTTTCAATCTCATTTGTTGCGTTTAGAACATAATATTATATTACTCATTGAAACAAAACAAATTTTTCTTCTATCGAGTTTATATTTTGTTTTATAATATTTTATATCTTGTGGAACGACATAAAAAATTAATTATTGTATTTTAAAAATCTTGAGAAGAGATATGAATAATGTAATTAAGATATGCATATGAGATATCATTCAATATATGTCAAAGTATTTGTCTTATTCAATATCTCATCTAATAATATAACCATTTAGATTTCATGAGCATTTTATGATAGTCAAAATTAATTTGATGAAATATTGTAGAGTTTTATTTGAATTTCAATATTTGGCTAAGTGAATTTATTTGACGAGGAGTTTTCTATGCTACCATCATATATGTTATGAATTAGCTGGTTAGACATTTTGACTAAAAAAAAGAGACAAAAACAATCTCGTAGTCACCTCGAAATATATCGAGATAATATTGGAGGAAATAAAGTGAAACTTGCTTAATGTCTCAATAAAATGCACATAATTGATCTATTATTAGGGGTGAGCAAAATCTCGGTTAAACCGAAATAACCGACCGAACCGAGCCAATTCGGAAATTCGGTTCGGTTATTTCGGAAATTCGGTTTTGGAAGTTTAAAAAAATCGGTTAATTCGGTTAATTCGGTTCGGTTTCGGTTTTCGTAAAAAAAAAATCGGTTAACCGAATTAACCGAATTAACCGAATAATAAATTAATTTTTTAAAAAAATAGATTTATTATATAATTTATAATATTTTTAATGTTTTTATATTTAATTTTATTTTTTTAAAAAAAAATCGGTTAATTCGGTCACCGACCGAATTAACCGATTTTAATTCGGTTAATTTGTGATCGGTTATTAAAACTAATTCGGTCGGTTCGGTTATCAAAATAAAATTCGGTTCGGTTCGGTTATTGGCAATTCGGTTCGGTCGGTGACCGAATTAACCGAATGCACACCCCTATCTATTATATTGTGTCAACAAAGCTTTAAAATTGTTCTCATACCATTATAAATAGAATGAGAATTATGCACAATTTGTTTTTCAATGAAGAATTTTTCTTTTTGAAAAACTATTTTATTGATAAATATTGATATTTTATATGACATTCATATGTCGCACAACAATGAAGTATCAACATAATCATTATATAACACTTAACGTACACATCAAATTCTTCAATTTGTTCTTCATTGTGCTTCGTTGAAATTTAAATCTGAATCATTCTTGATCTTAACATTTAATGATTTAATATATATGTATATGTTTCATTTAACTTAGTTAGACCTAATTTCAAATATCTATAAATAAATTTGCTTGAATTATATCATACAGAAATTAGGATATAGTATGTAGGACCGATCACTTGTCGCTTTACCAAAAGCTATAGTTAGTAGTAATGGTGCAACTCAAATCTTTTAAACCGCACAGCAGCTCAAGCACCACGGTTCGGCCGCTCTACCAAGTAGGGATAATTATTGCACCCAACAATCTTCCTCCCAATAATTGCACTCCCTGCAATCAATGGGAATCGAACCCGTGACCTTGGCTCTGATACCAATTGTAGGATCGAGCGCTTGCCGCTTTACCAAAAGCTATAGCTAGTAGCAATGGTGCACCTCAAATCTTTTAAACCGCACAGCAGCTCAAGCACCACGGTTCGACCGCTCTACCAAGCAGGGACAATTATTGCACCCAACATAGTAATATACAACATTATTTTTTGTTATTTAACATGTCTTTTTTTTTTTCATCCACTATGTTTGTCTTAACTTTTTTATTCAAAATTTGACGCATTTCGTAGACTATATGTATGAAAAACAAATAAATTATATAATTCACAGAAAACCATTTATTATTCTCTTCGTAGAACAGAAGACCCAAAATACGTTGTTTTGATTTGTGTACTCTCATACTTATTTTTATATAAACAACAAGACACATCATATATATCAGAAAATCAATTACCGCTAACAATACTAACCAAAACTAATAAAAAAATCATAACACAAACAACCTCGATAAGAAAAAAATGATAACTCAAAGTTTAAAAATAATTTATTTAGTACAATAACAAAGAAATTGAAGTATATACGAGCAATAAAAAGTATAAATCACTCTCAAATTAAATATTAATTCATATTATTCACAATTTGTATAAATTTTCCAATATTTTTTCTCAAATAAAGAGAAGACGCCTTATTAATGTCATCGTTTTATAGATATTCATTTCACTTCTTTAAAAAAACATAAATGAAAAATGGTGCCTTGAAATCATAATAAAACCATTTAGAAAATCAGCCGTAAAAATATAATACAAAGTCACACAATTTTTCTTAAACCATAGAAAAATATTAGGCATGAGTTAACTTGTGATATAATTAAAATTTAGAATCATGCATAATCATTGAATTAAAACAAAGTGGCATGCGAAAAATCTACTGGATATTATATATTTTAATAATTTATCCATATTTGTTGTTCACCAGAGGACTCTTAGCCCTACCAAATTTTGTAGTTCACCTATTATTTTCATAATAAATAATATTACAAAAATAATATAAACAAGAACATAAAAACTCAAATTAAAATACCTTCTATCAATCTAAGTAAAACAAATTGATTAGAGAATATAATAATGTCGTAAAAAATTTAAATATTGATTTATAGACAGAAGTTTGGAAAACATTTGCCCAACTAAATAAAAAACATTATCTCTTGATATTCTGAGACATAAGGTAAAAACGAAGAAATATTTCAATTTCTTTAATATTTTCTAAGTCACTTCAAACTAAGTAATCTAAGCAAACAGAAAACATGCATTATGCGTTTAAAAATTAACAAAATATCTCAACAATAAAAAATTGAAAAATAACCATTTTTGTTGGATATTTGATTTTGTTTTCTCTTTTCTTTATGCAAACAAATAAATCACATAAAAAATCTAAAAACAATTACATGATCAATACAAATGACATAAAACAATCAAACATGTTAACGCTAGGGTAAAAAAAACTCCTCTCATTGCAAGAACACAAAATGATCAAATGAAGCATATTATTTAGTAATATTTATTTAGCAGCATTTATAAAAAATTTGACCAAATATTTATTAATAATTTATTTTTATTCAATCCGATTCATCTCCCTTTGTCTTCCTATTATTATTTGACGGCAATGTATAAATTTAAGTAATTAAAATTAAATTTAAAAGTAAATTAAAATAATAATTAATTTGATTGAGTTAAATACACTATTAATGATCTTATTAAACTAAGATAAAAAATGACTTAAATAGCACCATTAACATGACAAATTGTAAAACAAAAAAATAATATGATAGTAAGCTCGCAAATGAAAGTCATATATTTAATAGATTAATAGATAATATATTATTTAGTAATATGTATTTAGCATCATATATTGAAAATTGATTAAATAACTTAAATGTTTGCAATGAAATCAGTTACATACAAACATTTTCTCTCAATCACGTATTTTTGTTGATACATAAGTAATCTAAATATATCTACATTCTAAATGGGAAAAAAAATGTTTTATATTACCTTAATATTTATTAATAATTTAGTTTTATTCAATCACACTCATCTCTATTCGTCTTCCCATTATTACCTTAATGTTCGTAATACTAACAATTTATTTAAATTTATAACATTATGATAGTGATTTTTTGTGAATTTGATATCAATATAAATATTAAAGTAAATAATTTTAAATTTAAAAATATATATATTAATGATTATCATTAAATGAATAGATGAAAAACAAAAAAATAAATATATATTTATGATAGTGATTTTTTATGAATTTGTTGTCAATGTAAATATTAAAGTAATTAATTTTAAATTTAAAATAAAAATGTATTAATGATTATTTTTAAAAGAATATATGAAAAAAAAAACATGTATTAATTTAATTTTAAATTTAAAATAAAAATGTATTAATTATTATTATTAAAAGAATATATAAAAAAGAAATATATATTAATGATTATTATTAAATAGATGAAAAAACAAAAAAAATAAATATGTATTTATGATAGTGGTTTTTGTGAATTTGATGTCAATTTAATATTAAAGTAATTAATTTTAAATTTAAAATAAAAATATATTAATGATTATTATTAAAAGAATTATGTATTTATGATAGTGGTTTTTGTGAATTTGATGTCAATTTAATATTAAAGTAATTAATTTTAAATTTAAAATAAAAATATATTAATGATTATTATTAAAAGAATTTGAAAAAAAAAAAAATTATGTATTAATGATTATTATTAAATAAAAGTAAGGATATTTATGTAAATTCACAAATCACATTCATATATTTATTATATAGATATAGATAGATTGTATAATGAATACCAAAGTCCATAATTTTAATTTATAATTCTTTTAGTAGTTTAATATATTATTATATGTTTAAAATAAATAATTATATTTTTTTGTTATTAACTGAATATAAAATGATATATTTTAACTTGTCATAATATTTTTTAAATTTTAAATATTATTAACATGAATTTGAAAAATAACTTTAATAATCTATTAATTTTTATTGTACATTGAATAAAATTTAAGTATTATATAATTTTTGATAGGTCTAATCCGGATTGGACCCGTCAAGTTTATGGGCCTGGTATGAGGTTTGGCCAAACTTGTCTCAAACATGTCTCGTTGTCATCCCTATATGAGATCTTGTTGTACGGGAGATGGAGACAATCGCAGCGTCCTATGTAACCAGGTCACTTATTGCTGAGCTCGGCTGTCTGACCGACCTCGGGAACATCATCTGTATTTGTCAAAGATCACTTTTTTCATGTGCTGGATGTAGATAGTCGAAAAGTCGCCCTCACATATGTCCAAAAAGTACAGATCTAGAAAGATTCTATTTACCTTTTCGACCTAAAGCAAGCAGCTGGATGGTAGCTCTTAGGGCCCTAGGAGGTAAGGAGCTCGACGGGTTGAAAGCTAAGCAGGTTGGGAGCTCATCCTGTTGAGAGTCGTCTCATAAAAGACCTACTCGACTGATTGATTGATAATCCGAGCTAGATCGTCATTCGGCATTTGGACACAAGTGAATTGGGCCAAGCTGTGGGCTTTTAAATGAACTCTCTCGATAGAGTACCGTAGATGAAGGTGACAATATCAAACCCTTGATAAAACAATTGGATACAACAAAACAACTTCTATTACACCCAGATGGTTTTTTAAGATTTGGATATTGCATTATTCTACTTCTTAGTCCGACTTTGAGTAATCCTTTGTCCTTCGTCTTGGGCGAAATAGAAGATATCTCCTCTATTGTGTTGAAAACACATCATTTAGTGTTGTGCATTTTTTTACACGATATGATCACGTGATCATCTTGTGGACATCACACTATATGAGATAAATTTAAAATGTTGTCAGATTAAACGAGATAATCACGTGATCATCTCGTGTAAAAGTAAGTAATGTGTTTTCAACACAGTAGAGGATCCAAATCCATATCTATATTGGTTTTGTTTCCATTGTCCTATCTAATTCCAAGAGTGTATGTCGTCTTATACGTTCCTATTCATCCTCGATGGTGTCTCTACCTTTCATAACCTCAAAACTATCCTATGTTATATTCTTACATAAACCATATGATGGTGCACTTCGAGGCAAATGAGGGAAATTTCTTAAATGTCTTTACATTGAACGAGGGTACTAGGTTAAACCTCCACTTTTCATCACCAAATCCATGTTCAAGTGGTTGGACAAATGTTTGGGGGAAACTGAAGTCACCATCTTCAAAATGTACCACAACAAATTGATAGTAGTTGAAGTAGCATGCGCACAATCATAATCATGTAGATGGACCCCATATAACCTAACCAAATTCAAAAATAAATTCCATTGTTTAAGAGGATTGAAAACAATTTAATTTTTTTCTCTAGATTCCAATATTACAATTTTAATTCATATTATGTTTTGTATACTTTTTAAATTCAATCATATGAAAATTAAATAAAATTAATTTTTTTCTAACATATATATATATATGTATGTATATATCAGTTTTGATATGATGCACACATATGTGAGCACATATGAGGTGTCACTCATTCATTGGATTCACAATTTTCTATATTTCATCACATCTAATGGGTGAGGGACACATCATCGGTGCTTACATATGTGTGCAGCATATATATATATATATATATATATATATATATATATATATATATATACCAAGTATCAAAAATGGCACCACCCATCAAATTCTTGTATAATTCAAATTCCATTAAAAAACTTTCTATAGAAAAGAGCAACCTCATAATGCCCTTATTTTCAAAAATTTAATGATGGTGAAATGATAACCAATTAATAGACAAATGAACAAGAAAGTAATGTACCATTTCATTACATGTGGCACATAGTTGCCAGCCACCGTCAATAAATTATTTTTAATTTTTGTTTTGGTTTATACATATATTTGATGTGATTTTTTTTTTGGGAAATAATAATAGACAAATTGATGAAACTATGACAGGACAACCCAAAAGGATCCAGTTAGGTTAAATACATTCTTGTATCCTATATTTTATTTCATGTTCCTCATTTTCAACTTGAACTTCCACCTAAATGAAGAATTAGTTTAACCTGATGTATGGATATAATAAAGTCGAGTTAAGTTTGAGTAGTATCATATTTGAATTAGATTCCATAAATTCAGTATCCGAAAAATTCCAATTCAATTTTACTCATACTCGAGCTAAAGTTTGAAAATCTCGCTTTTTAGAATCCCAGCTGAATTTTATGCTAACCAACTTGATGACAAGAATGTTTACCAAATTAAATATGTACAAAAAATTAAAGATGATGAATATAAAAATTCAAATTCAAAGGTGAGAGGAGTGCTCATATCTAAATAAATTACATTAAAATTTGTAGATGTCAGCTAAATTTGATATCAAATGAAAGGGAGATTTCACTCATAAAATTTATTGCCTCAATGAATTTTGATATCGTATATTGGATAATACAATGACAACGATAGCATCCTAAAGATAGTTTATTAATACATTGATTGTTTTTTTAATAAATTCTTCAAATTAATCTTCAAAAAGACCTAGTAAAACAAAAATGGAGCAAAGAAAATATTATTATTCATGTGATATACAAAAATTTGTGATTATATATAGGCAAAACTTGTGTAAGACGATCTCACAGGTTGTATTTTGTGATACGGATCTCTTATTTGGGTTATCCATGAAAAAATATTACTTTTTATACTAAGAGTATTATTTTTTATTGTGAATATCGGTAGAGTTGATCCGTCTCACAGATAAAGATTCGTGAGATCGTCTCACAAGAGGACAAATTGAATTTAACATCCCTGCAAAATACCAAAATGACATAAACCCGTTATGTGTAAAATTAAAAGTTTTTTCAAATATTGTGTGTGGTAATTTTTTGAGATGAAATTTTATCTCCAATAAAATCTTTCAACGAGAGAGTCACACTTGCATGAAATTTTTTTATTATTATTAATATTTATATATAAAATTAGTGTATCACTGATATAAATTTAGTGATTTAGAAGTGAGTCAAAATTCAACAAAAACAAAAACAAAAACAAATACAAAAGCATAGTGAATGGTAGCACTTGGTGTCATCACTTACCACTTTACCAAGAATTCATCCCCAACTAAAAGAAAAGAAAAGAAAAGAAAAGAAAAGGTCATTATAATTGACATATAAAAGTACAATATGATTCCCTTTGATTAATTTTTTAAACTGTTATCGCCATAAATGTTCGAAATTTTTATGTGATTTGGTCCTTGATCTCTAAAGATTTGAGCTTTTATGGAGATTGGATCTCATGGGTTTGCTTCCGATCATTTTTAGAGTGAATCTTGAAATGGGCTCTCAGAAATGATCTTCGGTGGTCGATAGTAAAGCTGAAATGCTTTGATTTTGAGTTGAAGGTTTGTTCTTTTTGTTTTTTTTGGTGTGCCATTTTTTATGAATCTCACCTGCTTTGAACAATTTCTGACCTTTCCATTTACGTACGGATATAAGGTATTCACAACTTACCTTTATTGGTTTGCGCGTTGTAGTTTGTGGTTTTTAGCACATTCCAGATCTTGATTTTACACTTTCTTGGAGGTGATTTTTAGCGTGTTCTTGTTTTTGATTTTGTAATTTGTTTTGGGTTTCAGTTGGTATATGAATCTGTGATTTGATTTCTTGTGCTTGTTGACTTTAATATGGTGTTTCAGTGAGTTGGGGTGGGCAATTGGAGATATTTTTCTTGGACCGGAACCCTTCTTGAGATTTTCTTTAATTTTCAAAATGTGTAATTCTTGAATCAAGAGCAGCACTCATATTTCTATAGCAGGCAAGCAAATGAGGCGAGTTAATAGACTTTGTAGTTTGTGGTTATTAGCATCTCTTATTTAGGAGTGGATTCTATCCAAAATTGTATGGTATTTTTAATTTACTTTCAAATTTTTTCTTGATTGGTCTGTAAATACTCGACATAACTCATCATATTTGGATTGATATTTTGTAAGTGCAAGAAACATTCTTAGACTCTCTTTGATGTATTTGTGTAGGTGGCTGAAGCAGAATGGATTCAGTGTTTCCTATATTAGATTGCTTCTGTTTGGCTAAAACAAGGGTGTAAGATGTCCTCGCCAAGATTAACGGGGGAAGACCATATTGAGTCTTTGAGTGTTTCCAAACGTCTTGTGAGGAGTATGAGCCAGAAGTTCAAAAAAAAGAACCAAAAAATCGAAGTTCATGAAGAAGATGAGGTGTCTGGCATGTCTTTGAGATGCCTTTCACTTTATGGTCGTGGTGGAGGTTGCAAAGTAGGCGCTGACACCGGTGAAGATTATGGTAATTCAGGCAGTAGAAGACGGTCAAGTGCAAGTGAGGAGGGAAAAGGGTACACTATGATATGTGGAACTGAGGAAGCAACTGTTGATTGCTTCGCCTATGGTATGAAGGAGAAGTTTTGGAGGAAGAACAATAGAAAGCTTCTAACATTTAATGCAGTTCAACAAAACAATATCGTGAATGCGCGTCTGCCGGATGACATTCTTGAGATGTGCTTGGTTCGACTACCACTGACGAGTCTGATGAATGCCCGTCTTGTCTGCAAGAAATGGAGAAACTTGACGACAACTCCTAGGTTCATGCAAATGAGGAGGGAAGGCTTGTTCCAAAATCCATGGTTATTTGTGTTTGGTGTTGTGAAAGACGGGTATTGTTCCGGAGAAATACATGCATTTGATGTTTCCCTCAAGCAATGGCACAAATTAGATTCTCATGTTCTAAAAGGAAGATTTTTGTTCTCAGTTACGAGCATCCAGGATGATATTTATATCGTTGGGGGTTGTTCTAGCTTGACCAACTTTGGCAGGGTGGACAGGAGCTCATTCAAGACTCACAAAGGTGTATTGGCATTTAGCCCCTCAACTAAATCATGGCGTAAAGTTGCTGCCATGAAGTATGCTAGATCGTCACCCATATTAGGAATTTCAGAGTTCAGTTCTGATTGTTTGATCATTAGAAATCAACAAAATCGAACTGACAGACGTTTCTACAGGCCAAGAGTTGGCGGTGTATCCGATGTTTATGAGGATCCACACCGACTCTCAGTTAGACGCCAATCTAGGCACTCTCTTGATGAAAATGACAACTCACTAATTCCCAATATCAAGACATTCAAATTTGTTAGGCAAAAACATGAAAGCTCACACAGCAAAGATAGTAGAAAATTCATAATGATTGCTGTTGGAGGTCTTGGATCGTGGGATGAACCATTGGATTCCGGGGAAATCTATGATTCTGTATCAAATAAATGGACAGAGATTCAAAGGGTACCTCCAGATTTTGGCGTTGCTTGTTCTGGTGTCATCTGTGATGGGATTTTCTACGTTTATTCAGAGAGCGACAGACTTGTTGGATACGACATAGAAAGGGGATATTGGACCAGAATCCAAACTACCCCCTTCCCACCCCGTTTGCATGAATATTATCCGAAACTTATATCCTGCAAGAATCGGCTATTAATGCTCTCCGTTTCTTGGTGCGAAGGAGATGGTCAAATTGGCCGGAGAAACAAAGCTGTTAGGAAGCTTTGGGAACTTGATCTTGAGTATCGATCTTGGACAGAGGTTTCTGTACATCCTGATGCCCCAATGGATTGGAACGCAGCGTTTGTGGCTGATGAAGACCTTATTTTCGGGGTCGAAATGTTCAAGATTTTTGGACAGGTATTGGATTTCCTCACTATGTTTAACGTTTCCGACACTAGAACAACGAACTGGAGTCATATTTCAAGGAACCATGTGGCGCATGATTTGGATGCTTCTTCCTGCATGACAAAATCAATGGCAGTGCTTCGTTTGTAACTACGGTAGATCTGATTTGCTTCTGTATGATTTTATTTGTGGCAACTTTTTCTTGAACTCTTTCCTTGTCAACTTGCAGCAAACATTTATTTATTTTAATTTTATATTCTCGCATGAAGAATGATTTTTTTGTGCCTAGCTTTAATGTATTTTTACAAGCATATATAACATAAACTCTGTTTAGCTTGTGTTTTGTGAGTTTTAAAATGATACTTGCAAAATGCTAAGTATCAACAAATTTGAAAAACAAATACGATCATATACGCACGTGAGAGAAGATTGATTCACAAACATGTAGAAAAGAACGCTGTTCCCAGTTCAAATGCGACCAAATTACACTTTAGAATCTACTAAATTCTTCAAACATTCTAAATTTACAACTCAAAACATCGAAGGACACGAGAGAAAGTACATACGGAATCTTTAAAGACGAAGAAACTATATCAAGCAATTTATCATCACTTTTTTGTAAAGATACTAGAGAACTTGGGGAATTTATCCACATGCTGTAAGGCACGCTCAGCTATCTGTCGTGTTCGATAATCTCCGTGTTGGAAAGCATCCACGAGGGCGGTACTTATATTGGGATTGTCAGAAACTACATAGGCTATTTCATCACTTCTCAATAATCTTTCAATTGCCCATATTGACCTCCTTCTTAGACTCTCGTTTCGTTTTTCGAGTAAAATGTCGAGTATAGGCTTTACTCCATCTGCATCTAGTAACACTTGAACTCCTTGTTCTGTATCAACACCATCATCTAATAATGTGGACAGAGCCTCCAATGCTGCTTCCACCACCTTGTCGTTAGCGTGGTCCAAAAGGGCCACCAACTTGTCTGCGGCATGCCCTTCTAAGAGACAAAATGTTTCTTTCAACGAACATATCCCACGATGAACCCTACACAATCCAGTTATGACTGGTGGCTTGCTTAAACAAGGGAAAATTGAGGCACAAAATCCTGGAGCAGGAAACTCGGGTAGCTTAGTCAAGTTTATAGATTCTTGGGATAAGTTCTTTAAAGCCGTGGCTGACACCATCTGCACGTTGTCCAGACCGTTGGCTTGTAGAAGGTCTATGAAAAGTGATGCTAGATTGTTAACCTGACAAAGAGCGAGAGCAGCCCCTGAGTCCTCGGACAAAACAAATGTGATTCTTGCTAATACCTTGACAAGTCCTTCTAAATAAGGGGTCATGAAGCGGCTGCCTCTCATTTCCCCCTGTCGGATCTGTATGATTCGGGAAATAAGCAGCTGGCACGCGCTTTCGTCTAGCATCTGTCTGGTGAGGCCTGTATCCCTTTCAGGGAGATCGGCTAAAAGCCTAGCAGCTGCTGCCTGCTCCTCGGTCATTCCTGTATTCTCAAATATCACCTTCATTAAGCTACTGAGCTGACCAGGCGTAACACGTAAACAACCAGCTATTTCCGGCCCCATTTGTGGCGCGAGATTTTGAAGAAGCTTTATCGAGGCTGCTCTTAAATCCCTCTGAGGCGCTTCGATAAACTGAACCAAACTAATAGTGGCCCCAGAACTTTTAATAGCAGAAACGACACCTGATACAGTTGTGGGAGAGCTGGTCAACCCGACAAGTACTTGGAGAAGCTTGCACTCAATTGCTGGCCCAGTGTTGCTGATAAGATGTAGGAGGCCGTGAATTATTTCCTCAGAGACCAGTGTTTGGTTGTCCGGTCCAACTGGGATCGAATCAAAAGCATGTCCAGAATTCACAACATTTGCAAGAATGGTTGCCGAAACTTCTTTCAACCGAATGGGAAGCTGGTTAGCTCCAACGGTGAACAAATCCTTAACAAGAGGGGGGAGGATACCGATTTCTATCAAAACCTCAGCACTAGCCTCGTCTGATGAGATCTGGTTCAAAGCTTTGAGCGCCGCCTCTCTGGATTGCATATTATTGTTCCTCATAAGATTGATAAGAGAATAGCCAACAGTTCTGGCTACAAAAACTTTCACATCATTGTTTAGCACCAGTTCTCCAAGAAAGGCAGCCATTGATAACTTGGTATCCAGGGAGCCTGCAATGATTCATATCAAGGTCTTACCACAGTTCTGACTTTTAGTAAATTTTTCTGTAAGCCCATAAAAATTATATCGTTGTTGCATCTCTATCACTAGTATAAAGCTTTTTTCATCAACATTCATAATAATATTCCAAAAGAATAATACATCTAACATAAAAAGGGTATTGAGGTTGCTGAGTGCACCTTCAAGCAGTCTTCTCAGGAGAGGCTGCAATCTTCCGCATTCAGCCATTTGTCTCACGTTGTTCTCACATTTTTCCAGATTCTCTAAGGTTTTTTCTGCTTTTTCAACAGTTACAAGGTTTTCCGAATCACTGCTAGCCATTCCGACTAAAATAAGAATAGCTCCATTCACTGAACCAATCTTTTCGCACAGTGTTTCGGATTCAGAGAGCTCATAAAGTAAAGAAACGGCTTCTTCCCTCTCTTTGGATTGCTCATGGGATAAAAATTTGACAATGGTGCGCACAGTGTCCCCTTCAGCCATTATGTCCTGCAAAACCGATAGTGCTGAGTAGTTGTCACAAACGACAACTTGAACCGAGACAAATGTTTAAAATGCAAAATAAACCATCAACCTTTGACAACCTTATTATCAAAGTCTTCCTCCGCCACAATTTGAAGCGTTTCAAGGGCCATGCAGCGAACTCGACGATTACTGCTCTTCAGCACATCAATGATCATCGGTATCAGCTCTGCATTACGAATTACTTGCTTATTCGCTAGACTTTTTCGACAGAGATTCTGAACGAACTTCAAAGCCTGTCGAATATCATTCTCTGGGCTGTTCAAGGATAACGACCTACGAGCCATGTCAAGCTTAGCAGCTTCGTTTCTTGCATTCCACTCTTCAATTGTTTGCTGTAAAGCGATACTTGGATTTACTTCTGTGCTTCTTAACTCTCTCAATGTTAGAGGGCAAACCAGCCTTCTGCCACTCTCTCGGCAATCCCTGAACCATTTCTCAATCGCCTCTCTCTCAAAAGTTTTCCCATTTTCCAATGTCACAGGATGTCTCATCACCTGTTTTGTTAAGGGACATATGAAAGCGTCATAAATAGGTTCTATATGTAATCTCTCAAAATGGTGACTGTCATCTGAGTGATAATCTTCGCCATGACTTCCATCCCAGCTTCCAGCCATGAAAAATCAGAGCAACTGTAACAAAAACAGAAGCATTATTGTTTACTTTTGCAGGATTGGACTCGATTACAAAAATCATGTGAGAGCTCGCTTGTCGTGCTCCTAATCAAGAAGCTCCAGTTTGAGCTTTTTAGTTTGGAAATTCAGCTTGAGTTTTTCTTTTGAAAAAATCATGCATATGTTTGCGAGCTCACATCAGGAGCTTCAAGCTTGGCTTGCGAGTGCAGCTTGAATTCATAAAATTTTCTCATTACATATTCGTGAGCTTAGATGACTAGGTTGGCTCTTGAGCTTGACCTTACTTTTCTAACTATGTTACTAAAATGTAAAAAAATGTTTTAAAATGTTCACAAGCCTACAAACATATAAAAGTTGAGCTCGAGCTCAGGCTCTAAAAAGGCTCAAGATTAAGTTCCGAAAAACCTTAACTCATTGAATTCAATTCAAGCCGGCTGGACTCTCTAACATGCTAAGATGGAAAGTGACAGTGAAGGAGAAAAACCTGTATGACTTCCATACAAAACATATATAATGTAAAAATGTAATTCCCCGACTAAGTTTTTAGAATGTTAATTTCACCCTGAATCCAACTCCTGGATCTACCATTCGCCAATTAATTATGACTTCCTCGGATGTTTAGTTGATTCATTAAATTTGGAAGAAGATTCATGACACTGTGGAACAAAGCCATTTCAATTCCCTTATTTCCAATAGCCAGTGGTGACGGCTATGATGCAACTAAACTATGGAGGAGATTAGGATGCATTACACAAAACACAATCCCAGAGTACCAAGTAAAAACCTTTGTTCCACATAAAACCTAGCAAACAATATCATCTGCTTTACATGCAAAAAAAAAAAAAAAAAAAAACAATTTTAACGTAGAAACATTACCTTGAAAAAACACAGTGTGCTAATGAATCAAAATCAGCCCCGGATCAGACTCCAATCAGAAATTGAAATTGACCTAAAATTAGAACTACTTCACACCCCTGAATCTTCAAATGATCTTGGATCAATCATGGGGTTTCGCTTGATTCCTCCGAGAACGAAGAACAACGGAGAATGAAGAATTGATAATGGTGTAAAAATGAAAGAGTTGACGGAGACAACCAGCAGTCAACGTTGTTGTTCTGTAGATTGCACGCGTTGGGGAAATGGGGGAGGAGGAGGAGTACCACAACAAAAATGCATACCAGTCCTTCCCTCAATCGTTGACACTCACAAAGATGATAGCTTTGATTTCTTACCAATTGACTGGTCCACCAAACAATGATGACTCACATTATATATACATACACTATATATATATACACGTAGTTTTGTTATTTTGTCCACCAATCATATTTATTTTTATACACCACAATGAGGTGACTATCTATTGTATATGATGAATTTTATCAAAATTGTATATTCAACGAGTAAGTATCATCCCATTGATAAAAGCAAACGTGAGTATAATTGGTAGACAACATAACAAATTATATATATATATATATTTATCGCATATAGCATATTATGGTCTAGTTTTTCTTTTTTTTTTTTGGGATCAATTTATCATTAATTTTAACACGATTTGACATTTTTTATTTGAGTTAATTGTGAACTAATAAATCAAGATTCATGATGAGAAGATCGACTTGTTCTACTAACTATGACATGAATAGATATATAATTTTGATATGTTTCATTACATGTATCAAGATGACACTCATTATATTCACTCAAAATTATACATCTATTATATACATCTATCAAAATTATACATCTATTATATACACTCATTATATATATAGATGTAATGAAATATATCAAAATTATATATTTATTCATGTTATATATATAAAATGAGTGTCATATGATGAATGTAATAAAACATATCAAAATTATACATTTATTCATGTCACCGTTAGTAGAACAAGTTGATCTTCTCATTATGAATCTTGATTTATTAGTTCACAATTAACTCACAATGATTCGGCGATGATGATAATATACAAACTTCAAGAAAGTTGGAATAGTATAATTAATGGATGGCTATTTGGAAGTTTGATGAATGAATAATTTTATTCAAATTATTCGTTAACAATCATGACAAGTAAACGAGTCATTCGATGTTTATATTAGTAATTAAATTTATTCACTACAAAAAAACGGCTAACGTAACGACGGTTTTTAGAAAACCTATCGCTATTATAGCGACGGTTTTATTGGACCGTCTCTATATAGCGACGGCTACTAATACAACCGTCGCTTAACGAATCAAGCGACAATATAATAAAACCCGTCGTTATAATAGCGACGGTCCAAGAATAACGGTCGCTAGATTAGCGACGATTTCACAACAACCGTCGCTAATTTAACGACAGTTTTTATAAAACAGTCGTTTATTAAATTAAGCGACCGTTTACAAAAAACCATCGTTATAATAGCGACGGTTAAAAATATGTTCGTCGCTATATTTAACGACGGATTATTTAAACTGTCGTTAAATTTTTAAATAGCAACGGGTTTTAAAAACCGTCGTTAATTTTAGCCACGGTTAAAGTTCAACCGTCGCCGATCTGCGACTGTTCGAATTACTCGTCGTTATTTTGTGCGATGGGTAAAAAATCCGTCGCACAAAATGGCGACGGGTTTGTCCAACAGTCGCAATATAGCAACGGTTTAAGTAATTATGTCGCTACAATAGCGACGGTTGTCAGATACCCGTCGCTATATAGCCACGGTTATGCTTTAACCGTCGCTACATAGCCACGGTTTTTCTTGAACCGTCGCTATATAGCGACGGTTTTTTCAAAAATCGTCGCTATGATTTTATATATACCGAGATTCACGAACATTTTCTTATACGATTTTTCACCTACCTATGGTAGTAGCGAAATCTATCAATTTTTTTCGAAATTTCGATTTATTTAATTTGTACTAACATTTTTTCGTGTTTATGTCGTAGATTTGCTCGTCGGTGCAATCCTCACGTGTTACGTGGAACTCCATATCTTCGCGTACATCAGGTTTTAAAGTTTTTTTATTACAGAAAATTTAATACATGATTTTAATTTTTGTGTAGTAGTTTATTTGTGAATTTTTTGGCAGTGTTTATACGGTTGTGAACCCTGCATATATGACCGTCGCAAGACGGTTTGTTTAAAAAATCGCCGATTAAAATAGCGACGGTTTTTGACATACCGTCGCTTACTATAGCGACGGTTGTAAAAAACCGTCGCGAAATATAGCGACGATGATCGTATAACCGTCGCTTTTTTTAGCGACGGTTTATATATAAACCGTCGCTATTAAAAGCGACGGTCTTCTTCAATTTAACTGTCGCTACTAAGCGACGGGTGTTTTAAAATAGTCGCTTTGAGAAGGCGACGCGCACTTTTGTTACGGACTGCCAAACCGTCGTTAAAACCATCACTTTACCCTTTTAGCGACGGTTTTAGCGACGGATTGACCGTCGCTAAAGTTTTTTTTTTTTTTTTGTAGTGATTATATGTATGATCTTGTAACAATATTAATTTAAATGTGTAATTTCAGTCACATAGTTATTATATTAATCATCGTTATTTAATATCATAAATAAATATATACTAATTTGAAGAATTTGTGTGGGGACCCGGACGCTAATCATCTTCTTAATCATCTTTGGGGTTTAATTATCAGTTAAGATAAACAGGGTCTAAAAATTTTTCTTTTAAAATGCGGAAGGTAATGGAATCAATCTATTATACAATTAGTATAATAATATATATCTTGTATAACATGCATCTAATTTAAAACTAGGTTCAACTACTACAATCAAGTAATAAAACCTATCTACATCCAAGTCCGTGATCACCACTCTAATCTCGATCTATCCTCATCTTCTGGACCCTGATCCTGCCCCACCTGTTGTCATGCACACATACAAAACAAGACAACAGCCGGATAACTCCGGTGAGATATAAATATCCCAGTATAAACAATGTATACATGCAATCATATAAAACATAAAAGCATGAATTATATCTTATCACATGTAGCATACTCAAACAACATGTATCAATACCAATCTGTAAATAAAACATGAATCGTAATCTACGAAACATAAATTCATACGGATCTGTAAATCAAACTCTAGTCTCAATATCTAAGACTCAACTCATCTCTCATTCTAGTTTAGGGATCCCGATCTAAGTTAGACTTTTGGTATGCTGTATCGAGTGTCTACAATAGACGTCGATCTACATCTAAAGCTCATCGATACACCGTAAGTCTAGAGTCTTATCGGTTCTGAGAAAGACTCGGCGGTTCTGCCCTAGCTAGGCTGTTCTGCCCTAGACTCAATTTCTGGCTCTGCTATCCTTCAATAGACTTACAACATATCAATATGATATTTTGCAAATATCAATGCAATAAAGTAAAGTATGTGATTTAGGGAAACTCAAGTCAAACCTAACTCGAGTTGTGCAATTCCGAATCAACATTTATTTATACCTTTGTCTTCCCGGTCTGATGCAGACGAAGTCTTGTATTCTGATCTGTCCATACCCAATCTGGCAATGACAATCGTATAATTACAATATCAGTATATAACTCAAATCAAAACATGTTCTGATTAATACTCAAATCAGTATATAATTTGATCCATATCTGAACAAGGTACAAGCTAATTCATATCATCGATATCACGATACAATCGAGATCATTACTGAATCTGATCAATCTAAATCAACTGATGTTTCGACGGTAAAACAATACAATCTTAATACCCCGTCAATCTCAACACCACAAATATAATACCAGAACTCATAATCAGTATCAGTACAATTCATAATATCAATATCGGTACACTCAAATCAGTAATAACCCAACTCTGATATCAAATCTCAATTAATTCAACTCTGAAAATCATAACAATTTCATAAACAGTCTATTCTTTAATCTGACTTCAGTTATACAGTGTCTACTGTAGCAGAAATATCATATCTGATTCATATTCAATTCTGACAATATCATAATTTCAAATCATGTCTAAACGTAACAAAACTTACGTCCGGTCGTAGCATGCGTTGTTAGGAACTCAGTACTGTAATCAGATTTGAAAACAGACGGACGGATTCTTCGCAAATTCCAAAATAACTATCGAAGAACCCATAAAGCTTTTCCCTTGAAGCTCTCGTCTTTTCCCTCTTAAGGAATAGGCTGATATATATATATATATATATATATATATATATATATATATATATATATATATATATATATATATATATATATATATATATATATATATACACGTTGCATTACACAAAGGCAAGTGGCGTTGTGCATGTTCTGCACGTTTCGCGCATATGCGCGCACAAAGTCACGCATATGTGCCAGTTATAAAAACTAGCATTTTGTCTTCTCGCGCATATGCGCCATTTACGTCGCGCATATGCGCCAATCATTCTGCATATCCCGCGCATGTGCGCCATTTATGTCGCGCATATACGCCAATCATTCTGGACGGGTCGCGCATATGCGCGCCTTATCTCGCGCATGTGCGTCGATGCTACTGGATGTTCCGCGCATGTGCGCCGATACATGTCGCGCATGTGCGTCAATCCTGTTTTTCACACATAATGTGATTTCTTCTTTCGGCTCTCCCGATCTGATCTGTTTCGTTTATAATCATATCAATTATCATCCATGATTATAATAATCATTTCCAAATCTTTTCAGATTAACCGGATTAATTTCTTGGGCCTTACAATTTGAAACATCTAAAGTGTTTCGATTTAATAATATAATTAATAATGCAATATTGTTTAGTCCCAAATGTTTGGGATCATATTCGGTTCAGTCCCAAAGGTTTTTATTGAGTCAATTTAGTCTCAAAAGTCTTAATTTTGTTCCCAATTCGATTTTCTGTCGATTTGCTTGTTAAATTAGACGGAAGGAAAGTAGAAACACACGATCTATGTTTTTCTTGTTCTTCCCAAATCAGTTCCGCCATAATTTATTCTTCTCCCCCTAATAGCATGTGTCGCTGCTGCCTAACGCCACTTTTCGGACGATTATCATTCTTACATGTAGCCCAAAGACGGATACTCTATTTGGTCTGTCACTTTCAAGAAGAGGCAAGGAGTAGTAAGAGGAAGAAAGAAGAGACAACATCCCTTCCAGTTCCTTTTACTAGTAAGGCGAGTACAAGCATTTTGTTTTTGGAAGATTCAATATCATGGCCAACAAAAGTATCAACCAACATATCATTTTTCACAAAATCGTACTCAGTGTCCCCAAAATAATCAACAACATTTTCATCCACAGCTTAAGCATTTGGACCATCCAAGTGTTTTATATATAATTCAACCTCGTATTTTATCGGAATATAGTTTCTAAATCAACACATCTAAAGTGTGTTCCAAATATTTACCAGTTCCTCCGAGTTTGTGCCAAAACTTAATTGATTCTTTGTTTTTGAATCCAAGATCCTCTGTATATCTCCACAATTCGATCATTCCTAGTTTATAAAGATCAACAAAGTTGAACTATCCAAAACTTCCCCGATGTATTCCTTGTACTCTTCATTAGATTGTAATCTTCATTTGAAATAGATTTTAAGTGTGATACAATCTGATTGTCCAATGAAAACTAAAAAAAAGAAGTGCATCAGATTCTTGAAAAATACGTGATACAAATAAAAGTTTCCGAGACCGAAAAAATTAAATAATACCATAATTTGGAGTGCTATCCAATGACAAATTATCCTTTTGGCCATTATACATGAGCTCACCACCCAAGAGCTGTACAAGAAATTTAGAAGAATGGAAAAACAATGTGGGAAAAATAGCAGGGGTGTTAATTGTCTCACATAAGTTAGATAAATTTTTTAAGAGTTATATATATGAACTTGAACAATCCTCCCATCTTGAGCAAGCTTTTAGGGTTAAGTTAGGTTTAAGTCTCAATCTTAACAGTATCAGAGCTCATGTTCCACCGTTATGTGTTGAGCCACTTATGTGTTGGACTGTCTAATCATTCTTGAGCGTGAGAAGAGTGTGTTAGTTACCTTGGTTAGATAAATTCCGTGAGAGTTGTATATATAAACTTGAATAATCATCTACCTTTGAACTAGTTTTTGGGGTTGCAATCATTCTTGAGTGTGAGAACGGTTTGTTAGTAGCCTCACATTAGTTAGATAAATTCTGTGAAAATTGCATATATGGACTTGAACAATCATCCATCCTCAAACTAGTTTTTGGGTTGAGTTAGGCTAAATCTCAATCTTAACAGAGGGGAAAAGAAGCAACCACGAACGTGATCGTTCGGGGAGTGGTGTCCGACAGTAGTTAGGGCTCGACAGCAGCGACATAGTCGATTTGAGGGAGAAGAAGAAATTAGGGAGGTACTGATTTGGGGAGAAGAAGAAAAATGGTTTGTTTCTACGTTCCTTCCGTCTAACTTAACAAACAAATTATTGGGGGAAAATTAGACGTTTGGGACTAAATTGACTGATTAAAAACATTTGGGACTGAATCCGTTATGACCCCAAAAATTGGAGACCAATCTAGAATTTCCCCCATTTTGCTTGTCTTAAACTATTGAGCTTCCGCCAGTTTCAACAACAGGTCGAAATCAGCTGATAATGCGGTACTTGTTGAATTCAAATTCTTGCAACAATTTGCAAAAAGTTATAATTTTAGCGCCAGGAGCTGCCCAGTTGGTTTGCTTTTCGACTTTGTTCAAGCCATCGATCACACCTCAAAATTCCAAGAAACGTCGTAAAACTGGCGATTTGAATGACAGAAGAGAAACGCAAGGTTTTGGGTCGCTATTCCATGAAATTCTTGGTGTTTTAGGAACTGAAAGCATTGTGCTGGATAAAAATGATCCACGTGGGTTATTAATATCAAAAGAAACTCAACCGAAACAAAGTGAAGCGAGCGTGGCTGGAGAGTCGGAATGTAGTCTGCATGTTGTTTGTGAAAATGCGGAGAAGAAATTAGATGGAGTAAAGGTGGAAAAGCTTTCAGTTTTACCGGATGAACATGAGTTAGTAGATGTTAGTCCAACGGTTCATAAGATCACTGAGATCATAAGGGGTGACAATGGAAGGGTTTCTATGGAGGAAAAACTGGAGAATGCTGGTTTCGAGTACGATGAGGAGGTTGTTGAGAAGGTGTTGAAGAGGTGTTTCAAAGTTCCTCATTTGGGTTTGCAGTTTTTCAATTGGTTGAAATTAAGGGAAGGATTTCGACTCACGGCCAACATTTGCAATCAGGTGATTCTCCTAGCCTCGGAGGCGAAGGAGTTTGGGTTGGTTGAGGAATTGGTGGAGGGGATAGAGAAGAGTTTTTATGGGAAGAATGTTAAGACATGGACTACCCTTGTGTCTCATTATGGTAGAGCAAATATGATTGGCAAAGCCTTGTCCGTGTTTGAGAAAATGAAGAAAACCGGTGTTGAACCCGATGGAATCACCTTCAGAACAATGTTGCTTGCGCTGTGCAATGGCAAAGAAGCGGGCATTGCTTTGGAGTTCTACAAGGAAATGATACATAAAAAGGTGGATATGGACGTGGGACTGTATAAACAATTACTCAAGTGCTTAGCGTCGTCTGGAGATATCGCGGCAATTCATTTGGTTGGTGATAGCATGATCATAAATTCTGAGATTCCCGAGCCTCGTGTTTATGGTCTGATGTTGAATAGTTTGTGCATTGCCAGAAGAATCAGAGAGGCCTTGGAATTAATTCAGAACATGAAGAATAAGAATGTCAGCCTTGATAGCGAAATTATTGTTATGCTCGTGAAAGGGCTTTGTAGCACAGATAGGATTGTGGATGCGTTGGAGATAGTTGAAATGATGAAGAAAAGAAATGTTTTTCATCGAAAGATATATGAAATCCTTATAAGCACGCACCTGAGAAGAAACGAAGTTGCTGAGGCATTTAATCTTTTCCAAGAGATGAAGGATTCTGGTGATGTATCAGTGTCTGCTTACACAAATTTGATGCAATACCTTTTCTGGAAGAATGATTTTCAAAAAGGTATTGAGCTTTACAATGAGATGATAGAAATGGGAATTCAGCTAGACAGTTTAGCGATAACTGCTGTTGCTGCTGGTTATGTTAGACAGAATTGCATTTCTGAAGCATGGAAAGTTTTCAAGAGCATGGATGAGAAAGGAATCAAAGCCACTTCTAAAGACTATACAATATTTATGAAGGAGCTCTGTAAAGTTTCCCAAACGCATGAAATTATCAAGGTTTTGGATGAAATGCATTCCCGCAACATAAATATTAGAGATGATATGTATAAGCGGGTCCTATCTTATCTGGAAAAAAATGAAGGGGCGGAGAAACTAGAAGCGATGAAGCTGATGCATAGAGCTTGTACGTTTTATCATAGAGGCAAAGTGGAACTGGAAGGTAAACTAGGCACTTACCTAAAATCGACTGAAAAATCAGAATTCAATCAAGTGGAACAACCAAGGTTGCCAAATACCTTGCCAGGGTTAGTGTCAAGATCTTGTGGTCATGAAACACTTGAAGTTTGCCAAATTTTATCGTCCTCAACTGATTGGAGCTTTGTGCAAGAAAAACTGAAGAAATGCTCTTTCCAGATTATTCCAGACTTTGTGGTGGAGGTTTTGCGTAATTGCAAGCTAAATGGTGGAAATGCCTTAAAATTTTTCTCTTGGGTTGGGAAGAAAGCTGGATATTTTCACGATGCACAATCATATAACATGGCCATGAAAATCGCTGGTCAGGGGAAAGACTTCAAAACAATGAGAAGCCTCTTCTATGAGATGAAGAGAAGAGGTTGCTCCTTAACATCTGATACATGGACAATCATGATAATGCAGTATGGTCGAACAGGGTTGACTGATATTGCATTGAGAAATTTCAGAGAAATGAAACTTAGTGGTTGCAGACCAACTAACAGCACATACAATTCTTTGTTAATATCTCTCGTTGGGAAAAAGGGTAGGAAAGTTGATGAAGCAATCCGCATATATCAAGAAATGATTCGGATGGGGTGGATTCCTGATAAAGAAGTGATTGAAGCTTATCTTGTCTGTTTATGTGAAGTCAATAAAATGTCAGATGCCAGAAGCTGTGTGAAATCCTTGCTCAAATGTGGTTTCTCGGTTCCACTGTCTTATTCCTTGTATTTTAGGTCCCTGTGCCGGGCAGGGAAGTTGGAGGATGCTTTGGCCTTGATGAGCGAAGTAGGTGCTGAAAGAAATATCTTAGACCAGTACACATATGGTAGCTTGATTCACTGTTTACTACGTAAGGGGCTATTGGAAGAGGCACTGGAAAAGATGAAAACCATGAAACATGTCGGCTTCCATCCAACTGTTCATGTATACACTTCTTTAATAATCTACTTTTTCAAGGAGAAAGATATAAACAGAGCTTTGGAAATGCTAGAAGAAATGAAAAAAGTGGGTTGTCAGCCTACCACCATCACTTATTCTGTGCTGATTTGTGGATATGTAAGAATGGGGCAGGTTAGGGACGCTTGGAATGTATTCCATCATATAAAAAAGAATGGGCCATCACCTGATTTTAAGATGTATTCTATGTTTATCAATTGCCTTTGTAGAACTGGCAAGTCTGAAGAAGCGATCAAACTCATTTCTGAAATGATGCTTAATGGGATTATTCCCAGTACAATCAATTTTAGAACAATTTTTTATGGGCTAAATAGAGAAGGCAAACCTAATTTGGCCCAGATTGTATTGAAGAAGAAGTGGGATCTCAAAAGACAGAGAAAATTGGTATCAATGAGGCACCTCCTTGTTTTCTTACTTTTGCTCTCATCACAATACTATCATACTAAGTTTGTTTTATTTGTCCTTTGTCTCCCCGCAGCATCACAGTTAATCTGTGAGATATGTGCACTTTTTCTCTGCCATATGGGCTGGTTTTTAGGTCCTAATACTTTGAACCATTGAAGAATCAGGCGACCATAGCTTCAGGAATCAACGGGACAAAAAGGTTAGCACAGATTGAAGTAAATTTATGTTCTTTTAGTAACTTTATGCTTCTCTGCTCGTATAGTTTCGATGCATTCCTTAGGTTCCCTATTAGAAATGTCTGTGTGAAGTCAATAATGAGCCATTTCTCTAGAGAAAGGAGGCAATCAAGGGGTCCATGATGTTGAAGATCTTGTTCAAATCGTTCAATTGCTTCAGGATCTGCTTCAACAAACGAATGCCTTTCCTGGGGAGTTCTTTCCCATGATGGAGTAAGCATTTCTTATGATCATTTTAAAAAGTTTCCTTTTTAGACTAGTATATGTGTGTGTGTGTGTGTGTGTGTGAAGGGGGTTGGAAACTTCATTCCTTATCCGTTACATTTTCAAATATAGCCGTATACCAATCTTCTCCTCCTCGCCTGAAGTTACTACTTTTCGATGGTTATTTTCTCAACTCTACGAAGCCTAAAACCTCGTCTGGGAGAATTCTGAACGTGTGATTTCCTCTTCTTTCACTGATGCATGATACCCATGTATCAGAATATTACCTGATTTCTTCTACCAGTGCTAGATTCTTTTTCCATTTCCAAACTTTAATGATAAACCTTTGGGTCATAAAACATGATGTGGAGCCAAGAAAATTATTTCCACCCCCCTAACTCTGACAAGGATTAATCCTCTTGCTGTATACCGGGTTACAGCACAAAATGGTGAATGTTCCAGCATCGAGAGTTTCAGATGTACATTCGTTGGTGATACTCAATATTTTTTCTTTTGTTATGATTATAAATTTTATTTATTGATAACACACATAAATTCCTGCAAAAATGTCTATTTTAGTCGTGTCTGTTTTAGATTTTAATCATGTAAATTGTCAAAATTGTTTTTTTATCCAATAACTTGGATTTTTTTGTAATGAATATTGCTTATTTGACATCAATGTTATCCTATGTTGTTCATGTGGTAACAAAATTTATATCATATATATTAAAAATCTAATTAAAATAAATAAAAGAAAATGTCATATTTAGATAAATGATTTTCGATGAGTTTACTGGCTTTCGGAAACAAAAAAACTAAAAAAAAATCGAGTTGTTGGATTAAAACTAAACTTTGACGAATTATCTGAATATAATTAAAATTTTTCCTAAATTTTTTCTGCTCCAGGTATATTCATACTTTTAACTTTTTATATTTCCACCAATAACTTATTAGCTAAAATCAGTGCTTATGTCATGCGCATGTATAAGTTGTAATTTAATTATTAAATCATTCTTAAAATATCTGTAACCTAAAAATAATCATTAGAACGAAAAGTCGCTATAAATTGATAGTATGAGTCGGTATGACAAACTAAACGTGCAAGTTAATAAGAGAATGAATTAATAATCGGGGCACTTTAAAATCTAAATTCTAAGCAAATTTTAATTTTAAATACTAGCTTTTTAGAATTTAAAATTTGATAAATAACATCCACTTAAAAAATAATAATTAATTAATTAAAAAACAAAAGAAGCGTAAATACAAAACAGAAAGGGGAATCACCCATCTTAATTCTTTTCTATATATATTTTATTTAGTGAGGTCATTTTGGCTTTCCTGTTGGGTGTTGGATGGTTATTTGCTCGAAACTCGAGATGGATAAAAAAAAAGTTTTCCACGTGAACGGTACTTGTAAAACCCAAGATTTTAAGTTATCGTTTTATCATGACAGTATATTTTGGATACCAGATTTTTATTTAAATTTTAGGATATGAGATTTTGCAAGATTTTAGTGAATAATAATATCATGTATATTATTTAATATTAAGCAGATAAAGAACTAAGATTTGAGATAATTTTTGATATCGGGATAAAAATCAAGCATGAGATAATACCAACCCTAGAATTTCGAATTCAAGAGTTTATATATCATACAAAATTTCGAAAATTTGGTTGGATAAAGATTAGATTTTCGCGTATCACCAAAATTTAGATCACGATTTTGTTGGAGATTTGATACACGGATGATACCTATCGAGATAGCATTCAACCCCTATAAATAGGAGGGTCACCTAACTCAAAATTCACACCTCATATCACACCATAATTTTCGAGAATCCCCTCTAGTTCCTTAGGTTTTTTTTTTCGAGCACAGCGAAGCCCTGCCGCAGTCCAGCCACCGTAGTTTTTCAAGTTTTCTTCAAGAAATTTAATGTAAGTGGGCTATTTTAATGTTTAAAATTCCGGTTATGCATGTGGAATTATTTTCGAAAATTTTGAAAGAAAAAAATAGTCGAGTACAATTTTTCTTCTACTTTTGTGTTGTCATACGATTTTAAAAACACTGTGAGGAATCGACTGTATATGGGTGGGAATCCCAACCATGACGTACCCTTACGCGGTGGGGGACATAACCGCTATACGGCCTCGCCCCCTTAGAGGAGTAAAAATTAGGGACTGACGTCAGTAAACCATAGAAAGTAGATAAATCGCAGTGTTTGGAAAAGTTATGCAAGTATGTGTTTTTTTTTTAAATTATGCATGTTGTTTTATTGTGCTCGATATCCCCCCGTTTGCTGAGTATTCCCAAATACTCACCCCCCCTTACAACCTTCCCAGATAAGTCTGAAGAAGAACTCGAGGATGAGGAGTCCGAAAATTTTGGGGATGGTGAACGCTAGAAGAATTTAGTTTAAGTTATTTTTTTACGTTTCCGCATTATAAACTCTGTCGTTTTTTTTTTGTTATTCCATTATTGTAAAGACAATATTTATTTCGGTTGAAATATGAATCATAGACTGGTTTCGGTTTAAACTGTGCTACGAAGGCTTGTTGTTTTCAATCGCGTGATCGTTAAACAACGCCGGTGTCAAACCCGAGTCTCGGGACGTGACATTTTAGTGGTATCAGAGCCAGGTTCAAAATCCGAGTGGAAGAATCGAGTTTCAAAAAAAAAAAATTCGGAAATATTTTTCGGAAATTTTCGGCCAAACGGCGCCTTAGCGCGCCGCCACGTTGTTTCGGCGATTCCGGCCGATTCCGGTACCATTTCTTCAATCGGAGACCCGATCCAGATTTTTCTCGACAAAACGAACAAAAACCCTCAACCAATTTCGGATTTTGCTTTAGGATGCGACGGGAATTTCAGATCTACCAATTTTCGCTCAAACCCTAACACCGCACGATATTTTGCCCAATTACCCAAACAATCCCACTCTGATATTCAATTCCTTTTACCCAAACAATATGCAATCCATGGGTAACGTTTCGCAACAATCAATTTAAGGATCGGAGCAACCAATCGGGAACGCCCAAATTCGAGGGAATTAACGAGTTGCGCGATTTTTCTGACCAAATCAGGGAGCTTTCCGACCGATTCTAGCCGTGCCGTCACCGGTTCCGTGACCCTTACTGTGACGTCCCGAAATTTGAGATCCACATGAGCCACGTGCGTGCAAGTTATTAAATTCCTTATGTATTTTATTAAATGTTTTAATGCATGCTTAATTCATTGATTTGGGTTTTAATTCACGATTTAAGAATTTTCATTATTTAAATATTTATGTTTAATTGATGCATGTTAAAATACTTTTCGAATTTCATGTTTCAGGCGATTATTCGAGGCGGGATCGAGGAAAAGACCGGTGACGATGTTTTTGGCAATTTAAATGTGGTATTTTATTTTAAGTCGAGGATGTGCATTTTAAATGATTTATTGAGTTTTAGCATTGTTAAGCCTAAACCATTTATTTAGTAATTTTAAGAGTTTAGAATTTTTAAAATTAGTTTTTTTGTGTGTGTTATTTTGATTAGAGAGTTTGATTCAAATTAGTGTGTATTTTAATTCCAAAGAATTATTGAGTAAGTGTTTGATTTACTTTTAATTAGTGGTTAAGTTATATTTAAGCAATTTATTTCCCTAAAATAACCCACTAATTACCTCCCTAACTTGTTGACTCACGCACACACACCTACACACACACTCACGTATAACACAACACACACCACACAATTTCCTATCACTATTTTAAAAAGAAAACTAGGGTTCTTCAAGATGGTAGCAGCCGCCCCTCCCCTTCGAATTCTCCCGCAACTTTTCTTTATTTCATTGCAAGAAATTAGTGCCACGTTCGTCCCGGATCAACCTCGCATCCTTCTCCGCTTCAGTATCGTCGTCACGGTATTTTTTAAATATCAAAAGGCACGTATATTCTGTTCTTGCTGTGTCGATCAAGTCATATTATGCGTTGCGTTGTTTTTATGCGTAAAAGTTATGTATGATGCTAGTAGTTTGAGCGGATCATGAATCGGATCAATTTCGAAGGAAAAGTTTTAGATCTAAAACTCGTTTTTACTGTTCATGTCAAAACTGCGATTTTTCGGTTCATATTTTGGGAAAACTTTCAACGGCAAAAACGTAGAACTTTTCGATACCTTCGATTTAATATATGATTCGAAATTTTTGGACGAAAATTGAGTGAGTTATGACGTTTTTCGTGGGACTGCTCAAACTGCGACTTTTATGAAAATATGTGTTCCTGAGTTTTTGTTGCAGGCTTCGTTGGGTATCGATGGGTGATCGTTGCTGCGTCTAGGTATGATTAGTATGATGTTGGGATGTTATTTGATACGTCGTATCGTGTCGATAGGCACTCGAATGCGTTAGGAGTCGTGGGAAACGAATTGGTGTCAATTGCTATGCTTTGAATTGTATGTGTTGTAAGGTGAACTCATTGCTTTGGGTGTTTGTACGAATTTGGTTGATGTTATAGCCTGCTAAGGTGGGTCTCGGGGTGTCGTTTCATAGTCCGTGTAATCGAGTCTAGGATGTTAAGCAAAACATGTACAGAATTTTCGTGAGTTTTCTTGTCCCGCGAGTACACGGACCCTCACCCGGACCCCCACACGGGGTCCGTGCCCTTGTTCCTCAGTAGTGTCCAAAACCCGAGTCTACACGGACCCCTTGAGGGACCCATGCACGGGGTCCATGCCCCTCTCCTTTCCGAGTGTTCCCTTCACAGTATCTACACGGACCCTGACCCGGACCTATAGACGGGGTCCATGCCTTTACTTTTCGACACACACACACCATGCAGTATCTACACGGACCCAAGCCCGGACCTAGGCACGGGGTCCGTGTCCTCCTATTTTTGGGATACATTCTTTCATCACTTAGGATTCGGTTTGAGGTTGTATGCTAAGGTTTAATATGATGTTTTCAAGGTCGAGTCATGGGAAAACTTAGAACGTCCTAAGTATTGATTGAGCTTAGGAGTAAGTATGATTTTTACGTCTAAGTTATGCCAGTTAAGTATGCAAGTTCATGTTAGTATGTTGCAGCAACGGCCCCGATCGAAGTCCAACGAATCCCTCAACGCCAAGTAAGTATGTTGACGTGCAAAAGAAAGTATTTTAAGTTTTGAGGTATGCTAAATGTCTTGTGACCAAATTATGTTAGGATTGGAAAGCGTTAAATTATGAACGGGGACCAATCCGCCCGTTAAATTATGAACGGGTTAGATCGTGGTTGTGAAGCGTTAAATTATGAACGTGGATCAACTGGCCTGTTAAATTATGAACAGGGATCTTATGTATGCGGCAGTGGATACGTCCCTGTCAGCCCAGTACTGTGGTATGTCTGATCAGGCGTTTATTATGTATGGGTCACTTGCTTTGAAACATCCTCTACGCAAAATGATGAAGTTATGTATGTTAAAGTATGTTCAAGTATGCAGCATGTTTATGAAAAGTTTAAGTTATGGCACGTCGAAGTATGTATGTACGTATGTTCAAGATTTAATGCGCAAGTTCAAGTTTCAAATTATGTATGTCCTATTTTAAAGTTGCATGCGATCTTATTATGTAGTACTCGTTATTCCAGTTTATACGTGTTGAGTCTTTAGACTCACTAGACTTGATCGATGCAGGTGTCTATGTTGAGGAGACAGGAGGTGATGACCAAGGGGCAGGCTTGGGCTGAGTGGCAGGCTAAACCCGAGGACCGCCCATGTTATTTTACGATTTTTATGCAAGTTCAAAATACTCTGATGTTATGTTTCATTTCAAGACTTTTGGAGCAAGTGTTTCTTTTTAGCAAATTTTATTGGTGATGTCGATTTCAAACATTTTTATTGATGAAGGATGTAGTGACGACCGTATTTGATTTCATTTCCGCATTCCTTTCAGTTTAAAAGAAAATTTTTAATTTTTCCGCAAATTTTTAAGTATGAAAATACGGTACGTTACAGTTGGTATCAGAGCGGTGTTCTTGTAAAGGGTTATGCCTACTGCCAGTCGCAAGAAGCTCTCGAAGTCACACCTCAAGTCTGTAAGTTTTACAGTTTTAAAGTCTTTTAAGTAGTAAGCATGAAGTCATGATTTCGGCATGTGCATGTTTTAATTCTATCACCTGTATGTTTATATGACATACGTTTTGGAGTACGGGTTTGCATGTCGTTATAAGTTGAGAATGGATCTTTAAATTTTTTTATGCATGTTACGACATGAAATGAAAAACTATTTAATTTTCTTGCACGCTGGTGTGGTGGAATTGGACATGAGTAAGAATTTTGCTTTTGGGCGTTAGAAAAAGTTGTAAATGATTTTTCTATATTAATTTTTGGATAGTAGTACTGATGTTAGACTAGTGAGTCATAAGTTAAATTTGACAATTACGAATGCTTTTGAGACTTGTAGATTTTCTAAGAAATTACAAATGGTTCGTGGTTGCTAGCTTAATTAATTTCTTGAAGATTTCATGTAAGAATTAATGATTCGAAGGCTACGACGATCTTTGGAAGTATAAGACGAAGAATTTATTTAAAGTGTATGTTCTATCTAGATATATTTAAGGATTGAATTTCATGAATTGAGAATTTTAAGGACCTAAGTGTAAAGCAATACTCTAAGGGATTATTTTCAAATTTACCAAATTTTGGGGATTCGATTTTGAGTGCAAAGAATTTTAAGGTTAATGAGGTTAAGTCGAAAAAATTTATGGGTACGAAGATGCAAATTTCAAAGAGTTGTAGGGCCAAAAATATAAATTGTGGGAACTTTAAGGACCAAATTGCAAATTTTGAAACTTTTGAGGATTTAGTTCGAACTTTTAAGGAACACCTGAGTAAGATCAGTAGCTTTTCGAGGTTATGGAATTGATTTTGGGTTTAATAAGCCTAAAATTATTGAACTTTGTGTTACGAGAAATCTATAAGATGGAATTAGGAACGCCAACAACTTATGGGTAAATGTGGAATTTCCGAAATTTGGGACAAACTGGATAATTTTGAGGAAATAATGAATTAATGCTACAATTTTAAGGAATTTGGGGAACTAGTTTAGCAGTAAGTGAGAACTGAATGATTTAAATGATAAGAATTTTCGATGATTTAAGCTCGAAGGGATCATTAGAACCTTGAAGTATCTGGGTTATAATATTATAAGAAATGGTAATCAAGGGGATTGTAAGATGAATCGACATTTGGCTCGAAAAATTAAGCGCTAGTGAATTAATGTTGCGGCAAATTTAAAATTCAGGGTGATAACGATTTGAGGTAAAGTTGATCGTTTAGCTAAGTTATAAGAGTAGACATTGAGTTAGCGAAAAATTTTTTTTTGGGAACTTAAGTCGATGTGTCATAAGTTTTAGTCATGATTGTAACAATTAAGCTTGTACCTTTGTTGGAATTTGATTTTTCTAGAAGGTTGGGTATGGTTGATGATTAGTTTTTTTAATAGACGACGCATGTAAGAATTGAAGTAGACATCTTGTCTTGGGAATTTTTGTAGGTTATTAAGAAACTTGAGAAGTGATTATGTGTGTTGGAATTATGTTATCCAAAACTATTTGGACTGCGTAAGGTTGAATTTCAAATTTATGGGATATTTGCTCATACGGAATTTTCGGGTGAAATAAAAACAAAGGAAATTAGTGGTGTTCAACATAAGTTATCAATAAGTGAATATTAAGATTTTTATTGAGTAAGAAATCTAAAAGCTTGATATGGGGATTCTAGAATTCTATTTGTTAAGAGGAGTTGATTTATTAGAGTTAGTCCATCATTAACAAAGGAAACTTATTAAGTTTTTACGCTAGAATTAATTGAGTATTGTGGATACGTCTAAGTGGGACATTCGTTCCAATGAGGAAAGTTCAAGTGTCTTAGGCTTTAACTATATTGTAATCGTGAAGAGAATAGTTTAAGCATGTGATTGATGCTAGAAAGTTTTTATTTAAGGAGAGGATCGATATTATATATTTTGGGGTTTTACGGATTTATGTTACTCGAAATGAAAGGTTGGCAACAATTTTATATTTGGGTCGTACTTGTAAATAGCTAAGTTATGTAAGTTTGTATCGTAAGGTAAATATTCGATTCAAGGATTGTAGGCCAATATTATTATGGGGATTAAGATAAGATTTAACTTGTAAGTGTATTGCTGAGGATGGAAGTTGATCAGTAACCGTTGGTGCTAAGACCTCTTAGGTTGGACTGCATAAATGCTAATGTAATAGGTCATTGACATTACAGGTATAGTATAGAGAAGGTAAGATACGATAAGTTTGAACCTTCATTTCTAATATTGAGAACAACGAGAAAAGTCCGAATTCGAGGTCGTAGTAAAGTAAGCTAAGTTACCATAAGTCGTTTTAAGTTGCGATTAGCAAACGAGGTTTCTGGTAGGCAATTTGATTAGGATTGAAGAGACGTAAGAACAACATAAGACTTAATTTTATTCAGAGTAGCGCAGCGGTAGCGTGGATCGTTGGGATGCTAGAATTAAGAATCTAACTTTTGGATTATCGAGGATAAGCGAATTTCGGGGACGAAATTCAAATTAAGGGGATAGATTGTGACGTCCCGAAATTTGAGATCCACATGAGCCACGTGCGTGCAAGTTATTAAATTCCTTATGTATTTTATTAAATGTTTTAATGCATGCTTAATTCATTGATTTGGGTTTTAATTCACGATTTAAGAATTTTCATTATTTAAATATTTATGTTTAATTGATGCATGTTAAAATACTTTTCGAATTTCATGTTTCAGGCGATTATTCGAGGCGGGATCGAGGAAAAGACCGGTGACGATGTTTTTGGCAATTTAAATGTGGTATTTTATTTTAAGTCGAGGATGTGCATTTTAAATGATTTATTGAGTTTTAGCATTGTTAAGCCTAAACCATTTATTTAGTAATTTTAAGAGTTTAGAATTTTTAAAATTAGTTTTTTTGTGTGTGTTATTTTGATTAGAGAGTTTGATTCAAATTAGTGTGTATTTTAATTCCAAAGAATTATTGAGTAAGTGTTTGATTTACTTTTAATTAGTGGTTAAGTTATATTTAAGCAATTTATTTCCCTAAAATAACCCACTAATTACCTCCCTAACTTGTTGACTCACGCACACACACCTACACACACACTCACGTATAACACAACACACACCACACAATTTCCTATCACCATTTTAAAAAGAAAACTAGGGTTCTTCAAGATGGTAGCAGCCGCCCCTCCCCTTCGAATTCTCCCGCAACTTTTCTTTATTTCATTGCAAGAAATTAGTGCCACGTTCGTCCCGGATCAACCTCGCATCCTTCTCCGCTTCGGTATCGTCGTCACGGTATTTTTTAAATATCAAAAGGCACGTATATTCTGTTCTTGCTGTGTCGATCAAGTCATATTATGCGTTGCGTTGTTTTTATGCGTAAAAGTTATGTATGATGCTAGTAGTTTGAGCGGATCATGAATCGGATCAATTTCGAAAGAAAAGTTTTAGATCTAAAACTCGTTTTTACTGTTCATGTCAAAACTGCGATTTTTCGGTTCATATTTTGGGAAAACTTTCAACGGCAAAAACGTAGAACTTTTCGATACCTTCGATTTGATATTTGATTCGAAATTTTTGGACGAAAATTGAGTGAGTTATGACGTTTTTCGTGGGACTGCTCAAACTGCGACTTTTATGAAAATATGTGTTCCTGAGTTTTTGTTGCAGGCTTCGTTGGGTATCGATGGGTGATCGTTGCTGCGTCTAGGTATGATTAGTATGATGTTGGGATGTTATTTGATACGTCGTATCGTGTCGATAGGCACTCGAATGCGTTAGGAGTCGTGGGAAACGAATTGGTGTCAATTGCTATGCTTTGAATTGTATGTGTTGTAAGGTGAACACATTGCTTTGGGTGTTTGTACGAATTTGGTTGATGTTATAGCCTGCTAAGGTGGGTCTCGGGGTGTCGTTTCATAGTCCGTGTAATCGAGTCTAGGATGTTAAGCAAAACATGTACAGAATTTTCGTGAGTTTTCTTGTCCCGCGAGTACACGGACCCTCACCCGGACCCCCACACGGGGTCCGTGCCCTTGTTCCTCAGTAGTGTCCAAAACCCGAGTCTACACGGACCCCTTGAGGGACCCATGCACGGGGTCCGTGCCCCTCTCCTTTCCGAGTGTTCCCTTCACAGTATCTACACGGACCCTGACCCGGACCTATAGACGGGGTCCGTGTCTTTACTTTTCGACACACACACACCATGAAGTATCTACACGGACCCAAGCCCGGACCTAGGCACGGGGTCCGTGTCCTCCTATTTTTGGGATACATTCTTTCATCACTTAGGATTCGGTTTGAGGTTGTATGCTAAGGTTTAATATGATGTTTTCAAGGTCGAGTCATGGGAAAACTTAGAACGTCCTAAGTATTGATTGAGCTTAGGAGTAAGTATGATTTTTACGTCTAAGTTATGCCAGTTAAGTATGCAAGTTCATGTTAGTATGTTGCAGCAACGGCCCCGATCGAAGTCCAACGAATCCCTCAACGCCAAGTAAGTATGTTGACGTGCAAAAGAAAGTATTTTAAGTTTTGAGGTATGCTAAATGTCTTGTGACCAAATTATGTTAGGATTGGAAAGCGTTAAATTATGAACGGGGACCAATCCGCCCGTTAAATTATGAACGGGTTAGATCGTGGTTGTGAAGCGTTAAATTATGAACGTGGATCAACTGGCCTGTTAAATTATGAACAGGGATCTTATGTATGCGGCAGTGGATACGTCCCTGTCAGCCCAGTACTGTGGTATGTCTGATCAGGCGTTTATTATGTATGGGTCACTTGCTTTGAAACATCCTCTACGCAAAATGATGAAGTTATGTATGTTAAAGTATGTTCAAGTATGCAGCATGTTTATGGAAAGTTTAAGTTATGGCACGTCGAAGTATGTATGTACGTATGTTCAAGATTTAATGCGCAAGTTCAAGTTTCAAATTATGTATGTCCTATTTTAAAGTTGCATGCGATCTTATTATGTAGTACTCGTTATTCCAGTTTATACGTGTTGAGTCTTTAGACTCACTAGACTTGATCGATGCAGGTGTCTATGTTGAGGAGACAGGAGGTGATGACCAAGGGGCAGGCTTGGGCTGAGTGGCAGGCTAAACCCGAGGACCGCAAAGTTTATGTTTTTACGCAAATGTTAATTAACTCTGATTTCTTGGTTCGAGGGAAATACTTTGAGCAAAACGTTTGTGAGCAAATTTTATTGTAGTACTTTGAACCGCCATGTCTTATGGGGGACTTGGTTGTGATATTTTTATGGCAAACTTTGAATGTTATTTTATGTTTAAGAAAATTTTTAATTTTTCCGCAAATTTTTAAGTATGAAAATACGGTACGTTACACTTACGCCGTCACCGTCATACGCCTATGCTCCGACAATAACCCGGCGAGTCAACCCGGCCGAGTCAACGAGTCAACCCGCCAGCATGTGCCTTTCGATTTTTTTCGGTAGGAAACTCCGAATTCGGTTCTGTCAACTGTTCTGAAACCCTCTCGACGTAATCTTTCAATCCATATGTTTATCCCTAGGCTTTCTATTTTTGAAAAATATCTCGAAAAATCTCGTTCAACGCGTTTCAAGTAGTGCTTATCGGATTTTTATGGAATTTTACTAAGAAAACAATTAGTATTGACCGATATTGTTGAGATTGTATTTATGTGAGATAAGGTTACTTAAGCTTCTGACTTAAGGTTAAATATTTGATTTGGGGATAATAAATTATTTATGGAAAAAAAAAACTAGTATGTGAAAATATGGGATATGAGCTATAATAAGTTTTGGAGATTCCAATTTGGAAGTTGATTTTGGGCAATAGTTAAATGTATAAATATTAATTTGGGTTCTTAAGAATGCTAAGCGTTAAATTTAAATATGTATGATTTTAGGTTATATTGTTTAAATGAATTGGGAGACAATATCTTAAGGTTTAATAATTTATACTATTTTGGGATAACTAGTAGATTACGATCTTATATGCATAAAATAAGTTATGAGATTATTGCTGGATATTGAGGAAGGTACAACATAATAAGTTTTGAATTTTTTCGTTACTAAGAAAGATTCAAGGAGAAAGACATTCAATAAAAATAGTTTGTGTTAGAGCTCTCTAAGCTCATGGTTTTGAGGAAAGTAAGGTTTAGTGCAAGTAAGATTTAACAAATGAATTAATTGATGATTAATTTCAAGGTTGAATAAGATTTTATTTTTTGACGATTGAGTTATAATTTTTGGGATTTAAATCAATAGGGTATAGATTGATATTGAATTAAGTTCCAAGATTTTATATGGGTTTTTTAGTTTTTAGATAGTAATCATAATAATTTCAACATAAAATAAAATCATCATCTATTCGCGTATATTCCGTGCTGACTTGTTTCCAAGTACTTTGGTAGATTTCAATGTCATCGTATGGATGGTTTGGTAATCTAAGAGCAATGCAACAGCAGATTGCCGGAGTAAGATTTTCAAGATCCAAACCGTGAACCAAGAAGAAATCAGGTATCATGGCAATGCCAAGAGACAGAAATACATTTTTCTGCTTCCCAGACTTGGAAGGCCATTAAGGTGAACGAAGTGCAAGAAGAAATTGAGCTCAAGCTGGAAGATACACTAATAATGCGAGAATTTCCGAACGTTTTTCTGGAAGAATTCTCGGGATAGTCTCGGACCACGAGGTTGAGTTCAAAATCAATGTGGTTCTCAGTGCTGAACCAATTTCAATAACACCATATCGAAGGACGCCAACTGAACTACAAGAGCCAAAAGAACAACTTCAACAATTGCTAGACAAGAAGCAATTTCAACTGGGTACGTCTCCATAAGAAACTCTAGTCCTGATGGTGAATAAGGAAGACAGAAGTATGAGATTGTGTATAGATTATAGAGAACCCAATAAGATCACAATCGAGAATAAACATCTTATTCCAATGATAGACGATTCTTTTCGATCAACTTAAAGAAGTTACAACATTTTCCAAGCTTGACCTGAGAAGATGCTACTACCAATGGAAGGTCAGGGCTGAAGATATTTTCAAAAGAGCTTTTCGGACAAGATATGGGCATTATGAGTTCATAGTGATGCCTTTTGGACGGACCAACGCGCCTGCAGCCTTTATGGACCTAATGAACAGAGTGTTCAAACCATTTCTGGACCGGTTCGTAGTGGTATTTATTGATGACATCCTCATTTATTCTCCCAACGAGGAAGAACATGAAGAGCACCTCCGCCTCGCACTACAGACACTGAGGGAGAAAGAGCTTTATGCTAAGTTTAAGAAATGTGAGTTCTGGCTTAAGAGTGTATCCTTTCTAGGACATGTGATCTCGGAAGCCGGAGTATCAGTGGATCCCAAGAAAGTTGAGGCAATTACAGAGTAGCCAAAACCTAAGAACGCCACCGACATCAGGAGCTTTCTTGGACTGGAAGGTTATTACAGAAAGTTTGTCGAAGGTTTTTCCTCAATCGCCATACCACTGAATAAACTCATTCAGAAGAATTCCAAGTTCGTCTGGGACGAAGGTTGCGAGAAAAGTTTTCAGACATTGAAGGAAAAACTTGCATCCACGCCAGTGCTAATCTTACCTACTGAAGATAAGGAATTCACCATCTACAGTGACGCATCTAAATAAGGTCTGGGATGCGTACTCATGCAAGAGGGAAGAGTGATCGCCTATGCGTCAAGGCAGTTAAAACCGCACGAAAAGAACTACCCTACGCATGATCTTGAGTTAGCAGCAATTGTCTTCGCCTTAAAAATTTGGAGACACTACCTCTATGGCGCCAAGTGTGAAATTTTCACGGATCACCAAAGCCTCAAGTACTTGTTCACGCAAAAAGAACTAAACATGAGGCAAAGTCGATGGATCAAACTACTGAAGGATTACGAATTGACTATAAGTTACCATCCAGGTAAAGCGAACAAAGTGGCCGATGCTCTGAGTCGGAAAAATGGAGGCAAGATCACCCTAGCTTCACTCTCCGCTCGGCCATGTCTGCAAGAGACCGTCAAGTTAAATCAGGACCGAGATCCCGAACTAAAGAAATTTAAGGAACAAGTCGAAAGCGGGAAGTCTCAAGATCTACAATTGGATGACAAGGGAGTCCTATGGATGAAAGGACGACTGTGGGTACCAGACAGCGATAACCGTCGCCAAGAAATATTGTCAGAAACGCACAAGTCCAAATTTTCAGTCCATCCAGGAAGTACAAAAATGTACAGAGACCTTAAGGGTAATTTTTGGTGGAATGGAATGAAAAGAGATGTGGCAGAATTTGTATCAAAATGCCAAGTGTGTCAACAGGTCAAAGCAGAGCACCAGCGACCTGGAGAATTATTGCAACCTTTGGAGATACCCGAGTGGAAATGGGAGCACATCTCCATGGACTTTGTGGTAGGATTACCAAAGTCGAGGCAAGGTCAAGACGGAATATGGGTAATTGTAGATAGACTTACAAATCTGCACACTTCCTACCCGTCCGTATGAACTACAATCTGGACAAGTTAGCTACACTGTATAGGGACAATATTGTACGACTGCACGGAGTACCAGTGAGCATCCTGTCTAACAAAGACCCAAGGTTTGTCTCACGTTTTTCGAAAAGCTTCCAAGGGGCCATGGGAACGAAAGTTACTCTTAGCACGGCCTATCACCCTCAAACCGATGGCCAAACCGAGAGAACAATTCAAACCCTAGAAGACATGATGCGAGCATGCGCCCTAGAATTCAGTAGCAATTGGAGTAATCATCTACCATTGATCGAGTTTGCTTATAATAACAGCTATCACAGCAGTATTGGGATGGCTCCATATGAAGCTCTGTATGGAAGAAAATGTCGGTCACCCTTATATTGGGATGAAGTGGGAGAAAAGACAGTGGTAGGACCCGATCTCGTACAGATGACAGTAGACAAGGTTACAGTGGTCCGAGAGAAACTCAAGGCAGCTCAAGACAGAAAAAAGAGCTGGGCCGACCTGAAAAGAAGACCAGTGGAATTCAACGTTGGCGAGAAGGCCTACGTAAAAGTGTCGCCTATGAAAGGAGTAGTCCGATTCAGTAAAGTCGGGAAGCTAAACCCCCGTTATGTAGGACCCTTTGAGATTTTGTAAAAAGTGGGCACGCTAGCATACAGATTGGCACTGCCACCAAGCATGTCTAGAACTCACAACGTTTTCCACGTGTCCCAACTACGGAAATACATCTCGGACCCAAGCCACGTGTTGGAAGCAGAACCGCTCATGATCGAAAGTAACTTGGGAGAAGAGCTGAAGTACGAAGAAGTTCCCATCAGAATTGTGGACACCAAGGACCAAGTACTAAGGCGACGTATCATCCCCTACGTCAAGTGCAATGATCTAACCACACTGAAAGAGAAGCCACGTGGGAACTAGAAGAAAGGATGAGGGACCAGTACCCGTACCTCTTCATAGACCAAGCCAACCCAAGTTTCGAGGACGAAACTTCTCATAAGGAGGGAGGGATGTAAAACCCAAGATTTTAAGTTATCGTTTTATCATGACAGTATATTTTGGATACCAGATTTTTATTTAAATTTTAGGATATGAGATTTTGCAAGATTTTAGTGAATAATAATATCATGTATATTATTTAATATTAAGCAGATAAAGAGCTAAGATTTGAGATAATTTTTTATACCGGGATAAAAATCAAGCATGGGATAATACCAACCCTAGAATTTCGAATTCAAGAGTTTATATATCATACAAAATTTCGAAAATTTGGTTGGATAAAGATTAGATTTTCGCGTATCACCAAGATTTAGATCACGATTTTGTTGGAGATTTGATACACGGATGATACCTATCGAGATAGCATCCAACCCCTATAAATAGGAGGGTCACCTAACTCAAAATTCACACCTCATATCACACCATAATTTTCGAGAATCCCCTCTAGTTCCTTAGGTTTTTTTTTCGAGCACAGCGAAGCCCTGCTGCAGTCCAGCCACCGTAGTTTTTCAAGTTTTCTTCAAGAAATTTAATGTAAGTGGGCTATTTTAATGTTTAAAATTCCGGTTATGCATGTGGGATTATTTTCGAAAATTTTGAAAGAAAAAAATAGTCGAGTACAATTTTTCTTCTACTTTTGTGTTGTCATACGATTTTAAAAACACTGTGAGGAATCGACTGTATATGGGTGGGAATCCCAACCATGACGTACCCTTACGCGGTGTGGGACATAACCGCTATACGGCATCGCCCCCTTAGAGGAGTAAAAATTAGGGACTGACGTCAGTAAACCATAGAAAGTAGATAAATCGCAGTGTTTGGAAAAGTTATGCAAGTATGTGTTTTTTTTTGAAAATTATGCATGTTGTTTTATTGTGCTCGATATTCCCCCGCTTGCTGAGTATTCCCAAATACTCACCCCCCCTTACAACCTTCCCAGATAAGTCTGAAGAAGAACTCGAGGATGAGGAGTCCGAAAAATTTTGGGGATGGTGAACGCTAGAAGAATTTAGTTTAAGTTATTTTTTTACGTTTCCGCATTATAAACTCTGTCGTTTTTTTTTTTTGTTATTCCATTATTGTAAAGACAATATTTATTTCGGTTGAAATATGAATCATAGACTGGTTTCGGTTTAAACTGTGCTACGAAGGCTTGTTGTTTTCAATCGCGTGATCGTTAAACAACGCCGGTGTCAAACCCGAGTCTCGGGGCGTGACAGTACTCGTGCGTACAAAAAAAGTCTATGATCACTTTTTTTTTTTTATTAAGTAATTGTAATCACTACTTACGAAATTTATGAATGACCCAACTATAAGCAGAACGGTGACCCAACTATTTGCAGTCGAACACATAACGACAGAATTTGAGCTCTGATACTATGTTAAGATTTAGCTCAAGAGAAGATAAGATTGTCTAAATCCATATATACAACTCTCATATATATTATCCAAACGATGTGGGACAACTATCAAGGGTCATTTAAAGTAGATGTCGTAGAAATGTATGAAATTAACAGACAAGGATTGCAGGAAAGTGTTCAAGCTATGGAGTGGCAGCGAGCCAGCGACCAACACAGTGAGATCCATTCAAGAATCGATGATCATGAAGCATATTGCAGAAACAATAATGTTGGACAAGTTGTTCCACCATTATGCCGCTTTGGTTGATCAACTTATGCTTAAACAAGATGATAATATCAGCTCCATCATCATAGCTCTTGTTCTTGCTAAACACTGTGTGCTTACCATATATATATTGAAAAAAGGCTGAAAAGAAAACTTTTTGTTCACAAAAAAATGTTGTTCTCTCGTGGACCAATGCTTCCAAAAAGTGTCTTTTGCCATTGTGGAAGGTTATTGCACTTCGATAAGCCTCCACTGACTGAAATAACACATATATCATAGACATGATACTCGATATAGACGATATACAAAAGTAAAAAAAAAAAAACATACGCATTCGTATTTCTCTAATATTCTTTTTTGTCATATAAAAATAATTTGCAATGTTTTATAGTTCGTGAACTTGTGATCACAAGTATAGTTGAACAACTATTTACTTTTAAAAATTTGTTTATGAACTGGTTTATTGTGCTATAATCACAAATGTAGTTGTTGTACAACTATTTATTTTCAAAATTTCATCGATATCTATATATTTTCACATATTCATATAGTCAATCAATACCAACAAATGTACACATGACAACGCCATGACACCTCTAAAGTCTGCATCTAATCTATAAGATATATAAAAGTTCCGATGGACAAATTTTTTCTATTGTGATTCGATAATTTTGTACATCGTACATAAATGAATTAAAAAAACATGTGTGATAGTTGAAGAAATCTAGATGTCAAAAACAAGATGAAAAAATGTTGACAATCTCATAGCAAGGCACTACAAAAAAACGGTAGGTTTAGCGACGGTTTTACGAAAACTGTCGCATATAAAAACCCGTCGCCAAATAAAATAAGCGACGGCTTAAAACAAACCGTCGTTTTTTTAGCCACGGTTTAAAACAAATCGTCGTTTTTTTAGCCACGATTTAATAACTCGTCGTAATATATTGCGAATTTAGCCACGGTTTACCGTCAACCCGTCGCAAGATATGGTGATTAATATATGGTCGGCGCGACGGTTTTTGTAAACCGTCGCGACTTAAATCGGCAACGGTATTTAGTAAACCGTCGCCGATCTCAATGGGCGACGGTTTATAGAAAACCCGTCGCTACTAGCGACGGTTATAATTTTTTCTGTCGCAACTAACAACGGTTTTATCTTAGGCCGTCGCTATGATTCTATTTATACCGAGGTTCTCGAACCATTTTCTAGAGCGATTTTCACCTATCTCTGGTAGTAACCATACTCTCTAAATTTTTCGAAGTTTCGGTTTTTTATTTTGTACTAACTATTTCGTATTTATTTTGTAGATTTGCTACTCGTGCGATTTTCCAGCGTCACGTGGAAGCAGCTATATCTTCGCGCAACATTAGGTTTTATAGTTTTTTTTGTACAGAAAATTTAATACATGATTTAATTTTTACGTATTAGTTTATTTGTGTAAATTTAATACATTAATTTTTGCTTAAATTTATTATCGTCGCGGTGTGCCGTCGCTATATTAATCGGCGGTTTTTTAAAAAAACCGCCGATTAATATAGCGACGGTTTTACCTATACCGTCGCTATAATTAGCGACGGTTTTTCGTACAACCGTCGCTTTTTATAGCTACGGTTTTGTGATTACCGTGCCATATTAAGCGACGGTAATGTAAAAACTAATTTAAATTGTATTTAACAAATTGATGGAAAGAATACTATTTGAGTCTCATCTAATCGCTAAATATACAAACTTAATTGTTGAAAGTTGACATTTTATTAATATATTGGTCTAAGAGCAATTTAGGAATATGGAAAAAGCCTCAACAAAAGTATTCACCCATCTTTCTTTATTAATAATAACTAGTGTACATCAAGCATCTGGTGGTGTGTGCATGTACAATATTTTTTCTAATTAATTTATTTTATATTTAAATAAGGGTGATATCATAGATGTAAAAGTTAATGAAGGATCATACTGTCATTTGAATTGATTATATTTATATGATGATTATCTCATAATATTAAAAATTATCGAATGAATAAAGTACAATCTGAAAGTTGAAATAAAAATAAATAAATAAAATTATAATATATATATCATATAAAGATAATTTTGGAAGTGTGGGAGATTTTTATATAGACAAAAATTTGTGTGAAACGGTCTCATGGGTCTCATCCATGAAAAAATATTATTTTTTATGCTAAGAGTATTACTTTTTATTTTGAATGGGTAGGGTTGACCCGTCTCACAGATTAAGATCCGTGATACGGTCTCATATATGAGTAGATTTCTTGTGAGACGATCACACGAATCTTTATCTATGAGACGGGTCAACCTTGCCGATATTTACAATAAAAAATAATACTCTTAGCATAAAAGGTAATATTTTTTCATGGACATGAGACCCACTCTTTTATATATGAGTAGATTTCTTGTGAGACGGTCACACGAATCTTTATCTGTGAGACGGGTCAATCTTACCGATATTTACAATAAAAAGTAATACTCTTAGCATAAAAGATAATATTTTTTCATAGATGACCTAAATAAGAGATCCGTTTCACAAAATACGATCTTGAAATCGTCTCACACAAATTTTTGTGATATGTTGGGATAGAAGTAGATAAATTAATAAATGAGAATATTATTAAAAATATAATAAGCAAACAAGTAGTATTTTATCTTATAATATTTTTTTTCTTGGGCCTGAGAAGGGGGACAACCCCCAAGCCAAACCCTCTGCGCCGTAAAGAAGAAAGAAAAGGTGAAGGAAACCCACCGCCTGATCGAGCTGCTGCACCAGCACCAGCACCTGCCGGAGGTTAGTTTTAAGGCATTTTGTTTTGGATTTAGATTATGGTGGATGCGCCGGTGTTGGTTTAATTTTCACGATAATTCCTATTTTAAATTTTTTTTCTCCTCTGATTTTAGGATGTAGTAATTGAAAACAAGTTCAGGGAAATTGTTAAGTACTCTGCCATTGAATTTGAGTTAGATGGGTTGTTCAAGAATCATGATTCAAAGAACAACCTTGGAAGTCTTGATCCAATTCTAGAATAAAATCGGCGAGATGGAATAAGAGCTGTAGGTGGTATCTCCGATTAATTGGAGGGGTAAGGGCTTTTGTTTGTGTAGGCCGTGTAGTGGAAATCATTTAGAAAAAATGGAATGCACTTTATAAGTCATTGATTACTTTAAGTTTTAAGTATTTGCTTTGTTGATCTGCGTATTTTGGAATCCCGTATTTTGGAATTTGTTCTGTTCGGCTTTGCTATGTTTTTTTGTTCTGCTCCGCTCCATTATGTTATGCTCTACTATGTTGTTTTCTAATGTCTGTCATGTGAATCATCTTTTGATTCTGGCAGGTCAACCTGTTGCATATACGACCGTACATGTGAGTCGTCTCTTGTTTCCTTATCATCCGTCTCTTGTTTCCTTATCATCACCGTGTTGCATGATAGAAATTCTAATATTTAATATGTTATTTTTTTTTTCTGAATTATGGTATTATGTCTACGAATATGTTTATTATTTGTTTTTATGATAGTTTTTGTCTTTATCCTTGAGGTCGATTTAGTTGCCGGACTTTTAGGGGTTCAATGAATTTTTGTGACTTTCAGGAGATGAATACATGGAGGTGATGTTGATTCATGAGGATTGGATATGATTATTTTATTTTGGGTTCATTAGGATTTCGAGGTTTTATCATAATGAAATACTTTTATTTAGTTTGGACATTTTGTCCTTGGGATTGTTTTGAAACATTTATTATTTCGCGGTTATTCTATTTCTTCTGTTATTGAACTGTGGCTTAAAATGATGGAATTGATGATATAATTTTAAATAAAAAATTTATCCAAAAATCAACATATTTAAATATGCTTATTAAGAAAAACCACAATATTTTTCTCACAACTCGATTGATTCCATAATCCTGCATGTGATTCGAATGTGCTAATCTGGGCCCTACGATATCAAATGCCCATCCAATTTAAATTGTATTTAAGAAATTGATGGAAAGAATACTATTTGAGTCTGATCTAATCGCTAAATATACAAACTTAATTGTTGAAGTAGTCCCCGCACACAAGACACATACAAAAAAGAATTAGATGGCTGATGAGCTTAGTGGAAATGCAACCTCTGTTGGCTCATCTTCTGAGGGGCGTGGAGGCATGACAGTGGATCAGTGTGAGAAAATGATCCAGAAAAGCTTCAGAAGTATGCATCTTACAAAAGTCATCTTGAATTATTGTTAGTCAATGTTGGGATTAGGGTTTTAGAACCTCGCCTACAGTTCTATGTAAATGTTGCAGCTCCAACAGTCAAGTTTCTTATGGAGCATCTGGAGAAATCTGGCTGTAGTATTGGAAGCAATTTCATAAAGGCTGTCAATTGCGATAAACAGATCAGTGGCGGTTATGTTCGTGGTGAAGGGGTATGTAGTTGAATCAGAATCCACTGTTTGTTACTTTTAAATTCTCAATTCCCTGTCATTCCATGAAGTGTGTTGTTGGCTTTATTCAAGAAGCTGAGCATTTCTAATTATTCCCAAGTAATATACCATGAGCAGTGGCAGAAACTTTGGTGCTTTTAAACTTTCTTTGTTATAGATAGTTGTATGCAGTAATCAAATGCAAATTCAAGATGAGGTGAACCAAGTTGTGATTCATGAGCTCATTCATGCGTATGATGACTGCCGTGCTGAAAATTTGGATTGGACGAGTTGCGCACATCATGCTTGCAGTGAGGTTAAAATCTACATGATTTATGTTTCACATATTTCTTTCTTATTTTTTCTTTTTGGGGAGAAGGGGAGCTGGTTGGGGTACAAGAGGGGTTATTCATCATGTTATTATTCTTTCTGATCTCTGTCTGACTCTGAAAACAGATTCGAGCTGGTCATCTCAGTGGTGATTGCCATTACAAAAGGGAATTATTACGTGGTCACATGAAACTTCGTGGCCATGAGCAAGTGAGTTTCTCACCGTAGTAGCTGTCCGATGTATTTAATGTTTCTTATGTATTCCTGTTGAAATGGTGTTTCACGTCATTATGCTTCAATCTAATTGACGTCGATACCTAACGTAATAATTGAAAGCATGTAAGGAAAACTTGCATGACAGTGTCAAGGGTATTCCGGAAAACTTTCAAAGATCATCTGTGCGTAGAAATCCCATTCTCTCTGTCAACTTCATGTAAAATGTTATTTGAAGGACTGTGTGAGGCGAAGAGTAATGCAATCAGTTACTGCGAACCCGTATTGCTCAGAAACTGCGGCTAAGGATGCCATGGAAGCTGTTTGGGATGTTTGCTACAATGATACGAAGCCGTTTGATAGAGCTCCCTGAAGCAAAAATGATATTTTGGACCCAAGAATTGAGGATTCTTTTAAACATTCTCGCGTAGCATTTTTATATACTCGTTGTCATGAGAGAGAAATTTTCCAGCTGCAATCTCGGATGCAAGTATGGCTCTTTCAATACTTTTTTCCCCATTTACAATGTTGGGTATATATTTCAATATGTTGTTACATTTGATCTTATAAGATTAACACCTTTTTGGATCCTATTCGTGTTGTGGAACAGATGTTTGGTCTGAATTGCTGGTGATACTCCCAAGTGAGAAATATGTATACTCACCAATAAGAAACAAAGTTCTGATTTCGTGTTTTCTTACATCTTGATTTCGAGGTTATACAAGTAAATAAATACCGATATTATTAAAACTTCATTTTTTTTGTTTTCTATAAGGTAAAATAGCTAAAATGGTCATGTTTGTTGGCTCATTTCATGTTTTGGTAATGTGAGCATTAATTTTGGATATTGGTCATAATTATATAAATTATGTAATGTTTTGGTTTTTAGTCATTTTTTCATAGAGTGTTGACGCAATGTCGAAAAATATTACGTGTCCGAAAAATGCTGATGCGGCACGGAGAAATGCTGATGTTTTCGACGCTATATGTGCATTCAATGGGAAAAAAAGATTAAAAAACAAAACATGATCCAAAACTCAAAATTGAATACTTAACAAAAATACAAAATGAGTAAACTTACAAGATGATTGACCAAAGTCAGGGATTGTACAGATTCTCAGGAGTGGTATTCCACTATTAAAAATAGTAATTGATTAATGTTCATGAGTGGTGTTTGAGTTGGAGGAGTAGGTGAGCGTTGTTTAGCTAGTGATTATGAGTTTGATTCTTTTTACCGACACTAAAATCTGAATATATGTAGTAGCCCGAATTCCAAATTGGGTAATTAACGGATTAATGGTGTTTAAGAAGGTTTAATGTGTAATTTTGACCGTGGTCATGATCGGACGGACCGAAGATGGTTCGGTAGCACCGAAGAGTTCGGACGATCCGAAGTGAGTTCGGTGGATCCGATCATGAGGTGTCAAGAGCCGATGGACACGTAGGAGTTCGGACGTTCCGAAGTGTAGGTTCGGTGGATCCGATCATGAGGTGTCAAGAGCCGATGGACACGTGGGAGTTCGGACGTTCCGAAGTGTAGGTTCGGTGGATCCGATCATGAGGTGTCAAGAGCCGATGGACACGTAGGAGTTCGGACGTTCCGAAGTGGGTTCGGTGGATCCGAACATAGCCTATAAATAGTGCTCGGAATTCCTCATTTTGGATGGCAAGTTCTTGAAGTTGTGTCTCATTTTGAGAGGTTTGGAAGGTTTCTAGGGTTAGTTGTCGGTCGAGCGATAGCCAAGAGCTGCCAGGATTAGTAGTGTAGCGACGCCTGAGTTACGAGGCAATCGACATCAAAGGGCTGTCGACGGACGAAGGTAAACCCTAAACCTTTGGTAGTACTGGTTTTGCTAGTTGAGCATGGTAGTATTGTTCATTGGGTATGCTTTTGATGCGTAGGCTTGTTCTAGACCTGATTAGCGGTGTTGCGTAAGGCTAGGCTTGCTGTGATAGAGGTACGAAAGTACTATCCGAGATATCCTGGTCGAGTATACATCCTTATATGTGTTGCATGATTATCTGCTGCATTATTATATGTCATATGATGCATGCTATTATGTCACGTTTTATGATGCATGTTGCATTTCATGTTGAGCCGTATCTCCTTCGAGATAGCCTTTACTGTTGAGCTGTATCTCTTTCGAGATAAGCTATATCTTGTGGGGCCGCTCAGCCCTGTCTTGTCTTGTGGACGCATGGACACCGAGAGTACACAGTGGCCGACGGGTCGGGAGGGCTTCGGTGATCCGGGACATTTTAGGTCCACGTCTGTTCTTGTAGTGGATGCAGTGACCCAGAGGAGTACCGCGCGGCACTATCCACTTGGCGCCTCTAGACTGAGCATTTTGAGATCCTTTGTTACTCCTGTTTCTTGACTACCCTGGTATCATATCATAGCATGTGCATTTCATATAGGCTTGTATACTCATGCTTTTGTACTGGGCGTTCTTATCGCTCACGTCCTCGGTTTTGTTTATCTTGGACACCCCATTCCCACGGGGCAGGCCTCAGGTTGGATGGCTCAGGAAGAGCAGGAGGAGGTCAGTGAGTAGCTGGTTGGTTTAGTTTTCAGTACTATTCTATTTCGTTATGGTTGTACTGCATATTTTCATTTTAGTTCGAGTTGTTCTGGATTTCGATTGGGTTGTATAACTATCGTTTGTTGGCCTTTTCCGCTGTTATCTCTGATTATTATTAATTAAGTTAATTGTATGCTTAGTTCTTGATTAGTAGGTGATTCTGGAACGGGTCACTACAATATATGTATACATATATAATCTACAAATAAAATAAGAATGTTTCATCAAAATTGATAGTCAATAAAAAATAATTGGGGTTTTTCAAAACAAAAAAAAAAAAAGCAATAATAGAAGTATGAAGAAGTTCCAGTTTTGCAATATGAGATATTGGTGTAGAGTCAAACTTTCTTTTTCCTCATTTTTAATATAATTTTTAAATAGAAAGTAAAATAAAAAGTTTTATAATATCACCATATAAGTATGATTGAGAAATAATCCAAATGCGTTATAAATGTCATATCTAAAGTTCAAACATTTAAAAATAAATATTATTATGCCAATTAGAGAAACTAAAATTATAATGCTGACTAGTTTAAAACTATAGTCTATACTTATACAGTGTGATATTAAATTTCAATTTATATAGTATACTATTTATTACTATTGTTGTTGTTACTTTATTAATATCATCACTATTATTTTAATTATTAATGATCATCTCAATTATAATTTTTATTTTTTATCTTTCATGGTTATTGTTATTTTTATCAATTTATTTTGTTATTAAATATAATTATTCTTATTATTGATTTTTTAAATAAAAAGAAAGAAAATGGTGTAAATCCGTAAAAACAGCATCAAAGAGAATTTCAATGTTGTCCTTAGCCTTAAACCAGCGGTACTGAACATGAATGCGAGTGTATCATTTGATCTGTGCACTACCATTGTTTGATCAGTCCATCGTTTGCTTCGAAATGTACTCATCTAGAACATCATCAAGGAGAAGTTCAGATATAATCTGATTTGAGTCGGGGGAGGATTTGATATTCAGAGATGACGGGCCGTACTCGAAAGGAACTGCCTACTGGGAAACATCCTCAAGACTAGTGCTCGTTTTCAATCCAACAAAAGAGATTCATGGTATTATACGACTGCCTCCCGAGCAGTCTGCGTCGGAAGAATCTTGATACTGATGCACGATGAGCAACGCTATATCAGGATGATTAATCACAATGGGAACGAATTCTACATCGAGAGCTATGGGGGAGCAAGGTTCGGCTTGAAACATAAACTACTGGTGCATTTTGAGGTGGCATGACACAATCTTGGAGCTAGGTATTGCACAGCGTCTCTGGCACAGAAACGCGTGAATTATGTGTATTTGAGTATTTTAGTACTTGAAAATCTCCAAAGATTACTGAAACCAAGGAAAAAAAAACAAAAACCGATGGATTCTACCCTTCCACACGACTGGTGGTAACACTTGACATAAACACAGAAATATGCCTGTTACGGACGTTTTTGCATAATCTTGTTCCATGTCTGTGAAATAAATAAAGAGCGACGTGAGAAAGCAAATGATTTCAAGAAGATTTAGGATGAGTATTGTTATAAAGCCCTTCTACAAGATCCACTACTACAACAAAAAGAGGGTAAACATCAAGTAGATAACTAGAAAAAGACCTTAGAATGAAGCTTGTTAATTTTATTATACGTTAATACGACGCAGCATCCTCCTCAGCAGCAGCAGCAGCAGCCCAACATAATTAAAGTTGTAAGCCAATTTTATGAAGTCAAGCTTGAAATCATTCCAAGGAGGATACCTTGGCTCCAGTTCCAGGAAGAAGCTTCGTTGAAGAATTGCTTTTTCATGGCTGAAAGTATCGAACGAGTACTTCCCGTGATACCGACCAAAACCGCTTTCACCAACACCTCCAAAAGGTAATGCGTCGCATAAAAACTGCAATCCAGGTGCTTAATCATCATCTCTAATTTTTTTGTTTTTACCTAGAAAAATTAGCAGCCTATACCTGAATCATTATATCATTGAATGTCAAGCTTCCTGACGATGTTTCTTGCATGATTCTTTCCTTAAACCTTTTGCATTTGGTGAATGCATAAATGGCCAAAGGTTTTGGTCGTTCGTTGATGAATTCTATGCTTTCTTCAATTTTATCCAGCTGCAAAATAAGACAATATCTTATACATTTTGTGGCGTACAGATAGCGGAACATGGATCAGACACAGTATATTCAATTTACAGTGATGATGGGGAGCAATGGACCAAATATTTCTTCCATCATAATCTCGGAGTCCAGGGGAGGATCAACTAAAATTGTTGGCTCAATCATCCTGCAAATTAAATGGTTGATACATGTAATCCATTAAATCTTGTGCCAAACAGAAAATAGAGAAAACAAGAAGACAACTAACAGATTTTTGCAGTCGACTGAACCACCATAAACAATGGAAGCTGACACAGAAGGGTCCTTGAGAAGATTCCTCACTCTATCAAAGTGATGCTTGTTCACTATTCTACAGATATTCTGAAGCTTATCCACCTCGTCACCATAAAATTTTTTGATAGACTTCTTCAATAATTCAACCTGAAAGAAATAAATACAAAAAATAAAACCAAAAATCATTTCCTGTACATAGACAAAAAAAATTACAACAGAAAGTTGTAATACCAAGACTGGAGCATCTTTTTGTTGCACAAGAACATAATCTACTCCTATGCATGCTTGTCCGGCACAAGGTCCCCACTTCCCACCAACTATTCTCTTCACAGCCACCTTCAATTCAACATCACAACCAAAATCAACATAAAACTAACTAAGACTTTGGAAGACTTGACATCTCTCAGCATATTTCTCTGGAAAGTAACATCGAAGTAGTTTTTAAACAACATTTCCTGAAGCATAACGAAAAGAATTTAGTTCTCTGACCAAAACGGGTGTATGCTTCTTTCCAAGTAGTAAACCTACTAATAATGTCACAAAGCCTTGTAACTATAAACCTGCAAGTCTGAGCCAGAGAAGGAGTCAAGAATGACAGGGCATTTTCCACCAAGCTCTAGAGTCACAGGAGTCAAATGCTTCGCAGCTGCGGACATGATGATACGTGCTACACGTGGACTACCTATCGTAGTAGTAAGCAGTAGTTGAATTAAATATCTACTTCATCCATTTGAAATATGACATTTTCTGATCCTAATGAATTATCATAATCCCAACATCTGTATGAGAATATAACTGCTACATATTAATAAGAAACCTGTAAAGAATATTTTGTCCCAATGGTGCTGCAATAGTTGTTCAGCTACTTCACTTCCACCTGGAATGACTTTGACGGCCTCTTTATCCAAGTAAAGTGGAACTGTACGATGAAGAAAAGAGGAGCATGCTGGGGCTAGCTCCGAAGGTTTTAGGACAACTGTATTTCCTGCAGATATTGCCCCAATAACAGGATCCAAAGCTAGGCCTAAATGAAGATGACATGAAGGGGTTAAGTTATACGCTTATTTTCAAAACAAAGATTTATAAAAGAAATGGAGGTTGTAAGCTTGTGATACATCGATACATGCTGAGGTCAATAATGATGATAAAGGTAAATTGCAATCTGAAAAGCATGTCACCTTTTATTTCTGCCGGTTAAAATGAAGAAGATAAAAAGTGAATGCTTACTGATGGGGAAATTCCAAGATCCGATTACAAGAACGGTGCCAAATGGTTCTGGTAGCACTTGTCCACTTGCGGGGAACAATAGCAATGGTAGCCACCCCTGCATCAACCATAGTAATATATAAACACCATATCTTCGACACAAGGTTTCTGTGCTAAAATAAGTTGTGCTAAGCGAAATAGAATAAAAAAAAATCCATACAATTACAGCTTTTGCTTGTCATTTCTGTCCGCGTGATTGTGAGCTGGAGAACATTGTGTTTATAAAAGAAATATTGTGGCTCGTGTTGGGACAGAAACTTAATCATACTGATCATGCTAAGAAGTGATGAAGTCGTCCGATCCGGAAAGAAGACCTACCTTTTTCGGTGCCATCCATTTGTCGATATGAAGCAAAGAGTGATCCGCAGATTTCTTTACAATTCCAATCTGAACATAAGACGGGGAAAATGATTCTCAAAGATCTGAGAACACAATCAAAAAAAGACCACTATAGGAACTAACATCAACTATCTGTATAATCCTGCGAGCTGCTAAAAATCGTAGATCAATTTACTGATGTTTGTTTTCCTGCTATCCCTGCACTTTTTATGCATGTGGGCAACTCCAGTTCATAAAGTAAAAGTACGATGTTTCAAAATTTATGATTTCAAATTAACATGAAAAGAAAAAAAGAATACAAAAAAATCGACAAACACCTCATACCCACAAGTCCAATCATTACTAAACAACCCTTTTGGATACAACATATGCAAAATGAAGTGAAGCGACGAACACTTGATCAAATGGAACTACAGGAAAGAACAAGCATGGAGGCAAAATAACGAGGGGGCACCCGACTTCTGAAAAGAGGAGCAAGAGAAGTGATAAACCTCGTCGCGATAAGCTTCAACGGGGTGCTTTCCAAGATCTTGATCGAGGGCTTCGAAAATCTGATCTTCATTTTCAGTAATCAGCTTGATCATGGCCCGGAGCTGGGATTTACGCCACTCCACTCCTCTCGTCTTCCCGCCGCGGAAAGTTCGGTGCAGCTCCGCTAAGCTTAAGCCAAGTCCCTCCATTTCTTCCGTGCGTGTACCAACGACTCAAGCACAACATGTGTGATTTTATTGATCCTGCACACTCCATTAAATGCACTTTGCCGGCCCCCATCAACTTTAACCAAAAAATTGGATTATATCATTTCAGAAAAAAAATAAAAATAGAAATTCTTAAAGAATTGGAATATAATATATTACATATTCTAAATTCCAAATAAATTAACTTATTCGGACATAGTCACACTCAATATATTATTTTTTTTATTACAAGGGGAAATCAAATTCGGGAACACAGCTAATCTGACAGGAGATGAGATCACTGGGTTACAAATTCGGTCTCACACTCATTATATTATTTGAAGATGATACAACTTAAAATCACTATTTTTGTTATATAAAATTTATAATTATCACATTAACGTGCAAATCAAGATATACTTAAATCTAGATAATGGATCATACCTTTATTGATGACTCGCGGAAGAAAAAAAAATAGTTATTTAATTATGTAATTGTCATGCTTTAATGTTTTGGTTTTATGATTCACCAGAATGTCACGTAACATCGAACGTGACCAATAATTTACATGCTTACGTTTTTTTAAGCAGTAATTTGTTTGACAGTCTCATTGTCAAGTTTTTTGCTATCTTATCTAAATGACGAGTATATTAGAAAGGATATAGAATATAAGATTAAAGCATGATAGATGAAATGGAGAATGACATCAGGAGTTTTATGTGATAGAAGGACGCGTACGTATGAGATTGAAAGAAAAATATTATAAGACTATTATTCAAACGGTTATGCTTTAAGACTCGGAATGTTGGACTACTACATAACTACATATACATAAGATGGTGGTAGCAGATATGCATATGTTAATATGGATGTGTGGAAAAACGCGCAAGGATAGAATTAGGAATAAAAAACTGAGTTATTTCGGTGTACCATCAGAAATGATAAGATTAGGGAGATAGGTCTAGCGTGGTTTGATCATGTGAAGAAGAGAACAAACAAGACTCTCAATCCGACGTATCTTAGATTTGCAGGTTAATGGAAGTAGTAGAATGATTTGTAGACCAATCCATTAAAAACTTGGCTAAAAATGATTAGCGATGATATCTTAAATCGTGGTTTAAGAGACGATGTATGAGAGAATTAATATCTATGTAATGTATGATGATATTTTTTTAAGCAATATATCGTACCAAGTACCAAGCGTCATGCGTTTCTAAAATTACAAAAGGATGTGGATAAAAAAAGTGAAGTTAAATCCTTCAAAAACGAAAAAGAAAAGTTATAAAGATTATAATAATAAAAAATTAGAAATGCCATTTTTAAAACATTTTCAAAAGTTACGAATTACACGATGATGGAATGCTCTCAAACTGTGTTATATTTTGTTCAAACAAATTTTGTTTATATGAATTATTAAAAATTAAACTCATCGAACAGCATATAGAAGCATGATATATTATGAATTGATTTGTCTCTTTTTTTAAAAAAATAAAAAAGAAAGAAAAAGAATATGTCAATCACAATAAACGATCAAAACAGTTTATTATTATTTTTTTATATAAAAAATGAATCAAATATTTTGTCTGTTATTAATTGTATTTTATTTATATATAATGTTTAGTGATGGAGTTTGTTTAAGCAAAGTATGGTACATTTTAGAGCACGAATTAGTATAACAGAAGGATTTCGTCCCGACTTTTCGATCTTTATTAACAAATTCAAACAATTAATTTTTATTTTTAAAATACATATATTTAGATGGAAGATTTAAAAAATTGAGTGGGTCTCATGTGAGACCGTCTCACGGATCCTACTCTGTGAGACGGGTCAACTTTATCTATATTCACAATAAAAAGTAATACTCTTAACATAAAAAGTAATATTTTTTCACGAATGACCCAAATAATATATCCGTCTCACAAATACGACCATGAGATCGTCTCACACAAGTTTTTTCCCTAGGCAAAAACTTGTGTGAGACGGTCTCACGGGTCGTATTTGTGAGACGGATCTCTTATTTGGGTCACCAATGAAAAAATATTATTTTTTATGCTAAAAGTATTACTTTTTATTGTGAATATGAGTAAGATTGACTCGTCTCACAAATTATGATCCATGATATCTCACATAAGACTCGCTCCTTCTGCTACAGCGATGATTGTAGATGAAACATTGGCATCATTCGATTGTCGTGGGGCTTGGGTTTGTTAGTATGATTTGTGAGTGAAACAAAAACAAATCTCCTGACATGGTAACATGCGTGTTTCGAACCAAATAGCTTATATTATTTGATCCTTTCACGTATCATATATACCTTCAAAAGTAGAATATATAACTTCAAAAGTAGAAAATAAATAAAGATATATACAAGATTTGAATCTGGAATTCGATCGCAAATTGATCCAAGAAATTGCTCTTACCAGGGATATATACAATTTTTTTTAATGATGTGATAACCTGCAACGACTACTCTATCATGTGTACTAAGTAAACCTCATATAAAACGAAATAGTTTGCAAACCACGCTAGTTGAGTTCATTGTTATAAGCTAAATTTAATTATTTGGCTAACTTTGCCAACTAAAGACTAAGTTCTCTAGACACTTTTTAAAAATCTATAGAGAGAATCACACTAATTATCCAAAGTACCAAATTTTCTATTTGAGTTCTCCCACTTTCAGAAAATATTTATGAAATGTCTCCTTAATTGACCATCAGAGTGTCAATGTCGTGCAACCCTCGACACCTCTGACTTAGCGATATGGGTGACAACCCACGAAGTTGGTTGTTCACCGATTTATGGCTACGTCGACCTGTTTACGAGCCATCTATCTACGACTACCTGGTTCTTTTTATGAGTCAATCGTCTACGATTACATAGACCAGTTCACCAGCCAACTGTCTACGACTACCTAAATTTGTTTAAGATGCTATCAGATCTTCTTATATTGGTATATATAATCCGAAAACTTTGTCAAATAATATTTAAGGAGTCAATAGCATGAAAAAGACCCGAAAACTTTAGAAGATTTACGTGAAAGAGCGGAAAATACATAGTGTTCGTATTATATGTTTGAGAAAAAAAGAGAGAGAATAAGAAAAATAAGAGGGAAGGAAGGAAGAGGAGAAGAGGAAATCTCTAGTCCTTCTATCCAGCACATTCTTTTCAATGATTTTAATTGATATCTATCCTATTTATTATACATACCATGCAACGCGACATCCAACCACATTTATTTGTATCATAATTCTACTTCAACTAACTAAATGTAAATATTAATGAGAAATATAAAAAGGAAAAAACTTATGTGGAACGATCTCACGGGTGGTATTGTGTGAGACAGATCTCTTATTTGGGTCATCAATGAAAAGTATTACTTTTTATGCTAAGAGTATTACTTTTTATTGTGAATATTGGTAGGGTTGACCCGTCTCACAGATAAATATTCGTGAGACCGTCTCACAGATAAAGATTTGTGATACCGTCTCACAATAGACCTACTTATATAAAAAAAGCTAGCGACTTTAAAGAAATTGAGGGGAGAAAACTTTTCATACGAATCTATTTGAGAAACTTGTGTATATGTTTCAAAAATAATTTTCTAAATACCAAATTTTATCTAAGATATATGGTGAAGAGGTGATATTTAAAATTTTAGCCCAAATCTTAGTAAAAACATTTATTAATCAGCCCAATCTTTTACCTCATCTAAAACCCAAAATATTAAAGTTTAAAATACCCAAAATTTTATAATTACACTATATTAGTGTTAGTAATATTAGACCTTTTTATTTATTTTTTATTTTCAAAAAATTAATTATATTTTATTATAGTATATTTTGTAGATTTTAGATTTGGATAAATATATCTTTTTTATTATTTATATTTACACATTTAAGATATTAAGAATTTAAAATATATTATTTATTATATTATATTTTTATTTTATATAATATGACTGATTTTTCGGTTCGACCGTAGTTTAAATCGGTTGGATCGATTGAACCATTTTTTAAGATAAAGAGGTTTGATCACCTGTCCGATATGAAAACATGTGACTAGATTATATTTTTTGGACTCTTAATATTTGATCCTTTTTTACTGTGTCTGTGTAGATTTCATCTCTAAGAATGTCTCTTGTGAGACGGTCTCACGAATCTTTATATGTGAGACGGGTCAATTCTACCGATATTCATAATAAAAAGTAATACTCTTATCATAAAAAGTAATATTTTTTAATGAATGACTTAATAAGATATCCGTTTTACAAAATAAGACCCGTGAAACCGTCTCACACAAGTTTTTGTCTTCATCTCTTCAACGACCAGTCTTCAGTCATATGTAGGGCTCTACCACATTAAATCCTTGAAGACTTGAAGGTAATTTTATTTTATGTTTATGATATATGATGAAATATTTACTTATTTAATATTTTTTAAGATATCAACTAGATAGAGCATTTTAAGTAATGAATTTTATAAAGACAACACCTTGTCATAAGATGAACAACGATTTTCTTGCAAATTGTGAGTTTGTTTTCATTGAGCGAGAGTTTGCTGATTCGATAGATGTTGAATCCGTAATAGATGAGTTTGACGAGAAGTTTCACAGAGTAAAACATTAAACATATCATTATTGAATTTGATTGACTATGTATCTAGTCTCTTGTATATTTTCTTGACTATTTTTATTTGTTTTTTTAAGACTTATTTGTTTGTATATTTTCTTTTAAAAAATTATAATTATACTATGATAGACTTATTATATAATTTGATATATTATTTTTTCATGAACAAATAACTTTCAATTAAAAAAATGATGATTTAGGGGGTGTATCAGTTGCACAGATTTTGCTTACTTTTTTTAAATAACAATTTTTTTTTTTGAAATTGATAAATTTCTAGTGATTTTTCAGAATTTTACAGATTTCTGAAGATTTTACGTAATATTTGTTTATCACGACTTTTGGACATTTGTTAACATTTTAATAGAACCCCGTGTATTTTGTAATTTATGGATGTGATTTTTTAAAAAATTTATTTGAACTAACATTTGAACTTAAATAAATTTTATTTATTTAAATATTTTTATCTGTCAATATACATATTTCATATTTATCGATTTAATTTACAAATTACAATAAGTACTAAATTTATTGTAATTAAAATTCAATATTTAAGTCTATTCAACATATTTATTTAATTAATTAATATTTTCAGAAAATAAATAACAAAATTTTCAATATTAATAAATTATCAAACTTAAAATTCTACGAGGTTTGTGACTGCAATTAATAAAATAAAATAAACGATCTTAAAAATTTTGAATTTAAACTATATTTAGCAATAAAAATATGTTTTTGAAATAGTGCAAATAAAAGGAAAAATATAAGGAGGAGAAAGAATGAAAATTAGTTTTTGTATTAATATTTTTTAATAAAAATGAAATTTAGCACATGAGTTTAAGATATTTCTCAATTAAATTATTCATCCAAATATTTAGTTCGAATCAAATACATTTTTTGATATTTTATAGTTGTACTTTATGTTTTAATTCTTGTACTTATAGAAATTTTGTGGAGTTACTAAATGTCTATTTGATATTTTTATTACATCTAAACTTTTATAGAGTTTTAAAATTCAAATTTGAATGTCACGTGATTTTTTTTCATAAAAGTTACTAAAAGTCTAGAACCAACACACCTTTTTATTTTTAGTTCAGTCTAGGCATGCTTAACGGGTCGGTTCGACCCGGAAACGGCCCGTTAAGCCCGGAACCGGAATCAATATTGAAGAACCGGACCCGAAACCATGTACAATTCGTATGTTTTGGGTTGAACCGGTTTAGTATTTTCTGAACCGATTCAACCAGGTTCTGGATCCGATTCCGAATCGGTTCCGGCCCGTGTCCGGAACCAGCCCGGAACCGGATCCGAAACCCATAATTCGAAATTTTTTTTAAAAAAAATAATAATGACCTTTGGGCCAACGGCTGCATTTGGGCCAACGTCGTTGGCCCAAAGTCTGCTTTTGGCTGCTGCACATTTCAGTCCACCTAAACACAAAACCGTGGTTTCGCCCTTCATATGATGTGGATCCAATACACTCCTTGGCTCTAATATTTCAATTTTTTTCTGCTCGAATTTGGATCGAATTAAAGCTCAGAAGCTCGAATAGTTTAAACTTTTACGCTCGAATTAAAGATTGAGCTCTAGTTTCGTTCAAAATTTTCAAACATATTAGTGGGTTATTCGAATTACTGTTCTGAATATATATAAAATGTTTGACCGTGGAATAAAAACTTGAGTTCATGTTGAAAAAAATTAATCATATTAAATTTATGTTCGAATTTGATAAATTTCAAATATTTATATGTTGTGGATGCCCGATATGACCCGGAGCTTTTAGAACAAAACGCAATAAGAAAGGGGAAATAAAGCCTACCTCGTTCTTTCTGTTCTTCTTCGATTTGCTAAACGGCAAATAAGCGCACTACAAAAATGCAGAGCTCTGAGAATGAATCAAGTAAAGAAATTTCAGAAAGGGAAGGAAATATATTAAGTTTCTTGGACTCCACGGATAGTTATCTGATTCTCATGGATTATTTGTCTTCAGCTCTCCGCCAGGTATACAGGGAAATTAATTTTCTTGATCCCAGTTTCCTCAGGTTCTAATCGATGAAAGATTGGATTTTTGTCATTTGATTGAAATAACCTTATGTAATCATGTGTTTAAAGCTGGTAATCCCGCGGTTAGAATTATTGGATGAGAAGTTGTAAGGGATCTAGTTGATAAAGGGGAATGAAAGAATAATTATCCTACAATATCATGTTGGTGAATCTCGTTTTGGCTCGAATTATGATTCTTGAACTACTTGTTTTATGAGCAATTGGCTCATCTCAGACTAAAGTTTCAAATTTCATACGTAACGATTCTTGAAAATACATGTTTTACCTCAAAAATATGTTAATATTCCTGGAGTTTTTGTTTCGGTCACACAGGGCTGGTTGGAATTAGCCAGTGCTCGGCATTCAATGGGCGCATCTCGCATAAACAGCACCTTGTTCGATCTCAAGTCTCATCATGCTTCGACGACTTTACAAGTGCACCAGTATGATGGTATTTATTACTTGGAAAGCTCTATTTGGACCTTTGTGCATGATGTTGATTTAAGAATTTGTATGTGTTGGAAGTTATGAGATCAATGTGGGAAGTCAAATGCCGCAGTTTTATATTCATTCGTTCATCAGAGACTTGAATTTTTAAGAAGAGAATAAAGACGACTGAACTTCATAAAAAACCAGTTTTCCAGGGATCAATCGGATGGAGAAAAAATCAGAAGCAAGAAGACATATAATTTACTTGAAAATCCATCTAAAATAAAGAAAGGAAAAACCATGGATGCACTGAGAAATTGTTTGTTAATATCATGAAAGTCAATGTGACAATTACAAGAGGAAATTTTTGTGAATATTGTCTTGGACCTTTGTACTTAAATGTATGTGGTCTTTAACGAGGATTTTGAATTTATTATGTTCCCAGATAGCCCTGATATGGGTTTACCCAACTTCACGTTGTGCAAATGGGCATCCTCAGATGATTCCGAAAGGTACCCCGAGGAAGCCAAATTTGAGGAGGATGAATTGCTGCAGAACAAGTCTAAGAGCCCACGGCTTCTGCATCGGCATACATCTCAGAACTCTGGTATACTTTGTGTCACCTGGCGATCCCTCTATACCCAGGCACAGCCGTCTACTAAGGCGAGTGTGCCTGGACTTGCCTTTGAAACCCACTTAGGCACGCTCAAGTGCGCCCGAGTGGGCTTTTCTTTTTTTGTTTCGATTCTCTTAAAAATTTAAGAGAAAATAGAAAAGAAAATCCTACCAAACATTAGAAGAAAACAAGCACGCCCAGAAAAGTCATATGTATTTCATTTTCTAAAAAGAAATTTATTGTGGCTTTATTTCCTAAAGTATTCAAAGATTACATATATAGATAGAGCTTTAAACTATGCTAGAATCTAAATTGATTGAGTAGACAAACTAGTGGAGAAAATCCCTGCACTTACTATAGTAAGAAGGATATTAAAAGTACCGAAAAAATCTGCCGGCAATAGTAGATTCCTTAGCTACAGTGCTACACAACATACTAAAGATGAAATATCAATACTCTATATCAGAAAAATAGAAGTGTAAGGCATAAATCTGCCAATAATGAAAGATAACAGCAGTATAGATAAATAATTAAATATACTTTTATGATATAATATATTTTTGCTTAGCTTAATTATTTCAATAATATTGTTTTGTAATAAAAAAGTAGTAAACAAATATATTATTTTAATAAATTAATAATGTGCCTTGCTTCGATGATGTAGCTACAGTGCTACACAACATACTAAAGATAAAATATCAATACTCTATGTCAGAAAATAAAAGTAAGGCATAAATCTGTCAATAATGAAATATAACAGCAGTAGTAGATAAATAATTAAATATACTTTTATGATATAATATATTTTTGCTTAGCTATTGTTTTGTAATAAAATAGTTGTAAACAAATATATTATTTTAAAAAAATTAATAATGCGCCTTGCTTAGATGATGTGCGCTCCTCGCATTGCGCTTCAGGATCCAGAACCTCTTTGTGTATTAGTGCTCCTTGCGCCTTTAACAACTATGAGCAGAAGTTTGATTACAAGACGTGTTAATGTTTTCGGCCTTCATGAGTTTGTCCGAGGAAGGCATCTGTGGTTTTCTTGCTTGCCTGTTATTATTCTGAAAACTGTATTAATCATTAGTTATTACTGCATTAAATTTGATTTGTCAACAGAAAGTGACGAGAGAAATTAACACCACAAAATTTGGCAGTTTGGCCAACATTGGCCTAGATGGCTCAAGCTCTTGTATTTCTCTTTTGGTAATATATTAGAATGACCACCTAATTACATAGGTTATTTACACTTGTGAAGGTTAGTGATTTGAGGATTTCACCTATAAACAGAATAAAATAAAACAAGGCGTTTCATGCTAACAAGTGATGCTATAGTTGTGAAATTATAATCATGCCACTATTTGATTCTTGATTTTTTATAAAATAATCAAGAAGAGATGGGAGTTCTTGTTCTTTATTTCTCCTTTCGTACTATTTTATTTATTGATTGATGATTGATATATCTTTTTGTGTGTGCTTTGGTCGTGAAGATCCTAAGGAGATCGGTTCTGAAGGTGGTGGATCTCCAGTTTCAGTTGTTAATCAAGTAAGCTGGCAATTATCCCTCGTTTGCATGATTGAAACAGGTGTCCATCGTGGCACATAGAAGTCAAAATCATGCGTGCATCCTGTGACTAATAAGTCATTGATCTCTACATGTATAATTCTTTAAAGGCAGTAACATCGAAAATTATTAACTGTCAAATTTTTATTCTTTATGCATGAGCATATTCTGGTTTCTAATTTTTCTAGTACTGGACACATGTGAAACATTTTAAAGTTATGGTATTTGAGGAAGAACGGTTGGGACTTAGAAGAGCAAGTATGAGAAATTTGCCTCTCAAACGCAAAAAATTCCAAATTCACATCTAGTTTTTCTGAGATATGATTTTCGGCTCTTAAAAGACATTAAGTCATACTCGTAGCCTAGATTTTTCATTGTGTTCCTGAATAGGATTTTGTATGTGGATATTGTTTGATTGGCCATTGATTATCAACAGGCTCAAATAGAACGAAGCAAGTCTTTGTCTATGTTTGGAACGTTGGTATCTCCTAAGCTTCGTGCAACTCAACTATCATTTGAGAGGGGTATACACCACCTTCTTTCCTGCTTAAACTTCTAATTGTTTGACAACATATACTTGATTCTATTCATCTATCTTTTACGCTTCGGGCAGCTCTGCAAATATTGGTGGAGATATCAAATGTAAGAGCGTCTTTGCTCCACGCTCATGATCTAGTGCAGAATGACCTGAAGGCAAACGAATAATAACTGCTGGTGTATCTTCTAACCGATCCATTTTGTGAGATGGAGATAAACGCAGCAGCCATTTTCGCTCTTGTGATAGCAGTTTTTATTTTTGACAGATTTAGGGTGTACTTTTGCTTGTATACTAAATTATTCTTTACTTTCGAAACTAGAATGGAAGTTGATTTCTTAACTTGCCTTCATAGTGAGTGAAAATGAGTTGAGACGATTAGGAGGCAGATTTACGGTTTAATGGCCAAAAAATTGCTATATATTGTTGTTTTTCAGTTCGACCTATCCTAGCATCGTTTGTTTCGTAGGATGAGATGATATTTTTGGTCAACGATTTCTTTTAGCTAATGCTTGATACATTTAAATTTTATGAAAATAATAAAAATTAAGTCATGAAAAATTTATATATAAAGAGAGTTCGAATGTATAAACTCAAATATATTTTCTCTATAAATATAAATAAATTTTTTTAACGATTTTTTAAACTAATTGAGTTATAAAATTTAAACATAATATTTTATTTATCATGACACTTTTAGGTTCTTAGGATCATTTTGAGAAAATAACAAAACGTTGAAAGAAATTTGTTTTAAGCAATCTTTATTTGGCGAGCAAGATACTTTTTTACATCCACTCGTACTCTGGTAATTGAGGGGAGTTTTGAGAATGGAGATCATATGTTGTGTGGATAAGCACAATACGCTTTGTTATTAAAGAATTTGTCGTTTTATCAAAAGCTATATTTGGTGGTAACAGTACAACTCAAATCTTTTAAAGTATATATAAGTTCAAACATCACGTTTCGATTGTTCTACTCAACATGGATATTATTATCGTACCCAACAATCTCTCTCAGTATTGCACTACTTGCAATCAATAAGAATTGAACTTGTGACCATGATTCTGATACTAATTGTATGACCGAGCGCTTGCTGCTTTACCAAAAGTTATAACTGGTGGTAACAATACAATCCAAATATTTTAAATGCACAACAACTCAAGCACTATGTTTCGATTGCTCTACTCAGCAAAGACAATTATTACACTCAACAATTGTGTATTTTTTTTATACAATATCATCAATTAATCATCTCAATTCATCTGACAATTTTTCAAATTCATCCGAAAATACGACAACACCTGATATATTTACCCCACGATAGAGGATCCAAATTCATTATTTGCTCTCCACAGTTTGATAATCACAATCCAACTTAACATTTTACTTAATTAGTAATCAACATTGTCCTCCATAAATGTTATTTTATTTTCAAAACTTACCATTCATTGTTTCACATTAATGACTTATTTATTATACTTATTAAAAAATACAACATAAATTTTGATATTACATAGAAATTTGATTTACTTTTAATTTTAGTAGTTGATTGGACCAATTTAAATTTGTATTTTGTCTTGTTTAATTTGATATAGATCATTTAGTATCTAAACATGCTTTTATATTTATTTTGATTCTTTATTTATTTAAAAATTTAATATATACAATATATCAATCTTTTAAAATAAATATTTATGTCTTAAATATTATATTTTGCTATTTTGGAATGAAAATTTTGTGCAAAAACAATTGATTTAAATAGTTTTTTATGAATTTTGATATATTTAAATGACAAACAACTGACGTATTGTATATTTAAACATGTTAAAAATATAATTTAATTAAAATTATGAATTCATAGTACATTTAAATCATTTAGAAAAATTATTCTAAGTTTTTTAATAATATGATATAAAAATATCTTTTTTCTTGTTGCGTAAAATTATTAAAATATTAGAAAATCAAAATTTAATACATCCCGATACTTTTCCTTTTTTTTAAGTTCACCAAAGTTTATATACCTCTCCTCTGTTAGATATCGAGATAAATTTTTGTTATTTTATATTTTATTTGTATATGATAAAAAATTCAAACGAAATTGTTGATTTTATTATTAGAAATACACATGTCTTTAATAAAATAATAATTTTGTTGTCATTGTGTGGTGTTACTAATATTGGCCTTGATTTAAAGATTGTATAGGGCTATCGACCGTATTTCGATACTATCATATCTTATTCATTTTAATTGTTTAAATCAATACTTGACTCTTATTTTTTACAGATAAATATTATTTAGTCGATGTTGATTATCATACTTTCAAAATATTTACATGACCGTATAAAGATACTAGATATCATATTATCATTTACTTCAATTTCGTATTTAATTATTATCATTCAAGTTTAAGAACGATTATTGAAAGAACATTTGATGTGTGCAAAACTAGTTTAAAGATATTACAAAATGATGATACCCCTGTAAGAGCCCGGGTCATGGATGACCCGGAATATCAAATGGATTCCCAAATCCGAGTGAGTCTATAGATGGATTCTTCTGGAGCCGGGCAGGTGAAGGCACATGCTCTACTCTCCGGGCAGTCATAGGCCCGGGCTCTTGTAATCTCCCGGGAACTTTCTACCCGGGCCACCTCGATATAAGCACCGCACTCGAGTATACTAGCAGAATAAGGTGTGGGTGACTGCCATATCTCTGACACCAGGCCGATGGGTTGACAAAATCAGATAGATGAGATGTGACTAGTATATGAATTGACGTATCAGGATATAAGGTACAGTAAGCCGCCCTACTATAATTAGTAGGTAGCACGGAGAACGAGGTCATCATTACTTTTTCTACTATAAATACCAGGTTCTCTCTTTACATATGGGGGGGGATTCATTTTACACCAATCACACAGCCATCACTTGGCTACATTGGTTTCTTGCTTGAGTACTCTGCTGACTTAAGCATCGGAGTGGTCACGCCGGACACCCCTCCGGCGCCCATTCACGAGTTCCTCTCCTTGTCTGCAGGTCATAGTGGAAGCTATAGCTCACAAGTTCATCTACTTTGCTCATTTTCCTGAACAACATTATAAATTATTGATTCGATCCGGTGGAGCACCCGACCCAGCTCACCCATTTCACTAGGATCGCATCATTGGCGCCGTCTGTGGGAAAGTGAGTTCAAGACGTAGATATGGTTTCCATTCAGAACTTAAGTCCGACCTCACGCTCGGCACTCAGTAAGCCCAACTCTGCTTGGCAAACATACAAGTCCGACCAGCTCGGCACTCAGATTTTATATGGGTTTTATATGGGCTCAAAGCTCAGCAGCTATCCCGGATTGGCATGGAAGAACATTTTCTATACACTCATTAGCATACAGCTATATTAGTCAACTAATATAGCTCAACCAGAGAAGTTTCACTCTACCGAAAATGAATTCGGATTCAGTATTTCCAGGTTAGTGATTTGGTTTTTAATAAAACTAATACAGCAGGAGAAACAAAATCTATTAAGTCCGGGAGGTACGAGGCCCCGGCACGTTCTATTAAGTCGGGGAGGCATGAGGCCCCGGCATATTCTGTTAAGCCCGGGAGGTATGAGGCCCCGACACATTCTTGAAAGTCCAGGGTTCTCAAACCTGGCTCGGGGCCCCGTACCTCGACCATTTATGAAGGCCAGGGCTCCGCACCCTGGTTATCTATTAAGTCCAGGGATCCGTACCTTGGCTCGGGGCTCCGTACCTCGACCATTTATGAAGGCCAGGGCTCCGCACCCTGGTTATCTATTAAGTCCAGGGATCCGTACCCTGGCTCGGGCTCCGTACCTCGACCATTTATGAAGGCCAGGGCTCCGCACCCTGGTTATCTATTAAGTCCAGGGATCCGTACCTTGGCTCGGGGCTCCGTACCTCGACCATTTATGAAGGCCAGGGCTCCGCACCCTGGTTATCTATTAAGTCCAGGGATCCGTACCTTGGCTCGGGGCTCCGTACCTCGACCATTTATGAAGGCCAGGGCTCCGCACCCTGGTTATCTATTAAGTCCAGGGATCCGTACCCTGGCTCGGGGCTCCGTACCTCGACCATTTATGAAGGCCAGGGCTCCGCACCCTGGTTATCTATTAAGTCCAGGGATCCGTACCTTGGCTCGGGGCTCCGTACCTCGACCATTTATGAAGGCCAGGGCTCCGCACCCTGGTTATCTATTAAGTCCAGGGATCCGTACCTTGGCTCGGGGCTCCGTACCTCGACCATTTATGAAGGCCAGGGCTCCGCACCCTGGTTATCTATTAAGTCCAGGGATCCGTACCTTGGCTCGGGGCTCCGTACCTCGACCATTTATGAAGGCCAGGGCTCCGCACCCTGGTTATCTATTAAGTCCAGGGATCCGTACCCTGGCTCGGGGCTCCGCACCTCGACCATTCCGAAGTCCTGAGACATGCTCCCCGGCCCAAGGCTCCGCATCTTGGTTATTTAGAAGCCCAGGGTTCTCAAACCTGTCTCGGGGCCCCGCACCTCGACCATTCCTAAGTCTGGGAGATATGAGGCACCGACAATCTATTTTAAAGTCCATGAGACACGAGACTCTGGCATCTTATCTCAAGTCCATGAGACACGAGACTCTGGCATCTTATCTCAAGTCCATGATACACGAGACTCCGACATCTTATCTCAAGTCCATGAGACACGAGACTCCGGCATTTCATCTCATTTCTAGGAGACATGAAGCCCTCGATGCTTTTATAGAACAAGATTGATTATCTCTTTGGGAATCCAAGCATGACTGATCGGGACAGCGAGTATGACTCTAGCCCGACTATTTAAGAGATGTGTGATGATACCCCTGTAAGAGCCCGGGTCATGGATGACCCGGAATATCAAATGGATTCCCAAATCCGAGTGAGTCTATAGATGGATTCTTCTGGAGCCGGGCAGGTGAAGGCACATGCTCTACTCTCCGGGCAGTCATAGGCCCGGGCTCTTGTAATCTCCCGGGAACTTTCTACCCGGGCCACCTCGATATAAGCACCGCACTCGAGTATACTAGCAGAATAAGGTGTGGGTGACTGCCATATCTCTGACACCAGGCCGATGGGTTGACAAAATCAGATAGATGAGATGTGACTAGTATATGAATTGACGTATCAGGATATAGGGTACAGTAAGCCGCCCTACTATAATTAGTAGGTAGCACGGAGAACGAGGTCATCATTACTTTTTCTACTATAAATACCAGGTTCTCTCTTTACATATGGGGAGGGGGGGGGGATTCATTTTACACCAATCACACAGCCATCACTTGGCTACATTGGTTTCTTGCTTGAGTACTCTGCTGACTTAAGCATCGGAGTGGTCACGCCGGACACCCTTCTGGCGCCCATTCACGAGTTCCTCTCCTTGTCTGCAGGTCATAGTGGAAGCTATAGCTCACAAGTTCATCTACTTTGCTCATTTTCCTGAACAACATTATAAATTATTGATTCGATCCGGTGGAGCACCCGACCCAGCTCACCCATTTCACTAGGATCGCATCACAAAATATGACAACATTTTATCTGGATACTCAATTCAAAACTATAATGACATGTTTTGCTTTGTACAATTACATAAGACGGTATAATGCGACTGGAGACATTATTGAACAACTGGAAAATATTGATTATTTGCAAGAAATCGAGAAAAATTGTGAATTAAAAATATTTGAAAATATAAAATTCAATTATTACTTGTACTTATTATATTAGTTCGTTCAAATACAATTTAATTCATTTTTATATCAATTCAAGTGTAATTTATGAAATATATTTTTTGTGTTTTGTTTATTCAAATTGAAAATGAATTATATTGAAAACATAAATTCAAATTTTTGCATTTATTATATCAAATCATTTAATTTGGGTTATGATTTTGTGTTACTATGATATATTTATTTGTTATTATAAAATTTATAAATAATTCAGCCTATTTTCAGTATCACTCAGACAATCAATCAATCAGAAAAAATTAAAAAAAATAATGTAATGTTCAGTATCACACGTGAGATAAATCATTCAAAAATACATTTTGCGTTTAAACTCTAATTAGTTCGTTGATACTATCTACTCACATAGGAAATAAATACGTAATTAAATGTGAATTATTTTCAATTTATTTTGAATATTTAAATTTAAATTTGATGTTCCTTGAAAATAAAAATATATTAAAGTATTCGCATTGATTATATCATTGTATTTAATTTCGATTATAACTTTAAGTCATGTGTTACTTTAATATATTTTATGTTTAATACTCTCTATCATACTAAATAAAATATAAAAGATTTTATATAATATTACGTTATTCAATTTTTTAAAAAGAGTGTTCGTAAATTGTTATTATTTTTATGTATCTTAATAAAAATTTAAAATGTGTATCTTAATAGAAATTTAATATAAATATTTTAACATGTCTAAAAAATAATTATATTTTTAATTAAAATTTTATTTATCTAATAAATGAAAAAAATTGAATTTTTGAAAAATAATTGTTTATTGTTTAAAATTTTGATAAATAAAATAATATATAATTTTTAATTTTTTTGTATTAATAACAGTTTGATTTAATCAAGATAAATGATTCAATTTAACGACAAAATATTTTTATTATCATTTGAGTGTTATATCAAATGACATAAATATTATGGCATAATTTTTACATAATATTTAAATTTTAAATATATTCATCATATTATATTAATAACTGTTGGAACATTTCATGTTCGCAATCTTGATTTTGATGTTAACAAAACTATGTTTTTTTTACTAATGGTTTATCGTAGTGCGCATGATACTGTAAATGATCAGAAGCCGAACTGATCAGTTATCTCGCCTAACTGTAGCTTTCGAGAACGTCAATTGATAGTGCCAACTGATTGCCCAAACTGAATCAGTCCAGCTGATGTATCGAAGAACAATTCCACTGATTGATCAGTTGTTAGGTAATTCAACAGAAGACTTTCAGAAACCCGACCAGCTGATGAAGTGCTCAACTGGTGGAAAGTTCAACTGACCAGTTCAACTGAACCAGTTAAGCTGAAGAGCCAACCGATTTCACCATACCAATTCAAGACCAGTTCAACTGACCGATACAAATAATCAGTCGGGAATCAATCAATATGTAGAACAGGCTAAGCTTCTTCAACGGAATCCAGTTGTGCGCACTGAGTAAATTATATGTACTATCAGTAGTACAATTAATGGACATTGCAGCAAAGATTAAAGCCGAGAGATTCTTGGAGACATGTCGGAAAAGTCGAGATACAAAGTTCTAGGAACGAATTCAAGCTACAACAGATACAATTATTGAGTCTCACTGTACGATCAGTTTCCCGCCTATAAATCGGAGATCGGTGAAGACCAATAACAAGAACAAGTGTGTGAAGATATACAGAAAAAGGGCAGGCATGTTGCATATCAGCTTTCAAGAAGCAATCAGCCAAAAGAGAACACTTTCATCGTGTTATGAGCTTAGATTAGAAAGCACAATTCCTTCAATGTGTGAGAACATTTTCGTGTTGTACTCAGAGATCAGTAAACACACACACACTACCACTCAAACATTGTCTTGCCTAAAGACGTTAAACTTGTGTATGTAGCATTTGACACACAGACGTTAAACAAGTGTTGGCTGGAAGGTGATGCCTTCAGTCTAGCCTAGGAGTTCAATTGAGATAGCAGTGTAAGTCCTAAGCTGAGTGAGTTTGTACAAGTAGTTGTATAAATCAAAGTCTTCTAGTGTATCCTACCCGATGTGGTAGAAAGGGTGACGTATGAGCAGTTGAAGTCTTCGAACATCCATAAACATATTTTGTATACTTAACTGATGAACTGTTGTTGTTTTTAAACTGACTTGATTAGAGCATCAATCAGTTCAGTTTTTACCATAACTGAACTGACATATGTGACAACCAATTCTTTGTGTTTCAATTATTCAGTTTACATAAGTTAAAATATTTTCTAATATAACATGTTTCTTCACGAAGGATTACTTCAAGTTTATTCAGCTTGTTTTTTAAATCAAACTCGATTTAATTCATCTGTAAGACCAAGCGTTTGTCGCTTTACTAAAAGCTATAGCTGGTGGTAATTGTGCAACACAAATCTTTTAAACCACACAGCAGCTTAAACACTACGATTCGATTGCTCTACCAAGCAGGGACAATTATTGCACCCAACAATCTCGCTCTCAATAATTGCACTCCTTGCAATCAATGAGAATCGAACCCGTGACCTTGGCTCTGATACCAATTGTAGGACCGAGCGCTTGCCGCTTTACCAAAAGCTATAGCTAGTAGTAATGGCGCAACTCAAATCTTTTAAACCGCACAACAGCTCAAACACCACGATTCAATTGTTCTACCAAGTAGAGATAATTATTACACCCACATCATCGGTGTTAACATTCTTAGAACATGAGGTATTGCAGCTCATTGATTTATTATGTTTGATGCATCTTTCAAGGTGCTAGTACACTATCCTTCAATAACTTTAAAAAATTATTCAAAAACTAATACTTACTAATTTTAATTATTAATCATACAAAATAATACTTCGTGTATTCTCGCAGGAGTGTAATACTATTAAAATTTCCAAAAAACATATTTTTTGGGTCGGAAAATCATATAAAACCTATTCCCGCCGAAGAAATTGAAGAACTCCCGCTAACCCTGAAGCCCCAAGATTCCGGATTAACGAGGAGTCCCACATTTTCTCTTACACGCACGAACACAGAATGGCGGACTCGGCTTCCCCCCAATCTATTTCTCCGGCTTCACTATCTGATGCTGACCCAAAATCCATCCCCAAATCGAAGAACACTGTCCACATCGGGGGATTACTGGTGGAGTTCCCTTACCGGCCTTATGGATCGCAGCTTGCATTCATGAATCGAGTCATCTCGACTCTCGACCGATCACAGAGGGACGGACACTGCCATGCGTTGCTGGAGTCTCCAACCGGCACTGGGAAATCCCTATCGCTCCTTTGTTCTGCTCTCTCGTGGCAGCAGAATCAGAAATCGAAGAATATTCGAGCTAATTTAATGCATTCCAGCTCCAGGGCTAACCCAGAGGCAGTTAGCGATCCTATTAATCATGGAGGCGGTTTCATTCCCGAAACTCAGCCTTCAGGTATCATCAGTCTACCAAATTTTAGATGAACAATAGAACGCGGGGTTTTTCTTATGTTTATTGAGTTGAGAGGTTAGGAATCCATCTTTAAATTATGGACTCTCTGTCAATTCTGGGGAACGTTTCATTTGACCAAGCTTTGCCAGCTTTCCCGTTGCATCTTTAATTTGTTGTCATTACGAGTATTATTTATTTTCATTATTTTTGCATCTATGCAATAGTTGTCTTGTGTCCTAATGTCCTCTCTTGGTCTTCCTTTTTTGTCAGGAAACCCTGGAGTACCACCACCACCAGCAACTGCTGCAAAAAAGGAGAAGCCAAAGTTAGCTCCCACAATCTTTTATTCCTCGTAAGCTTCATCACCTTGGTCAACTCTATTATTTTCAATAGAAATATTTGGATTTGTATTACATTTTTTTTAAACTTTGAAAATAATTAATATGATCTACCATAAAATTTCTGCCATAATTTATTGTTCAACAAGTTCTGTACAGAAGGGCATTGCCACATTGGTATGCACGTTTATTTTTCAGCTTAGAAAGAACTGATTTTTAGTTGCTGCTTCGTTTTATTAGGAGGACACACTCACAAATCACTCAAGTGATCCGAGAGTATAAGAAAACTTCGTATCGGGTACCAATGGCGGTTTTGGTGGGTTTACTGCAATCAAACCTTCCCTTTTTTATGTTATTTACTATTTCATGGCCATCTTTAGCCTAACATCTTCATAGCAAAGGGTTTATGTCTACCTAGTTACAATTTTGATGTTCCACCATAATTAGGCAAAATTTTCTAATCTAGTTATATCTCATTTTACCTCAATGCTTGCTCAAACAAAAATATGGCTGGAAATTGTGTTGCTTTAACTTGGGTTGTGTGAGCAGTGGATGGATGTATGTTTCGTTCGGAGTAGAATACTTTTTATTGTTTAGGATTTAGACTATTAATCAAAGGTACCCAGGGAATAAGCGAGTCAGGTAACATACCTATCAAAATAGTAATTTAGTACTTGAATGCTCTTATTGTTTATCAATTATAGAATATTGCTGTTTAAACACACATAGCCACATATGTATGTGATTATATACTTCTCAAATATAATCTCAATAAGTTGTTTGTTGTAGCTTGGAGTTGAATTTTTCAAAAGTGTGGTTAGTTTCAAATGTTGGCGAAGGATCGAGTGTGCTAGTGGCTTCGAAGGCATTTTGAAAACTATATTCTCCAATGAGCTGCAATAGCTCGTGTTCTAAGAATATTAACACCGATAAATTAAATCGAGTTTGGTTAAAACTAAGCGGAAGAAACTCGAAGTAATCCTTCGTTAAGAAAATTGTTATATTAGAAAACATTTTAACTTATGTAAACTGAATAACCGAAAAGGGTAGATTGGTTTTGCATTCATCAGTTCAGTCATGGTGACAACTGAACTGACGGATATTCCAACTGATCCAATCAGTTTGAAAACGGCAGTTAATCAGTTAAATACACAAGATATGTTTATGGATGTTCGGAGACTTCAACTGCTCCTACGTCACCCCTTCTACCGCCTCGGATAGGATCCACTAGAAGACTTTGATTTAGTCAAAATTAAGCATGTTTATGTTCTTTTTCGGTAACTCAATTTTAGATAAAGTTGGTGCACGAGGGCAGCAAACCTGGAAACAAGATGAAAAAAGGAAGCATAACAAAACATGTTTAGCACTAGCTCTTTTCCCCGAATGTTCTATATTCCTAGGAAAACCATAAGGAACAAAAAGGAAAAAGAGAAACATAAATCATTTAAGCATGGGTTGAAATGGTTTTTGTCGATTTTTGTTGGCATGAGTCCTTTATTTTGGAATTTTTTGTACAGCGTTGGATTTGTGGATTTTTAGTATGTGTAAATCAAATGTCTGTTGAAATAACATTGGTACAGGGGTTGGTCTCTTTTATGGCATCCATATCAAACTTTTTCTTTGTTGGATTAAAAAAACTTTAAGCATATCTAATCGCATATCTAATCACAATCCAAAATATGCATTAGCTGGCCAGGCTATTTTATAACCTTAGGAAGAAGCTAGGTGCACAAAAAAAATGTATGGATTCCATTTAATAGGTATTACTGACTGGAGATTTAGGCAGTGAAGATGAGTTTAGAGAACCCAAAAATAGTTGGAAGTCTCCTTCTCTCACCTTTCTGCTGTATGTTTTTACACTATTAGTTCCAAAACGATGAATTACTGGTGTAAAATTGCACTTTTTGATCTTAATCTTTCCTAATGTTTACTATCAGGGGTCAAGGAAGCACTATTGTACAAACCCATATGTGCGTGGGGAAGAGAATGTGGATGAACAATGGTTTGCTGTTTTTTCCCTTGAAAATGTATTCCTTATGCATGTTTTTCTACTAATAACTATGATTGCAATCCAGTAAGCTGCTTCTGAAGAATACAGAAGATACCTGCCCAGAATTCAAGTAAAATAATCTTCTTTTCGCATGTACTTTTATGCCTATGCAGTTTTATTACCCCTTGCCTGATTTTTGTTCACCGTCAGAAACGTGCATAAAGTCAAAGGTCACCCCTCTCTTCAAAAAGGAGGTTGTCACGAGGTTCATGATATTGAGGATCTTGTCAAAGTCGGACAAGTAGTCAAAGGTCCCTTTTCTGTTCATTACTTAATCTTGGTTTGGAAATCAACCAAGTCGCTGAATATCTTTTATTTTCAGGTTGTTCATATTTTGCAGCGCGTTCAATGGCACAAGACGCTGAACTGGTCTTTTGCCCATATAACTATATTATGAATCCAATCATTCGGGAAGCAATGGAAGTTGATATTGATGGCAGTGTTATCATTTTTGATGAGGCACAGTATGTTAATTTCATTCCCTTTCCTCCAACATATGTGCTGATAAATAAATAAAAATCGTTTTCCAAGAAGTACCCTTACTCAATTATCGAAAAATCACTTCAACATAGCGCCTGCAAAATTTTTTAGGACATATGTACGAGTTAACATCTTATCTAAATGTTTAGATGTTGTAATGGCCCATTTACCTGAAAAACAGTAACAGTTGGAATACAACAATTTAAGCTTAAAGTTCGTAGTATTTATTCTCTAGTTTTTTTTGGCTTCAGCAACATAGAAGACATAGCTCGTGATGCTGGTAGTATCGATGTTGAAGAAGAGGCTTTGTTACGTAAGTACAAGCCTCTACTCTTCTTTTATTTGTTACCTGTTAAATCATCTCAAACTGCGGTGTTTTGGAAGATTTACAGACAGATCTGGGGCAACTGAGCCTTAATGATGCCATGACTTACCAGCCTTTGTTCGAGATGATGCAGGTGCTTTTTTTTGTTGTTGAGCTCTCCATTTGCTTCTTTTACTTCATTCCAATTGTTTGGAAACTCTTTTATTTGGTGTAGGACATCTTGAGTTGGATTGATAGGAGGAAAAATACTCTAGTAAAGCGTGAATTTCAGCGTTATTTCCGGTGGTAAGTCATTTGAAAATTTATTAACCATCTCACTTTGTTGATGCTGTTGTTGCATAAGTTCAAAGCCACGCGTATGGGTACATAGAATAGAAGACTCAGATTTTTTTTGTTATACTTACGATTATCTTTTATGTTGTATTCTGGATTAAAAGCCCATGCCCATCCAAAATTTTAAATCTAGGCTCGCATTAAAAATTATGAGCTTAGGAATCCATTCACTTCCTTAAGCAAACTGGTGTTGGAGTGAGTTAAAAAAGATATTCACAGAACAAGAAAATTCCGAACTTTGTTGCTGGATTCTTTTTCAGCCTTTCGGCAGAGGGAACTTTTGAGGAAAAACATAGTTAGCCTCTAATGGAACGACTATTCCAGAAGTGTCCTCATTTTTTCTCGATATATTTGGTTACATTGTAAATTGAAATTTCAACTTATATAATACTTTTAACTTTTTTTTTTATTTTCCGTAACCAATGTTCGTCAGTTGGACTGGAGATAAGGCCTTGAAAGAGCTACAGGAAGCCAATATTTCACTGCAGAACTTCTCAATCTTGGGAGAATGTGCCAAAAAGGTAGTTACTACTTGTTCGTATATTTGGAGTCTTCTGTTAGTTTACACTTCACATTTGATATGTTTGGCCACTTAACAATACCTGCTTTTTTCTTAATGATGGCCAATCACTTTTAAGGCTATCAAAGCTGCCTCGGAAGCTGAACCAGACGTTCCTCATTTAAGTGGAATCGCAGCAACTACCCTTGAAGGCAAACTATTCATACCTGTATTCTTCTATTTATCCAATGAAGTAAATTTTATGTGTTATCACTGGATTTGTGAATATTGTACAGGATTGTTCTCATCGCTTAGTTACTTCTTTGGTGGAAATGGTATTCATGCTTGTGACTATGAATTGGGATTGCAACGATATATGCAGAAAGGTGAAAGTTGGTGATCTACACTAAATTATGATTATGTTATCTAGTAACGTTTGATCAATATTTGTATTCCCCTCACTGATGTGGAACTTAAAAGCGTGATAAAGCTTGAAGAGTTTAATAATAAGTTGTTGGGTGATTCCTATTCTTGCATAGTTAGTTAATTTAACTAAAATGGAACTGTGAATGAGTGAAATAAGAATCTTGAGGTCCAAGGCCTCCTCACATGAAAGAGTTTCTTGTTATCGCCATCTGTATTTACATTTTATTATTATTATTATTATTTTTGGCTGTATGCAAACTTCATTTTTGAGCAACTATACGAGGACCATTGATGTAAGTTCACAAAAGTATCTTCTATAAGCACACCTAATCTTCATTACACAGATAGTTCAGGTGCTTATTCAGCTTCTAGTATTCATCTTTGTGAAAGGCTTTATAATATAGTTCACAAAACGCTGCAGGTGGCTGGACAGTCATATTTAGTCTCTGGTGCTTGAATCCAGCTGTCATTTTCAAAACTATTGCAGAGTTTTCTCAGTCAGTAATTCTGACTTCAGGGTAAATATAGTTATATTCAGTTCACTGAGGCATTTCTTGTTAAATGTTAATCATTTTCACAGAATGAAGCATTCATAGATTGATAGACTATACTAATTGGGGATGATTGATCGGAGAAATCTGTTGCTCACGTTGTTGCTTGGATTTTCGTGATTGCTCTATAATTTTGACGTGTTTGAATCATGTTGCACAGTTTGATCTGAGTGAATGCAATCACTGTCAAACAGAGTTTGTTGTAGCTCACATCTTTGCTAGGCATAATCATCTTTAATCAATATAACTTACTTATTTAACGATGGTTTTCTCATCTTTTAAGGACTCTGTCACCGTTGAACACTTTTTCATCTGAACTTGGTGTTCAGTTTGGCACTTGTTTGGAAGCTCCACACATCATTGATGTAGATTCACAGGTAAAATAAACCTTTTGCTGTGTTTATATCTTTTGGATGAATTTGCTTCGTATTTGTCCAATCTGAAAGTTGACCAGTCGTCTGCCCTAGGTATGGGCAGCTGCAATTGCCCATGGTCCCGGTAATTATCCATTAAATGCAAGTTATAAGACAGCAGATGAATATGCTTTCCAGGTTTGTGCTTATGCTATCAATTTCGTATTGATACAAAAAAGAGTTCTCTCTCAAATTGATGAAAGTTACTATGTTCTTTCAAAGGATGAAGTAGGCACATCTTTGGAAGAAATATGCAAGGTGGTTCCCGGTGGGTGTCTTGTATTCTTCCCTAGTTACAAGCTGCTGGATAAACTAAGCACTCGGTGGCAGGAAACTGGTCAATGGTCTCGGTTAAATGCTCAGAAGTCCTTGTTTGTTGGTAGATAGTTGAACTCCTTTCTAGTAGACTTCTTTGCTTTGAAATTGTAGTGAATCTTTCGTTTGCACACGGTTTCCATATCTTGATTCAGCTGCTTTTATCTACCCTCCTCTCCAATACTTAATTCTGCTGTTTGTTTAGAACCAAGAGGAGGTGGTCAGGATGCTTTGGAGCCTGTTTTAAAGGGTTTCTATAATACTATTCAATGGGGCTCAAAGCAGGTCAACACTAGAAAGATAAGAAGTAAAACATCAGGTCTGAAAAATGGCACGATGACCCGTAAAGAAGAAAACAAAGAAGGCGCTGCTTTTCTTGCTGTTTGTCGAGGAAAGGTAATTTATTTCAATTTTTTGTTTATTGGACATCAAATGTGAGGTATGATTTTCATGGGGAAAAACATGATCATGAAAAGACTTTTATCTTTTATCCTGATTTGTGGTGATGAATATACCTTTTGCATGTATACAATGTTATTTTGGGCAACTAACTGTTTAAGATGGATTTTGTTCCATCTAATTGAGTAAAGCTGTGGATTTAAACCTTTATTATTTAGTTTATTTTTGTTTTAACTTTCCCATTATTTCAGATATATTAACCACAAAATTGGAATGTACAAGGAAAAGAATACACAATCAACAATAATAATCAGATTCTTACTTAAATATTTAATTTTTTCATGGTTCTAACAATAGCTGTTCAGAACTTCGCAACATTTGCCTTAACTTCTGAGGGACATATGCTCCTTATGAATTCTGTGCATCTATATATGTTGAATTGAGCTTTACATCGAGCATTGATCTTTGCAGGTATCTGAAGGGATGGACTTTTCGGATGATAATGCTCGAGCTGTTGTATCCTTCCATATATCTTCTGTAATAAGACTGTTTATCTAACTAATTGAACATTATCAAGGGTCTGCATGCAAGTTTTTCATTTTAAATTCTGAATAACAGATTTCCGAAACTTACTATTTAAAAAAAGGCTAAGCTAATGATATTTTGTTCAATCAAGTCGAAATGATATGTTCTATCAATGTTATGCTTTAACCACCTCAGGTGATTGTTGGGATACCCTTTCCAAACTCGTAAGATTGCTCTTTTCTACACTTAAGTACTATTGAGTTGCCTTGATCCTTTTAGTAATTCTTGATCATTGACTGCCAGTTTTGACATTAAAGTTGCACAAAAGAAGAAGTTCAACGATACATATGAGTTGTCAAAAAACCTCTTAAACGGGAACGAGTGGTACTGTCAGCAAGCCTTCAGGGCTCTTAATCAAGCTACAGGTACTTATTCTTGTGCATAATGATTTACCCAAAATTTTAGGAGTCTTGTTATCGATAATCAGCATGTGTGCATGTCTTTTAATGTTAAGTTGCTTCCAACTCGTAGTAGCTTTCTCCAGACAAATCACATTTATTTGTTTTTTCATAAAATTCAATTGTTTGGTTAGAATATCAAAGAGTATTGGCTATTTTGTTTTTGCCGTCAAATTTGCCAATTAATCAAAACTTCATTCCAATCCAGAGTTTGTTCTTCACATTGCTGTGTTCTTCAACTGAAAAATGATTGTGTATTTTCTTCCCCCTTCAGCTTTTTCCTGTCCTTCTCTCTTACTTTAATACATTTGCCGTTTGGATTGAAGGGCTAACAAAATGTGAAAAATGAGTAATCTTTATTGTCATTGTTCATGCTGTAAAAAATGTGGTTACAACAATTTCTGGCATCAATAGATGTAGATATTTTTATTGCCTGATATTGTTGATGGTTTTAGAGCATCAGTAGTAAACATGTGAAAGGTGAAAATTTGACATTTCGTACCTACAGGAATCATGAATGGTGAAAATCTGAATAATAATTACTCGGAACAAATTCATGTACACTGAATCTGCTACTCTTAGTTGAGAAGTTTGTCGAGACAATATAGTTAGAAGAAATCTGAATGACGGTATCAGCACTCTTTATGTTTGCAAAACGCAATAAATATCTTGGAGTCATGCTGAAAATAAATCTGAATTTTCTCTAAATCATGCCCGACTTCTCACTTCTCAGAGTTCTGAATGCAAGAGTACTAACCTCTCGAGCTTCTGAATCATACATGTTTTCCTGACATTTCAGTTCTGACACCTAGACATGTTTTGGGGCAAATGGTGAGTGACTTACTCGATAAACATTAGTATAAGACAAAATAAATAATAGCGAAAACATTCTTACGTTATATAACATAGTATAACCAATACAAAAATAAATTGAATATAATAGAAGTACGAATAAAAATGGAACATGATATACACATATATCACAATGAATGTATCATGAGTATTAATTTCAAATTATACTTGTTGAAATGCTGTTGTAAGGACATGACATTACTCTTTTTGGGCCTGCTTAGATCGAGCAGGACCGAGCCTAAGCTTCCTTATGGTAGCCCATGCGGCACTTAATCACGGAGCTCTCCACCATTGGCAATGGAGTTTGTATTTCTCCAAGTGTTGAACCCAAAACCTCCAGGACAAGCACTTGGATTAAAAAGACTTAGTATTAATTGAGCTACTTGGGGAAGCACGTAGTAAGGCCCATGGCTCTAGCCCTTTTGGGCCTACTTGGACCGAGCCAAAGCTTCCCTCATGGCAGCCCACGCGGCACTTACTCACAAAAATCTCCACCCCTGGCAGTGGAGTACGTGCCTCTCAAACCCAAGACATCCAAGACAAGTACTTGGATTAAAGAGACTTAATATCAATTGAGCTACTACCTCTTTTGGGCCTACTTGGACTGAGCCAAAGTTTCTCACATGCCAGCCCTTGCTACACTTATTTAGAGAACTCTCAACCCCTGACAGTTGAATATTTGCCTCCCCAAGTTTTGAACCCAAGACCTCTTGGTACCAAATCTCTTTAATCTAAGTACTTGTGGAGATCTCGAGTTCGAGAGTTGGGGATACATGTACTCCATTGCCAAGGGTGGAGAGTTCTATGAGTAAGTGTCGCATGGGCTGTCATGAGATAAGCTTTGGTTCGGTCCAAGCAGACCCAAAAGGAGTAGTGCCATGTGCCTTACAGGTGCATTGGTGAATGTTGACTCCGTAGTCGTAGATCTTATGCGCTTGTTTGACCTCATATGTCATAATCGTGAAAGGCAAAATTAATCCCGTTCTTTAGGTTCAGAACAAGATTTATTAACCGACCACCGGGGCTTAGAATGTTCTTTGTCGCATGTTTGATTCGTCTTCATGGTACAATGATTTTTTATGTTTTTAAAGAGATTAAAAATAGCGCAATAATAAAAAAACTTGAAACATTTGCAAACAGGTCTTTGCTAGAGTGGAACCACCAATACTGTTAGCATAAATAAATTTTATTTTGCAGGATTATTCTACAGTCTTGCTTCCAAAATTTTATGTAAAACTAACCTAGAATGGTTGCAAGTGTCATCTTTGGTATTCTGTTAACGTGTATAGTTACAGACCTCTTCTACTTCTTGTCCTTGCTGGTTATCAACACTTCTGGTTAACCTGGCTTTAGCTGCTTGGCAACCTACCGATCCTTCACTCTATTGTATGATTACATTTTTGGAGTTTGGCTGACTCAGCTTGGATAATCTTAATGTTAAATTATATGGTGAATTGTGACCCAAATGTTGACTCCCCGAAACCTTGTCTTGTTGACATCGGTGAGACAGTAGCTGAGCTCCCAAATGCACACTGTTGAGCAGTTGACTGCCTTCTTCGGTTTTCCAACCCTCATCACAATACTCCATCGACTGCCCAGCATCGTAAATTTGTAATCTTCTGACTTCTATTATCTAAAGCGTCCAGCTTGTACATAACTTAGCCTCGCTAGGCCCTCACAAGAACCATCACTATAAGACTCAATGGATTTAGTCACTTCTGATTTATGCGTTAGTTCCTCCTATATAACTAACATGAGGTAATTTGTAAAATAACTTTGGTCAGTTATTTTTTTAAGAAAATAATCTTGTTAAATGTATTTGAAATATATGTTATTTTCTTGAAAAAAATAGTCGAAAAAGTTTTTAAAAAATACTCTAATAACTCTCAATACCCAATGATCTACTTCGTTGCTACTGCTATATATTTTTGGGAATGCTTTTGATGCTAATTGTTATTAACTACGTTACCTAATCATGTTAATAGTTTTTTTCTTTTTGCAGGTCGCTGCATACGACACAGATTTGATTATGGAGCTATCATCTACTTAGGTACTTGTGATTAAACTTCTTCACAAATGATAAGCTACCCATATCCATATGCTGAGTACTAACTTTTCGTTAATTGTAGAGCAGCGCTATTTAGGCATTTACATGAGAGAAATCCTCAAACTTGTGCTTTTTTTCATTTGAAATCTTTTTCTGATGCTGAGGTGCTGGAATTGGATTGTCAAGCATATCTGTCCATTCAAGCAATGGATATAACTGAAAAAGAATTAACGAAATAGGCTTCTGTTTGAAAGAAAATAATTAATTAGTATCACAAGGTGCTTTTATTGCATTATTTCATCTGTTTTGTGACCAAATGATTGGATTGATTTGCAAGCAAAATAATTCCTTTGATTTTTTGTTTTCTTTTATATAAATATCACAAAGTTTATATTGCATTTTGCGTTAGAAGATGTCCTGGTGGTCCATTTCTGTGCTCAACTTTAACAAGTTTTAAAGTTTAGATAAGCCTTCACCAATGTATATTGGCTTTTATATAGTATTTTTGAAATTTTAGCACAATATTGTTCGATTTGAATGCAGATGAGCGTTTCCACAAAGATAGAAATAGGACAAACATTTCAAAATGGTTGCGTGATTCAATTAAGCTGTATAGTTGCTTTGAGGAATCAATTAGCAGTTTGAAATCTTTTTTCGGAGAGGTGAAGGTATGAGAATATATTTATCCTGTAAGCCAAATATTTGACTGAAGCCACTGATATAATAAATATTTGACTGAAGCCACTGATTTTTCTGAATGCAGGATCGCATTGCAAATTCATCACAAAATTCTGCTATTGATAATGAAAACGTTAATACAGTTGATGAGAAAAAGGGGACAAGAAAGAATAGTCATAAAGTGATCAAATCTGGTAATTATCATCAAGTGGAATCAAATTCTTTTTCTGAAAATAAAGAAGCTGCTAGGTTTCTTTCAGACCAAATCTGGTGATTATTCACCCTTCATTTCCTTCAGATAAACATAATTCACTCACTACTCAACCTAGAGGTGAAGTAGTCAAGATAATGGATAAAAAGGAGTCCGGTGTTCGAGAATATATTGACCTAGAATTTGATACTGGAACGGATTCAAGGTAATTTTCAGACTTCAATTTTGTGAAAGTGGATTTGATCCCCTTTTGATATTCAAAAAGGCTATTATGAAAATTTTGTTTTTAACTTATTCGGGCCAAACTTTTATTGGTTTTGATCTCAGCCATAATTTAAGTGAACAAGTCAACCACTGTTTAAGATTCTTCTCCGTTTCACTGTGATTTTAGGAGAAGTTGGCAGTATTTTAGGTGTACTATCAACCATGAACTTCGTTAGTCATCTTAATGACACAATTCTCTTGTGCGCCTTGTTGTGCTCTCTTTTTAACTACCGTTAAAATACTCAATATGCAGGTGGTCTGTGACTCCTTCAGTGGCAACGTCCCCAGATGATTTAGGTCTTACTGTTATTCAAGAAACGCCTGGTATGAATGCCCCTAGCCTTGTAAAAACTCTGGAATTCTTCTCCAAGCATGAATACTCAAGTCCCAGAGCTGACCATGGCTCCATGGTGCTTCCAGAGCCATCTTCATTTCAGCCAACCTCTGTTCGGAGTTCATATGCTGGTCCTATTAAAGAACTTGTCACTACTCCTGAGACTAAAGCAAACAACATACAACCTGAAGCTGAATCACCCTGGAGTGTCAATTCTCATGGTTGGAAAAGGAGGAAATTCACAGGTCTGCCATCAAGTGGCTCTGTCAGGACATTTAATACTCCACCTTTCTCAATTCCTGATAGTTTTAGTTCTTTGGCGAGCTCAGTAACAACTACAGATGTGAACCACAGTACTGATGAGTTGATTCATTCAGAAATTAAATTTGACAAAGATAAATCGTTTCCATCCTCAAGTCTTAATAATTTTGTTGGATCATACACCTCATATAACCTTAATATGGATCAGAGTCTACAAATCTTCTGCTCAATCTGCAGAAATCCACTCGGTCTGCCAGAAAACAATTTGGGTGTTAAGTGTTCACCCATTTCATTGTCGAAGGGTTATTTGACTTGCCTATGGAAAAAGCCTTTTGAAGCTGTAGCTGCAGGAGCATCAAGTGTGGATGTTTTGGTATCAGATGCATCATCAATTGATAAGCGTCTGTGCGGAACAGCTAGAGAAGGTGCATCAGGACAAGGAATTTGGTGCAAAGAAGATGGTTGTGTATATGATTCTATATTTTGCCCCTTCTGTGTTGATCTCAACAATTGTCTTGGGGTTCTGGTTGTGGCAACTGATGCATCAAATATCGAGTTTCAGAACAAGGTCCATTTTCATGTTATGGAGTTTATATATGATGAGCTTTAGCTTTAGTTACTGCTTCCTACTCAACACCCTCACTTTTGCTTGGTTCTGTACTTGCAGATATTGTTCTATCGCGATCACTTAGAGATAAAGAAATTTGAAGCAACACAAGAAAAGGTAATTGTTTTTGTTGTATTAATTTTAAACGATATAGCAAGTAATTTGGCCAAATCTAGGAAAGGAGATGTATAAAAATATAAATGTAGAACTACAGATGTGGAATGGTGGTTGCATAACACTAGAGTTCAAAGAATAAAAAATGTGTTGGAATTTGTCACGGTATTTTGTGCACCGGATACAGACAGCGAAACTGACACAAGGCCGAGGCTTCTTTTTTCTGGGTTTGGTAGACGAAACTCATATGAGGAGGGCTTTCATCCACTGAGCTCATTACACGTGTGATGAATCATGGTCAGTCGTCCATACATCATGGTGAAATGAGTAACCATGATTTATCCACTCAAAACATGTATTATTTGTTAAGTGGACAAGAACACTACTCACGTAGGTAACATGAACAAAACTTTTTTTCTGTAACATTGTTTGCAATTTTTAAGGCTTTTGTTTCACCAGAAACACTGTCCAATATTCTACCTTTTAGCTATATGGAACCATTATTTTTATAAATGCTAATGAGGTGGCTAATTCCAGGCGTTATCTCCACCTGACAAGTCAATCACCGGTAAAAAAGCTGGAGTTATTCCCATCGAGAACTTCGCATATATTTCCCCAACTCAAGATTCAGGAGGTTGGAGGCACAAAAGATCACGTGTAAGAACACAATCTTTAGTCCTGGTACCGCATGTTAGCAGTTATATTTAATTCGGTAATCTTGCAGATGCGGCTCCAAAATAAATCTTAGCAGTCATGCAAATCCTTTCTTGGGTCATGAACTGAGGGCACAAGTCCTACACTCTGTGTTGCAATTTTTGGTTCTCCTTTCTGCACAAGTAGCAAACAGGCTACGAGGTTGATACTTCCGATCAAATATGCGAGATAGTGCCCAATAAATTCCATCGCAAGCATTTCATCAGAACTTCGAAAATGTTCTTGATTGGCACAGTGCTTCCTCCTGTTGGAAATGAATCAGAGGATATGCGGATCGAAGTCCAAAGTTTAATCTATTTCACAAATCCATGCAAATGAATTATCGACACGGGAAATTATGTTCTTAGATTGATCATCTACACAAATATCGATAAAATGCATTGGTTTAGTTTTCTCTGTTTAAGAGAATTCATATACCCCTTTGAGTTTGAAGGGTTCCGACCCTCTCATCTATACTGTCTATATTTTTACTATTTTATTAAGTTTGAGACATTTAAAATAACTAACTTTGATGAAATGGTCTGTTTTAATAATTATATATATTAATAAAATATTAAAATTTTTATCCAAGTTACATGTAGTTCAGCGGATAGAGATATTTTTTGGGTTTAGGTTATAGGTTCAATTTTCACTGAGATCATTTTTTTATTTTTCAATTTTTTTTTAATTTATATATTAAAATTACAGTACAGTATTTCACTATTTTTATAATTATATTTTGATACTCATTTAAATATAAATTTAATGAATTATAAAAAATATTATACAATCACGCAACGCGTGTATCGGTGCATTAGTGTTGATGAAAATTATTAAATTCTTTATGATCTCATAGCATTTAAACAAAGTTCCACATCAAATTTTTTGCCCAGTTTTTCAGTTTTTTAAATACTAAGTGGGGTATATTCAACGTAGAGATTTAATGACTTTCAATGATTTTTGTTAAAACGATAGATTTTTATTGACTCTTATAGAATCTCACGGATTTGTAAACAGAATTCCATGGACTTTTGTAGATTTTTTGTAAGATTTTGATAGATATTTGCAACTTTTTTGATTAATGGTGCAAATTTTGTACTTTTAACAAAATCAAAATTTCAATCCGTGTATCTATTAGGTGCAATAATTGTCTCTGATTTGTAGAGCGATCGAACCGTGGTGCTTGAGCTGTTATGCAGTTTAAAACATTTGAGTTACACCATTACCACCAGCTATAGCTTTTGGTAAAGCGGCAATCGCTCGGTCCTACAGTGTCTATTCAACATGCATAAATAATTAATCAATAAATTTTTAATTTATAAGCATATATAAAAATTTAATCAATATATATAAATAACTAATCAAAACATTACGAAATTTGATAAATTTTAAGCAGTATTTTAATGAAAAAATCTAGGGTTCATTATTGTTAATATGATCAATGCCACTCTACATTCGATTTGCTATAGTATCCCTCCATGCATTTGCATTTGCTCGTTGTTATTCTTCAATATCAAATATTTGATCAAAGTTGTTATCCTCGTAAACTCGCTCTGCTGAAGGTTGTGGAAATTCATTCTCTGGTTCAACTGGAAAGTCATCAAATCGACACTCTTTTCGAATAAAATTGTGTAATCCGGCACAAACTACTTCGGAGATTTTAAAAAATACCTGAACCCGAAAAAATCGAGGATCCCATCACCGTTTCGGTTTTTCTCCATGGGGAAATTTGTCATCACTGACCCCTCTTATGTCCAAAATATATTTTATTAAAGCAGGGAACTAAGAAAACTTCATTCACAACAATTTTATTAAGTGAAGATTCATTTCCTTAATAATTGAAATACCAGTATCCTATCTCAGAAAAGGGAAAAAAATATCACCACTCTAAATTAATCTTCAGTGTCATGTATCATCATAATCATTATCTCCTCATTTTTTTAGAATTGCATTTGCTAAGGTTCGGAGTTACTATTTACTAATAGAAAATTTGAATTCGTTTTCACTGTATATGTATATCGTAAGATTTTTCTTATTATCGTTTGAAAGTAAATCATGTACACTACTGATTAATTCTATATATATCGGACATTAAAAAGTTACTAAATTTGAATAAAATATAATTACTTAAGTATAATAATATTTTCCAATTCAATTGATTATTATTAGAAAGTTAGATTTATATGATGCCTAACTTTTTCCTATTTTTTATTAATTAAAAACAATAAAATTTAACATTACAAATGGTGATGCGTGAGATAATAAATAATAATGAGGTAGTAATAACAATGACTATTATATTTTAGAGCTGTATTTTTTAGCTTGTTCTCGTTAGAGAATTTTTTTTATCTTGTTGTTGTTTTCTTAGTTTATAATTTATACATGTAGTGATAATCTTGAGAACATTCTGCAAAATGTATTAGGATGAAGTTTTGTTTCATAGCTTGTTTATAGTACCTTTTGTGAACTTTTCTGATATTGAAAGCTTTCACCACATGGATGCACAAAATCGTGTTCTTGTTTTGTGTCTGGGGTCTGAGTATACTGATATTTTACCTTTCGGGAAATCAACAAACATTGGCTTAGTTCAATCACACCTCTGAAATTCGAGGAACCCTCAACTTGTCTTTAGAGAAGCCGAGAGTGGAACTGAAGTTGACAAAAAATCTACTCTGGAAGTGGATAATGCCACAAACAATGACAATATGGCATAGAGTAATTCAAAAGGAAAGAGGGCTGAAATGGAGAGAAAAGCGTCGTCTTTGAATGAAGAAGATAGATATATGGGTGAGAAAGATATTTTATTAGACTAAAAGTCTACCAAAATCTCTAGGGTGAGTATAAGACAATTTTTGAGTTTATTTAGTTGTGCCTAGAGTTTTAAGGTTTGTACATAAAGAATTATATTAGAATAATTGTAAATCTATGGAAATATTGTATACATATAATTTTTATAGATTTCTAAAAAATCAAGTTTGAATACTACTAGACTTTTTAAGACTCTAGAAAAATCTAAATTGAATACCACTAAACTTTTATAGAGTTTATAAAAGTCTATGTTCAATACCTCTGAATTTTTAAACTCTAAAAAAATCAATAAAAATAATTAAATTTCCAAAATTGAATTCACACCCCTAAATTTGGAAATCAAACAATCAAAATCGGCTACAAAGACATTCAAAACCAAATCACATAAACTAAATAAACTTGTTATTTCGATTTTTATAATTTAATTAGAATGTTTATCGACAATTAAAAAGAATGTTATATATAAACTCATACTTTGGAACACGAGTTTAAATATAATCGACGACGATATTATATTTTTCATTTTAAATCATATTATTCTTCTATTTAAAATTTTTTTTGAGTGACATCCTTGTCAGATAAATTATTTTTAAATATGTTTAATTTTTAAATGAAATTTCAAAATTAAGGTTAGCTTCGCCTTCAAATTTTTTTTATAAAAAATATATTTAAATAGTTATCTTTGATTTGGTGCACGATAAAAAAAAATGAAAAAAGCGTCCCGCCTGTAACACCCGACCTGCCTTTATTTATTTCAGGCCCAGATTTCATTTCTCAAACCAAAAACTACCGCCACTCTCCGCCGCTGCCAACCTCTCAAACCCTAACCCTACCAGGTATTTCTGTCTATCTTGATGCAGTTTCGCACGATTCTCACCTTTCGTTTTCTCATATTTTTTATTGGTTTTCTCAGTTTTTCAACATGAAAGTGGGGAAATCGAAGGCTGAATCGAAGAAAGCCGACGGCAGGTGACTAGAGATTTATTTTTCTTTTTCTTTTTCCTTCCGCTGTTTTATCTATATCTCTCTCTCCGTTTTTCTCTTTTTTTCTGGAAAATATAATTTATTGTCATTTCTTAGATAGAGGTTGTAGATCGCGGAGCTTGAAAGTGTTCTGCGTATATTTATATTCATTTTCGCGTTAGTTTTCGATTTTATTATATTTTAGCATTTAATTTGATAGAATTAGTGATTGGTGTTTGTTATAGCGGTCCTCCACCGCCTTCGAGTTTTCGTCACAATTCTTTGGTCGTTTGTTTTGTAAGTTTGGGTGGAAACTCCTTCTATTTCTCTTGTCACGATTGAATTTTTGTGCTTGATTTTACATTGTGCTATGTTGATTTCTGATGATTGATAAACATTTATGAGTATGCATGTCAGAAAAAATTTGATTTACTTGTTTATCAATTTTTTAATTAGTTTTCTGGTTATATTTATTTAAATATGATTAATTTATTTGGTTTGCACTCTAGGCTTGCAGTGAAGAAGCAAACGAAGAAGGAGAGACAAGCGGCAAAGGACCCTAACAAGCCAAAGAGGCCTCCAAGTGCTTTTTTCGTTTTCATGTCAGTGAATGACATTTCGTGGATTTTCCTGAAACTTTTCTTTGCCAACTTATTAATTAGAATTTTATACTTTTCCCTGCAATGTTCATACGGTAATCTGTTGTATAATGTGAAATCATTGGGTGCAGGGAGGACTTCAGAAAGCAATACAAGGAAAAACACCCCAACACTAAATCAGTTGCTGTGGTTAGTCGGTTCTTCTTTGTTAAATATACATGAGAATGAAACTGGTTTTGTTTACGAGACCTGAAACAGTTGATGGAACTATTATAGATTGGAAAGGCTGGTGGTGATAAGTGGAAGTCAATGGATGGAGATGTAAGTACAGATTTCTGAGGTCTATGTATTGGCAATTAACTTTTAAATTATGTTTTTGATGATAACATATGAATTCAAATATCAGGAGAAAGCTCCTTTTGTCGAAATCGCAGCACAGAGGAAGGAGGAATATGAGCGGAAAATGGAAGCCTACAACAAAAAATTGGTACCCACAGTGTAGTTTCTTTTTTCCCCCCACCTTTTGTTATATGATATGATATCGTTACATATCCTGTTATTTTAATAGGCTGGGGGTGGTGATGACGATTCTGACAAGTCCAAGTCTGAAATTAACGACGAGGACGACGAGGATGGCAGCAGTGGAGATGTATGTTGTTTTTTCGTAGTTTCATTTCACAATTACACTATGAAGCATAGCAATTACTGATGAATTTTTTCGTTAAATGTAGGATGAAGAAGATGATGACTAAGCACTAGGTGGTGGTGAAATCTCTTAGAAAGCTCTTTTGGTGGTCGATTACAGAAATTCTAATTTCTTAACATCAACTTTTGTTAGTACATTTGGCAATTTCTGGTATTGTAAAGGTTCTTAGTCACATGAAGTAGACGTTTTTAAATTGGGATTTGATTTTGTAGCTTTTTTTACTATTAGAGCTACTGAATACTTATATTATGGTGGTATTTCCAAGTACTTCAATAGTGTTGCCAATCCATGTTATCACAAGTTTTAGCTCGCTATATTGTTGATGTTTCCTTTGTGCTTGTGGAGCTTTGACCAAATATGTGAGACTCCTACCTGAATCAACCCGTTTATGCGACGGGAGAACGTGAACCAATTGTTATTGTTCTTTCTTTTAATATCCGAGTCTCTATCGATTTTTAATGGGAGAGAGTCCTTCCGATGTATTCGAAACTCAATGGTGGTAAGGCAGTAATCCACCCGCCTTTCATACGAATTTTATAGGTCCTGTTCCACCAAGTTCCGCTAAAATTTTGTCTACGTTGAGACCAAGAATATATTAATAGTCTCAACCGGGGGCAGAACAAAAGCTTTTGCCCGAGGTATTTCATGTAAGTTGAGCGTTAACAAATATTTTCAAGAGTTTATAACTGCTAATTTTTATTCGCCTTATTATGACAACTAGTTTTTATATGTGTAGTTATGTATATTGCATTTTAAGTCTAAATGTTAAAAAGTCAATAGAGGAATGAAAAGTCAGCCATTCATAATAAAAAAGAAATATGAGAGGTAGTCAATACAAGTATACTGGACTATAGTAGGCGAGTTCCAAACTATGACCATGCCCTCTTCCTTACCTAGAACAAGCATGACACTTATTATCTGGAGCCTTAGCTTGTCTAGGCGAGCTCTATGACAGTGGTCTCCTATTTCACACGCGTGGTCTTTATTTTCATTTTTCTTTTATAAATAAATAGTAGGCTTGATTGTTTCATTTGACATTCACTTATATTAATATTTTGGTTGCGTCTGTCAACTGTCTTTTTCATTATATACCCGATCGATAACTTTAACGTTGGAGGGTTTATGTCAGATCAATCTGTTAGCCCTTTTATAATAAATACTATGTTCATGATTTCAGGCTCCCTCGTGGACGTAAATTGTAGCATGGGTCGACTTCAATTATTAGAAAATGCATGTTTATTTTAAGGATCATCAACTTTTACTTTATAATTTTAATGATAGAAAAATTAATATTTACAAAATTATAGTCGTCCAAATAAAATCGTAAGCCCTGATTAGTTTGACATGGCGGGGGTAGATCCCGCTAACTTGTCCGAATAACGGAGTTTTCTGAACTGTACGTGATGCGGATACATAAACGACGTCGTAACACGATACTAATACCTAAGCGACAAGGGGAGCCTTCCAATTTTCAGTTTGTCAGTGTTGGTTGATTGGATGGATTTACTGCAGGAAGGATATTTATGGGGTGTTTTCTGAGCCCGTGGATCCCAATGAGAGGTGACTGAGTACATTCAAAGGTTGATGAAAAATTATGGGTTTCTGGAGGGGCTGATATGGAATTATTTTTCTTGCAGCTGCCTGATTATGGTGAAATAATTGAGCACCCTATGGACTTTGGAACCGTGAGGAAGAAACTTGATGGTGTGGAGCTTATAAGAATTTGGAAGAATTAGAGGTTTGTTATTTCTTTTCGGACATGCTATGAATAATTTTTTGATCTACGGATGAATTATACTTGTTGGTTGAGATGGTTGGAAGTATTGATGCGAAATATGCTGAGATGTGCTTAGAATGCTTGTCTAATCCGAAAATCAAATACAACTCATTTTTAGATATTTCAAAAATATTTCTATTGGTCCTACTTTATTGGTACTAAATTCTATTTCCTGGTCATCACCTTTTTATGGATATTGCTTAACGAAGAGTTAAGTTAGTGTTCTTGATATTACCATTTGACGCCAGGCTAGTGTGTTGACTTAAATTATCAAAGTATCATTTAATTTTTTTGTGAAGAGGCTCGATAATAGTATCAGACATCTTGGGCATTTGGTGGAGGCTGTCTTTTTGCATTGTGTTCGTTGAGCACTCTCTCTCTCTCTCTCTCTCTCTCTCTCTCTCTCTCTCTCTCTCTCACACACACATAAAATGTTTCTGGTTGATGAACATAGTGTTGCAATATATTTTCTACAATTTACATATGACATATCTAAGGATAATGAGAAAAAACTACGCTGCCATAGATGATTAATAAACAATTTTACTTACCTTTTAATATTATTAGCAAGAAGCACGTGCGATGCACGTGTATATTAATTATTTAATAAAAATAAAACATTGATTTTTTAAAAATAATTTGAATAAAGTTTTTTTATTTATATTATTTTGGTAGAATAAGATTCACAAAACACGCTTTTAATAAAACACATTTTTCCTATTTTTACTTTAGTATAAATAGTTTCTTTTCTTCCTTTGGATACACTATTTTGGAAGCTCATTTTTCGTTGTAAGCCGAATAATGAAACATCTTCATTTTCTGAGAAAAGTTCTTATGAGTCTTAATATTGGTTTAGTCTTTTGTCATATTAGACGAATAAATTAATTAAGAACTTATATACCTTACTTTCAAAATTGTTTCTCAAATTAAAATTCAAGCAATTGATTTTATGTTATATAATAAATTATAATGAGAATAATATATAGAACGAATTGAACTGAATTTTTTTTTAAAATATATATATCTAAGCACCACGTATAAGTTATAACAACATAAAAATCAACCAAATTATAGAATTTATAAATGCATAAATAATAATTTATATAAGTGAAGTATACTAAGGACAAATAATTATCAATTTAAAATATTTGTGACTAACTCATCAAAATATTATCAAAACTAATGAAATAACAATATTGATAATAAAATATAACCTATAATATTCAATTTAAATATTATTGAATCTCCTACAGAACTTTTTTATCTTTTGCTTTAGAATTATATATCATAGATAAATTAATTTTCATATACATTAGTTAATAAATAATTTTTTAAAAATTATATAATTTACATTTTTCATTAAGCCATCAATTACAATTATATATATATATATATATTATGTATTTGTATGTGTAGTGATTGTATAATGTTGGAATAAAAAAATAAAATATACATTATTCTTTTAAAAATATTTGTTTTTTAAATTTGTTTTCAATCGTTTTTAGGTGGTTGAAAGATTTTCTCAAACGGTTAGAATATGAAACATCTCCATTTCCTGAGAAAAGTTCTTATGAGTCTTAACATATTGGTTTAGTCTTTCGTGATATTAGACGAATAAATTAATTAAGAACTTATATACCTTACTTTCAAAATTGTTTCTCAAATTAAAATTCAAGCAATTGATTTTATGTTATATAATAAATTATAATGAGAATAATATATAGAACGAATTGAACTGAATTTTTTTTTTCAACGGGAATTTTATGGATGTTCGGAGAAAAACACTCATACTCCTTTCTTCCTCTGTAGGAAGGATTCCACTAAAACACTTGTCTGATATATAATTTTTCTAAAAAAAATTACTAATAGCAATATTTGAATGAAAGGTTAAAAACAATTTTTGAAAATTACAGCAATGTTTGAAAATTATTTATAAGGCTTTAAATAATGATTATATTACTGAATGAAAGGTTAACAGCAATTCTTGAAAATTACAGCAATTTTTGAAAATTATTTATTTATAAGGCTCTAAATAAGATTATATGATTATTTGTTTATAAGACTCTAAATAATGATTATATGATTATACAACGGTTAGATGCAAAGGTTTTAGTAATAATGAAGAGGAAAATGTGTGAGCAATTTATGTCATTTATTTTATTGAAGTTTGCATGAAGGGTATTATACGACGGTTAGATGCAAATGTTTTAGTAATAATGAAGAAGGTTTTAGTAATAATGAAGATGAAAAGGTGTGAGCAATTTATGTCATTTATTTTATTAAAGTTTGCATGAAGGGTATTATAGACAATGCACAATTGGAAAACATTGTAGATTATGCACACTTTCATAGGTACAAGAAGCACGTGCGATGCACGTAAATATTAATTATTTAATAAAAATTAAAATTTGATTTTTTTTAAAAATAATTTGATTCATTTTTTTATTTATATTGATTTAGTCTTTTGTCATATTAGACGAATAAATTAATTAAGAACTTATATACTTTACTTTCAAAATTGTTTCTCAAATTGAAATTCAAGTCGTTAATTTTATGTTATATAATAAATTATAATTAGCATAATATATAGAATGAATTGAACTGAAACAAATTTTGAAAATATATATATCTAAGAACCACGTATAAGGTATAATAACCTAAAAATCAACCAGATTATGGATTTTATAAATGCATAAATCATAATTTATATAAGTGAAGCACTCTAAGGACAAATAATTGTCAATTTAAAATATTTATGACTAACTCGTCAAAATATTATCAAAACTAATGAAATAATAATAATTGATAATAAAATATAACCTATAATACTCAAAATTTGCTTTTAAAATTTGTTTTCAATCATTTTTACACGGTTGAAAGATTTTCTCAAACGGTTATAAATATTAACCACGTGAAAAGTGTGAAAGACGGTTCAATATTTCTAATGATATTTTCAACCAGTTGACATTCTAAACAACAAGATATAGTTTGAAGAGTTAGTCTCATATGAGACCGTCTCACAGATCTTAATCCGTGAGACGGGTCAACCCTACCCATATTCAAATAAAAAGTAATATTCTTAGCATAAAAAGTAATACTTTTTCATGGATGATCCAAATAAGAGATCCGTCTCACAAATACGACCCGCGAGACTGTTTCATACAAGTTTTTGCCTAGTTTGAAATATAAAAACTTGTGAATAGTAAAGACACGGGAATTTTATGGATGTAAAACACTCACACGTCACTCATTCCTCTGTAAAAAGGATTCCACTAAAAGACTTTGTCTTATATATATATATATATATAAATATATATATTTATAAGTGCGACTAAAATATTTAAACTTCTTATTATAGCTAACTATTTTAATTTTTCTATCAGATTCGTATTTTGTGATATTATTAGTATATTAAAATTCATAATTATTGATATAAATTCTAATAAATAATTTATTAAATTCTTTACTTTCAATTCTTAGTTAAAAAATAATAAAATATATTAGTATTAAATTTAATATTATTATATTATTATATACTTATCATGTTATTGTACTATTGCATATATAATAATTTTTTTCTTATATCTTCATGTGATACTATAATTTATTACTTAATTAGAAACTACACTAAAATATAATTACAAAATTGCATTAAAATAATAAAATAACATGTAGAAAGAAAATTAAAAGGATAAAATATTTAAACTTAGTATAAAGATGGATTATTTGAGAAAGTTAATTTAGGAATTACATTTTATTCTTGAAGTGATATAAATTATTACACTCAATGTATATTGTAGTGATAATTCATTAGCAATTGTTAGACTATTAATTATATATGATGTGGAATAATTATACTACTAATTAATTATATATTAGGTGGAATAAATAAAAAAAATTGATATTTTCTTTTTACACTTACAACAATTAGAAATTTACAAATATATCTTTATTCAATTTTTGGATTTGTATTGATGAGGATGTCATTTTTATCTTTTGACAATTGAAAAAATTGTCAATTATCTACACTTACGTAGGTTTATAGATAAAAAAAATATATTTTTATTATCAAACATATATTCACTTTTAATGCATAGATTTCCCATAAATTATGTAGAAAATTTCCATGCAATTAATCTAACAACACACAATTTAAGGGGATGGTAGAAAATTTACAATGAAAAATTTTGTTATTATTTTTACATTTTATAAGTATAATAGTTAAATATATATTCTTTTAATATTTTTAATGATTTTTTAAAAATTAAAAAAAGCTATTGTTTTAATATTTTTTCTAAGAATTATGTATCAAAAAAATATTATTTCTCTAATGTATTTTTATTATAAAATATTTATTCAATTTTTATGTAATATTATTTTCAAAGATTCTTATGTTGCAATTTTTTATTAAAAAATAAAAACACTATTTTAATCCTCATGTATTTAATGATTGTGTAATTTTCATGCAATTAATCTAACAATACACAATTTATAAGAATAGTAGAAAATTTACAAGGAAAATTTTGTTATTCTTTTTGTACTTTTATAAGTATAATAGTTAAATATATATTCTTTTTAATATTTTTTGTAAGAATTATGTATGAAGAAAATATTATTTTTCTAATATATTTTTTATTATCGAATATCGATTCAATTTTTATGTAATATTATTTTCAAAATTTCTTATTTTACAATTTTCTATTAAAAAAATAGAAACACTATGATCCTCATGTGTTTAACGAGTTCAAAAAAATAAATACCTCAATTAAATACATAATCAATAAATTACAAATCCATTATCCCAAATTTGTCCCTAAATTTTATATATTTTTTCCACCAATGCCCATGCAATTAATACAAACAATGCATAGTTTTTGGGCAATGTAGTAAAATCACAATCAAAAAACTTTGCCCATCATCCACACTTTTATAGGTATATAGATATAGATTTTGGACCTAAATGAGGCAATAACATGTTTGGACCAATTAATTTGAGGCCAGGGATGGATTTTACCAAGATTGTAGGAATCAAAGAACAAACATGTGAAACTGCAGCTGCATATATAATAATGTGAACCAATCGCGACGATCATGCTATTTGCCTTGATCCACTTATAATCACTTTCCTCTCTTTATTGTTAACTAACTATAGCATCACTGTTGTAAATTTTATCTTTTTAATTTCTGCATTTTATTGGGATTCAGATAATAGTGCTCGACATATTCATATTCTATATCTCCCCTCAATTTGTTGTTATCCTTTGAAGTTGATACAAACATGTGATTTGGTTATTCTTGGTGTATCTGTGCAACGTTGATTTCTTAGAATTCTACATGGAGATTAATCACTGTAATTGATGGTGAATTCCCCTGCATTTTCAGACCGATTTATTTCTGATATGTTCGAATGCCATGACGTATAATGCTCCAGATACCATCTATTATCGGCAGGTTTGCTAAGCCTTCAAGCTTTGTTTGCTTCTTCTGCACAATGATCATGCTTTATATCTGAATCTTGAAATGCATTAGGCCCGATCTATCCAAGAACTTGCAAAGAGGGACTTTGAAAATCTGCAGCATGAAGGTGATGATGATGAACTACAGCCCAAAATAGTGCGGAGGGGAAGGCCACCAAGCAAGAACCAGAAAAAGCCTGTTGATACATCTATTCTACACTAGAACGTGTTAGTCCTGATCCTTCTTCAGTTGCACTTCTTGCTAACGCAGGAGAGAAAATAGTTGGGTCGAACTCCTATAATTTGAGAAAGGTACCAACACCTCAGAGATATCGATATACAGCAGATCCTTCAAATTTCCGCTCTAGAAATGGTGAAAATAGCTCGGAATGGTTGTCCGATTGGAGTGACTTTCCAGGTTCACATTTATGTTTGTGATTCAGTCTGATCCTAGTCGCACATTTAGTAGATTCTCCTGTGAGTTATCGATTCTTCCGCAGCTTCCATTTTACGGGCTGACATGAAGTATGGTAACAAACAGTTTACAGTGGATGAGAACAGGCGTCTTATATATATATCAATCCCACAGAAATGGCTTCCATGGAATGTTTGGATACGATCTATCTGCAGTGGCAAATCCAAAACTGGCCATAGCAGTACATCCAGTTATGGATCCTACTCAAATGGTTGAAACGGAATCAAGAAACGAACCATCTTCAACTCATTCATCATCTACGAATCATGTCATTTTAGATGCGGCTAAGTTGACCGAAAATAGGAATACTTCTCCGGTATTTAGTCAAACGGCACCACCGTTCTAGTTTCGATTCCATGATTCCGGAGTCTGAGCGACGATGGCTCAAGTAGAATGATGCGATTCGGATAAAATGAATGAGCCAGGTCGGATGCTCTGCCAGATCAGCTATCAATATTATGTAGGAAATAAGAGCAGTGTGTCTGGATCAAAAGCTTCTCTCCTCAGACAGCGGGAAAGATCTGCAACCAAGAATATAACTAAGTGAATGGGCGCCGGAGAGATGTCTCGCGTGGTCACTCTGATGCTTAAGTCAGTGAATGATTTAAGTAAGAAACCAATGTAACCATATGATTGTTGTGAAATTGGTGTGAGTGTTGTAAATGAGCAATAAATGTGAGTATTCAATATCTAAATCGAGATTAAATATAAAGAGAGAACCTGATATTGATAGTATGGTATGTAATGATGGTCTCGTTTTTTGGGTTGCCTATTAATTATAGTAGGGCGGCTGATTATATCCTACATTCTGACATGTCAAATCTCCTACTAGTCACATCCAGCCTACCTGATTTTGTCAACCACTTAGTGTCAGAGATAGGACGGCTGCCCCCACCCTACCTTACTGGTGTACTTGAGTGCGGCGCTCATATCGAAGTAGCCCGAGAAGAAAGCTTCCCGGGAATTTGTATGAGAGCCCGGGCATCTAACATCCCGGGGAGAAGACGTCTCGGGAATTCAATGACCCGGCTTTCTGATGAACCTTTTCCATGTATTCTCCCTGGCGAGCTATCCATCCAGCGTCCTGGGCCATCCGGGATCCGAGGTCCTCTGCAGACCTTCCTTCTTGCCCCGTATCATCCATGACCCGGGAATAATCCATATCCCTGACCCGGCACTATCTATGGCCCAGGACATCCCGGGGTATCATCATCCTATACCAAATTATTTATTTGATCACACTTTTAAACCCAAGGGTCTCAATTTTTTCCTTGATTAGCAAAACACATGCTTCAAAATTTGATGCCTGATTCCCGAGCGTTTGTCACCTTTTCCTATATAATCTCGCCAAATTATATTGAAAACTTCAAAAACATTTTAATTTTTTTCATATATTTTAATGACAGCCATTTATTCTTTTAATTTTTAAAATTTGTTTCGTCTTTGTTTTTTCTATTTGAATATTATTTAACAAAAATAAAAAATATCACAAATCAAGAAAAATATTTGACCAATATCGTTTTTCAAACCATTCCACGAGAATTTATAAATTATTAAAATTATATAGAGTGAGTCTCATGTGAGACCGTCTCACGGATCTTAATCTGTGAGACCGGTCAACCTTACCCATATTCACAATAAAAAGTAATACTCTTAGCATAAAAAATAATACTTTTTCATGGATAACCCAAATAAGAGATTCGTCTCACGAATACGACTCGTGAGACCATCTCACACAAATTTTTGTCAATTATATAATATCAATAAAGGGGACAAGATGAGCAAGTAGACATCATGGAGTGTGAAAATAGAGGGACCATTTTCCTTTGTTTTTTGGTTAAAGACGAGCAGTTTCTTCATATATAGACCCACCCACCGCATACAAATAATATGAAAAAAATTCGTGAAGCCAACCATTTCTTCTTGCAAGTTGTTATCAACTCAACAAAAATTTGACCAACATTAATGACAGATAATTTATGAAAATAAATATAATTGAAATATTTTTTATTTTTTTTTAAAAAAAACAAATCCAATGGTCTCTTGCGAAACGGTTTCACAAGCCTTTATCTGTGAGACGGTTCAACTCTACCGATATTCTCAATAAAAAGTAATACTCTTAACATAAAAAATAATATTTTTTCATTGATGATCCAAATAAGATATCCGTCTCAAAAAATACGACTCGTGAGACCGTCTCATACTAATTTTTGTCAATATTATATTAAACTATTTTCAATTATTTATAGTTCTAAAAATATTCCACTAAAGTTACCTATTGTTTGTTATTACTATAAAATACAAATCAACTCAATGACATAAAAAAAAATCATTGTAATAGATTGATTTTGCCATTGTAATAGAATCTAACCATGAATCATTAATTAATTTTATAAATAGATTTATTTATTAATTAATTTGACATGCATTCACATCTTGATTCTATAATCGGTAATTAAATGTTTGATATAAAATATATTGTTTTTAAATTATATATTGACAGTTTTTTTAAGGAAAATATTAAAATTTGACTTGTTATTGATAGATTCACGTCGACTCAATTGCTCATCAACATTATATAGTTTTATTGGGGTAATTTCATACATAAAAAAATCTAAATTATCATGTATAAATAAATAATATTTTTCTTCTAAAAAAAATATTTTACACCCTCGTATTTTTAAAACGACGTAAACTCATGGCGGGTGAATTGCATATAATCCCTAATGAAATCTCAGAAGAACTAATAATTCAATGTGAAAAATAAATAGGTGTTTAACTTTTAGAGTAGGTCTCTTGTGAGACGGTCTCATGAATTTGTACATGTGAGACGGATCAATTCTATCGATGTTCACAATAAAAAGTAATATTTTTTCATGGATGACCCAAATAAGAGATATGTATCACAAAATACGACCCGTGCGACCGTCTCACACAAGTTTTTGTCGAACTCCTATTTTTTTTTAATAAATACTCGTAGACCCCGGCCCTAATTAAATATTAATACAATTCTAATCTTTTTTTTTTATATAAAATAATTTTTACCATATTTTCTGTATGTAATTCAAAATCTAATAGGTACAAATCAATATAAATCACATTATTTTTTATGTTTTATTTTTTTTAATCAAGTTGTTGTATTTATTTAATTTATTTGATTATTTTATAGTGTCTTGTCGCAAAAACTATTATATTTTAAATGTAAAAATATTTGTTGTATGATTTAATGATAATTTGTGTATATTCAAACACATAAAATATGAATTATATATTATCAGAGGTATTAAAAGAGTGTACATCTAAAATTATAAATTTGAGGTTATTCAAGCTTCTTTTTAAAAAACATAGGTGATCAAATGTCTATTTATTTTTCACAAAAAATTTAGTAAGACGATCTCATTAGTCAATTTTGTCAGATGGATATCTTATTTGGATCACTCATTAAAAAATATTACTTTTATGTTAAAATATTATTTATTATTATAAATATGGACATGATTGATCGATTTCACGTATAAAAATTCATGAGTCTATCTCACAAAAAAATCTTATTATTTATTTTTCATTAAGAGGTTATTATCTATTTTAATATTTCACATGGGGTTATGTGAAGTTTATCGAATTCAGATGCATTTATGTGCACTTTATAGAGAAAAAGTTATCTGCAACGATTCACGTAACATTCAATGATACATCAACCATTTATAGCCACAATTTTAATTCAACATATTTAGAAGATTGTCACATCAATAAATACTCGACACATGACAATTATTAATTGCTACTAAAAGCAAAGATGTGAAACGAAAAAGCAATGCAAATTTTGAAAACAAGAAAATGATAGAATATATTAGGATTGAAAATTAATTTAGAGTGATATGAATAAATAATTTTAATAATTTATAAGTATTTCGGTTGAGTTAGCAACACTAAAATAAAATTCATGTCACTTGGGTTCTCAGTAAATCAACAGTGAAAATAGTGCGAAAATAGACTGACTGAAACTATTTGAACAAAATAGCTTATATCAAAAGCTCAGTTGAATTATCAAATGAAAATTAAAATACAAGTAGACTAAAATTTAAATATTCACAGGTTATTTCTGGATGTTTGGAGATTATAATACTCCTACATCATCCATTTTTCCTTGCAGAATGATTTCATTAAAAGACTTTGATAATTACAAATAATTTGAAATTACCAACTTCAGTATGAATTATTAGTGCCTAACTGAATATCTTAGTATACTTCAACCTTAATCAAAATGAGAAGTAAGACTTCTTATTCTCAATTATAAAGATTTCACGAAGAAATTTCTAAACGCAAATTGATCATCAATTGATCAAATAATAACTTGCTCGCACTGATAAGTTTGACTTGCAAAAAAAATTTCAAAAACTTAGAGGATCGTATAATTCAGAAAATCAGAGAGCCGGAGGAATTTAAAAGCTTGTCTAATTGATCTATATATAAACTTCATCCACAACGATTATCTTTTTAAATCATATATACATTTCCAAATACATATTTTGTTGTTTCCATCTCATCGTCCTTTTTGATAGATTCTGACGGTGCGTGTAGTGCTGACATTCTGTTGGGAATCAGTGACTATTTGTATGGAAACTTTATCCGATATTTCAATTGGACTCGATTCTCAATCATTGAGTATATTGATAATCTTCATTGAACATTTGGATTTGTGGTATCTTAAGTAAAAAAGAGAAAAAATCTAGAAGTAAACCAAATCGCAAACCAATTAAAAATCAACATGAACCAAAGAAATGCGCAAAGATTTCGATGTTTGACGATTTTAAATCCGAAATCATTATGTGGTTGAGAGGGCAAGTAATTGGAGCAGATTGAAAAATACACTTGATATTTGATGTCCTCGAAAAACATTTGGTAAAAATCTGTGTAAGATGGTCTCACGGATCGCATTTTGTGAGACGGATTTCTTATTTGGATCATCCATTAAAAATTATTGTTTTTTATGCTTAGAGTACTAATTTTTATTGTGACTATAGGTAGAGTTGACCCGTCTCACATATAAAGATTCGTGAGACCGTCTTACAAGAGACTTACTCCAAACATTTTTTATAAACTATTATAAAATAGTAGAGATTATAAAAGAAAATATTACAGTTGTTTTTCTTTTCTCATTTATAACATATACACAACAAGGGTTAGTTTCACCCTACCCGTGCAGGCAGTGCCTGCACGGATAATGAACGGCCCGGATCACTCCACATGAGTGATCCGGGCCCACCTCCATGTTAAAAAAAAATAAAAAAATTGACTCGAAAAAATCCGAGCCGTTAGATCGACCTCTGCGGACAATGTCCGCAGGGGTAGGGTCGAGTTAACCCACAACAAGATATAAAAATATTTGCATATAAATAAATACAACTAAATATGTAGCGGTGGCTTAAAAATAAGTAATTAATTTAAGAATATGTCTCTTGTGAGACGGTTTCACGAATCTTTATATGTGAAACAGGTCAATCCTACCGATATTCACAATAAAAAGTAATACTCTTAGTATAAAAATTAGTACTTTTTTATGGATGACCCAAATAAGAAATTTGTCTCACAAAATACGACTCGTGAGACCGTCTCACACAAATTTTTGCCTTGATTTAATTAATGAGATTTTATGTTTTTTCCACTAATTTATATCTCCTAATGTGAAGCTCGCTATTTGATATTGGTAGAGTAATTTGTTCATTTACCAAAGTTGTTGGATCGACCATTTGTTATTTTACTAAAATGTATAGATATAATAATTGTGCAATTCAAATCTTTTGATCGTACAACTCAAGCGTCATGTTTCGATTATTCTATCCAACATAGATAATTATTACATCCCAACAATCTCTCTCCTTATAATTCATGAACTCCGAATAATCAATGAGAATCGAATTCGTGAACTCGGTTCTGACACCAACAGTAGAACCAAACACTTGTCGTTTTACCAAAAATTATAATTGTATAAATTTAATCTTTTAATTTGTATAATGACTCAAACAACACATTTTGATTGTTTTATCCAACGAAGACAATTACAACACCCCCATAAAAAGTCTAAATATTATTTTAAATTTATATCAATACTTTTTAAAAAAAAATTCTTCCATGTGTTGAGACATGAGACTCAATTACACAATCTCATAATTGATATGTATAGGAACATGCGTAATCTATGTCTATATTGTGTAGTAATAGTATTTTAACAAAATAATTAACATAAATTACTAAAAAATTAACGTTAATCCTCAATAATGTTGGATATTAATACAATAATCCGATTTAAATGAGTATTATTATATTGTCTGATATCTCCAAAAAAATCACGATCATGTGTCACAAAGATCTGTCACGCTTGTGTTTTTTTAAGATTGTTTTTATTTATATATTAATTTTTTTTTTTATAATTCACCATTATCTTACAACTTAAAACAAATTTAACAATAATTGGAATATTATGTTATGTTCCCGGCCAATTAGTACCAGTAATATGCATGAATTATTTCATTAAATATAATTCATTAAATCTAACGTTTATTATTATTATTTAATTTGTTGTACTTTTTATTATTATCAATATTATTTTTTAAAATGATTTTCAAGATACATGTGTTCTCGTATTTTACATCAATGCAAGGCAATCATTGCTCTCCAAGGCAGTTCTAATGCCTTTTAAGGCCAACCAATAATACAAAACAAATTAAATAGAATAATACAGTGACCACATAAATATAATAGACTAAAATTTCAAAATATATATATATTATTTTGAAATAACCCCAAAATTCTCGTGCAACGATATCCATGTAAAAATGTTTTATTTTAAAAATATTTACGAACATATAAAAATGTTTTTGTTTTCACTATAATTTCAATACTTACATTGATTTTAAAAATAAATAACATACATTTTATACTTACATTGACCACATATATATATATATATATATATATATATTATTTTGAAATAACCCCAAAATTCTCGTGCAACGATATCCATGTAAAAATGTTTTATTTTAAAAATATTTACGAACATATAAAAATGTTTTTGTTTTCACTATAATTTCAATACTTACATTGATTTTAAAAATAAATAACATACATTTTATTAGATACCCGGACATTTTAATATAAATTTTGGAATTTGAATTCGAAAGTTAAATGCTTGTCCGCATATGCTTTTCCCAAATTTTTTGAGCTGGTAAGTGAGTTAAAGTTAGCTGTTGTGATTTGATTAGATCCGAGTTTTGGTAATATCAAATAATAATTTATTGTATTAGAATAAAATGTTGTTTTATTTGTATTTATAGGTATTCCACCGTTTCGCCAAAGACACAAAAATACTGCCGATTTCAAGAATTGGGTAAACGGTCGCAATCTACTAAGTTTGTCTACAGCTCTTAGTAAAACTACTCAATCGATTCGTTGATTATCCAACGGTAGCAAAAGAAAAATATGTCACTTGATCGGTCTGCTAAGAGAGATATTAAAGCAATTTTCAGCTGACAAATTTTAGAGATACTTTTGTAAGTCAACAAAACAGAGAATAACTTAAAATAGAAAGATTGCACATATCTCATTAACTCTCATTTGACAGAAAGCATTCCATTAGTCTGCGGTCTGGCAACTTTTATATAAAGGGGATTTTAAAGGCTAAAAACAAAAAAAGACATTAAAAATCATTTAATGAAAGCTGCAGTACGTGACAACGACGTGCTTATATTGTCGGGCTATAGTACAAAGAGTTTTGAATGGGAAAAAAACTCCAGTACTACATATATAGAGCATGCAAACAAGAATTCAAAAAAAAAAAAAGAAGATAAAACTCAATCGAAGCAAAAAAACAAAAAGCTTGTATACTCAAAGATTTCTGAGCACACTTCTCATATACTCTATACTGCTCAACAACTCTCTTTTCAAGATATTATCAGATTTACAAGGATATTGCAGAGCTTAAAGACAATCACTCGACTGTTTTCTGCCAGCAAATGGTCGAAGAGTTACAAATGCTTTGAACCTTATGATTCATTTTTTTATTACATTTGTGGTGTTTTGGATGTTTGACTGAAGGTCTCAACCATTGTAAGAGATATTAGAAGTTTCAACTTAAACATATTATAAGAAAGGTTGGCAATGAGTAGGGTATGTGTCAGATTTCATACATCCATCCCCATACCCATTTATTAAATTCATCCTCATACTCATCGGGTATTGAATTTCATCAACATTCTCATACCCATCAGATTATCGGATACACATAACTTACCCAAATACCTATTATCATATACAATTGAATTTTTTCAAATTTAAATTGTTTCAATGAAGTTATGAATATTTAAAAATTTATGTAAATGAACAATAAGAAAAATTATTAATGATAAATTTACAAAATAAACTTTATTGAAAAAATAACAAAATATTAAAAATAGTTTATATTAGTTGAACAAAAGTATGCAATTCAACAAAAATAAAGTATTTTCAATTTTTAAATTCAAACATGGAATAAACTTATCAATGGAAAATATGAGAAACTGAATGAAAAATAAAAGAGTGGTAAAACTTTGAAACGTAAAAATGAAAATGAAAGGGAAGAGAAAAGAAAAAGTATCGATTTACGTGTATTTGAAAATATGAACCTTCAATATAGATAAATATAATTACTATATATACATATACATATATATATATATATAAATATATATATATATATATATTAATTTAAACATGTATTCGGGTCGGGTGTGGGTCGGGTTATATCAAACCCGCCTCCATACCCGAACACGAAAATCCTCATACCTAATTATTTAATCGGGTCTAAAAATCCCTCCATACCCTCTTCTATTCGGGTCGGGTATCGGATCCTCGAACGGGTTCGGATGAAATTGTCATCCCTAATTATAAGACTTGAGGTTGAAGTAAGTTGCTATAAAAAAATTGTAAAGCCAAAGTTATCTAGAGAATTCATTCTTAAGTGAAAGAAGGAGAGACCTAAAGGACTGTGACGTCGAACTTTCATATATCCCATGTCATGTACTCTACTTTATTTATTTATCTCGTCGACTTTATATATTTGAGTATATAACAAAACAAAGAACAATAAGACAGTTTTCCGCACTAGTGGTGCAACTGTTTTTTTAGAGTTGAGAAATACAGGTCTTGCATAGCTGACACTATCAAGACTGGTCACATCAAATTTAGTGATTTAGAGAAATTTTTTAAAGAGTTTATTCAACTACTCTTAACATTAATCTGATCCTAACACATCGTTTAATCCGTGATATGTTGTAACAAACTAGAAGATAATTATAATATTGTAAGGTACGTGATGTATTTTGTTTAACAACAAAACAAGTAAGATTGTATGTGACCGTAAATTTGTGTTTTATCATAATTAAGTTTTGTTTGAAATGTTATAACATGTCAGACAATATGAAGCGAAATATATAATGTTGTAACACAAATTAACTTTAATTAAATACGATGGAACATAATAAATTTTGCACAAATATAAATATACTTATGTGGTGCTTCTTGTTAAAAATAATCACTAGAAAACCAACGAATTTACACAAAAACTATAACTAGTGATTTTAATCAAAAACCAATTTTCTCAACGCATTGAGAAAAACAAATGCTTCCTAAAATAAAGAATCACATTAAATCAGTATATAAGGAAGCAAAACACGATGTCAAAACTACAGCAACAAAAACAAATCTTCAGCCAACTCAACTCCTTCATAGTTGTTGTCTGCATATGTCTCTAACAATCACGGCAACACGTGGATTCAGCACTTTTCAAAACAACAACAACCTTGTAGATTGTTTTCTCTAAAGGCGTGCAAAAGGGCAAGAATATGTATGTGCTTCTGCGTAAATCACTATCCTTTTGCACGAGATGAATCCTCTTATTTATAGCCTTAAGGTTTATCAACAAAGAAACTTACACTATATGGAACATAAGATTTTTATTAGAAACAAGGTCTTTTTAAACAAAGATACCATATCACAAAAATCTTAGCATAATTATCACATTATCTAGAAAGAAAAAACCATAATTAAATATTCAAAATCCTATCAACAAAGAAAAATTAATCTCGAGAAATAAATTTAATACAGAAATTATATTTCTCTTCAAATATGATTATTTTTTCAACTCTGATTATCGTAAAACCTGAATCGAACACAAGATGTTGGATCGATCATTTGTTATTTTACTAAAAGTTATACTTGATAATAATTGTGCAATTCAAATCTTTTGATCGTACAACAACTCAAGCATCATGTTTCGATTATTCTATCCAACATAGATAATTATTCGATCCCAATAATCTCTCTCCCTATAATTCATGAACTCCTAATAATCAATGAGAATCGAACTCGTGGACTTCGGTTCTGATACCAGCAGTAGGACCAAACGTTTGTCTCGTTACGTCTATAATTGTATAACTATAATCTTTGAACTCGTATAATGACTCAAACGTCACGTTTTGATTGTTTTATCCAACGAAGACAATTACAACACCCCAATAAAAAGTTTAACTATTATTTTACTAAATTTATATAAATACCTTTTTTTTAAAAAAAATCTTCCATGTGTTGAGACATGAGACTCAATTACACAATCTCATAATTGATATGTATAGGAACATGCGTAATCTATGTCTATATTGTGTTGTAATAGTATTTTAACAAAATAATTAACATAAATTACTAAAAAATTAACGTTAATCCTCAATAATGTAGGATATTAATACAATAATCCGATTTAAATGAATATTATTATATTGTATGAGATCTCCAAAAACATCACGATCATGTGTCACAAAGATCTGTCACGCTTGTGCTTTTTTAAGATTGTTTTTATTTATATATTTAAAAGTTTTTATGATTAACCAATATCTTACAACTTAAAACAAATTTAACAATAATTGGAATATTATATTATGTTCCCAATTAGTACCAGTAATATGGATGAATTATTTCATTAAATCTAACATTTATTATTATATAATTTGTTGTACTTTTTATTATTATTAATATTATTTTTAAAATGATCGTTTATTATTATTATTTAATTTGTTGTACTTTTTATTATTACTAATATTATTTTTTAAAATGATTTCAAGAGACATGTGTTCTCGTATTTTACATCAATGCAACGCAATCATGCTCCCCAATACAGTTCTGACGCCTTTAAGGCCAACCAATAATACAAAACAAATTAAATAGAATTTCAATACTTATATTGATTTTAAAAATAAATAACATACATTTTATTAGATACCCGGACATTTTAATACGAAAAATAATATTAATAAAGTGCATCATTCTAATTTTATACTCATGCTGTTACAAATTTTATGTTAATACGGTTAGATTATATTGAACAAATCTTATGTGACAGACTCACCCGAGAAAGTATCGGACATTAAAAATCAAACTAATGATCATTTGTCAAATACTCACAAACTCTCACATTATCAAATCTTTTTTATATATGTGTATAGTTTTGCTATACCAAGCACACTGATGAGGTTACAAATATATGTTAGATATACAGTTTCATGACATCTAATAAAAACGTCACACATCATTGATGCTCACATAAATGAGCACTGAATCTGTGCAATATAGCAAAATTCTACGTGTGTGTGTGTATGACATTAATAGTAATAGATTTTGGAATTTGAATTCCGAAGTTAAATGCTTGTCCGCATATGCTTTTCCCAAATTTGTTGAGCTAGTAAGTGAGTTAAAGTTAGCTGTTGTGATTTGATTATATTCGAGTTTTGGTTATAACAAATAATAATTTATTGTATTAAAATAAAATGTTGTTTTATTTGTATGTATAGGTATTCGACCGTTTTGCCAAAGACACGGATATACTACCGACTTCAAGAGTTGAGTAAGAGTCGCAATCTACTAAGTTTGTCTACTGCTCTTAGTAAAACTACTCAATCGATTCGGTGATTATCCAACAACTGCAAAAGAAAATATGTCACTTGATCAGACTGCTCAGAAAGAAATTAAAGCAATTTACAACTGGACATATTTTAAGGATACTTGTGTAAGTCAACAAAACAGACAATAACTTAAAATAAAAAGATTGCACATATTTCACTAATTCTCATTTGACAGAAAACATTCCACTAGTATGTGGTCTAACAACTTTTATTTAAAAAATCATTTAATGATATCTGCAAGTATGTGACAACGACGTGTCTATATTGTTAGGTTATAGTACAAAGAGTTTTGAATGGGAAAAGAACTCCGGTACTATATATATAGAGTATGCAAACAATAATTTAAATAAAAAAGAAAATAAAACTCAATTGAAGCAAAAATCAAAAAGCTTGCATACTCAAATATTTATGAGCACACTTCTCATATACACTATATACTGCTCAACAACTCTTTTTTCAAGATATTATCAGATTTACAAGATATTGTAGAGCTCAAAGACAACTGTTGGTACTTTTCAAGTTCGCAATCTTAATTTTGATGTTAACAAAACTTGTTATTGTGTTTCTAACATATTTACTCAAGTGTGAAGTTGTTAACAAAAGAAGCAGACTAAAACCGAATTCTGCACAAACTGAATTTCTGGCGAGCTTAGGTGTTTTGATGATATCTCCCAGATTGATGATTCAAAAGATAATCCGCCAATTGGACTGATCAGAAAACTCAATTTGGAACAAGTCGTATTTCAAGTCAGTTGGGACAAATCGGACGTTATCATGGTCTAACTGATCGCTCAATTACCGAACTGATCACACAAAAACAGCAATCAGTTGGGTTTGAGCAGCTGCGATATTTTGGTCATATCTCTCAGCTCGGTTATCGAAATGAAGCGATTCAGTATGTGTTGGAAAGATAAGACAAAGATCTACAAATCATCTTCAGAAGTCAAAGTCTGAATCGAAGCTTACAATGCTGATAAATGACGATGAAGCTACTGGTTTTGGACAAACTGAAATCAGCTAGGCTGATTTCAGCACACAAGCTGAAACTGAACCAGCTGCTGACCAACTGACCAACCAACTGAACTAAACCAGCTGCTGACCAACTGAACTGAACTGAACTGAACCAGCTGCTGACCAGTTGAACTGAACGACCAGTTGAGTTGACCAGAGTTGACCAGTCGGGAAAATGCCCATCAAGCTGAATTTGACCGTTGTAATTTCAGAAACAGTACAGAACTTTCCAAACGGTCATATTCTTGTGTCTAAGGTATATATCATTGTTGGGGCTTATAAATACAACATATTGAAGATCAAACAAGAGATTTTAAAAGGGGATTCAAAGCATGAAGAAATCAGCTAGTTGAGAGCACAAGGCCTTGTGTGAGGATACATTTGAGATGTACACTGTAACTGATAAATTCCTCACACACAATCACGCACACATATACAAGAGAGTTGAAGTTCAAAGATTAGTTGAGTGAGTCTTGCACAAAGACATAAAACTTGTGTATGTAGTCTTTGTATATGAGACATTAAACAATATGCTGATTGTGAGGTGCTGCTTATAATCTTGAGTGCTAGGAGTTCAGTTTAGGCAGTGGGTAAGTCCTAGCTGAATGGGTTTGTACAAAGTGTTGTATAAATCCAAGTCTTCTAGTGAATCCTTCCCAAGGGGAAGAAGGGGTGACATAGGAGTATTTAAATCTCCGAACATCCATAAACAAATTCGTGTCTATTTGTTTATTGCATTTACTTATCATTTTCATAGTTTTAAAGATGCATTGTTGAAGCATTTTATGTGTTATTCAAATTCCAAAATATTATATACCAACTGTTTGATAAAATACTTCAACTAAAATATTTTTTTTCATTCAACTTGCATATATTTTAAATGCTTTACAAAATATTTAATCGGTTTCTACGAAGGATTCTTTCGAGTATCTTCCGATTGATTTTTAACCAAACTCGATTTAATTCATCGGTTTTCAATATTTCAAGAACCGAGCTATTATAGCTCAACGATTACCCCCTAGTCGATCCCAGCAACAACCACTCGACTGTTTTCTGCCAGTAAATGGTCGAAGAGTTACAAACGCTTTGAATCTTATGATTCATTCTTTTATTACATTTGTGGTGTTTTTTTAAAGAGTTTATTTGACCCCTCTTAACCTTAACCCGATCCTAACACATTGTTTAACCTGTGATATGTTGTAATAAACTTGAAGATAATTATAATATTGTAAGGTATGTGATGTATTTTGTTTAACAGAAAAACAAGTAAGAACGTATGCGACCTTAAATTTGTGTTTTATCATAATTAAGTTTTGTCTGAAATGTATAACATGTGAAACCCCGAATTTTTCTGGTGATAAGAATTTTTATGATAAGCCTAATTTTGGGATAAATAAACCAAGATCTAAGATTTGATAAGATATTGATACCAGATAAAAATATAAGATTTGATAGGATATTGATATCAGATAAAGATATAAGATTTGATTTGATATTGATTCTAGATAAAGATTTGATTTAGAATTCAAACGCGTGATATCACTCGATCACGATAGCAGCCAACCTCTATAAATAGAGAAGCTCCCATTCAGAATTTACACCTCATTTACACATCAAATTTTTGAGTTTTCTCTCCAATTTTCGAAATTCCTCTCCAAAAATTCTGCATGAGTCATCAAAATTATGTTAATGTTCAGAAATCCGTTTCTCTCGGGTACTCGGAATCCGATCTTCACCGTTCAGAATGTGTTTCCACATGTTTCGAATAACATATTAAAATTTTGGCAAAATCCAACGGCTAGTTTTTCGTTTATGTCCTTCGCAAGAAGACTACTCTGATTCTAGGTGGGAAATAGTATACCTACGGTTTTCATCCATAAACAGGTTAAAACAACTTCCAAACCCGATCTCCACCGTTCATAATGTATTTGAAAAATGTTTGAACGTACTGTGAAATTTTGAGTCCAATCCAACGGTCAATAAGGCGCAAAGAATTTTTCAAGACTGGCGGATTTTTCGGGCGAGGATTCGACTGTGAGGATTCGACTGTATATGAGAGGGAATCTCAATCATTGTCACGCCCCGAGCTCGGGCCCGAGCCTACGTGACTGCACAATGGGCCCTTATAGCAACTACTTCATATTCGTCATCGCTTTACGAAAATGATTAACCCAAGTTGCTATAAAAGTCCATTGTAAGCCATTATAAACTCATTTTAAATGTTTGATTTTTTCGATGTGGGACAAGGATATCACAATCACCCCTCTTTCAGAACGCGACGTCCTCTTCGCGGCCTGACCCCTCGATTCACCAGCACCGAGAATTTAGAGGTGGCTCTTACAGGTTCAAGAGGTGGCTCCCGTCATGTAGCACTTTGCCCCGCAGGTTCAAGAGGTGACTCCCATGCACGTAGCACTTTGCCTCGCATAGCACTTATTTTCCGGTGTTCCATGCCGGTGACCGGCTCTGATACCACTTGTAACGCCCCAGATTTGACGACTGTCCTCACTGTACCAAGACGGGTCTTTCCAGCGTGCTTATGTCCTCACTCACACGCATCCTGGGAAACTTCTTAGGAGGTCACCCATCCCAAAATTGCCCCAAGTCAAGCACGCTTAACTTTAGAGTTCTTATGTGATGAGCTACCGAAAAGAAGATGCACCTTCGTGATATGAGTAGTACACATCAAATCTTTTAAGCCCTCTTCAACTGTACAATCCATTACATTGAACAGTCTTAGAATCCCTCTCCTTCCGGTGTAAGAACGGTTCATTCATGTTCCCTCCACCTAGAAGCCTGCCAGGAGCCGCTCATTGTCCGTGCCACATCATGGCACCGACGATCACCCCCCGCCCTCTTCGGCCCCGGACCTCACATGCCCACCAGCTTCCGCTTGGTTCGTCCCCGAACCACACCGTACTCGGAGATGTCGGCTCTGATACCATTCTGTCACGCCCCGAGCTCGGGCCCGAGCCTACGTGACTGCGCAATGGGCCCCTATAGCAACTACTTCGTATTCGTCCTCGCTTTACGAAAATGATTAACCCAAGTTGCTATAGAAGTCCATTGTAAGCCATTATAAACTCATTTTAAATGTTTGATTTTTCGATGTGGGACAAGGATATCACAATCACCCCTCTTTCAGAACGCGACGTCCTCGTCGCGGCCTGACCCCTCGATTCACCAGCACCGAGAATTTAGAGGTGGCTTCTACAGGTTCAAGAGGTGGCTCCCGTCATGTAGCACTTTGCCCCGCAGGTTCAAGAGGTGGCTCCCATGCACGTAGCACTTTGCCCTGCATAGCACTTATTTCCCGGTGTTCCATGCCGGTGACTGGCTCTGATACCACTTAAATGTCACGCCCCGAAACTCAAGATTTGACACCGGCGTTGTTTAATAATCACACAATCGAAACAACAAGTCTTTCGTAGCACAGTGTAAACCAAACCAGTTTATATATCATAATTTCAATTAAATAAACATTGTCTTACAATCCCAAAATAAATAAGACGACAGAGTTAAATGCGGAAACGTAAGTCTAAATAATAATAACCTCAACATGATCGAATTCCTTGAGCATTCACCATCCTCAAAACTGCTCGGACTCTTCCTCCTCAATCTGTTCTTCGGGCTTATCTGGGGAGGGTTGTAAGGGGGTGAGTATTTGGGAATACTCAGCAAGAGGGGGGAAATCGAGCACAATAATGACAACATGCATAAATTTCGAATCATAATCATGAGTTCATACGTACTTCATAACACAAGCATAAACTTTACTAGCCACTGTGATTTATCTAACTTTCTATGGTTTACTGACGTCAGTCCCTATTTTTACTCCTCTAAGGGGGCGAGGCCGTATAGCGGTTATATACCCCACCGCATAAGGGTACGTCATGGTTGGGATTCCCACCCATATACAGTCGACTCCTCACAGTGCTTAAAACAGTATGACAATTCGACACAAGAAAAGGTGTAGAATAGAATTGTACTCAACCGAAGTTTTTTTTAATCAAAAAACGAAAATCACATATGCATAAAATTCGAAACTTTAAGTTTAAAAACAAGCCCACTTACCGTATAATTGATACTAAAGACGTGGATGCTCGGCTCGGAAATAGGGTCGCTTCTTGCTCTTGCTCGGACAGCGCCTCGGCTTCGACTTTTGGTCTCACTTCGGGAAGATTTTTGGGAAATATTTCGGCTAAGGGCCTGCTAGATTTTCGAGAGTTTCAGCAAGGATTTTCGAAATTCTAGTGTGTGAGAATGAGTAGGAATGATGGAGTATTTATAGGTGGATGAGAGGAGGCTAAACAAGGTAGTCAATCATGTCCAAAGTTGGCCTTCAAATCCTATGGTTGACTCCCAAAATTTCATTCCAAGCATGGTTTATTTTGCTACCAAATCTGTGGGTCAATTCCTTAATCTCCTCCCTTGCTTGGTTGGCTAGATCCCACGTTTTATTTTTGTTCCAATCTTGATGATTTCCTTCCAATTCACCAAGCATCACAATAATTTGGCATGTATTTTAGTGGGATTTTCGAATTTCCTATCCATAATCATGCCTTAATTCTTTTAATTTGCATGATAATCAAATCTCACAAATTCTCTTCCCAATTTCGAAAAATCATGCCTTGGTGTAGATATTATTAACTTGGTACCAAAGATTTAAGATTCCCAATACTAGGATTTCCAATATTTTCCCACTTAATAATTCAAGATCCTAAACCCCTAAATTTCCTTACACATGATAAAAAAAGGTTGAAGAATCTCGGTTCTCACAACCATGATATGACCCTCATACGGTGGGGATATAACCGATTCGGCCTCGCCCCCTTAGAAGAGTAAAAATTAGGGACTGATATCAGTAAACCATTGAAAGTTGAGGAATCTCAGTGTCTGGTGAATGTTATGCAGGTGATATCAATGATGTTATGCAATGTAGGACCAAGTGCTTACCGCTTTACCAAAAGCTATAGCTAGTGGTAATGGTGAAACTCAAATCTTTTAAACCGCACAGCAGCACAAGCACCATAGTTCGATCGCTCTACCAAGCAAGGACAATTATTGCACCCAACAATCTCTCTCCCAATAATTGCACTCCTTGCAATCAATGGGAATCGAACCCATGACCTTGGCTCTGATACCAATTGTAGGACCGAGCGCATGCCGCTTTACCAATAGCTATAGCTAGTGGTAATGGTGCAACTCAAATCTTTTAAACCGCACAGCAGCACAAGCACCATGGTTCGATCGCTCTACCAAGCAAGGACAATTATTGCACCCAACATGCAAGTCATGTGATTTCGAAATTTTATGCATGTTGTTATATTGTGCTCGAACGGCCCCCACTTGCTGAGTATTTCCCAAAATACTCACCCCTTACTCTACCCTCCCAGATAAATCAGAAGAAGAATTAGAGAAAGAAGAAATGAGACACCAGTTTTTGGACTGATACTGGACACATGAAGAATTTTAATTAAGAATATGTTCTTGTGAATTTTAATTTAAGTTGTAGACACTTCCGCAGATTTTTATCTTTTTTAGAGTTACTATTGTAAGAACGACTCCATTTTTATGGTATTTATGATATAAACTGGTTTTGGTTTATACTGTACTACGAGGCTTGTCGTTTAGCAATTATGTGATTATTGAATAATGTCGATGTCGACTAACCCCGGTCTCGGGACGTGACATAACATGTCAGACAACATGAAGCGGAATATATAACGTTGTAACACAAATTAACATCAAGTAAATACGATGGGAAAGAATAAATTTTGCAGAAATATAAATACTTGCGCGGTGCCTCAGGGCAAAAATAATCACTAGAAAACCAATGAGTTTACACAAAAAACTATCACTAGTGGTTTTAATCAAAAACCAATTTTCTCAACACATTGAGAAAATCAAATGTTTCCTTAAACAAAGAACCATATTAAAATAATATATAAGGAAGCAAAACACAATGTCAAAACTGGAGCAAAAAAAAACTAATATTCAGCTAACTTCTTCACAGTTGTTGTCTGCAGATATCTCTAACAATCACGACAACACGTGGATTCAACACTCTTCAAAACAACATCAACCTTGTAGATTGTTTTCTCTAAAGCTTATGGCGTGCAAATGTGCAAGAGTATGTATGTGCTTCTGCGTAAATTACCAGTCTTTTGCATGAGATGAATCCTTTTATTTATAGCCCTAGAGTTTATCAACACAGTATGGAAAGTAATATTTTATTAGAAACAAACTCTTTTTAAACAAATATACCATATCACAAAAATCTTAGCATAATTATCACATTATCTAGAAAGACAAAACCATAATTAAATATTCAAAATCATATAAACAAGGAAAAATTAATCTTGAGAAATAAAATTTAATACGAAAATTATATTTTTTTTCAAATATGATTATTTTTTCAACTCTGATTATCGTAAAACCTGAATCTAACATAAGATGATATTGAAATGTCAAATCTGATAATCCTTACTTAAATACAGCACATATGTCGATCCTTGTTAGCTCGTGTGTAATGCCCGGAAATTTAATCCTAGTAATCGGTAATTATTGATTTATAATTTGATATGATTACGAAAGGATTAATCGGGACACGAAATAAGAGTTCATATAACTTGTGTAAGTTTTGGACAGAAGTAGTGGCGCCCGAGCGGTAGATTACGACCGCCCGAGCGCCAATGTTCTGTAGGAGAATGCTTCAGGCAGAAGAGATGGCACCCGGGCGGTAATTTATGACCGCCCGAGCGCCAATGTATAATCCGAAAAGAGCTCGGGCAGAAACTGCCGCGCTCGAGCGGTAGTTTATTACCGCTCGAGCGCTGCCTGAAATGAAAGGAATTCTGGAGAAGCCACGTACAGATTTCATGCAATATATATATATAAAGTTTCCTTATTGTCTCCTCAGAATTCGTAGGAGATAATCGAGAAAAGCTTCAGAAAAGTATCGGAAAATCCTTACGCCTTTTCTGAGAAATCCGTCCGTCTGAATTGTAATCCGACTTCAGTACTGAAATCCTATAGACGTAGGCTACACTTTGACGTAAGTTTTGCTACGTTTTGACATACTTTGAAATTATGCTATTGTCAGAATTGAATAGGATTCATATATGATGTTCTTGACATGTTAGACATCGTAGAATCGAAGTCAGATTGAGAAACAGACTGATTATGGAATGGTTATGGATTTTTAGGGTATATTGAGTTATACCGGACAGATTTGAATTGTGACGGGATTACGGATTGTATTAAATATGAGTTATGGATTGTAACTGTTATCTGATGATGTAGTATTAACGGGAATACTGAAATTGTACCGTTATACCGTTGATTTTGAATTAAATCAAGATTGATCAGATTGTTATGATATTGACTGGTATATTGATATGGGATTATTGATATTGTCAATACCAGACAGGCTTTGAGTTCAAGACTTGGACTGAGCCAGGAACCGACGAAAGAAAGGTATAAGTCAATGTGGTATTGGGAGATGGACTTGAGTCGGTTTAGACTTGGATTTCCCTAAATCACATACTTTACTTTATTACATTGATATTTGCATTGAGTTGATTGATATACTTGTTCTCTTGATTTTAGACAACAGGTATTAGACGAGTAGTCTTATGACAGAAGTGCCGTTAGTGGTGGGATCACCACGGGCACATTGCACGATGTCATAAGATTGTGTATTGGCGGTTGTGCCAAAGACTGTCACTGGATGTTTGGCTATCGATGTGGATAGGATGGTGGCTTTTTCTATTACTGTCAATCAGTATTGTATCGATGTGGATAGATTAGTAGCTCTTCTATTACTGTTAATCGATGTCATATCGATGTGGATAGAATTAGAGTTGCTTCTATTACTGTTAATCGGTACTATATTGATGTGGATAGAATAATAGCTTCCTCTATTACTGGTAATCGATACCGTATCGATGCGAATAGAACTGGAGTCTTTTCTATTACTGTTGATCGATACCATATCGGCGTGGATAGAACTGGAGTCTTTTCTATTACTGCTAGTCGATATACGCATGCCAACTTCTGGAATCGGGATCCCTAGACTAGGACTGAGTCTAGTCTGAATGATGTAGCTACGAGTATTGTCGACAGTTTGATATTGATTATGTTTCAGACTTTGTTACATATATCTGTTACCTGATTACATGCTTTATATTGTTTATATGATTGCATGTTTCGTTGATTTATACTGGGAGTATATTATCACCGGTTTATCCGGCTGTTGTCTTGTCTGTATGTGTACTTGACAACATGTGGGACAGGATCAGGGTCCAGGAGATGAAGAGAGAGATCGTGATTAGAGTGGTGGCACCGGACTTGGACTAGAGATAGGGTTGAACACTTGATAGTAGTTGTCAAACCCTAGTTTGAATAAATATGTTGTAATACACGACTTGTATTTTATATACTGATATGTATATATGGTTTGATTTCACTACATTCCGCATTTAAAAAAAAAAAAATTTTTAGACCCTGTTTTATAATTGATTAATTAGTCCCAAAGATGATTAAGAACTTGATTAGCGTCCGGGTCCCCACAACAGGTGGTATCAGAGCCATAGATCCCTTAGACTGAGATAGAAGCTAGCGAGCGGGGTAGATTGATTTTCTTTCCTGCTTTTGATTGCTAGCATGATTCCTGTTTTAATATATGCTACCTGAATTATCTGATATTGATATGGTATTGTATATTATTGGAATGGATCAGCTGTAAGATGATCCGAGGAGGCTTGAAACAGGATTATTGTTGGAATTGCTAACCCTTTTGGTTATCAGATATGCCTCCGAGAAGAATGCCAGAACAGGGGAGTACCTTGAATCCTCCCATGGATGTGACACCTACAGCAATGGAGAAATTGCTGAAAAGATTTCAGTCATTCCATCCACCGACTTTGAAAGGAACGGAAAATTCCGTAGAATGTGAGAGTTGGTTGGAAGATATTGAATCGTTGTTCGAATCTTTGGAATATACTGAGGAAAAGAGGGTGAAACTGATCAGACACCAGTTGCATGACGTTGCTAAACACTGGTGGAATACGACAAAACGGGCTTTGGAATTACGAGGTACGGCCATTACCTGGAATGTGTTTAAGACTGAATTTTATCTACGGTTCTTTCCAGTTTCATACAGGAAGAACAAGGGAGCCGAGTTTACAAACTTGAAACAAGGCCAGTTAAACGTTGAGGATTATGTGGCTAAGTTCTCTACTCTGCTCCGATTTGCCCCTCATGTGGCTGGGAGTGATGAGGCCGTTGCAGACCAGTTCATAAATGGTCTAAATCCTGAAATTTTTACCTTGGTGAATACCGGGAGGCCAAAAAATTTCACTGATGCTCTGAATCGAGCTAAGGGAGCCGAAGCCGGATTCATAAGACAGAAAGAGGCCTCGTTTGTGCCTTCAGTACCGAGATCACAGCTGCCTCCACCAGCTCCCCGATTTGAGAGCGGCAGTGGTAGTGGGAAGAAAGACTTCCTAAAAGCTAAGGGGAAGAAATTCAAGAAAGCTGGAAGTAGTTCATCCAGTTCGAGTGGCTCTAGACAGACTGGTCAGGGCCAGAGTTACACAGGACCCTACTGTAGCACTTGTGGAGGGAAGCATTCCACCGAGCAGTGCCGAGGAGTGTTCGGCAATTGCCGCATTTGTAAGCAGCATGGACACTTTGCCCGAGTGTGTCCACAACGTGGTGCCCAGGGATCCCAGGCTGCTGAGTCGTCTGGATCAGCGGCTCAGACATGAAGACGATCTTCTGCCGTTCATTCCTTTCAGCCAGCACCGTCTACTCAGTCACAGCAGAGGCAAGGAGGGAGCCAGACAGCGAGCCAGCCTCCTCGACAGCAGGCCCGACTATTCGCTTTGACTGAGGAGCAAGCACAGGATGCACCTGATGATGTCGTGGCAGGTCACTGTTTTATTTCTGGTTATCCTGCATATGTGCTGATTGACACTGGTGCATCGCATACTTTTATTTCCGAGAAATTTGCATTGAGTCATGCATTACCTATTGAGTCATTGTCTGCGGTAGTGTCTATTTCTTCTCCGTTAGGAACAGGTTTGATATCAGTGAAATCTGTGAAACCTTGTAGACTGCAGTACGATGGACATACGATTGAGCTAGACTGTATTGTGCTTGGTTTATCTGATTTTGATTGCATTATCGGTATCGATATGTTGGCCAAGTACCGAGCTACAGTCGATTGTTTCCACAAGATAGTTCGATTCAGACCTGAGATGGCTGAGGAGTGGAAATTTTATGGTAAGGGTTCTCGTTCTGGAATTTCTTTGATATCTGCAATGAATATGACTCGATTGTTGCAGAAAGGAGCGGATGGATTCCTGGTATATTCAGTTGATTTACTGAAATCGAGCCCATCATTGGCGGATTTGCCAGTGGTGTGTGAATTTGCTGATGTCTTTCCAGATGAGATTCCTGGATTGCCTCCGATTCGAGAGATAGACTTCAGCATTGAATTGATGCCAGGAACAGTTCCGATTTCGAGGGCCCCATACCGGATGGCACCGATCGAGTTAAAAGAGTTGAAAGAACAGTTGGAGGATTTACTGGCCAAGGGTTAGATTAGACCTAGTATATCTCCTTGGGGTGCTCCAGTACTGTTCGTAAGGAAGAAAGATGGGTCGATGAGACTTTGTATCGACTACAGGCAATTGAACAAAGCAACAATAAAGAATAAATATCCATTGTCTCGTATTGATGATTTATTTGATCAGTTGCAGGGTTCTTCGGTGTATTCCAAGATCGACTTGAGATCTGGATACCATCAATTGAGAGTCAGGGACTCTGATATCTCCAAGACTGCATTCAGAACCAGGTATGGACACTATGAATTTATTGTCATGCCTTTTGGGTTAACGAATGCACCGGCGGTGTTTATGGGATTGATGAACCGTGTTTTTCAGAAATATCTAGATGATTTTGTTATCATATTCATTGATGATATATTGATTTATTCAAAGAATATGATTGAGCATGCTGATCATCTGAGGACTGTGTTGAGAATTTTGAGGGCGGAAAAGTTATATGCTAAATTGTCGAAATGCGAGTTTTGGCTGAAACAGGTTGTGTTTTTGGGGCACATTATATCGGGAGACGGTATATCAGTTGATCCCAGTAAGGTTGAAGCCGTGATTAGTTGGCCGAGACCTACATCTGTGCCGGAGATTTGTAGTTTCATGGGTTTGGCAGGATATTATCGCCGATTCATTAAAGATTTTTCGAGTATTGCCAAACCGATTACACAGTTGACTCAGAAGAATGCTCCATTTGTGTGGACAGAAGACTGCGAATCCAGTTTTCTGGAATTGAAAAATAAATTGACCAGTGCGCCTGTGTTAACGATTCCTTCAGGTACTGGTGATTTTATTGTTTATTGTGATGCATCTCACCGAGGACTGGGTTGTGTTTTGATGCAGCGGGGGCATGTGATTGCTTATGCCTCGAGACAGCTGAAACCCCATGAAACTCGTTACCCAATTCATGATCTTGAATTGACAGCCATTGTCTTTGCCTTGAAAATATGGCGACATTATCTATACGGTGAGAAATTCGAAATATATTCTGATCATAAAAGTTTGAAATATCTGTTTTCACAATCTGAATTGAATATGAGACAGCGAAGATGGCTAGATTTACTGAAAGATTTCGATTGTGAGATCATATATTATCCGGGGAAATCTAATGCAGCAGCTGATGCACTAAGTCGAAAGATGTGTTCTTTATCTTTATCGACGATTGGTGTATCAAATTTGATTGAAGATTGCTGCTTGTCTGGATTAGTATTTGAGACAAATCGTCAGCCTATGAGATTGTGTGCTATTCGGGCTGAACCAGAGCTACTTTTGAAAATTAAAGAAGCTCAGAAAAGTGATCAGAATATACAGAATTCGATTGCGATGGTCAGAGCTGGACATCGATCCGAATATCGAGTTTGTGACGGTATTTTGTATGTGAATAATCGTCTGGTTGTGCCGAATGTTTCGGATTTAAGACAGCAAATACTGTCAGAAGCGCACAACAGTCGTTTTAGCATTCATCCGGGTGGCAGAAAAATGTATAATGATTTAAAGACACAGTATTGGTGAAAACAAATGAAATCTGATGTGACTACATTTGTAGCTAAGTGTCTGAATTGCCAACAGGTGAAGGCTGAAAGAAAGAAACCAGGAGGATTGTTACAGAGTTTGTCCATTCCTGAATGGAAATGAGATCACATTTCCATGAATTTTGTGACACAATTACCGAGATCCTCCCGAGGTTGTGATGCGATTTGGGTCGTGATTGATCGATTGACCAAATCTGCTTGTTTTATTCCATACAAGATGACATACCGATATGACCAGATGGCTAATGTTTATATCCGAGAAGTGGTTAGATTGCACGGAGTGCCGAAGTCGATTGTTTCAGATCGTGATCCTCGATTTACTTCGCACTTCTGGCAGAGCCTGCAACAAGCTCTTGGTACGAAGTTACATCTTAGTACCGCATATCATCCACAGACTGACGGACAGTCAGAGCGTACGATACAGACATTGGAAGATATGCTGAGAGCTGTAGTACTTGATTTTAGTACTAACTGGCAAGATGCATTGTCTCTTTGCGAATTTTCGTACAACAATAGCTATCAAACGAGTATTGAGATGGCTCCATTCGAAGCGTTGTACGGAAAGAAATGCAGATCCCCTCTGTATTGGGATGATATCTCTGAAGTTCCTGAGACTGGACCTGATATGATCAGAGATATGACTGAAAAAAGTAAAATTGATTCAGAAGAAAATGAAGGCAGCCCAGGACAGACAAGCCAAATATGCCAACCTTCGACGTAGACCGTTGGTATTTGAGGCAGGAGATCGAGTGTTCCTGAAGATTTCACCTTTCAGAGGAATTGTCAGATTTGGCAAGAAAGGGAAGTTGTCTCCACGATACGTCGGTCCATATGAGATCCTCGAGAAGATAGGAGTTCGTGCCTATCGACTCGCCTTGCCGCCTTCGTTATCCTAAATACATGATGTCTTTCATGTATCTATGCTGCGGAAATATCTCCTTGATGACTCGCACGTGATTCAACCAGACGAGACTGAGCTGGACGAGACATTGAGTTATGTCGAGAAACCGATCCGGATTATTGATCGTAAAGAAAAACAGCTCAGAACGAAGATGATTCCGTTGGTAAAAGTACAATGGACTCGTCATGGTGTTGAAGAAGCTACGTGGGAGACTGAATCTGATATGAGACAGGAATTCCCAGCATTATTTCACTAATGTAAATTTGGAATACATTTCTGTATATACTCCTTGTTGATATGATAGATAGCTTGTGATTTCGAGGACGAAATCATATCTTAGGGGGGGAGGAATGTAATGCCCAGAAATTTAATCCTAGTAATCGGTAATTATTGATTTATAATTTGATATGATTACGAAAGGATTAATCGGGACACGAAATAAGAGTTCATATAACTTGTGTAAGTTTTGGACAGAAGTAGTGGCGCCGAGCGGTAGATTACAACCGCCCGAGCGCCAATGTTCTGTAGGGGAATGCTTCGGGCAGAAGAGATGGCGCTCGGGCGGTAATTTATGACCGCCCGAGCGCCAATGTATAATCCGAAAAGAGCTCGGACAGAAACTGCCGCGCTCGAGCGGTAGTTTATTACCGCTCGAGCGCCGCCTGAAATGAAAGGAATTCTGGAGAAGCCACGTACAGATTTCATGCAATATATATATATAAAGTTTCCTTATTGTCTCCTCAGAATTCGTAGGAGATAATCGAGAAAAGCTTCAGAAAAGTATCGGAAAATCCTTACGCCTTTTCTGAGAAATCCGTCCGTATGAATTGTAATCCGACTTCAGTACTGAAATCCTATAGACGTAGGCTACACTTTGACGTAAGTTTTGCTACGTTTTGACATGCTTTGAAATTATGCTATTGTCAGAATTGAATAGGATTCATATATGATGTTCTTGACATGTTAGACATCGTAGAATCGAAGTCAGATTGAGAAACAGACTGATTATGGAATGGTTATGGATTTTTAGGGTATATTGAGTTATACCGGACAGATTTGAATTGTGACGGGATTACGGATTGTATTAAATATGAGTTATGGATTGTAACTGTTATCTGATGATGTAGTATTAACGGGAATACTGAAATTGTACCGTTATACCGTTGATTTTGAATTAAATCAAGATTGATCAGATTGTTATGATATTGACTGGTATATTGATATGGGATTATTGATATTGTCAATACCAGACAGGCTTTGAGTTCAAGACTTGGACTGAGCCAGGAACCGACGAAAGAAATGTATAAGTCAATGTGGTATTGGGAGATGGACTTGAGTCGGTTTAGACTTGGGTTTCCCTAAATCACATACTTTACTTTATTGGATTGATATTTGCATTGAGTTGATTGATATACTTGTTCTCTTGATTTTAGACAGCAGGTATTAGACGAGTAGTCTTATGACAGAAGTGCCGTTAGTGGTGGGATCACCACGGGCACATTGCACGATGTCATAAGATTGTGTATTGGCGGTTGTGCCAAAGACTGTCACTGGATGTTTGGCTATCGATGTGGATAGGATGGTGGCTTTTTCTATTACTGTCAATCAGTATTGTATCGATGTGGATAGATTAGTAGCTCTTCTATTACTGTTAATCGATGTCATATCGATGTGGATAGAATTAGAGTTGCTTCTATTACTGTTAATCGGTACTATATTGATGTGGATAGAATAATAGCTTCCTCTATTACTGGTAATCGATACCGTATCGATGTGAATAGAACTGGAGTCTTTTCTATTACTGTTGATCGATACCATATCGGCGTGGATAGAACTGGAGTCTTTTCTATTACTGCTAGTCGATATACGCATGCCAACTTCTGGAATCGGGATCCCTAGACTAGGACTGAGTCTAGTCTGAATGATGTAGCTACGAGTATTGTCGACAGTTTGATATTGATTATGTTTCAGACTTTGTTACATATATCTGTTACCTGATTACATGCTTTATATTGTTTATATGATTGCATGTTTCGTTGATTTATACTGGGAGTATATTATCACCGGTTTATCCGGCTGTTGTCTTGTCTGTATGTGTACTTGACAACAGGTGGGATAGGATCAGGGTCCAGGAGATGAAGAGAGAGATCGTGATTAGAGTGGTGGCACCGGACTTGGACTAGAGATAGGGTTGAACACTTGATAGTAGTTGTCAAACCCTAGTTTGAATAAATATGTTGTAATACACGACTTGTATTTTATATACTGATATGTATATATGGTTTGATTTCACTACGTTCCGCATTTAAAAAAAAAAAATTTTAGACCCTGTTTTATAATTGATTAATTAGTCCCAAAGATGATTAAAAACTTGATTAGCGTCCGGGTCCCCACATCGTGTCTCCCGTAGTTAACTTGAAAAGTTTTCTACGAATACGTACGTATTTGATGTAATACGGTAAATGTATTTGGTGTCATACTTATATGTTTTCCGTCAACATTGTCTAAATTCGATCGTCGTGCATGAATTACGCGCATTGCTATGTTTTATTTACACACACACACATGAATCACGTGCATTGCTACGTTTTATTTATACATCTAGTATGTTGGTTCAGTTGGGCACAATTTATTTTTAAAAAAATTATTCTTTGCATTTTTGTCAGTTAAGAGCTACTCAAATTATAGGAAAATAATATTCTAAAAAAATAATTATGTCAAGGCAAAAACTTGTGTGAGATGATATCACGTGTCATATTTTGTGAGACAGATATCTTATTTGGGTTATCCATGAAAAAATATTAATTTTTACGCTAAAGGTATTATTTTTTATTGTGAATATCATGTAGGGTTGATCCGTCTCATAGATAAGATTCGTGAGACCGTCTCACAAGAGACCTACTCTTAAATCAAACACAGGGCTCCACAAGATGCGTGTAAAAAAAAAAACAAATATTATATAAAACTTCTAAACTTTTGTCGAGGCATTTTAGTCATAAAAGTGATCCAAGAATTTTCAAACTATAATTTTGTGGTTGTTTCGGGAAAGAGATGTAAAGAAGTCGGTCACTAAATTAACAGCAGAATTTTTATAAGAAACCCGTCTGCAAAATAATTGAAGCAACTTGAGTTATTTTCACGGAAAATAAAACCCTCGCTAATTTCGCTCTACCCATTGTTTTTTTTTTTTTTTAATGAATGTTGATTTTTAGTAGGGATGTCAATGGGTCCGGGTTTTACCCAGACCCGCAATAGACCCACGTGTATGGGATGGGTTTGGGCATATTAAATGAGTAATGAGGTGGGTTTCGGGTCTAATTTTTCAGACCCGTCCGGATATGGGGCGGGTCATAGGTCTTATAATACCCGCCCCATACCCGCCCCATATATATGTGCATATAAATATTTTAGGGTTTTTAGTTTTATTACTTTTAATTTTTTAGTAGCTCACCACAACTATAACGATCTTAGCTATTCTTATGTTAACTGTTGCATTTGAATCTGTTTTTATCAATAGTGGAAGAATATTTGGTCCTCATCTTAGTAGACTTAAATATTATCTACTCACTGATTTTATATTGATCTGTTTAAAAAATGTTATGACTTTTTTTGGGGATGTCTTTTGGCGAACTAGTAACTCTTTTTTTTATGTAATTCTTTATGTCGTGAAAATACTTTGTTTGTTAATATTAAGTGTGGTCGAAGACATGAATTAATTTTCCACAATGTTGTATTTAGAGGCTCGTCTGTTTCATAATTCAGTCATGTGAGAAGAAAAAAATTACTTTTTTATTTTATAAAAATTCGGGTCTCATGGGTCTACCCGGTCCTATTTCGTATTCGATGTGGGGTGGGTCCGAAGAATATTTAACCGGGGTGGGGCGGGTAATGAGTCAAAGTTTTTTTCTTGAGGAGGGTCTTAAGTTTAGCCAAACCCACTCCATACCCGTCCCATTGATATCTCTAATTTTTATGTATAAAAATAGCTTAGTATATCAAATCAAAATTTTGCAGTCATCTGGGAAATAAGTTAAAAGTAAGGGTATTTTAGTTATTTATGGGATTCGAGAGGGATACTTTTAAGAATGTGATAATATTTCTTGCGCTACTTTAGGAAGCATCGATTGTTTTGTCAACCCAAACTTTGAATTTTTTGTCAATCCAACTTTATGCTTTTCTTTTACAACATATATATATATATATGTATGCAAAAATTTGTGTGAGACGATCTCACAGGTTGTATTTATGAGACAGATCTCTTATTTGTGGTCACTCATGAAAAAATATTACTTTTTATTATAAATATGAGTATGGTTGACCCGTCTCACGGATTATATTCCGTGAGACGGTCTCACATGAGACTCACTCATATATATATATATTTATTTATTTCAATACGTATATGTTTTAAAATTTTAGACGGTTTTTTTATTGTTGTTGTTGTTATCATAGAGTATTTGTTTCGATACGACTCTATTATACTAATGTAGTATTTGTAAATGTTTTAAAAAATGAATATGAACTTTTCATTTACAAAATGTCACAAATTTTTGAAGGAAAAATACGTAATTATTTTTTAAAATTATCTGCAAATACTACCTAAAAATCTTCAACCGCAACATCATATTTGATATGAGAATTTCATTCCGTAGATTTATTAGTAATTTTAATATGGATAATGTTAAATGTATAGCTAATTATATCGTACAACGATATTTACATCAATTACATCTTGAAATTTTGCTATTAGATGGCGATATTTTGTATTCGATATATCACGAGATTTTGATAAATTGAATTTTTTGTGAAATAAAAATAGTTATAATTATAAGATCACTCTTTTAATATTATTCACTAAAATTTTCCAGATTTTTTCTCCACCAAATCCTACACATTGTATAAATCATTGTTTACTTTATATGTCCACTATTTTAAATGTATTAAATCATGATAACTAAATCAGTAATTTGAAAAATATCCATTTTATAATAAGAAGGCATAATCAAGCTAGTTATTTGAAAAATAAAAATATGTTACACATAAACAACAAATAATATTTATATATTTATAATATACATACAAAACTATCTCCCGACAATATGTGTGTACATTAATCTTTAATCATCTCAATTTCATATGTGGAAATTCTGTCAGACGAATTAATCGAATATTTATTAAATTTTATATTTTTAGATATTTTTTCAGACTACCAGATCTCGATTTTTCATATATAAATGTGTATCTTATAAAATATGACTGCGACGATAAGTCGATAGAATTTAATCAATATTTCTAAAACATAATTATTTTTGACTGAAAAAATATAATTTTATTTTAAGAAATATGATTTTAAGATGAAATTATATTTTTTTAAAAAATTAACCAAAATAAACTTTATTATAATTATATATCCAATTCAAGATCTCGATCTCGTCTTAAATTTAAAATCTTAGTATGAAATTGACTAACAAATTTATTAAAAAGATTTAATGGGACCAAGTTAACATAACATGATCAATACAGATTGTACAACGTAATCGCCATGTCCAAGCAGTTTATTACGAGACACGGGATAATCAATGGGAGCGTAAATTAGCAAATCCCAGTAGTGTGTACGGAGGGTGAAAGAGTAATTTCACTGTCCTGCCTCCCCCCAACGTTTAAATGCAAGCTGTGAATGACAGTGACACGCAACAGTATCAGACTCTGCTTTTATTGCTCTCAATACCCCCAAAAGGCCCACACACTAAAAAAATTCTTCAAGAAATTAATTTTTTTTGGGAGAAATGGGGAAAATGAGAAAGCATTGGGGTCAAGGGTGGCGGTAAAAGAGGGTGGCTGTAAGAGGAGGAGGAATCTGAGCTAAATATATCGAAAAGAAGAGATCTTTGGCTATAAAATTATAGTCATTTGGTCATAACAAAATACCTCCCTGAAAATCTGGCCTTGTGGGGTTTTTTCTAATGTTGTTTGTTTGTTCATTTCAATGCGCTTAATCTTTGTTTATTTATTAATCCCTGCATAAGTATATAAAAAAGGGCTATATATATATATATATATATATATATATATATATATATATTTTGGAGTTGTAATTATTGCTCTAAAAGATAAATTCTTTGGCTGTCTTTAGATCCGTGTTAGCTTTTAGTGGGGGAGGTGTTCTTTTTTCATCTGGGATTTGGATTTGAAGGGGAGGGAACTTGAAAGTGTTCTCTCTCCTGTATTCTTGTTTGTATAATATATTTTTTCTATATCTTTTCTATGGAATGCTGTACATGTGATTGTGTAGTTTGACTCGGGTTTCTGTGAGGTAGATTTTACTGGGCTCTGGGTTCTGGTTTTATTTTAAGGATTACTGTAGCTGTGAGGAGAAAGAGAGGGTGGGTGGATGAAAGGGATGAGTTGCTTTTCTTGCATGAGCCTTCGGCGGAAGGATGTGAGGGACTACGATAAAGATACGGCTCTAAGATCAGTGGATGGTTCAGGTTCGTTTTTGTTTTGCTGTTTCTTTAGTCCTTGTTTTCAAATTTGTATGTGATTTTATTACACTTTGTGATGTATCTTTCTTTTTTGAATGCATTTTCATACGCTTGTTTTGTTTCAAACTATAGTTTAATATGTAGTTTGTAGAAGGGAAAGACTAATTCTAATTAGCGGATTGATTTATGGAGGATTTGCGGTGCTGAACATTGATCTCTTAATAGTTATGCTCTTTTTTTTTTATGTAGAGTGTGGGAAAAAGGGAAACTCTGTGAGGGTAAAAACCAATGAAAGCAACGGCCAAAAGGGCAATGTGGCACGCGGCTTCTCATTCAAGGAGCTTGCGACAGCAACACAGAATTTTCGGGGGGCTAATTTGATCGGTGAAGGTGGTTTTGGTAGCGTTTATAAGGGCCGGTTAGAATCTGGCCTGGTAAGCTTTTTGTTTATCTAATTTTTAAATCTGGATTGTAGCTTGTGGATTCGAAACTACAGATAATAGACATAGGCTCCATGAATCTGTTAAATTGGTTGTGGAATTTTCGTTGATGCTATTTGTTCCTCGAGTGGTGCTAATCTTAGAATCTAATGATCAGATTGTGGCAGTGAAGCAACTTAATCTTGAAGGCCTTCAAGGGAATCAAGAATTCATAGTGGAGGTTCTTATGTTGAGTTTGCTGCACCATCCAAACCTCGTGAACTTGATCGGGTATTGTACTGATGGCGATCAGAGGCTCCTAGTTTACGAGTTCATGCCAATGGGTAGCCTGGAAAATCATCTATTCGGTAATTTATGATATAATATTTAGTTGAAACAATGTACATCAGTCTGCGTTTTCGTTCTTCGCTTTCTTTTTTAAATGTTTTCTTCACTCTCGTTTGATGTTTTAAGCTTAGACTCGTCTATATCGGTGCTTAACATGGCACTGAGTCATAGTATTAGTAGGCATTTTTGTCACTGGCTTGCTGAAACTAGCTTGCCTGCGCACACTATATTATTAAACTTGAGCACGTCTAACTTTGGTACGTAGTGTTTTTATAGTTTTACTCTTCGTAATATTTGTTTCTAACTTTTTTATTGTGATTTTATTAGTAATTTTTGTACATCTCTCTGACTTTTTCGATTTTTTCTTTTCTCTGATTTATCTAAAAGTTCAAACTATCTCAATAATTTTATCAAATAAGTATCATATCCTAATAAAATAATATATATTTTTGTATACAAAAATTATCAAATACAAAAAATTTAATATGACACCCATGACATGCCCCAGCACACTAGTGTGAATATACAGATATATATATGTGTGTGTGTGTGTGTGTGAGTAAAAGATAGGGACACTTGAAATGGAGAAAACCATTTTAATGGCCGTGTGTTCTTTTCGTTCTTAGGTGCTTTGTTTAAATCTATTCAACGTTCTGGACGAGGCCTTTCTCATAGAATCATAGTGAAAAAGGAAACAACCTATCTTCCAATTACCGAGTTGGCCCTCAAATTTTCATTTCGTCTTGAAGCTTGTGCAATTGTTGAGCTATAAAAAATCTATCCTCTATGATTTGCTTTCTTTTCCAACAAGCATACCTGGCTTAGTCATTCACATATTAGCCATGACAATGTATTATCCTTTAACAGTATATTAATATTTATTAATGAATATGAACGAATGAGTTTCTTATCAAAATAATTTTTGTTTAGATATAGCGCCTGGTCAGAAGCCACTTAGTTGGAGCATAAGGTTGAAAATTGCTGTTGGTGCAGCTCGAGGCCTTGAATATCTTCACTGCAAAGCAAATCCACCGGTCATCTATCGCGATTTGAAATCTTCGAACATATTGTTGGACAATGACTTCAACGTGAAGCTTTCGGATTTTGGACTCGCCAAACTAGGACCTGTTGGTGACAACACTCACGTCTCAACACGAGTCATGGGGACTTATGGGTACTGTGCCCCAGAATACGCCATGAGCGGTAAACTAACTCTAAAATCAGACATCTATAGCTTTGGCGTGGTTCTGTTGGAGCTGATTACCGGACGCAAGGCTATTGACAGCTCTAGAAAGCCTGGAGAGCAGAATTTGGTGGTGTGGGTGAGTTTCTACTCTTCAACTTCTAGTAGTTTACTGTAGCATATCAAGTATCAATATATCCTTTTCAAAAATGAATCTGCATTGAAAATTCTGGAAGAATTTTTTTTCCATGTTTCATGTGAACATAATCTAGAAATAGAAGCATTTTATTTATATATCTTCTTTTGTAAAAACTGTTTTGTTTATTTAGTTATACAAAATCTCTATGATGTTTCCAAACCTTAGATATGGTCCTAAAAATCAGTGTGTGATGGTCGTGCTGCATTAGAATTGTTAGAAATCAAATAATATTTCTGGAATCAGATTTGACATTATTGTAATTAGATAAAAAATTTATTTGATTTCATTTCATTTTTATGAAGAAATTTCGGACCATATTTATCACAATATTTTTTACCACTATAAAGAGATGATAGTTGTCATCTAAGCTAGAATAAATAAAAACATCTCCTCTCAACGATAGTGATCCTTTTTTCCCTTGCAGTCTCATCCTTTTTTGAAGGATCGGACGAAATTTTCCCAGATGGTGGACCCTCTACTTGAAGGGCGTTTCTCGACCCGAAGCCTGCAACATGCTATTGCAATCACGTCCATGTGTCTTCAAGAACAAGCTAGTTTCCGACCCCTGATAAGTGATATTGTTATGGCACTTGAATACTTGGCTTCTCGAGCTGAGGATTCTTGTAGAAGCAGATCTCACAGTAGGACATCATCATCACCATCTCAGATGGATGTTAAAGTTGACTCGAGAAGAAAAGATCTCGAGAACTAATGCATATTCTCGGAGGCTCCGGATCAAGAGGCTACGACATAAATATCATCTGTGTCGGATTCATTTGGTAAGCAGCGAATCACGATTTGTTTGAGCTGATCTAACATAGGATTTATATTTTATTGGCCAAAAATTTACACCGGATCCTGTCTTTTGTAGCTATATACTGTAAATACTTGTACTTGTGCGCTGACATCTTTTCTTTCTCTTTTTTGTTTTATAAGTGGCAAGAAGTCGAATATTCCTTTGTTTTTATACACCTTAAGAAGCAGAAACTCGTATTCGAGCACTCATGTGCATCAGTTTACCTGTTTTTCGAGTTTTAGTGTTCGAGATATCCATGTTTGAATCGTGTTGAGTAGTGTGTCATTTACTTATCTCCATGTATGAATCATGTCGAGTAGCGTCGTGTACCGGTAGAGCCCGGGGTTGGCCATTGCCTAGCAGGGCTCTACGGTGAGTTGCGCGCTTTGGATCCAACAAAATGAAATAATTTTTAGATTTTATTCAATTCAAATTAAATTATTTTACAATTTTATTATAAGTTAAATCTATTGATTTATATTTAATTAAAAATATAAAAATCATATTTATAATTTTTATATTAAACATATTGTAATAAAGTTAAATTATTTTAATACTTAAATATTATAAACAAAAATATAACCCGCTCCGGAAATGATTATTTAATAAATATCAAGTCAATTCAAATTGTGCATCGGATATATATAAAAATTCATTTATTTTCGGGCTTCCCGAATGTATATCTCACAATGCTATTCATAAACAATCTGGACTTTTTTTAATTAGTTTTGGGCCCCAATTAATCTCAAAGTGGCCCAAAACTAATACATACTTTTTTTATTATTTATACATAAATTCACAAATTATTTAATAAATTATAAATATTACAATATAATTATTTGTAGTTTAAAATTAATTTAACTCAAAAAATAATTGTTTATAAAAATCAACTGTATAAACATTATAATAATTTTTGTATATACATATTTAAAAATAATAAATATTAAAAAATAATATATCTTTTACTTCTCTGCCATATTATAAAACTTTACCACATTAGTTCGACTTAGTTACATCAATGTCGAATTCCACGTGTAATTCTGAAAATATTTATTACTAACTTATAATTTATGAACGAAAATATCAAAACATATTTTCTCTCAAAAGTTACCCGTAATTGTAATTTTTCACTGTCATCAATGATGTTCACGGGAAATTTAAGGTCCAATTTCAACAAGTGTCATCAATTCAGACGCAGGTTTCGAAATTGTCTTGAGCCTGAAATCACGAATAAGACCGTTAGAAGTAGGCCAGTAGGGTGTCCCAACATAACCTCTCCGACGCTCAAATCAGAGACTGAGGATATAAGTGGAGAACAGTTAAGGGTGCTGATGAAAAATAATATAAATAATGAATCAACTGAACACTCAAACTTGATATTTATAGAGAGGTACATGATCCACTCGAAAAGCCTTCCAATCTTAGTGGAGGATGAGCTAAGTGTCCCACATCATGGTTTGAGCATAACTATAATGGGCTCATATATGAACTATCAATCGACATTCCTCGACTTTAATTTTATATAATTTAATGTTATTTATTCATCTATTTTTTTAAAATAGACAAATAGACAATATTTATATATTATACTATGGTCAGTATAAATAATAAAGGCTGGCGCTGGTCAACATCCAGTTCTCTAAATTTTCCGACAGCGGATCATAACCCACTTTTGTTTGGGTGTCGACCTGCTGTTTCCATCCATTCCAGCTTCAATTTTAGGGTTATGTTTCCCTTTTTTTGTGGGTTTCAGTTTCGGCTACCTTGATCTTCATGTTTGTTTGATCCATCACCCTTTCTTGTAAATTGAAGCTTCTGTTCTAAATTTCTTGTTGATAAAAAGATATATGGTTTTGTCAATCGTTTTCAGCAGTTATTTGGGTTTTTCTTGGGTTTTCCTGTTGAAATGGTGCTTTAGCATCACTTGAATCGCTGCCTTCCTCCCTGTTGTGTTGATAATTTGCTAGAACCTCTTGTATTTTCTTCCTTCCCGCTTTCTGTTACTTACGAACGGGGAAAAGGGCCAATTTTGAGTGTATTGGTTTATTTTAGTGAGTATGGCATATCAGCAGCAACCAGCTAAAACGGGCCCTGGTGGATTTCACCACATGAATTCTCCGTTTGGTGACACCACTTTTACTAAGGTCTTTGTTGGGGGGCTTGCTTGGGAGACTCAGAGTGAGACCATGGGACGATATTTCGAACAATTTGGGGAGATTCTTGAGGCTGTTGTCATCAAAGATAACAACAACGGTCGATCAAAAGGCTACGGTTTTGTGAGTTCTTGGTCCCGATTCAGAATACGATGACTTTTTGTTGGTTTGTTTTGTTTGTACTGCAGTTGTGTTAAGTCTGGATTTTGGTTACCGTGCTGTCCGGTTTATAAAAGTTTGAAGATCCAACATAATTAAGTTTCTTGTTCATTTTGCTTCTGTTCCAAATTCTTGCCGTTTGACTGATCATTTATTGTTTTATTAGCTTTGATCATCTAGTGAGATTGTTATCAGTAATTTCTTTTGCCGAAAATGGAAATTTGGATGATCTAATGACTATATTTTAAAATGGTGTTTGTACGGAGGTTAGGTGACTTTCCGAGAACCTGAGTCAGCTAGAAGAGCATGTGCTGATCCTACTCCAATTATTGATGGCAGGCGAGCAAATTGTAATTTAGCATCACTTGGGAGACCTAGGGCAGCAGTTCCTTTCGGTACTGTACCTCAATTATTGTGCCCATCATGTTTGATATGGGAGCGTCCTTGAGTTTCCAGTTTTGGCTCTTATTTGACAGAGTGTTCAACTGATTGTGAAAGATATTAAACTTCACTTGCTGGCCTAACATCAATGGTGTTTCTGGTACTTCTTGAGCAGTTTGACTCGAAAATGTTGCTGGTGGACTACATGTCCCCATTTTCCAATTTAAAATATAATGTACTCTTACAAATTTGCTATCTTCGAACTCATGCGTAAGTTTTCAGTCTTGTACTGCTCCTACTCAAGGACTCGGTCCAAATTTTTAGAGCATGACTGGACAAGGTAGCACTAGTTTAATGATTATTATTGCTGCGAAATAAAACTTTAATCAGCTGCCTTCTATGCTTAAATGAGCCAATCTCTTTTTAGTCCGATTATCTTTGTTGTTATGAGTTCCGCTTGTTATTTTGAAAGTTAAATTTTTATTATTAAGTATGTTCTTATCCACAAATCTAATTCTTGCTCTTAAACATTATTTAAATTAATGACTGGACATCCTCTGAAAATCTGGGTTCGCACACAAAATTCTGTACATCATACATGAGTTTTTAATTCGAATCTTTGAGCATGCATGTGGAATGAACCTAATTTGAGGATGACCGACTCTGTCAATCCAGATTGTGTAAATTATAAAGGTAAGGAAATTTTTTTTCTGAATCAGTCCTTACTTCAGAACAAGTAAACCTCGACTGTAACCTTAAATGTAGTGTTTTCAATGTAGTCTCAATGCACAGCATAATTTAATTTTTTCTGCATTTGTTGCTCATAGGACGTTTTAGATCTCCATCACCTTATCCTGGAGGCCTGCCAACTGCTAGGGGCCATTACATGGGAAATTTTGGCTACCAGCAACCTGTCCCTCAAAATGCTCAACAAGGCTTGGTGTATTCTCCATACGGGTGAGAGACTTGTCATAAAATGAATTTATGGGCATAGTATTTTGAATTTTGTAACTTTCCACATCCAAACTCCTGGTATTATTTTCAAAATTGCATAATTATTATTTTATGGTTCATTGTGTCTCACTAGTTTAAAAGCTGCCAGGAACAATTATGAATAATGCAGAAATATAGCAAAAATTTGGGTGTACATGATCATTAGTCTTGGTTTTGACTTCACATGTGACAAATCTTGTCGAATTCTATATATTATCTTTATGTGAAAAAACTAAATTAACCAGTACCCTTAGAAGAGTTATATTTGGAGTTTCAGCTATTTGTTTTTGTTGACGTCTTCCTTGTGGCCTGGTACAAAAAAGTCTATTTATTTGTTCTCTGCTTTCTTCTTTTTTTGTGTTAGTGATAATTACATGATTCCAGCTGTCACATTATAACGTGTTATCACGACATAAGCTGCTATGCATCCATGTTGATATAAGTCTGCTTTAATGAAAGTAACTAGGTATTTCCTTGTAGAAGGATCGTCCAGCAACAATAATTTTCTCAGTAAGTTCTCGCAACTAATGTTAGGGTTCTTGGATAAGAAGAGAGTGAATGATTAAGTTTACGCATGGAGAAATATGGCACTATCCATATATATGATGTGGTGATATAGGATTGTATAATTTTGGCCTATCAAGTTATTATGCGTTCAAGCATCCATATTTGTCATGGCTTGATCAACATCCTTATATTTCATACTTGGCATAGACAGAACTGTTTTAAATGACAGAAACAGTTATTCTGCCTGAATTTAAGCATTTTAGAATCGAATTCTGTTCTGCCTCGATTGATTTGTAAAGTTGTTATTCTTCAGGATTTTGTATATGGTTTGGTTTTTTTTTTTTTGAAGAAATATGGTTTGGTTTTAGAACATCACATTTTATATATGACGGAAATTCTGCATTTTTGTTGGTACGCGAGAAATAAGTGTTAAATCACATATTGCATCTTATCTGGAAAGTTTCATGGCCAAAATCAGAATTTGAGTGCTTAAATTGAGTATATTCTATAGTTCAATATTCTTTCACAATTGATCATTTAAACCCTTGAATTGATACAGGTATGCTGCTGCTTATAGCCCAGAATATACTTATTCTCAGGTCTGTAGCATTGAGAAACTCGTTCCCAAAGGTTTTTCATAAAATCATTATTCCGGTATTCTTTAAGTCATTCTTATGTTGTCTTGTAGGGAGTTTACAATCCCTACGGAAGTCAGCAAAACCTTCAAGTATATGGTGTACCTGGAGCAGTTAACACAACCATGTTTCCTCACAGCCAGATGAGTCAGGCGATTCTTGGAAGTCATAGTTATACAGCATTACCAGGATATGCAATGCCTAGTCATCAGATATTGCAGTTTGCCGGGCCTAGCGTCAATTCAATGACAACTAATACTGTTCCAGCTTTTTCAGTGCCGTATCCTACAGGTATGTATATTTGGTTCCCGTGACGGCAATAACAGAACTCCACCACCTCTCATTTCTTTGAAAGCCTATCGTTGCCCGTTGGCCATCATTCCTAATGATTTGTAGTCCTCAAGTATTTTGTTCTCTACCAGGATTTTATGCTCGTGGCATCTTTCTGTATGTCATCCATGGCATATGTTAATGAGTTTTTTTATGGAACACTGTGTTATAAATTTAGCTTTGAACAGGAATCCCTGCGGTAAATATGTTGGTTGTATCAGGTGCACCTTTTCCACAGCAGCCACAGTTCATACTACCTGCACATTCTCCTCAGTTTGTAGAGGGTAGCGGCTCTGACCCAAAAGCTGGGTGAAGAGTTCTAGGCAAGTCCCATCCACCTTTGGATGTATGTTTTTCATTTGCCATTATTTCCTTGATATTCTTATTACTTAGTTATGCCACCTTTTCATCTACCCTTAGATTGCAGCAGGACTGTTACTTGAGTGGCAAGGCTTCCAGTCTAGCCTCGGAAATCATCTCTTTTGCATTCTAGAGGTATCTAACTAGTTTTGAAATGTCTTTGTACTTGTAATGGTTTTCAATCGTATCTATTCAGCATTTCATGTTTTCTGTCTGCCTCAAAGTTGGGATAGGGACTATTCGGTGATAATGTAAAAATTATCATCTGCTTGAGAAGCTCTTTCTCCAAATGTTCTGAAGGAGCGAGTGTCTTGTATTCCAAGAGAGAGACTCCGAAACGGTCCATTCAAATGCTTTCGATTCCCTGTAAATTGTCATAAATATCTGCTATATTCGAATCTTCTTGGTATTATTAATATAACTTCTCAATGATCTTGTTATACCATTTAATCTAAATGGAAATATGGACGGTTGATGGCTGAGGGAAAATGAACATAAACTAGTAATTTGGGTATGCTAGTATCTTATTTACACCTCATCAGGAGTCACCAAATGGTATCATCACGTGTCCCATTCTGTATTGAAATTCTTCAGTTCGCGCTCATCCAGTATTTGTTCAATACGTGTAGGTCTTTATATTGTCATTTTCACCGAAGACTCAATGCCCGAGTAGCTCCTGATGGTGGAGGGAGGAAATTGGGACTTGCAGGCCGCACTTCCTCCAATTCCCGTGTAACATCATCTAAACTGTTGTACTCTACCGGCCATCTGGATTAACTGGCAGAGGGTCATTGTCAACTTATGGTGGCCGCCGGAATCGGTTTCTGGCATCCATCTATATAGTAGTAATTAAATGGTATACACTAGTAGTCATCCTATAAAATCAACATATGATTCTTGTTTGTTATCCGGAGTACCCTTCATTTTGTGGATAATCTCTGGGGCCTTCGTGTTGCATCCTGCATTGTATTTGAAAGTTCGGTCATCATTCTGTACGTAACAGTTCTTATTTTTTTCAAAATCTGGATTCATAACTTGGAGCTTCAATTCAAGGTATGAGAAGCAGCTCCAGGTCTTGTGTAACAACAGAGCTTTCGACTGTTGTAACCTTGTATCTCTCTCATCTGAGACAATTCTTTGTGAAATATTATGATCTCTGAGACACTCGAGATTTCGGCATTTCTTGGTCATGGCGCAGTGCCACGGAAGATAGCAAGAATATCGTGAATTTGAACCTACTCGGTGTCGTGGCAGATACAATTTATTTGAGAACCTACCCAGACGAGGTTTCTATCCCCGGGTTTTGATTGTTTTATTCACCTAAAAATTAATACCATAAAATAAAAAAAGAATATTTAAGGAAATTATATCTATATGACTACACTTTATATAAAAATTAATATACTTAAAAGAGTAGGTTTTTTATGAGATGAGTCTCTCGAATTTTTATCTGTGAGACATGTCAATCTTATCGATATTAATAATAAAAAATAATACTCTTAGCATTAAAAGTAATATTTTTTTATGAATGTCCCAAATAAAAAATCTGTCTCACAAAATATGATTCACAAAATTATCTCACACAAGTTTTTATCTATGTTAAAAATATAATTTATATTAAAATTTAATATGTTTGTTCACGTGACTGGATGATTGGCAAATAATAATTTTAACATAAAAAAACAATATTTTTTTTATAAATATAGTTGGTGGGGGATCAAATGACATCTTTTGTGTTATTTATTTATTTATTTATTATCCATTTATACTCCGTGCTGTACGAGTAGTACCAGTATACAAACTGGCAGATCAAGGGTTTATTATTATGGCTACTGATATCACCCCACCTCCCAAACCCTCCCCTCAGCCCGCCACCGGCACCGCCACTGCCGAGGCGGACCCTACGCCGTCAATCACTGATTCCGCGGCAGCCATAATCGCCGCCCCCACTACTGCCACAAACTGCTCCGCCAGCCCGCCTGCTTCCATCACTCCCCGCCCGCCTGAACCCGACGCCGAGGTCATTCACATCCCCAGCTATTCCCGTACGACCATTACCTATCAAAATTTCTTAATTGTGGTGTTTAATTTTGATTAAAAAATGGTCTTTATATGTTGATTTGCTGCTTTTTCTTTCATTAGGGTGGTTTTCGTGGAATGCTATTCACGAATGCGAGGTTCGTTTCGTGCCGGAGTTCTTTGATGGAAGGTCGCCATCAAAGAACCCCAAGTTTTATAAATTTTACAGGAATACCATCATCAGGAGATTCCGAGATAATCCTGCCCGGAAAATAACGTTCACGGAGGTGAGGAAGACCATAGTCGGCGATGTGGGGTCTATTCGAAGAGTATTTGACTTCTTGGAGTCTTGGGGTTTGATCAACTTTACAGGTTCTAATTTGAAGCAGCCGCAGCTAAAGTGGGAGGATAAAGAGAACAAATCCACTACTGCCACCTCACAGGGTGGCGAAGTGCCTGTTGGTAGCAGCGTCAACGCTGATGTTGCTCTACCGAAAAACAGGCTCTGCAGTGGCTGCAAGACACCTTGCACCATTTCTTGCTTTGCTTCTGATAAGGTTTTTTTTCGTTCGTTTTTACGCATTTAAATAATTTTGCTGATCGAGTTCACTTTAGCTTCTATTACTTCAATGCTGTTTGAGCTCTATGTTTGTATTGAATTAATTGTGTGCTTGAGCTACTGTTGCACGTACATGTCTTTGTTTTCTCTTGTGCCTCATCCTTGTATTGCATTTGGTTTGTTCTTCTTTGTTTTGTGTGTTAAAATATTAGTCCTGGTAGATTAGAACCTAACGTGGTTAATTGCTGATAATTTTAATTTATTGTGCAGCATGATATGATACTTTGTGCGAGGTGCTATGTGCGTGGAAATTATCTGGTAGGTATGAATCAATCAGATTTTAAGCGGGTTGAGATCAGTGAAGAGTCAAAGACAGATTGGTCCGATAAAGAGACTTTGCAGCTTCTGGAAGCAGTTATGCATTATGGTGATGATTGGAAGAAAGTTTCAGAGCACGTCGGAGGAAAAAATGTGAAGGACTGTGTAGCTCGCTTTATAAAGCTTCCTTTTGGGGAACAGTTTGATGGTCCTCCAGAATCTGCTGAGCTGGATGCAGAGTTAGGTTTACAGAATGGGTCAACACCGGCAAAAAGAATGAGTCTTTCACCACTTGCTGATGCAAGTAACCCAATAATGGCACAGGTAACTATTTTATCTTATACTGTGGTAGAACTTAGTTCTTGGATATTGTGATTAGAGGTATAGTTGAATAATGTCATAATCTATGTTTGAAGAGAGAGTTAGCACTTTCTTTTTATCGTGGTTAGAAGAAATACGGTCTTGTCTTATCTCTTTATTATATATTTTGCATTTTATGCATAGGTTAGTTAAGGATGTGTTTGATGTATAATCTTTTTTCCTGGAGATCAAAATGTTGTTCATTCTCATTTCCCTATGGTAATAGGCACACTGGTGGATTAATTAGACTAAAGCAAGGAGGTTTGCTATTTCCTTGTAGTTCCATGATGGTGTCTCTCACTAATTGTATTCCCTTTCCCTTTAAAGGAGTTGAACTAATCCTCGATCAATGTGAGCAAAGATGCAGATGATGTGTTGCTAGTCAATGATCTGAGCATAATTTCTTCCTGTTTTTCGTTTGTCTTTGCTCTTGGATTTGGGATAATTGGTGGCAACTCACTTGTTACTCTCAACAAAATACTAGCAACTGAAATACATTAAATGAAGGGGCAAAGATATCCATTTGAAAGATGTAGGAATTATAGTCTTAGACGAACGACGGTTTGAGGGGGCATAAGGAAGTTTTATACTTTTAAGTGCCTAATTTCAAGGTTGTCTAAACTGTTCATTGCTGTATGGGAATAAATAAACAATAGTTAACTTGCTAGTTGATATTAACCAGTCATTCACTTTTAGGATATAACATGAGCTTAGCGTGCTCGTGAGCTCAATTTTGATGACCTCAAGCTTGTATATAATCGTTTGAAAGCTCACGAGCTGGCATGCAAGCTCAAATTTATGATTGTGCATTGTGTCTTCATCATGTAAATTTCGATCAATTTCTCTTCATAGTTAAATTGTGCTATGCTGTTTTAGAACTTGAGTTTGGAACCTGTTGAACAAACTTAGAGAAATGGTCTAAATCGAGCTCTTAATCTTTAAAATTTTATCTCGATCCTTTATGCCATTATAGGTATATAATTCATGATTGTTTGTTACTAATGTATCTTTAGGCTGCTTTCCTCTCCACATTGGTTGGGGTCGATGTTGCAGAAGTAGCAGCACATGCAGCAGTAACAGCTTTGTCTGATCTCATAGATGGAAAAAATGAGGATCATTTAAAAGCTTCGTCCAACATAGCAAACCAGCAAGGTATGAACTATGAACTGGAACTCGTTCATTGTTTATTAGAGGAGACTTATAAAGTACTTGATAGCAGTTAAGGCCATAGTTGTCAAAAGCGCTCTCCTCGGTTACATAAGCCCTTCCCCGAAGCACAACAGGTTTAAGAAGTGAGCGCTTTTCTGCGCTTCACTTTGAGGCGCTAAGCGGTTGCTTGTGCACAACTTTTTTTAAAAAAGTTTTTGGCAAATTAAAATCGCACTTCCAAAGTCTGATTTTAGTCAGCATAAAAAAATGAAGCCCCTAAACCATCAGATTGTTGTCTCGTTTTCTCACTGCCTTCGCCTCTCACTGCCTCACCCCTGCCCCTCCGCCTGCCTCTGCCTCGCCGCCCACTCTGCCCTGCCGTCCCTGCCGTTTTCCACTAAGGCCCAACTTCATGTGCTCTATAAAAATATTCATCCTTCGCTTTTCTGTTAGGTTCTTGGTTTTTAACATAAACTGTTATCCACGTGTTAGCGATAATGCACGTGGGTACTGGGTATCCTTTTCTATGCAAATAAAAAGTGATGAAAATGGTAATTCGTGAACAACTGGATAAAATAAGTAAATAAGCTGGGCTTGTGCCTCGACTTTTGGATGTAAGTGTTTTTCTTAGTGTTTGACCTGATTTTTAGATTTTTTTTTTATTTTACCCACTGAACAAAAGATTCAAACAAAAAGGACAAGTAATTTATTATTTATAGGACTTGCATAGTTCTTGTTTTTACAAATCACAAGTGAAGTTCAGTAATTGAGTAACGAGATTTGCTTCTTTATTTGTCCCCCAAAATTGGGAAACATCTAACAGTGCTTCAATGGGTACAAAGAAGATTTTACTGCATCATCGGATGAGAAAGTTCAAAAAAATTTATGCAAGCATAAAGCATTTGAACAGAGAAAAATGGAATATTTCACCCTACATGCCCCCACATGTTGATCAAGGGTCCAGATTTAGCCACAAGTACATGGGGTCCACTATTTTTTTTTAAATCACAAATGTGGCTAAATCTGGACCATCTAAATCCTGTGGGGGCAGTGCCCCCCCCACAGGTAGGATCGAACCAACCGAGAAAAATGATATTTGAAAGTATTAATATCTTTACCTTATTCTTGCAATATGTGGGTGACTCCACCCTGTTTGGAGTTATACGTAGATGGAAAAGAAGTGTCATTTCCTGCTTAACTTCCCATTTTCCAATACAGATTCTGAAATTGCATCTAATGGTACAATGGAAGGAGCTTTGGCAGAAGCCAAATTACAGCTTGAGAAGGAAGAAGGAGAGCTGGAGAACGCGATATCTGGCATTGCCGTTCAGGTATCTACTTCTGCAATTTATCTCCATTTATTTGGTTTATTTTGTGCAATTTTAAACACCTGCTGGCCTTCGTCGTTATGTATTTTTTGCTCCCCCGCAGACTAAGGAGATCGAGGACAAGATCCTTAATTTTGAGGAAATGGACTTACAAATAGAGAGGAAATGGAAACACCTGCAACTAATGCAGAGCTCTCTTTTTGTTGATCAACTCTCTCTTCTGTTTCACCAGTCTAACGACTCGAAAATTGTCGAAAACACAGGTTCAGAAGCCATTAAAATTGATTGATGTCTTGACGTTGCCCTCTTTTTTAAGATACGATAATCCCTTCTCAACTTTTGTACGCTAGCACTAGTATTCCGTTGCCAATATTTTTTTAACTATCCTTTCAAACACGCCTGTAGATCTTTAGTCCAACATATTAAGTAGAGAATGGATGCCTTTATCCATGGAGTTGCGAGTCAAATTGTTCTTGTTCAGATAAAAAGTTAGAGAAATTTGAGACACGTTTAATATAATGAAAGACAGTGATTAGAATATGGATATGTGACTTGAAATGTTTGAGTGCATCTAACATAAAATGGACTGTGACGATATTTATGGAGGCAAGGCACATAGGAAACGCATCATGCTCGAGTCGGAAAATTCAACCACTTGAGTTTGAATTCAATTGATTAGTGATTCTTAAACTTGAGATCGACAAACTCGATTTTCCTCGAACGTTATTCGAGGTAAATTGAGACGAGCTTGAATTCGAGCTCGAGTGCTATTGTATTAACACAAAGAGAGTAATAACTAACTAGAATTGATTACGATTATTAACAGCTTATAAAAGTGGGAATCTTAATTTTATCAAGTGTCAGATTTTCTTGTCTGTTGGGAACAAGACTCATTATGTCGTATATTTTGGAATGGCCTCTTTTTGCAATGGAATCCAACAATACCCTATTACGGCTGTATCGCAGATAGAAAGTGGGGCGTATTAATTGAATTAATAATATTTCAGTTAATAAATATAATCATTATTCCTTTAAATTTTTAATTTATTTTAGATTATATTATAAAATATTAAAATTTTATTAGCTCAAATCAAACGATAAAAATATATGGCTATTAATATAAATATGCCCAACTCATATGAATAAATAAATATGCCTCCTCACGCTCTCCATATCTACAATGATTTTTTTTTTCTTATTAAATTTAGTTATATAAATATAAATTTCGTTTATCATATATAGATAGTGTTTGTAAATGTTTTAAAAAAATTATAGATTTTTTTTTTTACAAATTTACAAAATTTTATAAAGAAAAAATTCATAATAACTTTTTATAAACATTTGCAAACATTAAAATAGTCTTCACAAACCATGTATATTTGGGCAGTTATATTCCATCAATCAATTGGGATAGAGAATATACTAATTATCAAATATTTACTTAAACTTGATTTTTTCAGTGAATGGTATAAAAGTCTGAGACAGCTTCTTCATTCAAATATCACTATAAAAGTATTTAAAATATTTTCCTCTATATAATAATTTTTAAATAAAAATAAATATTTTAAAAGCATAATCTTATTTTTGTAGTGATAAATATGTATATTTATGAAAATATTAAAACTGAATTTGCATTTATGTCTATGTAAAATTAAAAAAAAATTATAATATATATAATATTATATAAATAATATACTGTTTTTTTTATGACCGTTTTCTAAACGATAATACTACAATTATTTCAATAAACAAAATATTTTTCAAATGACAACACTACCCTCATCCCATAAACAAAATTATAATATTAATTGAACTTCAACAATAGTTATTCATAAACAAAAACTATGCAGAAAAAAACTAATGTATGCATAGGGATATTAGGATTTATTCGATGATAAAGAATTACCCTTGGAGTTGATCGAATGATATACAATGGATCGCATGTATTTTTTCACATTATCCAATGTTTTGCATCACATAAAAGATGATTTAGCTCTTCTTGTTGGAGTTGAATAATAAATATTCTATCCCCTTTTGGTGTGACAATTTTCCCAATATCAATATTATCATCGTCTCATTAAACAAATTAACATTCAAATCGTTTCAATGAGGTGTTTGAGTTGACGAAGTAAATGAGTGTTTGACTAATGATCAAGAGTTCGATTATCTTTCAACCACATTCTCAGTGAGCCTGTCAATTGTCATACAAAGTTTGTCTAGTATATTTTACCTTACTAACATGATTTACGACTACTGTGTTAACTTGAAGGTTTATCTAATACACAACGAATAATAATGACAACAAATTATCGCATCATAAAAAAATATTCAAATTAAACTATTATCCATATCACATTAAATAAATTACACACATATATAATAAATTTTAAATTATTTTTATACAAACTTATACATTATCCATACAAACTATATTATTTGTATCTTTATTTTCTTGAAAATGCACACATTATCAATTAATTAATAATTTTAAAATAAATAAAATGTATCAGTTTCAACACACTAGGATTGCGACACCGCCCAGATTTCTACGGGAGACGGCAGTGTGGAGTTTTATCTTTTCAAAAGAGAGAGAATTTTCTTTATTTATCATCAGGTAAAGATGAATAGTATATGAACCAGTTCCTTCACCACCGCGAACCTCGGTTCCGAATTCTTAAAAAGGAAGATGCATCTTTGGTGCTTCGATTTGAATTATCCGGAGAATGATAGAAAATATACATTCAAAAAATATGTATTAGAACAATTTGCAGAATTAGAAGCATTTGTACAATTTGCTTAAGATCTTGATAAAACTAATCAGAATTTGTTGTTGGGTTATCAACCTACTATGAGTGGAGCTTTGGAATTGGAATAAGATTGGCAACGATCAGAAATCAATAATAGAGTCCGACCACAACGACCCTCATTTCATTTAAATTAAGATGCGAATCATATGTTTTTTTCTCACGTTCCGTGAATAACCGGGAAAAGACGTGCATATCTAGTCTAGTTTCACTTCTGGGCCGACATTGACACTGAGAGACGAAATCTAGGAAGAATTAGAAGGCCTAGTTTATTGCAATGTGCCATGTTGGGAGGCTTGTTACTTTAATTAGTCTTCATATTCCATAGGATTGCTCTTTATAACGGTAATGAACATATTCCTATTTATATAATAGATCGTATGACATCACAAAAATTGAGAAAATTTATATCTACAATATTTTTATTTTTATAAAAAAATAAAATAAGATAAAATAAAAAAAAATCAAACATTACATTATGTCTAAAAAGTTATTCCAATAGTTCTTTTTTGAAAAATTGTTCCAATATAATTATATTTATAAGAAAATTTAATGTAATAAATATTATATATATACATATATATATAAATATATATTAGCGATTGGATCTAATATTTACTTTGTAGGTAGCTTTCAACGCAAAACCTAATTTCCTGTCTCTGTTCTCAATCCCTAAAATTCATTACTTCCCTCGTTGTGATCCTTTTAATCGTACGCCGCTGCACAAAATTTCCGTAATTTATTGGTAAGATGTTTATGATTTTACCTAATTTTCGTTATTTTTTTTTTTCGTGTCATTTTTGAGTAATACTATTTCGTGAAGATTAAAATATTCGGAAAATTTAGTTTTTTTTATAGAAAATTCGGCGACTTGCTGCTTATGGTAGAATCTTTTACAGCAGGAAAGCTGAGGTATTTACAGCTCGTTTCTTCATTGTATTTCTCTTTTCTCAATTATCGGTTTCGCGACACTGTTTTTATCGCTCCTTTTTCGAGCATAATGGTGGCGAATTTTGGTGTTTCCGGTTAAATTTCTGCTTTCGAATGGTTAATTTTTTAGCAGAAAGAAAATTCATTGATTTTTTAGTGCATGCGCGCGTTTCAGTTGAGTGTCGCTTGAATTGAAGCAGTTTCGAAATGGCTGGGTTTTAGGGCTTGACACTCAAAGAAGCTAGTGCTGCTGCTGCGGAAGATCTGCCTTTTTTCTGGCTATTTTCTGTGGTCCTTTAGTAATTTGCACAAATTTCCAAGGGTGTTTTCGGTATTATTGGCAGAATGTCTGAAACAACAGCGATGACAAACCGTGAGCAGTTCACCGGAGCTTCCACTCTGTATCCGGGCGCTGTGCAGTCTTCGGTGGCTTCTCAACCACAGCTGAATCATGACATGCGCATGGGCTATACAACCGAAGGCATGACCGCTACGTACATGCCAATGGGATCTCCGCCGCCGCCGTTCCAGTCCATCTCTGCTGGCGCGACGAAGAACGCGATGAACTCGAGTGCCAGTGAGCAGAAACGCAAGAGAGGGAGGCCCAGGAAGTATGGGGTTGATGGTGGCGGGGCTTCTGGACAGCAGCCCATTGATGTCGCGATGCAACAGTTACAGACGTTCACTCCACAGGCGGCGCCTCCACCAATGCTGCAGCAGGATTCCCAGCTACCACTGGGTGGATCTGCTTCTCCCACGTCTAAGAAGGCCAGAGGCAGACCTCCTGGTTCGAAAAACAAGAAGCAACGGGTCGAAGCTTTAGGTATAAATCTAATATTTGTCATAAAGAATGTTATTTATACAAAGATTCTCGGGTTTACACATGTGGCAGGGAATGTGGAATATTTTTCTTTGTATGGATTCGGTTATGTTTTTGTAGTTTCTGGTTTTATTTTATGTTGTTAATACAGTACACGATCCATAAAAATGTATTGGTAGACGGTAGTATCTGTGGTGCTGCAATCGAAGAATATTGTAATGCAAGTGGGTTGTATGACAGAGTAATTTTTTATTGAATGGATTACATAGCGAAATTGGCAAGTGAATAATATATAAGTATGCTGGAATTAAGTAGCACACACGAGCGTGGTGGATCTTTGTGGCCTTTGGATCTGACCCACTCCAGGTTTTGGTAACTGTTTCATAGTTACAACATAATTTCTAATATTTCCTCTTTTCTTCACCGAACTATCTATCTTTCATTTTTTTGCTGTATTGTCTATTTTGTTTCGATCTACACATGGTATCCAATCTTTTGATTGACTATTTAAATCTTTAAAATTCAGATTAAAAGCAGTGAATAATTTATATTCCTCGTCGTTTTGCTACAACTGTATGCTTTATATTCAATTATTTCTTTTGTTTGTGAGTTTCCAAATTGATTGACATTGTTAAAAAATTTAAGCCGCGGCTCATGTTTAGTATCAACGCCCCCTGTTTCATCATCATTCTGAGGAATTCCACACTGATGAACTCTGACATATAGTTATGCCTGCAGGTTCGACTGGTATTGGATTTGTACCTCATGTTATCAACGTAATGGCTGGAGAGGTTGACATTTTAATACTTGCATTAATTTCTGTTAAATCAGTAAAAACTATTTATTATTCCTTTATGTTGGGTACTTGGGTTTATCCATATATATTTCATTACTGCCAAAGAACATGGAGTTAAACCAAGATTCATAGTACCCTATCACATTTTCATTAAGAATTGTTCTTCGGATTCCATTAAACTAGTGCTTTAAATTTATTTTAGCATCTGGATATGCATTAATGAACCTAAGATTGCGATCTGTTCAAGTTTGGTATCTGTTAGAATGATGGATCAGATTTTTGTATGATAGTAGTGGCGGCTCAGTTTTCTTGCTCCATGATATTTCCTCACACATAGCTCAATTGAATGGTAACGGAAAATTTAAAATCTACAATCCAGTAATAATTGAAAACACTTTACCTGCCATAAAGTTGATTCTATGCATTAGGTATGCCAGGATTAGCAGCCCACGCAGGAACTGAGGGAGAGAGAGACTAAATACTGAAATGCATTTTTAAACCGAAAGGAATTTCGATGCTTAAAAGAGATATTGACCAATTGATTTTTTTTTTTTTGTAATTGTGATCCAATTTTTGATTTATTGTATTTATATACAACATGGTTGTATCTGTTTTTAAAAGTTATAATGGACAAGAAATATTTTGTCTAAGCATTCAGATGAATGAATTGATGAAAAGTTTGGTTTTCACATTAAATGTTGAGTGGGAAAAAGCCGAAGTTTCTTTGCCCTCCATTCCCGCTTAGATCAAGTCACTGAGTTGTATATAAATCGAAACTAACGGTATCTTATTTTGTTAAGTATAAAATGGCTTATCTGTGGGAAATATGTACATCTCTTGTGTATGTTCCTTCTCAGGGATTTCTACTCTTACTAACCGGTAAGACAGTATTGCTTATGCGATTCCTGTTTGATTCAATTTAGCAAGATTAATCATTACGCGAGCTTGCCTTAAAGGCACACTAAGATGTTTGAGTTAGTATTTCAAATCTTATGATTAATTGTTCTAATTTGTTTAGTTGGCAAGTAGGGTTTCAACAATTTGCTGAAGTTCTAGTGTATACTCTATAATTTCGACATGTTACTTGGTGAAAATTTGAAGTAGTTTATCACCATTCATCAGTTGTTTCTTTTGGCATCATGATCTCGAAGGGTAACACTTTTAACTTTTCCATGTAGTTTCACGCCAATGAACTAATTGAATTGGTTCATGATCCATTCTGATATATCCATTTAACATTAGCTGTTCTGTTGTTGATGGTTATGCAACGCATTAGGATCTATGGCTTCTTTTCGCCTGAAATTTCTTAACACCTTGAACCTTTCTTCGTTGCTCTAATGCATACTTTTGAAGAGCAGCTTGTATTTATAGTGTTTCACACAACTTCGTGTATCACACCACTTTGACACTTCTTTAGTGTGCGTATGGCACACTTTTTACCATTAATTCTCTGCACTTGGATCAATTTTAGATTTGTGGCACATATTTTGCCATTGATTATCTGCAGTTGGATTGTTCTCGCATCCATCCTCGCCCAAAATGAATTGGGTTCGCTTGAATTAGAGGTTTTTTGTGTGAGAGATCTTGACACTCGTGTGTCACCAGAATTCAGATACAAGTTACAAGTTGAAGATTTCATTATTGGATAACTAAAAATCAGCAAATGATATTTCAGGATGTATCTTCAAAAATAATGGCATTTTCTCAGAATGGTCCAAGGGCCGTTTGCATTTTATCTTGCAGTGGTGTTATATCAGACGTGACACTCCATCAAGCTGCAACATCTGGTGGAACTGCAACTTATCAGGTTTATTGTTTTAGATCTATATTACCATTGCTGGCATGTGAAGCTTATTCAAATTTCTTGAAGCCTGATTCATTAGCATGACAAATTCCTCTGTAGAGATCCACAACCGGACTAGGATATTGGAGATGAGTTTTCTTATTAAATTTCACCCTGTTTTCCTTGTTACAATTTTTTCCCATTCTGCAGGGTCGATTTGATATCTTGTCCCTCTCTGGCTCATTTCTGCTGTCAGAAGTCTCTGGCCAGAAAAGCAGAATTGGTGGATTGAGTATAACATTATCTGGATCTGATGGAAGGGTTTTCGGTGGTTGTGTGGCTGGTTTGCTTATTGCCGGTTCCCCTGTACAGGTTGGTTATATGGATCGGAAGAAAGCTGTTCAAGGTCTTGATTTGCGAATATGAATACATGTATCCCATAGTTGGTATCAGTTGCGCCACATATAACAGCCTTACACTATTCATTTGGAAATTCAGAGCTCAACTATCATTCGACCTGTGGTTATTTGTTAAATATCGGACTGGAAGACAGCAGAACTATCTTTGAACATTTTTTACCATCTAAAGTGCATCTGTGAGGGTCAGATCACAGTTTGGCCTAAGTTAGTTTATTTCGCTGGGCTCATCTTAGGGCCTTCCTAACCCAAATTATATTTTAATGATTCTGGACTCCGAGGAAACGAGTTGTTCAAGAGTTTTTTGTCACTTTTACCATTTGTTCGACTGTAATTCGAGTTATGAGTGCACGTTATATATTATATGTATAAAACTGATTACGGAATTCCAATACATGAAATGATTTTTTCGCTTATTACAGGTAATAGTTGGAAGTTTTCTCGCAGATGGTCGAAAGGAACTGAAATCTGCAAACCACATGGAGTCTTTATTTGGTCTGCCAAAAGCTAACTTGGGTGGTGCTTCAGGTGCCAACAGCTCACCATCTCGAGGAAGTCTCAGCGAATCCTCTGGTGGGCCTGCAAGTCCTCTCAATCTGAGCTCAGGAGGCTGTAATATTAATAATAACCTCCAAGGCATATCCGGCATGCCATGGAAATGATCTTTTTCGCCGTCGTATGAATACTTGAAAATATTCCATCTTAGAAGCTAACTTATGGTAGAAGTAGAAGTAGAAGTAATCTCTGTAGCTTTATTATCTGAGTAAGGACCACAGTCTGCTTTGCATCTAGACTCTAATTTATGGGCATGCATGAAGTGGACCTGGGCACTTGTTATTTGACACACTAGTTTTTTAAGGCTGTTGTGGTTAATGCCACACCTTTGATGTTCTGCTGGGTACTCATCTCCTGATTCCATCACCTTAATACTTAGCTGCTGTGTTTCTTTATTCTCGTGCTATCGACGTTTTGGTTATCACATCCATTGTGTTAATGTTTAACACACGGGATCGGCGGCGAGCTTAGATGGGAAAAAAAAATCAAATTTGTATGCCCTATGTTAGATTCTCGCGGGCGTTTGTCCCAAATTTGAATCTTGGACCCCTTCAAAATGGGAGGTAATCTGATTTAACCCGATGTTTCCACACAACCAATAATAATGGTAGTGTAATGTCAGCACAAAAAAATGGCAGAAGTAAATCTTCCTCTGTTTATGGTGTATGGAAATTAAATCAAAATTTTGGGTAAGAATGAATTGGATGAATATGCGTTGAGTAGTTCATTTTGTGGAGACATAAATGCTTTGAAGTTTTGAGAAGTTTTAGACCGCTGATGGAGTAGGTACGTGTTTCACAAATGGTCAGAAGCTCAATGTTTTCTATCAACATATTTTTGGATGCGTTTGAATATGTCACATAAAGTTTATCTAATACAGTTTTATCTCGTTAGTATGATTTATAAGTTATTGTTGACCCGTGGATTTACAATTTACATATCGAAATATAGTGACAGGTGGGTTTCTACATCAAAAAAGAAGAAAAAAGAAAAAAGAAGAAGCTAGTGCCTTACAGGTTTAATTTTCTAGATTTTTTATTCTAGCACATGTAGCATTCTAGCGTGTAATTTTTCATTCCTGATCAAAGAATCATGTTTATATCATTAAAAATAGTGAGTTGGATTGTATATTGTCCAAATTGTCCTTATGTTTAATTTATTGTATTAAATTGATGTTTAGTTTGTGTTTGATTTATTGTGTGTGTTAATTTTGTGTTTAAATATTTAATTTATTTTGTTTGATTTATTGTGTTTATGTTTTTTATTATTATTAGTTTTAATTTATTTTGTTTATTTTGTTTTTAATTTATTGTTCTAATATTATTTTTAAAATGATTATTTATTTATGAGTCCCAATTGTGATTTTATAAAATTACCATCCAAAATGTTGATGTGTAAGTGTATGCATATATATTTGGTTGAATTGTGTATTGTCCTTGTGTTTAATTTATTATTTTAAATTGGTGTTTAATTTGTGTTTGTTTTATTGTGTATGTTAAATGTGTGTTTAAGTGTTTAATTTATTGTGTTTATTTTTTAGATTATTATTAGTTTAAGTTTGATATATTGTGTTTATTTTTTAAATTATTGTGTTTATTTTAAATTATTGTGTTTATTTTGTATTTAATTTGTTGTTCTAATATTACCTTTAAAATTGTGATTTATTTATGAGATGTGTATTGTCCAAATTGTCATTGTGTTTAATTTATTCTCTTAAACCAATGTTTAATTTGTGTTTGATTTACCGTATGTTAAATTTGTGTTTAATTGTTTAATATTGTGTTTGATTGATGGATATTTTTTTAAAAAAATCTCCAATCCAAACTTAACTTTACATTCAGTATCAATAAAAAAAAGAGTGAGTCTCATATGAAACCGTCTCACGGATTTTAATCTGTGAGACGGGTCAATCTTATCGATATTCACAATAAAAAGTAATACTCCTAGCATAAAAGTAATACTCCTAGCATAAAAAGTAATACTCCTAGCATAAAAAGTAATATTTTTTAATGGCTGACTCAAATAATAGATCTGTCTCACAAATACGATCTATGAGATCGTCTCACACAGTTTTTACCTAAAAAAATATGTTTACACACCATAGTAGACAAAAAAATGTTTATGTACTTCTTGGGCCCACATTTTTTCCTCGAATGAAAGTCAGTATAAAATATTGAAAATATGATACTAATATATGATATTTGAGAATCAATTATTTCAAATATAATGTTAATATATGATTTTTGAGAACTCAAATATATATGCAAATACTGATATTAATGACAGATATGTCTTTTTTGGATGAAGATCGCTACGAAACATTTAAAATATGATAATAATATATGATATTTGAGTACCAATTATTTTAGATATGATACTTATAATATATGATTTTTTGAGAACCAAACATGTAAGCAAATGTTTATATTAATAAAGTTGTTCAAAATTTATACTCAAAATCTTGTATTTTATATCATATTTAAATCATTTAGTATTCAAATATCATATATTAATATCAAATTTTTAATGTATTTATTATGATTTTCATCCGTGGAAAGACATGTAGGCTCAATGAGTGCATAGATTTTTTTTTGTGGATCAAGAAGTACAAATATATATTTTTCTGACATGGATGGACTGAAAGTTTGACTTTGGTATTTAAAAAAATTGCCTTTATATTTGACACCAAAAATGATCATTTATATATTTGAATAGCACGAGTGTTTAAAACATTATGCATGCTCCGAAACTTCTGACGTTTTCATGATTCATAAATGGGTTTTCGAATTTATTGCAGCATTAAACAGAAGTAAAATGAAAAATGTATTTTTATTGATGCTATTAATATTTTATTATTTCATTTATTATAAAAATTTATTATTTCATTCTTTCCATTTTCCAATGTTTGTTTTTATTTTGTGCTACTATATTTCACGTGCTTGGCTCTATTTTTTCGTTGTTATGTTATTTTTTGTTCTTTGTGCTTGTTTATATCATGCGAGATAGATGAGATCTTACTTATGTGGACACTACTCTCACTTTATTTCAACGGGTAAAATCTTGTCACACATACAATTTCGAAAAAAAAGTGGATCCTATATATACACAGGCAAATCTTTGTCATCCATCCTATCATGGGGACAATGTCCACATGAGTAGGATGAAATAAACCGTCATGCGAGATCAGAAGTGGTCTTCATTGTCAAATCTAGATTGCGGATTTTGTGCTAACTACGATGATGCGTTTCAAGGTTTCTTTCCTTCTCTTTTTTCTTTTTTCCCTTCTATGTTTTGTTAAGTTGTCAATGAGAACTCGTAAACTATCTATGTAATGTTTATTGGTTCTTTTATATGTTATTTTCTTATGTCAGCTATCTTATCAGTTTTTTTTCTTTAAAAATTTTAAATTTTCGTATGGAAATTTAAATCACAAAATTTACGGGAAAAATAATTTTCTATAATGAGAAATTTGAAATATAATAAATTATATATTCATAAATTATTCTACCACAAAATATATATGAGCAAGTTCAATATGAGACGAGAAACAAATTGTGGCTCATTGACCCAAAAAAATTGATATTTATTTCATATTGTCATTTCTTACAAATAGCATATTACTTTGAATTCAAGTTTAAAGTTCCATTAATAAAAAACAAAAAAAAAACACAATTTTATCGTCTACTAAGATAAACAGAATATGAATCTACAATATATACGAATTAAAATTTAAAATACTATAGAGTGAGTCTCACGGATCATAATCTGTGAGACGGGTTAACCCTACACATATTCAAAATAAAAAGTAATACTCTTAGCATAAAAATTAATATTTTTCCATGAGTGACCCAAATAAGAGACTTGTCTCACAAATACAACCCGTGAGATCGTCTCACACAAGTTTTTGCCTATAATATGAACATATAGACATGCAAACATGGGTGAACCTAAGAGAATATACTCATAATGTAAGGCCCGAGATTGAATTACTGTAATCAGACGTTGATTAATGGTCAGAATTGTGATTAGCAAATATCACAGGAGCCAAATAAGACATAAGAGGTGGAGCCGGGAGTCGGTACATTATAAGCTAAGATGTTGGACAGAACATCTGGCGCCCGAGCGGTAGAATGTTACCGCCCGAGCGCCATTGGATAACAGGCTGAGCTCGGACAGAAGGTCCCGCGCCCGAGCGGTGATTTATTACCGCTCGACGCCGCTGAAGTTTTGTGGAAATCAGCCACGTTTCAATTTCATGCAAAGGGATATATATATATATATATATATATATATATATATATATATATATATATATATATATACGGATGTAACTTTGCAATTCTTCAGAATTTAATTGCAAAACCCGAGAAGAGCTCCTGGGAAACTACGAGAAATCCTTACGCCTTTATATTTCAATCCGTCCGTTAGATTTTGAATCCGACTTTAGTACTGTGTTCCTATCAACGCAGGCTACAACAGGACGTAAGTTTTATTACTTTTAGATATGATTTGAATTTATGATATTGTCAGAATTGAATAGGAATCATATATGGTGTTTCTGATACAGTAGACATCGTATAATTGAAATCAGATCGAAGAACAGATTGTTTCTGTAATTGTTATGATTTTTGGTGTTGATTTGACTGAGATTCGATATCAGATTTGTGTTATCGTTGAGATTATGAGTTATACCAGTATTGATTATGAGTTCTGATATTATATCTGTGATGTTGAGATTAACGGGATTATTCAGACTGTATTGTTATGCCGTCGAAATATCAGCAGATTGACATCTGATCAGATTTGATATTAATTGAGATTGCATTGTTATGTCATTGATATTGATCAGATTATGTATTGAGTTGAATATTAATCAGAACAGATTCTGAACCGAGTTATATACTGATATTATAATTATACGATTGTCATTGCCAGATTGGGTATGGACATATCAGAATCCAAGACTTCGTCTTCGTCAGATCGGGAAGACAAAGGTATAAATAAATGTTGATTCGGGATTTTACAACTCGAGTTAGGTTTGACTTGAGTTTCCCTAAATCACATACTTTTTATGTTATTGCATTGATATTTGCAGATTATCAGATTGATATGTTTAGTCTATTGAATGATAGCAGAGCCAGAGTTTGAATCTAGGACTGATCAGCCTAGCTAGGGCAGAACCGCCAAGTCTTGGACAGAACTGCTAAGACCCTAGACTTGTGGTATATCAATGATCTTAGATGTAGATCGACTTCTATTGTAGACACTCGATATAGCATGCCCAAGTCTAAGTCTTTGTCAGAACTGCTCAGACCCTAGACTTACGGTGTATCGATGAGCTTAGATGTAGATCGACGTCTATTGTAGACACTCGATACAGCATACCAAAAGTCTAACTTAGATCGGGATCCCTAGATTAGAATGAGAGATGAGTCGAGTCTTAGATATTGAGACTAGAGTGTGATTTACAGATCCGTATTAATTTATATTTCGTAGATTACGATTCATGTTTATTTACAGATTGGCATTGATACATGTTTGATTATGCTACATGTGATAAGATATAATTCATGCTTTTATGTTAATTCAGTTAACTGCATGTATACATTGTTTATACTGGGATATTTATATCTCACCGGAGTTATCCGGCTGTTGTCTTGTTTTGTATGTGTGCATGACAACAGGTGGGGCAGGATCAGGGTCCAGAAGACGAAGAGAGATCGAGATTAGAGTGGTGATCACGGACTTGGATGTAGATAGGTTTTATTACTTGATTGCAGTAGTTGAACCTAGTTGAACTAGATACATATTATACAAGATTTGTATTATTATACCAGTTTGTATAATAGATTGATTCCATTACCTTCCGCATTTTAAAAGAAAAATTTTAGACCCAGTTTATCTTATTGATAATTAAACCCCAAAGATGATTAATAAGATGATTAACGTCTGGTCCCCACATCTAAACTTTTATTTTATAAAAAATAATTATAAAAATTTAATATATCGAAAAACAAGTATATCATACCGTCATAAATAATAATGTTTCAATTAATATATATTTCTCTCTTAATATTTGAAATATGAAATATCGTTATCATCATTTATAAAAATTAATGATCAAAACATAAAATTCATTCTTTCGATTCGGTAGTTGAAAGTAATAATCAAGTTAATGATATATATGAATTGGATTTTAAAATTTTTATTTATTAATATTATATCGTATTTGTATTGTATTTGTCAGTTGAGTCAAACCCGAATAAAAAAATTATTAATGAACGTATACTGAACCCAAATGCAATATTGTCAATATCAATTCAAATCTTGTGTCGACAATGAAAAATTAAACTTACCTAGGTATACATGATCCTTAAGAATTGGTTCGTCCATTTACTATATACTGAATCACCAGGATCCATTCAATATAGGAAAAAAATTTGAGTTTATAGCAACCTATTTTAATTAACTTCATTTTGTGTTAAAATTGATAAAATATTGACATATTCTACCCTTGTAATTTATGTGTAGAGTAAACGAATATTTAACACATTGAAGTTCGATGTAGGACCGATCGTTTGTCGTTTTACCTAAAAGCTATAGCTAGTAGTAATTGTGCAACTCAAATCTTTTAAACCGCACAACAGCTCAAGCATCACAGTTCGATCGCTCTACCAACCAGGGACAATTATTACACCCAATAATCTCCCTCCCAATAATTGCACTCCTTGCAATAAATGAGAATCGAACTCGTAACCTTGGTCCTGATATCAATTGTAAGATCGAGCGCTTACCGCTTTACCAAAAGCTATAACTAGTAGTAATGGTGAAACTCAAATCTCAAGTACCATGGTTTGATCAATGCGAGCAGGGATAATTATTACACCCAACATCCAATAAAGAGAGACCCACTCATTTATATTTTTTGGATAATAGAATTCTTTCATATGTGTTCAGTAAGCTAAAAAACAAGAGTTTATTTATATAATATTTAATTTCCTCAACACTATGTGTGAAACAAGAAAAAAAACAATTGTGAAGCAAAAAGATAGAATATTGGACGGTCAAATATCACAAATTCGATGCAAGGTGAAATATATTACATAATATTATTGCTTAAACATGTAAGATGACTTACTTCATTTGATTATTTGTTAATTGTTGTATTTTTCCAACTTTCAAAGGTGATGTACATAGAAGAAGTCTATTAGAATCAAATCATATAATTTTAAATGTTTAAATGAAATTGTATAATGGCACATACACTAAGAAGATTTTTTGCATAAAGAAAGTTATTGTACATTTTCAAAAAAAAAAACGGTCTTCCTAAATTGTTGCATAAAGCAAATGGATTATTGTTAAAGACTGAAATATATTTGAATTTTTTTGAAACATTCATTGTACAGTCTTTTAGACGAAATTTGATTATTTTTCTACATTGGACAAATTTAGTTATTCTTGGTAATTTCAAAATGAAATATTCAGTTTGTTTCATGATTCAAAATTAGATGGTTTTGATTATTTATGATGATACAATAATCTTTATTATTTGGATTTATTGCTTCATTTAAAGAACTTATGCAAACAAATAAAGACAATAAAAACTAATTAACTAGTGAGAATTCATTGCGTTATGATACAATAGATTAGGTAATATATCTGAAAAGAGAATAAGGAGAGTTGTGTCAGACGAAATTCTCGAACCTTTAGATTACACATATTTTAATAATTGTGTTAATTGTATAAAGATAAAATAGACCAACAAAAGGAGATTTGAAGGCAACAAGAGTTCAGACGTCTTAGAACTTAAACATACTGATATTTGTGAACCGTTTCCTTTGGCTTCTTGTAATAGTCAACAATATTTTATAAATTCACATACGACTTTTCAAGATATAACTTCATTTATCTCATCTATGAAAGACACAGTTATTGGATGTGCTAAAAAATTATAAAGTTTAAGTTGAAAATCAACTTTACTTAAAGATTAAAAGCGTTAAATCTGATCGTGGTGGTGAATACTATAATAGATATGATGGTTAAGGTGATCAACATTATGGAACTTTTGCTAGATTGAGGAATGTGGTATCGTCTCACAGTATATTATGGCGAGTTTTCCCACTATGAATGTTGTTGCTGAAAGACAAAACAGAACACTTAAGTACATGGTGAAGAATATGATTAGTCATTCTACCTTATCAGAATCACTCTGAGGATAGGCACTAAAGACCACATCAAATATCCTTAATATAGTTCCAACTAAGGCAACGACCAAACCTCTTATGAACTTTGGACATGAAAAAATCTTTTTTTTAAGCATCTGCACGTCTGTAGATGTCCAGCTGAGGCAAAGCCTTGTGAGTCTAATGAAAAGAAACTGGACTTAAGGACAGTCAATTGTTATTTTATTGAATATTCTGAAAAATCCAGGGGTACAAGTTTTATGATCTCAAAATTAATTCGATTTTTCAGTCAGGAAATGCCCGGTTCTTTGAAGATGTAGAGTTTGTCGGGGAGATAAATTAAGAGATATTGTCTTTGAAGATGAATACGTAAATATTCTCACGGGTATCTTGGACATTGATATGGAACACATTCTTCACTTTGACTAAGACACAATATAAGAAGACAACATTGGAGATACTCTCATTCCAGATGAACAAAATAAAGTACCTACATAACCTATGCACTTACGAAGATCAACAAGAGAGCGAAAAATGCAATGCTAGATGATTACATTGTATTTCTTCAAGAACATGATGCAAACGTTGGACTGATAAAGGATGATCCTATCAACTTCTGTCAAGCCATGAAAAGTTTTAGCTCGAAAAAATGAATGGAATTCATGAATATAAATTTAACTGAGAATAATTATCGTAGAAATTAAGTGAAATCATTTCTCTAGATATTTTATCTAATTGATATTTGCTAAATTCGGTGATTCGACTTATATTTATTTTCAATTAATTCCCTTTAAGTAGACTAAACATTTTATTGAATCTTCTAGATAAAGTTGTGACTATTTTAATTACAAGTACTGATATACTTTTATAATACACTCCTCGTGGGAACGATACTTTACTCTCTTATATTAAAACCTGACAATTGTGCGTTTGCGAGCGAAAAATATGCGACATAAGCATATTTTTCTGGTTTTATATGTTAATGACATTTTACTTTCTAGTAACAATATAGAGTTGTTGCATGACACCAAGAGATTTCTCGCTAAGAATTTTGAGATGGAAGATTTTGGTGATGCATCTTTTGTACTGGGTATCCAAATATATCAGGATCACTCTCAAGATATTATTGGATTGTCTCACAAAGACTATATCTAGAAAGTTCTCAAGCGATATATGATGCAAATTGTAAACCAATGGATATCCCGATGGCGAGAAGATACAAATTTAATCTATAACAATGCCCCAAAAATGATTTTAATTAAGGAAAAGAAATGCAGAAGATTACCTATGCATCTTCAGTGGAGAGTCTTATGTATTCTCACGTTTGTACACATCCAAATATTGCGTACGTCACATGAATGTTGAGAAGATATCTAAGTAATTCAAGAGTAAATTATTGGAAAGCAATCAAACGAGGTATTTACACATAACAAAAGATTACATGCTCGTATATCGGATGTTAAATCGGTTTAATATCATTTGGTATACTAACTCTGATTTTATGGGATGCCAAGATAGTATGAAAAACTATGTCGTCTCAGCGTTAAAAGGTTATTTATTAAAGCCTATTTTGTCATGATAATAGATTTTGTATCTTCTAATGTTGCATCCAATCAAGTTTTTGGTTGTTAAATGAATAGTTGGGAGTGAATAGTTGTCTATAAATCAATTTGTTACGAACTCTATAATTTTGGATTCAATTATCAAGGGACTATCATCCAAAAGATTTTTGTTCACATTATTTTATAGGTGTTTGACCAATTAAAGATATTCAGTCTCAGTGATAGTTTGTAATTTTAAATGTTTTATAGACATATTCAGTAATTTGGTTTATGGTTATGTAAATTAATTTTCTGCAGAAATAAATTTCAAGTTAAGTTATATTCTGATTATAGTTTAATGTTTGATCTCAATAAGGTTTAGGGAAGTTGAAAATATGCATGTTATGATAACATTGCTTGAAATTTCCACGATATACATCCACTTCATAATCCATGTCATTCAGTTGTGTTGGTTTATGTGATCATTAATAAGTCTAGTTACCTTAAGTGTAGCGAAAACTGCTTCGATCTTATGTTGATGTGATTGATGGACCAGATTAGTCATAAATATATTTCAGAAACAACAATTTTGAACTTATAAATTTATTTTCACAAACATAATTATAAGGTTACATATATAGCCCAAGTGGTAGATTATTGATCAATTTTATTTAGATGGACTTATATGTGAATAATTATGCGTCATGAGTTATTTGTTAGTTAAGACAAAAATAAAATAACCAACTAATGTTTCGGGTTATTAGTCTTTAATGTACCTAATAAGTAGCAGGTCTTTAATATGTAGAAGCGAAACTATAATTTTTGTTTTTATGACGAGCTAAAATAAAAATATCAGAAAATAATGATGGACATTATCTAAATATGGGTCATAGTCCACAGATCGCGCGCAATCACATTCCCTATTCTCTCCCCGTTCAGAAGAGAAAACTAAAGGATTCTCTCAAGGAAAAGAGTGTGTAGATCTGAAAATCAAGACACGTTCTAAAGAATTCAGAAACGTGACTTCAGGTACGCTTCCGTTTAAATTTTTACTCAAATTTTTAATGATTTAGCATGATGATATATCATGTGGTTTACGTTGATTTTCCACAACATGCGAGGCTATAATTAACGTGTCGTGTACATGAATGCATCCATCGCTTGTGATAAATTTGAAAATGAAATGAATCGACCAAAACCAAACAATCACAGAAAAAACCAAACGTAACATGAAAACATCAAATAACTGAAAAACAATGTGGCCGGCGGGAATTGTTATGATGTATCGACGATCACTTCAATTTCTTGTCGCCTGTCGGGATGTAACTCCTCCGTCGTATTTGGCGGCACCACCACCCTGTCGGGATGTAATTCTTCCCATACGCCTATAATCTCCCGAATCGGTGTACCTTAAATATGGACTGCTTTCTAATGGCATCTTTGCTTGTGTTGATTTGGCTTCCACTCGATCTGTTTGCTCAATAACATCACTTCTGTGTAATTGTTGCTGTTGCCCTTCTTCCATATTTTTGTTATGAATTTTATGTAGTTATTGACAATATTAATATATAATCCACATGCGCAAAATGAGCCGCCTAAGAATCCGTCCAGCCTTTCACTTGTATTTGAAACACAAAATAATTATGCTATATATATACATATATATACATATATATATGTATATATATGTGTGTGTGTGTGTATATATATATATATATATATATATATATATATATATATATATATATATATATATGAAATCATGTGGACAAGAAGTGCTTGTGTAAAGATAATAAATTCATGGTCTTGATTGAAGTTATAACGATGTCTTACCTAATACTTTTTGATGTAGCATGCATGATTCAAACCACCCTCAGAGCATCGATCAAAAAAACTTCCAACGACTCTTTTTACTGTTTATTTAGAATATGTATTTAATATAATGTTATTTAGATGCATATATAATTTTTATTTATTATACATAATCATTGAAATTTTATAAAATTTAAAAAGTGGATTACATTCGCATCTCGAATAAAAGCCAATGTTCTAAAAAGCGTGAAGCGCCCCGAAAATCATGCTTAAGCGTGAAAAATCATTTTTAAGCTTAAACGAGATTAACACATGCTTAAGCGTGAAAAATCATTTTTTTTATTTTTAATGTAATTGTAATTATCTCAACCAATAAATAGATAAAATAATATATAAATATGATAAATTTAAATTTGATGTATTAATTCTCATATTTATAAAAGCATAAAAATCTCAAAATTACAATCTTTATTTGTTTTTGCAACTAGACCACATTAAAAAATGCTAAATATTTGTCAAATCATTATCAGACATGTTTAATCATATAATTAGAATTAAAAAAATAAACATCTAAATTATAAATCTAATTTATTATTCTAAAATAAAAAGACATATCTTCAAAATAAAAAAATTACAAATAAATAGATGCGATTAATTGTGGTTAAGTACACTTAATTAAACGTTTTAAGTACGCTTAATTCGGTCAAACTACAGTTTAACCGCTTCTTTCTGTTTTTTTTCGAAGTGGGGCGTTTTTGTCGAGCTTCCGCTTAAGCGCGCTTAAGTAGAGTTTTTAGAATACTGATAAAAACAATGAGAAAAAAGAAGTAGAAAGTAGGATGAATGGAAAAATGAAATATTGAAGATGTATTTATAAACACAATTTTTGGTTATTATTATTATCATTATTATCAAAAAAAAAATTTTTGCAAAAATATCTTTGAACCACAGTTATATATTCATTTTGATTTTGATTTAATTGTTTTTTAAAAAAATTCAATCAATTTTTATTTTAAACTAAGGTGCAGCACCCAAAATGGGAGCCACTCCCATGTATTGTTCAAAGGAGCTCGTTCCATCAGTGAGAAGGAGCTCTATAATGTTGTCCGGGTTCTGAACCGGATGATTTAGGTTTGGATTCTGATATGGTCAACCGTTGAGTTTAAGTCCAAGCCCGGTTAAACCCTTATATATATATATATATATATATATATATATATATATATATATATATATATATATATATATATATATATATATATATATATATATATATATATATATATATATATATATATTACAATTGTTAAATTTGAAAAATAACAAAAAAAATTAGAATTTATAAAATTAAACAGTTATTTCTAAAAAAAGTTATTAATGAAAATAGCCAAATGGAATTAGTAAATTATTATAATTCAGTGGAACTTGACAAGAGACATGGTCAAAATATTTCTGTGTGTTTATTTAGTGGAAGAGACCACGTTACTTGACATGACAAAGCAAGATTATAAACACGTGGAACTCATTCCCAATTCGTACAGTGGCGGGTCGGCAAGAGGCCGACGAGGATATGAATTGAGTCCGTCCGGTGAGTTGTTTTTCTTACATTTAAATTTGAATCATAAAATATTGAGAGAAAACCCCATCTATAACTCACGAAGGACCGTGTCAGCTTGTACTGTGAGAACTCGACTTTTCAGCAGCTAGCAATTTCAGTAGCAAATGAAAATTCCAGTAGAAGCTAGCAATTCCAGCATCAAGCTAATATTTCAGAAGTTGATATTTTTCAGAACATGTAATTTCCAGCAGACAGAATCCAGAAGCAGAAGAACGAGAAAGCAGCAGCAGCAGAAGAGCGAAGAAGCAGCAGACAGTTACCGATTCAGCTTGAACTTGTAACTGAAGCATTTAACACGAAATAAAGATTGTTAATGTCAGAATATGACCTTTAATTGGGAGGCTAACAGTCATAATTTCACCTATAAATATCACTCCCAAACACCTGAATTGGTTTACCAAAACCTTGAATTATCGCCTGAAATTAGAGCTAAGAGAGTGCATTTTAGAAACTGTAAAATCCAGTAGCGAGGCAAGCAGATTTCAGTAGACTTCAACCGAAACTCTAGCAATTTACGGTAAGTGGGCTTATGTATAAATATCTTGAAAACTGCTTGATGATTTCTGTTTTAAAGCAAAGTATAATCTTGAATCCTGTTATCTGATTTCGAAGCACTGAAACTTAGTGAACTAATGGTAGGAATATATATTCTGAACATTATTGATTACTGATTACTGATTACTGGCCTCACCCCTTAGAGGAGAGAACATATAGGGGACTGATATCAGTTTAGCCATGAAATTCACGAATGTACTCAGTGCTTATTTGATAAACTCCTGATTTCCGATTACTGAATACTGATTACTGATTTCTGAACACTGAACACTGATTTATGTTATGAAAATAAGAATTTCTGTATATTTTCGTATTACTGTTCTATATGAAAATGATTTCGAAAACTGGGAGTTATTCCCGCCCCCGCTTACTGAGTGACAACCATATCACTCACCCACCAAAACATCTCAGATAAGAACGATGAACAAAGGCTAGAGGAAGAGGAGCAGATCCAGTTCTGGGGCTGGTGAAGAAGATTGTTAATTCTCAGTTTTGTATCAATGTTATCGAATGTAAAACATTGATTATTCGATTTTGTATCAGACATTGGAATATTCAGTATTTATGAATAAAAGACTGGTTTCTGAATTTCGTACTTCTGAGGCTTGTTGTTTTCGAATGTGAATTTGAGAGCAACGCCGGTGTCAACCAACCCCCGTCCCGGGGCGTGACATGTACAAGTTTGGTTGCACTAAATAATTTAGCGTTTTGACGTTCCGCAACCGAGACACATGCGTTGTGATTATAATAGTTGATTCATTGGGATAGAAAGATGAGTTTTGGTCGAAAAATTATAACGTTTAAGTGGAAGGATAAAACAAATTCGAATTTTTCAACCACACAAGTAAAATATATACACGCTGAAAATAAATAACAAAGTGTTTCCACAGATGTTCGAAACAAAATACTTTTACTTCTCCTGTAATTTCGAGAAAATTATCATCCCCATGGGCCATGGCCTCAAATATACTACTACAATGAATTGATCTCATATCGATAACATTGTTTATGAGCAAGTTTTTTGTTAGACGGTCTCGTGGATTTATATGTGTAAGACTGGTCGACCTGTTTCATATCTAAAGTAAAAAATAAATAATATTTTTGACATAAAAAAAAATAATTTTTCATGAGACGAGCAAAAATAATACATAAGATAATCTCATAAAAATTTTTGTGATTATATATTTGGATGCATATAAATACGAGTTTGTTGGGTGCAATAATTGTCTCTGTTTGGTAGAGCGATCGAACCGTGGTGCTCGAGCTGCTGTGCGGTTTAAAAGATTTGAGTTGCACCATTACTACTAGCTATAACTTTTGGTAAAACGTCAAACGCTCGGTCCTACAATTACAGAAATCGAGCTTGGATCAAAGAGGCGACAAACAAGTATAAAAAGAGATAACCAATGATAACATTGGTAGATAAGTGCAATGCAAAATCAAAGAGATGTGCGTATGAAAATCATCTATTAAACTTGTGGGGTAAAAATGTTATATCTATAGGCTAGCGAGTCACGAAAATACATTGTATTTTGAATTTGAGATGATTTTAATATCTCTATCCTATATAGTTTTACACTGATAAATGTTTAATTTTTTTTAAGTGGTTACGATTGACAAATATAGTAATTCGAGTAATCTATTTTTGTAAGCTCAGACTGGGTAATATATAGACATATAAATATATTATTTGTTGAATAATATATATATTTTAAAAAATATATAAAAACCCACAAGCCAACAATTAGCTTATTAAGTACATATATAGTGACGTACGATGAGTCGTCGAGCTGGCTCAGTAGAACTCAAAAGAAGTTTTTCATGAGCTCACAAGTCAACTTGCAAGCACAAAATTAATTTTTGAATATTTTCTTTTAAAAAAATATCTTAACAAATATAATAAATCAATAATTTAATATTAGTTTTGGTACAGGTGTTACACTTTCGTCCGTCGTATCTATATAATACTTTTCTATAATATTATGAAGGTAAAAATTTTTGTGAGACGATTTTATGATAGTAGTATTTTGTGAGATGAATCTTTTATTTGGGTCATCTATGAAAAAACATTACTTTTTGAGTGGATCTCATGTGAGGTCGTCTCACGGATCCTAATCTGTGAGACGGGTCAACCCTACCCTTATTCACAGTAAAAAGTTATACTCTTAGCATAAAAAATAATATTTTTCATGGATGAACCAAATAAGAGATCCGTCTAACAAATACGACCCGTGAGACTATCTCATACAAGTTTTTGTTTTAATTTTTATGATAAGAGTATTACTTTTTAGCGTGAATATCGGTAGGGTTGACCCGTCTCACAGATTAAGATTCGTGAGATCGTATCACAAAAAACTTACTCTATTATTAATTTTTCCAATAAATTTTATAGCATTGATTTTCAATATTTATAAAAATATTATTTTTATTATAATTATAAACAATTTCGAATCGATAAAATTTTATGTAATATACATACTATATTATATTATTATTTAAATAAAAAAGAATTATATAAAGATATTTACCAATAACACTAAATGCTTCGTTGTCACATAAAGAAATTAAAATTAGTTTAATTTATATTTATATATTTAAAAAACAAAAAGAAAGAAAAAAGAAAAAGAAAGAAAGAGCACGTTTGACGCCTGTCTGGCTGGGCAGACTGCTCCACTCTCCCATCTCTATATTAAACAACGCCTTCCTCCCGAAATCAGCGGTCCGCCCCCGATTTCACTCTGCACCGTCGAAGCAATGGATATCAGCCGGAGGCCACCCAAATACTCACACAACAAACCACTTCTTTCTCCTCCTCCACCCCCTCATTCGTCGGCCTCCGGCGATCACCGTTCCTCCCCTAAAGCGTCGGACGCTCTCCCTCTTCCACTTTACCTGACCAACGGCATTTTCTTCACCTTGTTTTTCTCCGTCTCCTACTTCCTTCTACACCGTTGGCGTGACAAGATCCGTAACTCCACTCCTCTCCACGTCCTTTCCCTTTCTGAGCTTGCGGCCATTACTTGTCTCATTTCGTCTTTCATATACCTCCTGGGGTTCTTCGGCATCGACTTTGTGCAGTCGTTCATTTCGAAACCGGAAGGAGAAGATCATCAGCCCCAACGCTTCGTTCGTGACATTATCCAGGAAGATCGGAGCATTCACTGCTCTTTACCACCGACGCCTCCTTCCGAGCCGAAACCCATGGAACTTCCGCAAGATGACGAGGATCTCGTCAAATGTGTTGTCTCGGGAGAAATCCCTTCTTATTCTTTGGAGTCAAAGCTCGGGGATTGCTTTAGAGCTGCAAAGATTCGTCGGGAGGCGGTCCAGCGGCTGACTGGGAGATCTATGGAGGGATTGCCTTTGGAGGGGTTTGATTATGACTCGATTTTGGGGCAATGCTGCGAGATGCCAGTGGGGTATGTGCAGCTTCCGGTTGGGATCGCCGGGCCACTGTTGCTGAATGGGTGCGAATACACGGTGCCGATGGCGACGACAGAAGGGTGTTTGGTAGCTAGCACGAACAGGGGGTGCAAGGCAATCTACGCATCTGGGGGTGCTACGTGTGTGCTTCTGCGAGATGGGATGACCAGAGCTCCGGTGGTGAGGTTTGCCTCCGCCAAGAGGGCGGCCGAGTTGAAATTCTTCTTGGAGGATCCTCTCAATTTCGACACATTGTCTGTTGTTTTCAATAAGTAAGCACTTTTGCTCTTTTCCTTCTTCTTTTTTTCGTACACAGTAAACTGATTTTTTCTTGGAAGTTGCATGCATGTAGATTTGTAACTTTGTCTTTTTTTTTTCCCCAGAAATTTATGTTCTCGACTTGTGATTTTATCATTGCTATTTAAGGATTTATAGGAATCCTTGATGTTGATCGGTATCTTGAAATACAGAAAGAAGTGACTTTGTTATTTTAGTTGAAAGGGAAGATTTTACTATGCTAAAAAAGAAGATTTTAGTGATTAAATCCCTTTCATTCTTGGCTATAGAAATTCTCGCCATCAAAGGACACGTTTTCAGATTCATTTGTGACATTTCCCTTTATTTTTTTTATTCCTAGAATTCTGTTGATGATACCGTTCTATGTTCTCAATCGAAATCAGATTGGGTTTTTGAAAGATAAACTTTCTTTGATAGAAAAAAAATTATTTCCACTTTGTTAATTGAGGTGATTACTGTAATTAACGATCTACATCAGTTTATGTCCATTTATATGTTTTAAATATAGATTTAGGGCCGTAGATGAGCTCTCATCTATTTTCTCCTGTTTATCCGGAACAGGTCGAGTAGATTTGCAAGAATCCAAGGTATTCAATGTGCAATTGCAGGGAAAAATCTATATATTAGGTTTAGATGTAGCACAGGTGATGCCATGGGGATGAATATGGTTTCTAAAGGTGTTCAGAATGTTTTAGACTTCCTCGTTAATGATTTTCCTGATATGGAAGTCATTGGCATTTCTGGTGAGTACGATCTCTCTCTGTTATTTTTAAGATTTTGATACCATTGATCTCAAAATGCAGACATTGATTAACCCTTCAATTGCTACCTCTTTAGCATTGTCTCATTATTCATTTTCTTGGCTCCATTGTTGCTAGTGCTTATCATGGTTTGTCAAATGTTAGGTCTTCTATGGGCATCATACTGATTTTTTGTAGGATCATTCTTATTGTCGTGTTTCTCCTCATTTTCTTTATTCCGAGTACTCCATGCCATATTTATTAGCTTCTGATGCCAAATGTAATAGTCCTCATTCCATCAAAACACGACAATGGAGATTTTTGTCGGTCTTTTCATTTTTTCCTGACCAAATTAGTCATTACCCATGCAGGGAATTTTTGCTCAGACAAGAAACCTGCTGCGGTCAATTGGATTGAGGGACGGGGAAAGTCAGTAGTTTGCGAGGCTATAATTAGTGAAAGCGTGATAGCAAAGGTATTGAAAACTTCTGTATCAGCCCTTGTCGAGCTTAACATGCTCAAGAACCTCACTGGCTCTGCTATTGCTGGCGCTCTTGGTGGTTTCAATGCACATGCTGCAAATATTGTATCGGCCGTTTTTATAGCGACCGGGCAGGATCCAGCACAGAATATAGAAAGTTCTCACTGTCTTACTATGATGGAGGCTGTTAACAACGGGAAAGATCTCCATATTTCTGTGACCATGCCATCCATTGAGGTAATGAGATTTGGTTTTAGATCGAGTCAATGAGACACACGTATTCACACTTGTGCTGTAAAAGGAATGTTTTTGTGATCTGGTTGAATGCTTGAAAATGCTTAGAAATAATAATAATAGTTAGGAAACGTTTGGTACATCGGATAAAATAATAAATGATTGTAATATAGGGATAATAAATCAAAACATACGGATAACTGAATGACGTAAAGCTAAAATTTATTATAGAACTGAAGCCAACAGATGGATGAAACAAGGATGTGCAAATAGCCAATGTCTCATAATTCGCACCAAATCGTGCTTTATATGCTGAAATTCCTGAAGTTGTTTTTCATTAAAGAAAAAGGCATTATTGTAAAACGAATGAACTGTTAAAAAGTGACTTTTTTATTAGGATATTTTTGTATTTAAACATGACATGATAGGAAACCAATGATAATTATTCTAAGATGCCGCTGCTATTTATACTTAATACATTGACATCAAATGGTTCCTAAATTTCCAGGTCATTATTGTGTGTGGCTAGCGACATGGATTTTCATTGACAGTGGCTTGATTTTGTTGGGAACTAAATTTGTTCCCTATATAAGCTTGTCATTTACTCCTGCCATTATTAGAGTTGACATCTAAAGTTATTGTTGGTTCTGAATATGTTAACACCCTCAAATCCCTTTATATTTTTCGAAATGTATACTTTATCATTTCAGGAACCCCATTATCATATCTTGTCTTCCAGGTTGGCACCATAGGTGGTGGAACACAATTGGCGTCACAGTCAGCTTGCCTCAATCTTCTTGGTGTAAAGGGCGCAAGCAAAGAGTCCCCAGGCTCAAATTCCCAGCTCCTGGCCGCCATCGTTGCCGGTTCAGTGTTGGCCGGAGAGCTCTCTTTAATGTCTGCTATTGCAGCTGGCCAGCTTATCAAAAGCCACATGAAATACAACCGTTCTAGCAGGGATATCACTAAAATTGGCTCCTAGGAGAAAATAACTCCCGACTTTTCACTCGAATAGCGGCCAGTCGTGCTGTTGAAAGTGTCTCGAGAAGAATCAGAGCCACTACGCTTGCAAACGAGTCGGCACATAGCTTCCCCCCATCAGAATCGAAGGGCTACCTGACTCGTCTGTGAAAGGTTCGATGCTTCCCCTAATCTGTTAAATTTCTTTTCTTCCCCATTTAGTGAATCCAAAGTATGTTTTTTGGTGTTCCTGTAATAATAAGTGATTCTTGAAGCGGGGGCTGCCTTGTTTTTTGCATGTCTTCCTTGTTAGTTTTGTACAGGTTAAGTTATCCTTGAGATAGTTGGAAGTTTGATGTTGCATTTGTGGAATGAGATTATGTTCTGTTTTTGTTTGTCCAAATTTTCGCCCATGCATCTTATATGATGACTCGAATCCAAATTGGTCTAAATTCATCGACGGTGCGCAAACTTGTATTGTTTGTAGGATCCTTTGTTGAACATTCTTGGAAATTAAAATTTTATATTACGGCGTTGGTTTTTTCTTGAAATCTGTGTAAATATTTTTTAGATTTCAATCTTAATGACCCATTAAAGGTCCCCTGTTATTATTATTTTAATATTTACATATCCCAATTGATATTTTTTGAACTCTTTTTTTTTTTTTTTGTGATTTCTCTATTTTATTCATTAAACATCTATATATATAAATACAATTTTTTGCATGGAAAGTGCTCACAAAAAAAAATTATATAAAAAATAATTATTAATATTAATGTATTCATCTATTACATTAAATATTTTAAACAAATATGAAATAAATGTGTAATTAAATGTGAAGTTTTGAAAATTTGGTTTTTAAAATTCAAATTTGAATTTGATGTTCCTAATTATATTTAAGGTCTGTATTAGTTATATCATTTTATTTAATTTTGATTATGCTTTTGAGTATTATGTTATTTTTATTTATTCAATTATTATTATTTTTTATATAATATTACGTATTATAACTTTTTATGTCTCTTAAATTTTTGTATATTCATTGTTTGTAAATTATTATTATTATTATTATTATTTATCTTAATTAAGACTTCAATATAAATATTTTTTTAACATATTTTCAAAAATACTTTAATTTTTAATCGAAATTTTAGACAAAATAATAAATGATTTTTTAAATATATTATTATTTTTTATTATTAACAGTTTCACTTAATAAAGACAAAGAAGTAAATTTAATGATATAAAGTTGTTATTCTCGTTTAAGTATTGCTAAAATGATATAAGTATTTTGATATAATAATTTTTTTATAATAATATCTAAAATTTAAATACATTCTTATATTGTATCAAAAAAATTTAAAATGCTAACATTTATCGATTTTAATAATTAATTATATAAAATAATAATCGATGTATCATCTCATGGATAAAATACTACTATTGTGGAAGAAGACGTAGCTGTTTTTTTCTTAAAATAGAAAACGTGGCTGGATTCACATGGCTGAATTTTGGACCATACATAATGAAATATGGACGATTTGATTTGGCATACATGAAATTAATAAATTTGGTTTGGTTGGTTTCCAACGTCGGAAATGTTAGATGCTCTGTCCAAATGTGATTGGGACGTCGGGACCAGTGTCGTCCAACATGTTTGTACATATAACTAATATCCATTTACCACCCTCTCTCTCTTATTTTTATTATTATTATTATTATTTTAGGATTCTTTTGGACATTTTTGGGTTTTTTATTTTTATGTTTTTTTAATTATATTGTAATTTTAAATAATCGTGTTCATGTCTTGTTTAAATAATTCTTCTGTCATGGTATTTCTTTAGAACATCTATTTTATTTAATTAAAATATTTAAATAACAATAATATTGTTTTTATTTTATTAAAAAGTAAGACCATTTTTAAAAATTAGAATAATAATGATTTAAATATTTTAAAAAATATTTATTTAATATTTAAAAATTTTAACATGATGGAGTGAACGGTGAGACTCATGACTAATGAGTTTTAATGTTAAAAAAAATGCGAGTTAAAGAAATATATTGTTATAATAAGTATGTGGTAGTAGACCCCACGATTTTTGATGAGTTGGTGGGTGTTATAACAACCTACCCTTGCGGATGTCCTAATAGTGTAAACGAATCGAATTGCGATAAATATTAGTAAAAATTTAAGGTACGCATTTGATTCGAATTAAGTATATTCACGTTCGATCTCAATTTGAAGCTTGATTTTTTTAAATTTTTTTGCTAAAGTTCGACTTGAAAATTTCAAACCTATTCGTGAACTATTCGAACTATTATTCAGTAGTAAGTTTCGACATTGAAGATTCGAAAGACCGAAACGTCTGCAAGCACGAAATGTATATATATTTAATATATAATTATAATATATTAATAAAATATTAAGACTTGTGGACAACTCGCGAACTATTGAACAAAATAATTTAATACAAATATTTCATGAAATTTATTGACAGAATATATTCACAAAATTTATAAATTATTTTATGTCATCAAAATAATTTATGCGATTCAAGACAAAACGCATGCTTTAATTTTTCAAAAATTAGATAAATATGCTAATTCACCATAAAATCTCAAAGCATGCTGGAGCAGAAAACAAGAAAGCCAAGCAATAAATCAAATCAAATTGGTTAAATAATAAAATAAATAAAATGACTCAAAATTTTCATAAATAAGCCCACTACTATCATCCTGCATAGACTACCATAATAATTGTTATTCAATATAAACGTTGATATCAATTCAATATTTACTTTTTTTTCCAATTGATATTTTAGATTGATATTGATATTATTTAATAAATTGTAATGAATTTTTCTATTTATAAGATCCAAAAAATCACTTAATTAAAAAGACATTAAATCATTATTACTCAACAATATTGTTAAATCTTGGATCTTATATTAATATTCTTCATGAATATCAACAAATCTTGCATATTTTGATCAATGTTGTTTATTGATACACTTTTACATTACATCTATATTGTTTGGGTAAAATAATTGCGTCTTTTTTGTCGAACAATGGAAACGTGTTGTTTGAGTTGTTATATGAGTGAAAATATTATAGTTGCACAATTATTGCCAATTATAATTTTTGGTAAAACGGTAACCGCTCGATCTTACTATTGATATCGGAGCCAAATTCATGGATTCGATTCTCATTGATTGTAAGTAATGCAATTACTGGGAGATAGAATGTTAATGTGCAATAATTGTCTCTGTTTGGTAAAGCAATCGAAACGTAGTACTTGAACTGTTGTACGATTGAAAATATTAGATTTGCATCTTTACCAACCGCTATAACTTTTGGTAAATCGTCAATTCTCAATCCTACATATATCTTTTGATAATATTTATAGATATTATATCTCATATAATATCTTAATCATGGATTTCTTTGGATTCTTAATATACTAGATCTTATATTAGATATTTTTCATGAATCTCTTTAGATGATCAATATGTTAAATTTTATATTAGATCTTAATCATGATTTTTTTTCAATATAAAATCATATTTTCTACTTTAAAGACATTAACATTATAAAATCATGATACTTCAGGGATATTGTTTAGGTTGCGAAAATGCTAACAATCCTGATTTTGATAATAACAAACTTTGTTATTGTATTTCTAATATATTCGTTCAAGTATGTAGGTGTTAGGTGTCAATTTGGGATTTTTGAGAAACTGAAACTAAACTGTGGCCAAGTTGAAAATTTGTCAAGCTGAAGTTTTTTGTTGATATCTTAACTCATTGATCAAAATGATTATAAACCAAAACGGCTAAATAGAAAACTCAAAAAGATACAAGTCATATGCATACCAGCTCGATTAATTTGGATGTTATCTAGGCAAACTGATGGTCGCAATATCAAGCCAGCATTTCGAGCTGAAACCATAATCCAAATGACCAGCAGACAAAACGGTTGGAAAGAAAGCTCAATTATCTAGAAATTCTTATTTCAGATCATCTAGGTTATTTCAGATGTTATATATGCTAATCGGACTCTGCAAGATCGAGCTGGAGGATACAGATACAGCAAACGACTAAACTTGAGCAATTCTGGTATTTTGACCATATTTCTCAACTCGATTATTGAAATAGAACTATTTAGTATGCGTTGAAAAGCTAAGACAATGATATACAAATCATATTTCAAAGACAAATTTTGAATCAGAGATTAAAAATTGAGTAATTATTTCGAGTATATCTCTCACACAAACTCAAAATTGAGTAATTATTGATTCTATAGAGAGATAAAAATAAAGTATATAAATTTTCATGTTCATCACTTTACTCAAAAATCGACAAACCAAGAGTTATATATGTCGTTTGATTTTATCATAACTTAAAATGTTTTTTTTTTTTTTTGGGTTTTCAATCACAAATTGGTCTTGTAAGGATATCTAACAAGTGCACAAAGCCCAAGGAGTGCTATATTATTTGGACCGATCCGTGAGCCCAAATATATACACACGTATGTACAAATATAATATATTGAGCCCAAGGTGTACGGGCCGATCCGTGAGCCCATATGATCTAACCAATATAATTTGTCCGGTGGCTTAAAATATCAGCAACAAAATAAATATATTCATATTCAAAATTTTATATTTAAAAAATATCGAAAAATATATACCAAATTTCAACCTAAAAGTTTAAGTGATACAAGTGATTCCATCAATATATTTTCCATCACCACGTGAAAATCTTATAAATTAATTTAATTAAAACGATATTTTGTAATCAATATTAATATTTTCTATAATTAAATATTTACTTTTCCCCCTAAATTCTTAAAAAGTTAAATGTACGGATTGCAAATATAACTACCCGAATCCGTGTAAGGCATAGATAAAATATTGTTTATAATTAATTATATATAAATATAAATGTTTGCCATGTCACGAACGTGACACCATATAACTAATCATTGTAAAATATTTTAAAATAAATTTGTGTAAGTAGATAGAATACTCATTTTGTGCTTACTTTTGACATGAATAATATAATATTAAATTAAAATGTAATCATAATTTTTTTTGGATAATATAATGTTATTTGATCGTGTTGGACCGAACGCTTGCTGCTTTACCAAAAGCTATAGTTAGTAGTAATGGTGCAATTCAAATCTTTTAAACTGCACAGCAACTCAAGCACCACGGTTCGATCACTCTACCAAGCAGGGACAATTATTACACCGAACATATTGATTAATTAGTCAATGTTTGAAGTCATATTCATACATGCCATTTAATTTGGAATTAGGGCAGTAGTCAAGCAAACAAATGAAATTAATTCCTTCCACGCCCATAAATGTTTACTATAATTTGATTGGGAGGTCGTAATAAATTTTGGAAATTAAAATATTTCAAATTCTAACATTTTGGAATAATCTTGAAATATTTTCAGGAGTTGGTAAGATATTTTTAAAGTTGATGAAGTTTTGCTTTTGCTTAGTTTTCAAATGATAGTATTTTTTATTTATTAGATTATTATTAGTTTGAGTTGGTCACTTGTTTATGATATATATCGATCTGGTCCATACATGCAGTGATAAGTAACACTTGACATAAAAAATGTATTTTTTTACTGTCTTTCAAAAACTCATACGAGAATGTCTCAAGGTTAAATGTTGAGAGAGCGAAAAAGTAGAAAATTTGGGTGATTTCGGTTTTCGGTCGGGTGAATTCGGTTTCTAAATTTTAAAAACTAGAAAAACCTAATTGTCCGTTTTATATATAATATATATTGAAATATTTGAAATTTGTATAAATAGTATGTTAAAATAGATAATATTTATACATCAAGAGATTATAAACTGTAGTACAAAATATTAAATTTATGTTTTAAATCATTTTACTATATTTATTTATGCTGTTATATTTTTATTATATTTATTTTAAATAATTAATTTATTTAATTATCAGATCTTTGATATTTTAGATATTATAAAATAAAAGTTGAATTTTTAGTGATAATTTATTCTAAAACACATAAGTTCATTTATTATTTGATTTTATTAATTAAACCATCAAAACCAATTGAATTAACCAAATCGAGATTAAAAAAATCCAACCAAACAATAATTAAATGGCTTAGTTTTCGGATTAGCCATTTGAGAAACCAAAAACCAAATCGAAATTTATCAAAATCAAATTAAACCGACCGTTGCACACCTATAGTTTACCTAATGCACATCCAAAAAGCAGCGATTCTAGCACGAAGAAAAATATCATTTTGAAACTCAAGAACATGCATGGATTTTTTGGATGCGTTTTAGATTTGGATAGATTGATTTTATTTAGCTGGAGGATTTGATTTTAAAAATCATTTAATAACTTTCGATTTATTATTATTATTATTATTATTATTATTATTATTATTATTATTATTATTATTATTATTATTATTCGAGTAAATAACTTTCGATATCGAAGGATAACTATTTCGAAACGTTTGCAATCCTTGATAATTATTGATAAAATTCATTAAATTACAATATAAAATTACTGTTACTTATTAGAACGCCTTTCCGAAATTCAAGCCTCAAAAAGCTAAATGTTTCCATTTTCTAGTAGGAAAATGTTAAAGCAAGAAAAAAAGAGACACAAGATCGTGCATAGAAATGTTTCACACACACACACACACACACAAATAAATATATATTATAATAGTTGAGAAGGGTTAAAAAAATTGTTTCAGGAGGACACCAATTTTTTTTTTTTGTTACCCTTTTTTTCAGTATCACGTATAATAATTCCAACCACGTAAATCCGACGTTTGAAATCTTTCCCAAAAATTGAAGCCCTAACCGGGTAGATGAGATCCTACCTGTATGGGCACTACCCTAACTTCATTTCAACGAGTAAGATCTTACCACACATACAATTTCAAAAAAAAAAAGTGGGTCCTATATATGCATGGGCAAATTTTGGTCATCCATCTTATCATGTGAGCAATGTCCATATGAGTAGGATGAAATAAATCTGCTAACCGTACCAACGCATTTGAAAACTTCTAAATTCAAAAATATTTTTTTTTTCAAATTTCAAATTATTTAAATAAAAAAGTGGGAAATAACGGATATGACACACAATGATATAACTGTTGTTTACGGTTAGTATTGCTAACACAAAAAACTTTTCTTTTCTACCATAATATTATTACATTTTTATTGAAATTAAGTTTAACAGCAAAAAGATATTTGTCATAAACACCAATGTTTACGAACACATTAATTATAATATTCTTATCAAATTATAAATGTCCAATATTCATTCTATAAATTGATTAAATAATATTTCAAATATATAATATTATGTTACACATAATACGTGTGCCTAATCCACTAGTAAATATTAATGACTCGTTATAATTTAAATTTTAAAACCCAAAAAAAATATATAAAATTTTCAATCAAAAAAAGCAAGAGATAGCATCATGATTGAAGCATGTGGGTTCATCACCATCACAAGCAAAATGAAAAGATGACTTTGGGGGCATGGGAGGGGGTGTGGTACATGTATATATATTGTTAGAACAAGTGGGAACAAATATTGGATATTGAGATGACTCAAAGTTTTGAGATGTGATATCTTTGGTTGGACTTATTTATGCACATCACCAGTTGTTCCACTTGTTGGATTATTTGGTCCCATTTCTTGAATTTATTGGAATTGGCCCCATTCCCATAAATTCATCATGTATATCCGTTGTGTATTTGGGTAAAATTCATGGTACCATTCCATTTAAGGTCAATCAATCATTACACCATCTCTCTAATATTTCTTGTTTTTGGTTGTCCTCTAGCCATTTTGTTTCAATGGCAAATTTCTTGAAAATGGCCATGTACTATTTTTTTTTTTTTTGTATAAACATCAAAGGTGGGACTACATTACATGATGATTTATGTCTTTATGGATAATACAATTAGTGTTTCCTCCTATTTAGTATAAATCAATCCAACGCATAATTGCGTGAAGTGAACAAACCAAGCAGATTCAACGTCATGTATTTGACTCAGATTTTACGATATTTGAATTTGAAAACAACAATGTTATCCTTATATTTCAATTTATCGTCTCAAACATTCACCGTCTTGATCCCATAAGTAAACGACGTGGCTTACATAATGTAAGATCGAGCGCTTGCCACTTTACCAAAAGCTATAGTTTGTGGTAATGGTACAACTCAAATCTTTTAAACCGCACCACTGTTTAATCGCTCTACCAAGCAAGGACAATTATTGCACCCGACAATCTCCCTCCCAATAAATGAGAATCGAACTCGTGACTTTGGCTCTGATACCAATTGTAGGATCGAGCACTTGTCGCTTTACCAAAAGCTATAGCTGGTGGTAATGGTGCAACTCAAATATTTTAAACCGCATAGCAGCTCAAGCACCACGGTTCGATCGCTCTACCCAACAAAGGCAATTTTTGCACCCAACACATGAAATTGGTCGCCCTAAACACAGCGTTTGATCAAAGTTTTGAACATTGTATCTTACTTTGTTTGTTTCGAACATGCGTGTTTGAATACATAAAATATTTTCCAAAATTAACTTTCATGTGCTCCTCGTCTCATTATATCTCACACAAAAATTATAGAGTGAAGATTACTTTTTGAGAAAATTAACAAACACATCTTAATAGTGGATATGATTTATGTGGGATCAATTTATTATTTCCATTGTTTGTGGGACTGCCCTCCATATCGAGCAGTTCCATGTCGGGTACATATCATATTAAATTGTTGTTATTATTTTACTAAAAAAATATATTATATTTGGATCAATTCATATTAAACTATAATATATAGTATGAGAATATAAAAATTGGTGGCGAGAAATTTGTGTGGATGGGGAGGAGCTGTTTTGGAGGCAACATAATTGTCGGATTTTTTTAAATCGATAAATGATTGAAAATATTTAATATTATATAATTTTTATTGATATTTTTTTTTATATAAAATTATCTATTTTCTTTTTAAAAAATTCAAATATGAATCGAAGACATTTGAAAATATAAATTTCAATTATTGATTTCATTGATTACGTCAATTCGTTTAAATTTGAATTTAATTTATTTTTATATCAATTCATATGTAATTTATGAATTATATCTTTTTTATTTTCTTTATTCAAATTAAAACTGAATTTCATTTAAAATATAAACGAATTTTAAATGTTTACATTTATTATATTAATTCATGTAATTTGGGATATGATTTTGTGTTACTATGATATATTTAATTGTTATTATAAACCGCATAAATTATTCAATCTGGTTTCTGCATCACGTTCAAACAATTAATTTTTGATCAAAATAAAAATAAAAAATGGGTGCAATGTTCAGCATTACCAGTGAGATATATCATTAAAAAAATATTTGGCGTTTGAACTCTGATTAGTTCATTGATACGATCTACCTGCATAGAAAATAAATACTTATTAAATGTGAATTTTTTCGATTTATTTTTTAAAATTCAAATTTAAATATGAGGTTTCTTCAAAATATAAATTAGATTATATCGTTCGATTTATTTCGATTATTTTTTTAAATTGTATGTTACTTTTATATATTTTATAACTATTATTTTCTATCATACTAAATATAATATAAAAGCTTCTATATAATATTAACAATTTTCAATTTTTAAAATAAGGTCTGTAAACTATTATTATTATTATTATTATTATTATTATTATTATTATTATTATTATTATTATTATTATTATGTATCTAATAAAACATTAAAATATTTATCGTAATAGAAATTTAATATAAATATTTTTACCACGTCCAAAAAATAATTACATTTTTAATCAAAATTTATTCATCAAAAAAATATTTAAAAAATTGAATTTTGTGAAAAATATTTATTTATTATTTAAAATTTTGATAAAAAAAAATAATATATGAATTTTGAAATATTTTTTCTATTCTTTTTATTAAGTACAGTTTCACTTAATCAAGATAAAGAAATCAATTTAACGACTAAATATTGTTATCATTATTTGAGTGTTATATTAAATGACATAAATATTTTGATATAATAATTGATAAAATTTAAATATATTAATTATAGTAGTCAATAATTTTAAACAATTATTCAAACACTAATACTTACTAATTTAATCATTAATTATGCAAAATAAAACTTCTTACATTTCAAGAGTGAAATACTAGTTTGAACTAATAATTGAATGGGGAAAGTCGTTGTTTGGGTTAGGCAAGAATTCTGGTTCAAAATGACTACCGCATTACTTTACACACACATCTATAGATGTATAAAAGTATTAGGCATCAATTCAGTGTAAATAACTTTTATTTATTTATATTACTCGATTTTATCGAATAATATCACATTTTTTATCGAATGATATATCATTCTGAAATAATTAGTTAGATATTTTGTAGAGAATGCGGATAAAATAGAGTAAATTTAATTCCATTCAATAAATTTATGATCCAACGACAAAATCTTGATAGGGTTAATCTAATATAATTTTTTTAAAAAAATGTTTTAGATTTATATAGCAGCTATACAGTACTATATAATATAAATAAGAACCCATATATATTTTTATATTATATTATATTATATCCATAAAATATTTATTGTTTTTTGAAAGCATATGTATCAAATTCTCTTTCGAACACATCAATGATAATTTATTGTCAAATCTAACACGTTCCCATCACTATAATATCTAATTATAAAATGACATTTTTTAAAAATAACTTTATTAATACATGTAATAATCAAAAAACCTAGTTATATATAAAATAATGATACCACCTCAGTCCATTATATATATATATATATATATATATATACACACACACATTTTTTTTGGAATGGACAAATTAAAGTTTTATTATTATTACAAATACAACGTGATATTTATATAAATATATATATAAATATATATATATATATATATATATATATATATATATATATCAAGTTGTACTTGTAATAATAATAAAACTTTAATTTGTTATATATATATATATATATATATCACGTTGTATTTGTAATAATAATAAAACTTTAATTTGTCCATTCCAAAAAAAATGTAAGTATAACTTAAATAAATGGATTATAATTTTTTAAATTATACTGGGTTTGGAGTTAAAATAAAGAATAACGATAAGATATTTATTTATTTATTAGTTATTTTAAAAAATGTAAATATATAGATAAAAGAAAAAAGAAAGAAAAAAAGATAGGTTTTAGTCTTTTTGGATCAAGTTCCGACGTACTGACAATGTCCACGTGGTCCCATAGCGTGTTACATCTTTGCCCGCACTATTTATTATTTGTGGTGGGGATGGGACAAACTACCGTTAGCCCATCTATCACGGTAAATCACTAAAAAAATCTTTAAAAAAAATATTTGGGTATAGAAAAAAATGTGTTTGAACTCTCTAAACTCACAAGTTTTTTTTTTTTAAAGATAAAAATTGATATAAAATATAACAAAATCTGATATTAATTATGATATTTGAGTACCAATTATTTCAGATATGATATTAATATATGAATTTTGAATATCCAAACATATATATATATATATATATATATATATATCAAATATTGGTATTATTGAGTATTTTCGAATGAAATAGGTACAAAACATTGAAAATACAGTACTAATATATGATGTTTGTCTACTAACAATTTTAGATATAATATAACATATTATATTTTTGAGTATAATCACATGTTTGGTTATTCAAAAATCATATGTAGTACCATATCTGAAACAATTGGTACTCAAATACCATATTTAAATGTTTTGCACCGATTTTTTAATCCGGAAAGAAAAATATGTCATTGATACTAGTATTTGTTATACATGTTTGAATACTCCAAAATCATATATTAGTATCATATCTGAAACATTTAGTACTTAAATATCATATATTAGTATAATATTTTTAATATTTTGTACTGATTTTTATCTGATAAAAAACATGTGGGCTCAGGAAGTACAAACATATTTTGTTGTGGATTAGCGAGTATAAACACACCATTTTTCTGACAGAGACTGAATACAAATTTAAGTTACGAGGATTTTAAACAAATTTACCTCATCTACCATATTTTCAAAAAAAGTTGCAAACACAAAAGTGATACACAAATATTTCCAAATAAGTATGATAAAAACCTAAATCCACAATGAGTTGCTTCTCATTAAAACTCATGTTTTAACCTAAACAATGCAAAACATACTTGAAATATGTTTAAATCAACCCACAATAAAAATTATGCTGGTAAATTGAATATCAGCCTATTTGATGGATCGAAAAATTATCAATTCAACTCACATATTTTATGTCACGGGGACGGGACAGCTTGAAGGGCATAAATCATTTTGTCATCTCTTTTATTTAATTTGATCGTGTGCACCTAGTTTGATGATTCAATTTGAGCTTCCGGATGAACTTTGACCCAAATTACATGAATAGAAAGGATTAGATATAGCGATCAGAATTTGTATTTTTGTGAAAAAGTTGGTGGCGTGAGGAAACAGGCACGATGGAATTATTTCCAAGTGTGAACTAAGTCAGAATTTGTAGGCATGGATTTCTTCAGTATATGTGTGCAAGATTGAAGTTGGAACCTAACCTAATTTGCAAGTCACCAGCACTTCCGAAATAAGTCTTGTTTCAGGTAAGTGACGCTTACATGTTAAATTAAGTAAATACTCAAATATAGTACATAAGTTTTTTTTTCCATGAAACATCAATTTTTTTTTTGTGTCACGTCATCATTTTCGATGATATGACTGTCGTTCCATAAAAAAAATGACTAAAATGGAACAAAAATTATAAAGTAATTAATTAAGACTATAGATTGATATACACAATAAAAATCAGGCAAAAACTTATATGCGACTGTTTCACGGGTCGTATTTGTGAAACATATATCTTATTTGGGTCATCTATGAAAAAGTATTAGTTTTTATGCTTAGAGTATTACTTTTTATTGTGAATATTAGTAGAGTTGACCTGTCTCAAAGATTAAGATCCATGAGACGGTCTTACATGAGACCCATTATAAAAAGTAATTCTCTTAGCATAAAAAATAATACTTTTTCATGGATGACCCAAATAAGACATTCGTCTCATAACATACGACCTGTGAAACCGTCTCACGCAAATTTTTTCCATCGATTTGGGCCTAGCTTCACTATGGTTTGCATTAATTCTAACAAAAAATATCATGTTCTTGATTCAGTAATACTTGTCGATTCTTCCTTCTTTCATGCGTTTGTTTTGTCCATGAGTCCATCTGTCTCAAATATAAAAATCATATTTTTTTTATCTGACCCAAGTATATGATAGCTATCTATATTTAATAATATTTTCTCTATATTTTTCGTCAATTTAGTCTTATTCATTAAATACTTATATCTAACAAATTTTTATATCATATTAAAAAACTCATAAAACAAGAGTAAAATAATATTTTTCTTTGCATTTTTAATATATTTGAAAACATATATAATTCTAAATATATGGAGGGAAGGAATATATGCTTTTGGGAAAAAATGAACTTTTTTTTTTTATTTTAGATATAAATCAACGGGTAAAGATTTGGAGTTAAAAATATTTTTTAGTTAGATGCAGAAACTAGTTTTATCTTTCTAAAAAAGAAAACAGTGTTTAATTATCTGAGAAGAATATTTTTTTAAATAGTTGAAATGACTGGAAATAATATTAGCAACTAATTATATATATATATATATTGTTTAATCATATGAAAATAATTAACAATATATTTTTTAATAATAAAATGGTCAAATCTATATAAATTAATATAAAGTGAGACTCTATCTGAGAGAAAAATATTGTGAATAGATTTCTTAAGAATTTTTTTTTAAAATAATATATATATATATATATATATATATATATATATATATATATATATATATATATATATATAAAAGTGGAATTCCCTTGCATTCTCCCCTCAAATTATCCTCATTTTTTATTTTGTTGTCACTTTGTTTTTGTTCATTGCTTCTGCTTAATCTCCACCTCCTAGGGCATTTCACCACCGTCAGCTCAGAATATATCGTTCTTCCGGCTCCCTTTTCTTTGTCTCTTCATTTATTACCAAATTCAAGAAACTTCGCCATCTTAATCACAGATATATATAGCTTCTGCAGGCCCAGCTAGTTAGATTTTCTTCTTGGTGTCGGTATATTTTGAAGAAAGATCGAAGCTACGCTAGTTTTCTGCTGGATCTGTTAAGAGCATCCAGGATAAAAAAGATAAAACAAGGTTCATTGTATAATGGGAGGGATTTGAAGTGAGATTTTTTTTATCGTGTCCGAAGCTTGTTGCGCAAGTGGGGATTGGAATTTGATCCTTTACGAAGCAGCGTTGAGATTTAGTAGCTATTATAGAAATAGTACTGTGACTGATGCTGTCTAATCAGTTCTTGGATTCTAGTCAATAGTACTTGCTTTCTCCACTTTGGATCTTTTGTTCGATGCCCCTTTCGCTTCTGCTCTGATGTAATAAGTTCATCCAATCTTCTGTTCTTGTGTGATAAGTAGAGTGCGGAAACAGCACAAAGGGTTACGTTTTCAATTCCGTGTTCAATTTGACCTCTGGTGAAAGATAGAAAGATTCAGAGCTGGCAAACAATTGGTGGGAGAGGAATACAGATGTGGGATTAATGGCGGGTAATTACGAGCATCATCTCTTGGCCCCAGATCTCCACCTGCACCAAAACCCTTCTCAGCAAAATCTTGCTTCGGAAATCCAACCCTCTTCGCCTGAAAAATATCCGGACGCTGTGGTCACCACTAGCTCCGGGGGTACTCCCACCGTCAACCGCCGCCCTCGCGGCAGGCCGCCTGGTTCCAAGAACAAGCCCAAGCCTCCTGTGTTCGTCACGCGTGATAGCCCCAATGCTCTCCGGTCCCACGTTCTGGAAGTCTGTGCTGGCAACGACGTTGTGGAGAGCGTGTCTGTTTATGCCAGAAAAAGGGGGCGTGGGGTTTGCATCCTCAGCGGCAGTGGGACAGTGTCTAATGTGACCCTGCGCCAGCCAGCATCTCCGGCGGGGAGCGTGGTGACGCTTCAAGGCCGTTTCGAGATTCTCTCGATTTCCGGTACGGTACTTCCGCCGCCTGCTCCGCCAGGTGCTGGTGGGCTATCCATATTCTTGTCTGGTGGCCAGGGACAAGTTGTTGGAGGGAGTGTGGTGGGGCCGTTGTTAGCTTCGGGCCCAGTTGTTCTGATAGCAACTTCGTTTGCAAATGCGGTGTTTGAACGTCTACCTTTGGAAGAAGAAGAGGACGCTGCGGCCCCCGCCACAGTCGCCCAGTCTCAGCCCGATGCATCCCAGTCATCCGGTGTTACAGCCGGTGGTCATGTCAGTGAGGGTGGCACCGCCGCTGGAGGCGGTGGTAGCTCCTTTTTCAGCGCCTCAGCTGCCCCCGCGGCCGGCGCAAATTACCCATTTTCCGTGAATCTATTCGGCTGGGGTAGCGAAAGCTCGGCGAGGCCACCCTTTTGATTAACACGGTCATCTTTAAAACTCTTGAAAGAAATGTCGATTCAATATCGGGTGATTAGCTAGCTAGCTTCATTGTTCTCTTTTTCTCAGGTTTCCGTATCAGTACAGTAGCAGCTTAGAAATGCCAGAAATTAAGCGAGGATCACATGTAATTTAAGGGATTTCTTCCAAACTTCATCAATTTACTGCACCTTCTTGTACTACAAATTTTACACTAGATGCTGTGATTGCAAATTGACATTTTCTTTTGTGAAGCTGAAGCTGGATTTTATGTCAGGTCTCAGTCTGGTTTTTCCATTTTTAAGTGTAAAGAGAGAAGAAAGATGAGCCATCAATGGCAGCCAGCAGCACAAGAATTAAAAATCTGAAGCCATTACATTTCCAAGGTCAGTTAATCAGAGGTCTCTTTTGTAGTATCCAAGCAAAATCGATCTTTTACATTCCGCACTCGTAAATTTGGTCATTTGTAGGACTCAACTTGCCTTTTCAGATTCTTATTTCATGTATTTATGTGTGTTTTCATATATATATATATATATATATATATATATATATATATATATATCCATTCATATGGTCATCTATATATCTATATTATATGTGTCTTCTTGTTCCATTCATGAATGTTTCATTTGAAAATTCCAAGAACTGTGTTTCTATGTTTAGAATATTTGATAATTGAAAATAGCATTGGATAATTTGAAAACCCTCGACAAAAGATAGTAAAACTAACTAGATCAAAGTTTTGCTTGCTCTCCCTGTATGATTAGTTCAATCATCAAATGTGAGATGTCTGAGACCGATATCTCTCCATGATACTTAAAATTGGTTCAATTCAAGCTACACTATCATAACAGTTGATCTAATGACGTATGTTTTACCACATTAATTAACGATATCCGTTAATGTTGCTCATATGTTAAGATATGAACGGTTGGATACACGATTAGGATACTGATGGTATAAGGGTAGCATCTCATCAACCCTTAACTTTCATTGTTATAGTAAACCTGTTTGTGAAGCAAATTCAATGTCATTAGAGAATGAATTGGATTATATGGACTGGGAATCCTCCATGACAAGATAGGGATACAAAATACGACTATTTTCGAATAATCGGTTTACGCCGCTGGCTGGGAAGATGTTCCGGTTTACGCCGCTGGCTGGGAAGATGTTCCACTTACATATAACTGATGGTTATATAATTACCACTATAATTTATGTACCTTACAACACCAATGGATTCGAATGCATTGTTTATTTATTAGACATAAATTCCATATTTTTATAGAAGAAATTTATTATTGTTTTCGAAAATAACAAACATTATACAAATATGAAAATAGCCTCCAAGTAATTAGGTTATAGTCGTGATACGATTATTGATTATTCTTGCGCATATTGATTAGATATGGCATTCCTACTTTCTTTTTAGTTGAATTTTTTTTATTGAATCTCATATCTTTTTAGAAAAATGGACCTTAATATACCTTCACACACATTGTAACACAATTGTTTTTTCCATGAGGTCTATTTTTTTAATACACGTCTCTTCTTGAAAAAGAATAATACTCATGTTCGTTAAAAATCCATATCTAGAAGATATCCTACAACATGGCATGATTATCTTCGTCTAATTGCCCTTGAACAACAAGATTGATTCAGAACCTCGGGTAAAAGCAAAACGCCATAGATGGAACAAGAAAAGTGACAACAAGATTGATTCAGAACCTCGGGTAAAAGCAAAACGCCATAGATGGAACAAGAAAAGTGTTTTGTAGTATGAAATGAGATCTCGCCGTTAGGGTGTTGTTTTACGATTACATATAATAGTAGATATTTATCTATACATGTGTGGTCGACAGTAGACTCAGCGTCTAATGATCTCTTTTAGGTTCAATCTGAGGTTATTGTTCTATGTGAAATTTATCGTTTTGCAGTTTCTTAACGTAGATTATCTATCTCCATATATGTATATATGGGTGGGGGTGGTTTAGGGTTGAAGAGGGTATGTAGAAAGAGGACCAGAACTTTTTAGTTCCATAGTAATGTTTGTGTAGTGTTAATGAGTGGCACACGTTTCAATGTACATTGCCACTTCTGACTCATTCCTTTTACTTTCTTCTTTAATGCTATCCACACAAATCAATCCCATCCCATCTTCCTGGGGATATTCAGAAATTTGTATTTTGCCCCCTCATTTACCAAAATCTTGCACCAACCGAACCTGTGGTTTATAATAAAATAAAATAAAAAAATCGTATTTCGTCCTCACAAATAAAGATTAGTTAGCAAAATATTTTTTTTTTACAAAAAAATGATATTCTCATGTATTTTGAAAACAATCAAGTACAGTTAGAGATGATCATTTTTTAAGATGAACTTTGACCAAAGTTTCGATCAAGATCACCAAATTTTCAAAAGAAACGAATAAAAGTATATGATCTCGCCGTAAGTAAGCCATTTGAGTTTATTTCCAGCTTAACAATCTTGGATGAACACGCATACTTTACCAAGAAAATTGGCAGCAGAAAAGATCATGTAATCCTGTCAAGTAGTCAAAAGTAACACAAACGATACACATTCGTCTTGCATTTCAGAAAGCTGAAGTTAAATTGGAAAAAACAAATCAAAGCAAAAAACCACCATAGCCTTCTTACTATCATTGATCTAAACTCAGGAAGACCTTTGAAACCCTACTTAATCTGCTCATGGTGCAATACTAGTCACACACATTTACAAACTCAGAAGCTTCTGCAATCAGTTGGGTATGCTTTTGCAGTTTCATGAATCATAAGGAAAAATGCTGAATCTTTACAGAAGTCGAATATTTAGCTGCATTTCTTTGACTGCTCAAAAGGAACGCGAACAAAGAGACGTCCATGCATGCTAATGAACGCAGAAGTCCGTCGTGGATTGATCCTCACAGGAAAGCTAATAATCTGAATAAAATGTTAATTCTACATCTTGGCTCTTCAACATTGCAACAAAACAAAGGATATTACAGATACAGTGGATGCAAATAGTACAGATTGTGAGAAAACAAACGAAAATGTGGAACAAATCATTCTAGCTCAAATAAATTATGAACTGTAATAAACAATATAATCTTATTTCATTTCGACAAGGAACAAGCATTTTAGGTTGCACTTTGATCGATGACTTTGATTTGGACTAATGTATTTGATTTATGGGAAGATTTGAGGAATATATTTCAAATGACATCAATATTGGATGTATTTAAAATCAAGTGCAATTGTTATTGAAACTGAGCAGCTAGATACAGAATGGATTTGAAATTCCTTTGAATTTTGTCATTGAAGCAAGTCAATAAATTTATTGATCATTTAAAACGAGCACAACTTTGTCCAGTTGCTAACTTTAGAATCTAGTCAATGAGAAACAATGCACGAACTTTGCATTCGTAAATGGAACCATACAAGATTAATAAGTTGCTAAGATATAACATAGATTTCTAAAAATGAAGTGCGAGATTACCTTTTGGAATGGTGCAACTCCCCAAGGATCACCAACTTGTTGAGGCTGACCCATTATGACCAAACGTCCAGCAGGATCCGATTGAACTCGTACCTAAGCACACCAAAAAAAAAATCATAAATATGATTCGGTGTCTAAGTCCTAATTTGACAGCTTTAAACTGAGAAATTGCAAGCATAATATATGTATGCAATTCGTGTCAGCCCTTAACAGAGGGAAACAAAAGCCACGCTATTAGGTAAATTGCTTGTTGGTGGACGGGAACACCAAATTTTTTTATCATGGCCGCAACAAATATTGTGCGATGAAAGAATATCAAACCAAAAAATTCGGTTACTGAGGACATTCTGAAACTCTGAGTGAGAATCCCCATTTTAATCTCCAACCAATACATAGTTTAGAAGAGATGTAAGCGGAATATCCATCAAACCTGGGAAGTAAGAACCACACAAGTATGAAATTTGTTTTCCTTTGAAACTCCATGATCAGGTCCCAGTGTAAATAGACAGTTACAGACAAAACCCATTAATATGGGTAATACACATAATGACATAACTATTATCCTCTTTCACCAATTTTTTTTCTTTTCAAGCTTTCTTTCACTATTTCCACTCAAGAAGATATCCTCTGCATATAAAAAAAATCGAGAAACTACGGATCCAACAACGTGAGCACTTTTTTTTACTAAAGAACAGTAGAAACATGAAGAGGGTGTGACATTCTATTCTAGTTTGTGTGCGGGCGGGGGGACCGATAGCCACCTAAAGGTGAAGGTGATTTTGCAAGAAAAGCCATTAGTACGCACCTCTTCACTTAAAAGCCCGGGGACCAAGCCATAAACTTCAAAGCAATCTCTCTGCACACCAAAACAAGACAAATTTAATTTTTTTTCGTGTTGCAAATAAGCGCATCTTGAAGAAAGGAAAGTCAAAAGTTGGAACCAAACATACAGTTTCCCGTACGCTAATCTTCACCCAATCAGCTGAGGGGCCAACATCAACAACTGGTGTCAGCGGCCTGCCAACAAATAGTACTTTGAAAAATGATAGAAAAATGGACAACATTGTCACAAGTAGGATTCAATTTTCTGATTGAAAAAATTAGTTCAAAAGGCGAGTACAATTGCAGCAACGGTGCCACAAACAAGCAATACACCATCAACTACTAGTTTAAAACATATTCTTTGTATCAGGCTTGTTAGTTTGGAATAGAAGTCTAGGGTATGCTTCTCCAGAACCTAATTAAAAAGAAACAGAGAGGAGCAAGCATAATCCAAACTTTCAACCACTTTTTATACAAGTATTTTAGAGAATTCAATTGACCAAGAGAATTAATACACTTGAAGAAGTTTTGCAATAATTTATGGATGAATATCTAGCACACAAAATTTTCATCGTACACATGTAGCATACATTGTGAATTGTAAGCACCACTTCGAATTAATAATAATATGTTACAAGCCATACAAGTATCATCTTCACTGTGACACAACTACTAAAAGATCAAGACAACCAGCCAGAAACAGCTTAAGCTTGGTAGCTTGATGTGCTACAACCATTTCAAATCCAAACCCAAATCCATGCACTTGTATCAAATCTATTTCAGATCTCAATTCATATCAGAGACAACACATCAATCTGCTACATCAATATACCTCAAAAAATATATTATTACATGAAAAAGGATTAATCAAATCACTCTTGCAGCTCATGACATGCATTTTAATAGATCAATTTTACTCAAAATCAAAAGATGAACTTATAACCTCCAAACAAAATCAGATCACTCGTAACAAACCACCAAAAAAATAGGAATGAATATATCATAACCCAAACTTAACTGCTTAGATGTTTCAGTTCGAGATGTGTTGATTTCCGCATCATTTGGTTTTTTCCGTTTTATTGAGCCTGGTCCACACATCAATTTTAGTGTTAATTAACAAACCGAAACAATATGATACATCAGGTTGAGGTCACAATACAATAGACTTTTCATTTACATCTACATTTTCCAAAATATTTATCTGAAGAGCATCATCCATTTCAAAAAATTAAAAGCTATCTTACCAATATTCTTGATATTTTTCTCACAAATTGCCATATTGCCAGGATTCTTGCCCTATAAAATTATAATAAAATTAAAAAAATTCACATGATGCAACAATAGCAAGCTCAAAGGCGTGCTTTCGGATGCCAATGACCACAAACCTTCATAACCGGCTCTCCAGCTTCACCGTGACCTGAATGGTGGGCATGCGAACCTTGAATAGAACGAGAGGCATTGTCTCTTCTATCCCTTTCTGACCCAGATCCTTGATAACCATTTCCCTGAGGAATTATTTAAGAGGATCAAAATGGAAGATTATATAATGAATTTCCTGCGACACAACCAATTTTTTGTAGCCAAATTAACAAACAAGAACAGATAAGAGCATACAAATCAACCTACACCATACAAGCATGGAAAGATGATAACATAATAGTTATACTTGCACATTAAGTAGTAATTTGGAATACATTTGGGCACTGTTAGGTTTGTGCGATGGTGTGGCGAAAGAAAAAAAATAGTATGATTATTAAAATGATATGATAGGATGATAAATAGTAATTGAGTAACAATATGGTGTATGCGATTCAACATGAAATAATTAGTGCGGTTAAATAGTAAATTACCATTATATCATTACAAATTATTTTAATTTTTCAGTTAACCTTTTTAAACATTTCCTTCCATCTCAGTCAATTCTTTCCACCAATTTTGCTCCATCTCTCCCCAGTATGTACCCCCGTGATTTTTTTCCACCACTTTTTCCCATCAATTTTCACATTCTTGAAGATTATAGTTCCCCTTTCAACCAACAAAAGAAGATAATTTCTATATGAATTGATTGCTGAATTTAGGCTAAAGCGAGTGCAGAGGCTGAGAAGACGAACACTGCCGCAACTTCAAACAAATTAGGCACCTCGGAAAAGAAGGAAGAGCAGCACGACAATGCCTGCTTGAGGCATGACCGTGAGGAATCCGAGATGGAATTTCCGATTCAGTCTATTAGCTCCAAAAAATCAGGGAATTCAGTAAAGATGATACAAACTTATTTTGTGCAAATATATACAGAAATTGCAAGAGTGATGTTTGGCTCTTCTGCAACAAAACGGGGTTTTCCCAATGATTATCGATTCCAACCACCAAAAATTCTTGCATATATAACTGAATCTCAATCCAAAATCAAATCAGTATGAATTATATATCCTTTACAAGCAACACATCAAACAGCTTACCTTAAAAAGATGTCTTGATACACTAAAGCCTAAGAAACATCCAATTCCCTGAGATATTACTAGGATTTCTAAATGTACAACAATGAAATTACCTAATACATAGAAAAAATTCAGTTTCCGACTCTAGAAGGGAAGCATTGCAGGGTGGGTGCACGAGAGACTCAAAAAAAAAAAAGAAAAAGAAAGAAAGACAGACAGAAATCAGAAGAAAGAAGATACTGACAGGACAATAATCTACATGTGTATTATCTTATCAACGGATATTTGATTCTTTCATCAATGTTATTCTACAAAAATATCATTAATATTTCTGCACAGCTACATAAGAAACTAGATACTCTACCTGATCAGATGTGAGACATCATGAAAAACAGAAACCGAGGAAAACTGCAACGTTCCACTTTTTGGGGTAAAATAACATGTGATTAGAGGATAAAAAAACGCACCTCACTGTCAACACCAGAAGCTTCAGGTTCAGGGGGCTGTACTTCTGGGAGTTGAAGCTTTCCACTTTGTGTCTTGTGTCTTTCATATTCCAGGACATACTATGCATGTGGATAGGAAATTAGGTCATCAAATGTAAGAAAAGCATAGGACTTAAATCAGAAATAATAGAACAATATGAACCGATGCTAGAGTGCACTATACAAGAATGCGCAAATTTTATTCTAATTTAATCCCTTTCCCAATTGCTCAGGGCAAACAAGATAACCGGTTACAGCATATATTTATCCAATCAATACAGTTTCCTTGCTCTAATTTATCTCTTTCATAAGTTTCTAGGAACAAACAGGATTTTCGTTCAACTCATATTTATCTCCAAGTATTTTAAGTGATATAAGGTACTCTATTCTTTGAAGTGAATCGTACGGAAATGATACTACTAAAAAGGTACGGTAAACCCGGAACTGGGATTCTAATCCTTAGTTTTCACAATTTTATTAGCAGACCAGAAATTTCAAAGTTAAGAGAATCTCAATTTCAAAAAATGAGGCAGGTCCTGCAATTACATCAGCCACTACCGATGGATGCAAATCAAAGCATTGTTGCACCAACAAATGAAAGTTGAGCCCGAATTGTCACCTTTTCGTAGAAACTTTGGAGTGCCCAATAAATTGTTGTGCATGACCTGTAGAAGAAAAGATGAGATCAACTAACCAACTTTCATAACCTCTCTCATAATGCTGACGAAAACAACAAATTATGTTGATTACTCACAGGCTGTACAAGAATGCCAACAGAAGCCTCAAGAAGTGGAAAACAAAGTATTCAAAAATGTTTTCCTTTCACGCAAAATCAGAGCTAAAGTTATGAAGTACACTAAATATATCCCTTTAAATTTCATAGCAGACCATAATTTATGTCCTACATCATCGAACATTGATGAAAGCTATTCCAACTGCAATGCATCGCAACCATTTGAAGCACACACTAGCAATTCAAAAACATAAGTAACTCGAATAAAATTAATTTAAAGAACTGTATTAGTTTTATAGAATGTTAGTGACCCTCGCCTGACCATTAAATGAGATGAGAACTCTGAACATGCAAACAAGAATTGTCATGAATTTCCGAAAGACGGCCTTACTTTGGTGGGTGGAATGACTCACCAACCTGCCTCCACAACTTGTATCCAGTTACCTAATTACAGATCCACAAAAATTCATAAGGACTGAGCTCAAAGCCAAAAACCATTTTTTTATTAGGTTTCCGTGCATGTACCAAATGTATATTTCAAGAATGTTGAGATTCTAGTCCAGTAGGAAAGCATAACATGACTTTTGCTGGAAGATTGTAAGCACCATGCTAGTTGGTAGATATTATGGTTATAGCTCAAAGTTCTATGAGTTAGCAGCATGAAAGTGCAAGGTCTCCAAGGCTAGTTAAAGTGATTGTGCCTCGAATAATTCACCAGTAGGAAAAACAAATGCAAAATCATACATCCAAATTTTCCAAGAGTTAGGAATTGCATGCAAAATATTAGAATATTCGAGTTCATTTTTGTCCTGTTTGTATATCATAGATTTAATGTTTTCCATTGATTTTAAGCACAAACTTGATCTAATATTCATTTATGGTCATATTATAGGAGAAAAGGACCTAAAGAAGTGAATAAAGCACGAAAATCAAAAAAAGCAAACCAGAAAAATGCTGCCAGAAGGGAGATATTATGCCTATGTATTTAATTATAAACTTATTGATTTGAATTTCATATTCGAGTATTATTTTGTCCCTTATTATTTGTTCTTACAATTTATTTATGTTTTTTTTGTTTTGTTTACCTTCAATTTATTGTTCATAGATTAAATATTAAATATATTTGAAATATGACACTCGGGAGTGGAGATTTTGAATAGGAGTATTGGAAAATACAACCTAGGATTGTTCTAGAGTTTAGGAGGCCTACAATTTATTTTGAGTCGTTGAAAGATAATCATATAATTTGATTAAATTATTTTGATGCTTGATTTTTATAAGGATATCGAAATCGACATTAGAATAATAAATTTACTTGGCACTCAAGATAGTGAACGAATAACATTTAAGGGTTTCGGCCTATAGATTGGAATAGGTGATTTTATCAGTTGCTATGATTTACATGAATGATATTTGAGTGAAATCTTGTATCTAAGACCCATCTCAGATTCTGTACCCAAAGTCGTCCTTGAAAGTTTACATTATTTAATTTGTTTTAGTTTATTGAAACTTTAAGCCTTTATTTTCTAAATAAATTGAGATTATTAATTTTTCAATCATCATGAGAACAATAAATTACTAGCGAAAATCACGCAACATTCGTTCATTCCGTCAAGAGAATGCCTAAAGCTCGTATATAATGACATGTAAGTTAGATTGTAAAGATAATGAAAGGGCAAAGAAAACATATAGGCAAAACAGCAAGGATCCAATAAAAAAAATTACATGTGACTGAAAAAACAAAAAGATCTGACTTCATTCAATAAAAATATTATTTCAATAATTTTCTACTCAGTTCCAATAAGCACTTTGTTTTTTCTCTATTAAGAGGACTAACAAACAATTTCCACCTCAAAGGTCAAATGGCAAATAACGAGCTAACTAATAATAACATATAGCTGTCAAAACGGGTCTGCCCACAACCTGCGGGTTGGGAAATTATCAATTCAACCCGTCTATTCCCCTCAATTTTTAGTCATATTTGGAGGTTTGGGACTAGTTGAGCAATTGTTAACCCAACCAGTCTATTTGGCGTGCAGAGCCAACCCATTTTGAAGTCTCTACTAACATAGACAACAAATGTTTCGTTCTTTTCTCAAAATAAATGAGAAAAATTGGCAGTGCAGGATTGTGGAAGTATAAGATACATAAATGAGACAAGCTGTGAGCAAGAGAGATAATCTCAATTGCATAAAGGCAACCATATATATTCCAAAAGCCAGTTTAAGTTCAATTGACCCAGCACAAGACCATGGAAAACAATAATGCCTCGAAATTTTGTTTCTGGAATCACAACCAAGGTTCTGTAACTGCATTTGTTAACTTATCATGCCAATTTTTCTGTGTCACGGAATGATATTGGCTATCACATAACATTTTTATTTTTTATGAGATGTAACAGATTTTTAAAATTTTCTCAGCATTGCAAAATGATATCAAAATTTTAACCATCATGGAACGTTCTTTTTGCTAAGTTGTTGGTATTTGGCGGATGACTTTGTTTTCTCAAAATAATATTTTTAAGCCTTCTTCTAATTTTTTCTAATGAAAAATCAAATAACTTTTTTCCAGAACAATTTCAATTTTTTTTTTATTTTTTCCCACAAAATTCACGTAGTCACTGGGACTGTTCCATTGAAATGCCAATAAAACTACAACTGTAGCTTCTGTGACGCCCTCTGTGACCATGCCCTCAAACCATGATCACAACTACTGCACAGAGCCAAACATTTCAGATAATTGGATGATGGATATGTACTTGCATTCCTAGAACTTGGCACATGGTACTTTCCAGTTTTTACCACAGAAATATGTCAAAATGCTTAAGATGCAATATAGCACATAAAAATGGAAAATATCTACAATGGCCGTCCCATACTGCGACAAAAGTCAGCCCAACCAGAACACAGAAATCAAAAGGCATCATCATTGCAACACAATTCCAGCAAGATAATGTACATGATGCATAACAAAAATCTTATGTCAATAACTGCTAGAGATTCATAAGAAGTTCAGTGAAACATAAATTGTTATCCCTTAACTGGTATTGGCAGAAAAGTTTAGCTTGGATTCACAAAGTTCCCTTCAGCAAGAAAGTTATGTTATTAGTTATTATTATTTACTCACCCTTATTGACTGACATACATCATGTAATAGCGTGTTTTAAATAATAGTTTTCAAGTTTCAACGAAGGAATGGCATAAATAGGCATAAATAATAAGTCAAGAAGAACAGAGGGATCTACTGTGGTAAATGAACTATTTCATAGGTTTGTGTTGTGTGTGAGTGTAAACGTAAACACTGATATATGAAAAAAGTAAGAGAAGGAAGAAAGTGCGGGAAAACACGAAGGGTGAATATGGAAAGGAACACAAATGAAGTTGAATATGGTGTGTGGTCGATGTAGTATGCCTTGCTATTGGGAAAATGATAACAGATGCAGCTGTAGTCCGTCCAAAGCTGAAGTACTGGCTCCTCCACTACTTTACAAGCACAAGGCACATCAAGGCATGTGGGCAGCCTGGTGTAAAGAGGTCTAGTACTCTGCTGAAGGCAATACACGTTCTTATAGAAATAAGACGCATTTCGGCATAACATTCTACAAATTATCTATTTGATAGAAGATTACATTCGAGCCTTTAACGCATGCTAAGGCACACATTTGAAGGTCAAGCAAAGCACTTCATTAAAGGGTCTCTCCCTAAACTTGCGTCTAAGCACAAGGACTGAGACTCGTTGAGGCTTGACTCTTTAGTTTAGGCACCCGCCTTATTGCCTTTTGATTACTGGGTTTCGGGCTGAAAGTTAGCTCTAATAACAGATAATAACAAAATGGACTATCAAGTATGCCGAAGTAAGAAAAATGAGGAACTTCATTTCATACCCGGTCATAGCCTCCCAATCTTATCACACATCTCCATAACCTAGCAACGAAGAAAGGAAATGAATCTTTACCTGACAACCGGCTCATAAACAAATCAATGCACAACATACTTTAGGAAATTTAGCGGCTCTCCGTTAACTTCCAGTGGATTAAAGTCCATTGCCCTCTCCCGATGAAAACTTTCAAGTTCCTTCATAAATGTTGCTTGTTCATCCGGTGTTCCATCATCATCCTCTGCCATCTAAGAAACAAAGAAAAACCAACTTAAATCTGAGATTCTCGTTGCTTTACATCCCCAATCACACTCACTTTTACAACTTTACTTTTATAATCCCACGGTTATTATATTACCGGAGGTAGCATAGCTTGAGTAAATATGGTCTCGACCGTATTCCCATCGTTGAATGCAGCTTCCTTACTTTGTTCTTTCAGCTCATCTTTAACTTCTTCACCCTCATTCACATTTGCTACGTCTTCCATTTCTTCATCCTCATTAAATCTCCGACTTAAAAGATCTTCACTAGATGATGGTTTAGTAGGAAGCTGCTTATTTTCACTAGAATTATTCCCAGCAACAACAATTTCCGCGGCCTTTGGTTCCACTGCAATAGCCAATGATTTACCCATAAGCTCCCTATCTTCACCACAATTATTCACAGCATTGACGTTATCAGTGGCCTCACTATTGGGGCTAGTTTGGCCTTCCATTAGACTCGAAACAATTTTATTGTCTTTTGAAAAATCTCTTGATATATTATTCTCCTCTCCACCGTCCTGTTTGTTTTCCGACTCCTGAACATTACTCCCCAAATCATTCTTTCTTTCGTTTTTCATTTGCCCATCAAAAGATCCCTCAGCATTCATGGGTTCATGGACCTCGTTCTTCGGGTTAATTTGGATTCCCATCCGACTCCTAGCAGTGTTAATAACTTCTGATTCACAGGGAGCTTCTTCTCCCTTCTCACTTTCCTCTGCATCCTCCGCGATAGCAGTTGCATGGGTGGATTTTTCTTCTTTGCTGTTATTTTCTGACTCTTTAACATAACTTCCTGAATCACGATGGTGATTTTCAGTGTCCTCCTTCTCTATATCACTCTTATCCATTTTGATATCTACTCCAAAATATCGATATTGCTTCCATTAGACGTTTTCAATGTTGAAACTTTTCAAAATCAGTATGTGGGGAGTGGAGAATAAAAACCCATGAGTAAAATCACAAGATAAAAAAAAATTCTAAACATTTGTCCAAACAAAACAAATCACAATTCCATCGAAATTTATTATCCGCCAGCCACCACCGCCGTCTATAACCCTTTTCTTTAATTAAGAAACAGCTTGAATTGCCGCGCATGGACAAGATAAAAAAAAAAAACCACAATCAAATAAGTGGAAGAATATTGAAAAAACCGGCCAAGAAAAACATCGTTATGTCATACTTAACTCAAGATTCACATACGGAACGTAAAACAACACACATCACATCAAATACAGCTGAAACAGGCGAAAAAACTCGCCTGAAACAAGAGGCCGCGACAGAGTGCAGTGCTTTGGTGGCGCAATTCAGACCCAAATCCAGGGCTTGTGTTTTCAAGTTTCTTGAATTGGAGGGAAATGAGGAGGAATTGTGGGCGTAAAAATTGAAAGAAATGGCAAAGGCGAAAGTAAGATTGGGAAAGCTTGAGAAATTGTTCGGTAAGTGATGTGTTCTACGTGAGAAGAACACTCCCTGCACAAATACAATACGGTTGGTAGTTTCGCAGACCCAACGCTCAAAAAATAGAGGGAAATCTTGACATCCGTAGCATTATGTTATTTAAAAAATAATTAGAAATTCCATGAATACAACATATTATTATATTTTTTTTCTAAATTTATTGATTTTGAATTTAAAATATATTCATATTTACTATATTATTAAACTTGAACACTTATTACTAATTAATTTTGATATTTCAACTTGATATCAAAGTTTTTTTTTTTACAGATTTATCCCTCGTGATATTTGTTAGCTAACTTTATTGACGTGAATTTTTTGTAATTTGTGTACATCTATCTATCATTTTTCGATTTTTTCTCTACTTTATCTATAATTTATTTAAAACTATATCAGTAAATCTTATCTAATGTTATAAGTAAATCTCGTGTCCATGGTCGTAGCACGAACATCCTCAACATATTTGATAAAGCAGCTAGCGAGAATGAGTCACGAACAAATGGACAATGATAGAATCATAATTAGTAATCAATCCGAATTAGAAATTTAAACTCTTTGAATTTTTTTTTATTTTTAATTGAGTTATCCAAAGTAATATCAAATTAATCCTGATATAATACATAAAAAAAATTGAGTTATCCGAACTATATACGAGTCCGGACATGGACGTCCCATGAGGTCTTGCATGACCATGGATTTGTGGTGGCGATTCAATCTTAATCATGGTCGCACGTTTTGGGGGGATACGTGTCAGCAATTTCAAAATATCCAAAAGGGAAACCTATCTAGAAATTATTATTTGGAAAAGTAGAAGTAATTATTTATTTCAAAAATCGTGACTTATTAATTGTCCCACATCGGTTGGATAATAATCTTGGTGTTGTATATATAGGGTTGGACAATCTTTCCTTCTTGAGCTAGTTTTTTGGGGTTAAGTTAGGTCCAAGTCTCAATCTTAACATGGTATCGGGTTCCACTGTTATATGTTGGACTGTCTATAATTAGACAATCCGTTCTACCCATAATTGGGTCATTTGTAAACTCCACGCTTAAAAAAAATTAAAAAAAAAAACTCTAGGTGGAAATAATTTATAGTCAAAGGCTGAATGAATTATTGGTATATACGACCAACGAATCGTAGACTTTGGTCTTATTATATACACCGACAACAAAAGGCCTGAGTGAATGGTCAGTTTTGACACTTACAATATAAAAACAAAATACACCAAATAATTTGAAAAAGGTGTTTTTAGAATGCTAATCGAATCGGAGATTCGGAAATTGGACAATCGATCTTTCAAATCTCGTCGGAGAACACTGAAATTAGCCGGATCACCAATCAATTGTCTCAATAGAGCTCCTGCAAACCTAGCGGTTGGCAATTTGCTGAACCAAGGGCTACCATGGCACACAGACGAAGTGGGTTTGACCTCTGGTCCAAGAATAAACTAGATATGCTGAGTTGGTAAATGGAATTGGGGATGATTCGGTTTTCAGTGAGAAATTAGTATATGTAAAGATGTAAATGAATCAAGTCGTATTATTTGAAACTCGATTCGACATAAACTTGTTTGAGCTAGTTTAATAAGAGAGATAAACGAACGACCAAACTCAAATCTTACTATATTTAGTTTGTTAACTCGTGAACAGTTTGTTGGTAGGCTCGTGAGTCACATTTTAGATGTAAAATAATTGTTTTTGATATTTGATTTATCGATTTTATAGTTTACTTATGAAAAATATAGAACAATCTATTAAATTTATTTGTTAATATAAAATTACAAATTTTAATAAGAATATAATTTCGATTTTAATGAGTATTTTAAAATCTATATTTATTAAGCTCGTTTAGGCTCGATAGAAGATCAAATAAACTCGTGAGACATGTATATATTTTTGTTAAATAAAGCTCGAGCTCGACTCGATTATAAGCGATTAAAACTCAAACATTCAAGAGTTCGCACCAACTCGACTCGACTCAATTACATCCCTAAGTATATGTGACAATTTTAAAATTCCGTCTAATTAAAAAAAAATAAAGATGAATAAGTATCATCGTCTGACAAAAACGCCCAATGATATAATACTAAAATTATATTCTATCTTAGAAAATATAAAAGGGAAGTTGGTGAAAAATCTCTAATCAAAACATTTTTTTGGGTTCACTTTTTATCCACAAAATTGTCGTACTATGTCATACAAAATGTGGTACACTCATGTGAAAATAGTGGTACTAAAAAAATATCCAAAAACTGAACACAAAAAAAATCGACGATTAAAGACAAATTTCTCGAAACATAAACGAGACAATATAAAAAGATTCCGAGTTTTCGTGGACAAAAAAGAGTAACGTGTTGAAATGATGGAAGACGACATGATGTTTGATGGAAAGTAACCTTAGCCCTACATGATTTTGGGGGTGGTTGGTATGGGCTTAGATAAAAAAAAAAATCTCAAAGGAGTACAAGTCAAATTCGATAGGTTGTATTTAATTCCATGGATTTTAATTTTATGAATTTGATATATAATTAAATATATTTTTGTTGTTTCGAGAGGTAAGATTATAAATGTTAAATTCATTATTATGTGTTTATATAATATTTCATGTTAGTTAAGATTGATTTCAAGTTCACACAGTCACGAGTGGATTTAATATTTGATCTATTTTCATGGTAAACAATAAAATCATAATCGAAATACAATAATTTCAAATCCATCGATCCAAAGTGGACCATCTAAAAGAGAACAGCCAACTAATTAGATAGCAATTCGAACTTTTTAACAAAGAAATAGCAATTGGCAAAAGAAATTTGAATACCTCCACGTAATCACGTACGTCATATTTAGGGACAGTGCATGCGTTTACGTGTATGTTTTGATTCCTAACTGCTTAATTTATGTGCACGCTAGAATCCAATCCAATCTGATGCATGCATGTATTTGTTTGTTTCCCATGAATCAATATTTGTCTTTTCTTTTTCCTGGTAATTAAAAAATAAATAAAAATTCGTTCTTTCTCGTCTTTTTTTCCTCCTGATTTTTCATAGAATTTCTCACAAATAAATACAAAGTACATATATTTACATCTATTCTATTTTTGTAAAATTGAGGATAGGATAGAAACCGTCAACGATACCAAAATATGTGTATTTATTTTTTGCATCTCCATTATAGATAAATTCACCAAAAATGTTCTCTATCTCTCTTTATTTTTTTATAATTTTGATTACGAGCCAGTAATACGTGCATCGGTATAATAATCTATATAAATAATGTAAAAATTTGTGTGAGACGGTCTCACGGGTCGTATTTTGTGAGACAAATATCTTATTTGAGTCATTTATAAAAAATATATTATTTTTTATGCTAAGTATATTATTTTTATTGTGAATATAGATAGAATTGACATGTCTCAAAGATAAAAATTCGTCAGATCGTTTCACAATATACTATTTCATAAATCTCTTACTATTTATTAAGGCTGCGTAGGTTAGAGTAACTTCCTTGGTCTGTTTTTTAAAATACCTAAAATATCCTTCACCCCCACTCTCTACATTACTAATTATATATATTAATAAAGTGTTAAAAAATAAAAACAAGTCACATGTAATTTAGTGGATAAAACCTATGTTTCTTAATCATGAGGTTGTAGGTTCAATTTTTGTTTGGGTCTTTTTTATTCTTTTTTAATTTATTTTTTAGTTCATATATCAAAATTATAATGTAGCCACTCATTATTTTTTATAAATATATTTTGATCCTCATTTAAATATAAATCAAATAAATTATAAAAATATATCGTACAAGCACAAGCGTTGTTGTACTAGTATAAATAAATGGTAACCCCACCATGCAGATTGTTCCCCGTCACTTTCTAACTGTACAGAATTTTATTTTGGCAGCATTCGTTAAATTTTACAGAAGCTTGCTAGCACGTTGAGCCGATTCATCTTCGATAGATTCTTGGCTGGTAATTGATTCTATTATGCATGATAATTATTCTATTCCGCGTGAAAATGTGTTGATTATCGAAGGGTCGATTCATTAATTCTGCATATTTCTCTCTTCGTTTTTCCACCTTTTTGGGTGTTTACAACGCGTTTCTTGATTCAAAAATTGTAATTTTTCTGCGTGATGTTTGATTACCATCGCCGGGCAATAATTGTGTACGGGCCCAGGAAAAAAATGAAAAAATAAAAGAAAGAAAAAGAGAAGGAATTCGAGGAAATTAGAGCAGATCGTGATGCACTAGAATCTGCAAAAGCTGAAAAAGACAGGCCTTTTGGTGTCTTCCAGTTGATTAATTGATAATGGAAATGGTAAATTCTAAGTATAAAATCTGTGTTGTGAATGGAAACACCTATTCTTAAATGTGTGTGTGTGTGTGTGTGTGTGTGTGTATAAGTTTAGTCTTTTAGAAACAGTGCAAGTGAATTCTCTTTAAATGTTCTTGATTGAAATTCAAGAATCATCCGTGCATGTACTGAGTTGCTGGCATTGAAACAGCAGGTCACGTTTGATTCTCGAAGTTCAATTAATCAAACATAATTTCTTGGAGGATCCGAGATTGTGTGATTTTCAAAATGGGACTTTTGGATCTCTTCATTGCCTCATCGATTCCTATGCTGAAAGTGCTTTTGGTGACTGGACTGGGATCATATCTTGCTTCAGACAGTAGTAACATTCTTGGAGATGATGCAAGGAAGCATATGAACAATGTAAGCATTTGATCTTCGTCTTGAATGTTTGAGCACAGCCTTCAGTTATCTTCTATTATGATATATCCATGAAACATTATTCATAAGATTCTTTGAAATAATTTCAGTGTCTTTTGTGGACAGGTTGTTTTCTATGTATTCAATCCGGCACTCGTCTACAGCAACTTAGCCAAAACGATAACATATGAAAGCATGGTTAAGCTGTCAGAAGCAATCTTGCTCTGTCCTTTTACTTCCATGCTTTATCGATTTCGAATATAAGTCTGGCTGATTTTGCAGGTGGTTCATGCCTTTTAATATTCTTTTCACGTTCATTATTGGTTCGGTCCTCGGATGGGTGGTCATTAAAGTTACGAGAGCTCCTATTCATCTCCGAGGGCTTGTTATAGGTTGTTGTGCTGCAGGTACTTCTAATGAGCTTTAAATAAATAGTCTCCCCCGCCGGGGTAAACTTTTCTGTAGTCGAGTATATTTTTTGTATATGATCCCCCTAAGTTGATTTCCAGGCTCTGCCACAGCATAAATAGGCACCAGTTGTAGTAACTAGTAACATTACTGAAGTTTAATGTTTTCTTTTTGCAAGTCACTGATGTTTCCTTCATTATGTTAAATGATACACTGATTAATGGTTAGTAGATAACAAAAGGCATTGAGTTACATTGTTCATGCATAATGCATTCAGAAAGCATCCTTTAAAAATTATTTTTACTATGTTTCCGATGAATTAAAGGAACCGATTGGGTCATAGTTTTCACGAGAGGTATGTGATAAGGGCAAAAAGAAGAAGAAAACAATTGAGGCTCGCATTTCTGTTATATCGAATAATTTAACCGGAACCTGATATGTTCACTATATTTGTATGATCAGGGAACTTGGGGAACCTGCTTCTCATCATAATTCCAGCAGTTTGTAAAGAGAAGGGAAGCCCATTCGGAAGTCCTGATGTTTGCCATACATATGGAATGGCTTATGCTTCTCTTTCGATGGCCGTAAGTTTTCAGCTAACAACGCTTGCTTGTTAGGAAACATGAACAATCATTATTGATAATAGGTCAACGATGATTCTTAAAGGTCATGTATTCCGTAAAGTTAGTTTTGAAATGGTATTATGTTTCTTCTTATTCTTCTTCCGGTTTAGATTGGGGCAATTTATCTGTGGTCTTATGTGTACAACATCGTCCGCGTATCATCAAGTAAGAGATCGATGGAAGTTGAAATAAGTAACTCTCCAAAAGCAAGCTCGATGTCATCTGGAGAGACATGGACCGAACCTTTACTTTCATCAGATGAAACTGGATTGACTTTGCCACTAGATCGATTTGAAAATAAAACGCCTCAGGTAATCGTCCAATGTTTCTTTGAATCTTCATAACTTCACAAGGAGCAAGTATTAAATGCCGTTGAAATCATGGAAAATGTTGAAATTTTATGTTCAATGTTAGTATCATCCATGTCATCTCTATATATTCAAGCAAATCAACTAAGTGATACGTTTTAGTGCTGGACTTTTGTGCTTGTAACTCTTCTGAAGGCCAATAATAGACCCATATGCATTTTCTTTTTAAGTGTATAAGACTTTAATGGAAGAAATGCGGATAGGGAAAAAAGGTAGAATGAAAAAGAATCCACTGCGAAATTGGAAGAGAATCCCAAGGACTTCATGGCATTTCGAAGTTGCACAATATCGCTTCCCTCAACAGAGTAGCAGATTCATAAATCATATTATTGTTTACAACATTAAACACGAATGACACCAACGAATGTAATACCAAATCATACCATTAGTGTCGGCCTTTGATTGATTCAAAATGCAGCTAAGAGAGCAGCTTGCTACCGCTTTGTATTTGCAAGATAACTGTGGCCTGCCCTGTTTCAATTAAAAAAAACCTTTAAGAAGACTTAGAGTATTAAGGTTTTGATATCTGAAGTTCAATTGCAGGTAGGAGTTTCAGATAAAATAAAGCATCGGTTAGAAAAGCTCTTTAAAAAGATGAACCTCAAGAGGTTGCTCGCTCCATCAACAACTGGAGCAGTATGTTTCTTTCTTTCCTTGATATGCATCATGGAACTCATTTGTATGTAACTTAGTTATGTGATAGCATTTGTCTTCTAATTTTGTACAGATTGTTGGATTTATTGTTGGACTTGTACCTCAAATTAGAAACTTTCTGATTGGTGATACGGCTCCTCTCCGTGTGTTCCAAGATACTGCTCTTTTACTGGGGTATAGAAGCTGTGTTATATATACTTGATGACTAGATTCATATTTTCTGTCCCTTCTTCATAAACTTATAGTGTGTACTCTTTGGTCGGTCCTAAAATGCAGGGATGGAGCCATTCCAGCAGTTACACTGATCATGGGAGGAAACCTTTTAAAGGGTATGTCATATGTATGATAAACATTGAAAGTCGATCATTTCTCGATCCTGTCTGGAAATTTTCTTTGCTGAAGACTGACTCATGGTTCTTCTATCAGGCTTAAAAGGTTCAGGAATTGAGAAATCTATTATTTTCAGCATTATTGTTGTTCGATATGCTGTGATGCCTCTGATAGGCATTGGTGTTGTTAAAGGGGCAGTTCGATTCGGTTTAGTTCATGATGATCTATTGTATCAGTTCGTTCTCTTGCTGCAGTTTGCCCTCCCTCCTGCAATGAACATAGGTACATCAAATCTTCAAGCATTCCCTTTCTCATTTTCGTTGTGGTTTATAACTAAAGTTTACCACTTCCCTAGAAACTATTAAAAACCTCATATCTATCTTAATTTACAAAAACAGTCGACTCAAATTGTTAAAAGAGTCGCTTAATTATCGATTTCCACGGCCTCAGGTACCATAACCCAGTTATTTGGGTCTGGAGAGACAGAATGCTCAGTCATTATGTTATGGTGTTATTTGTTGGCTTCCGTCGCGTTAACTTTTTGGTCAACGTTCTTCTTGTGGCTACTGATTCAGTAAATCGCACCTCGTCTTTTTGGGTTTACATGCATTGTTCTGTTACCGAAGCATCGGTAGTTCGTGCATGATGGATGGTTCGGGCTGGTGAATGGAATAGTAATCGGCAAGAGTGGCACAAGCGCCAACCAAATGAAGCATTTGGGGTGATTTTGTCCACCATTACAACCTATAATAACGAAATAATAATAAGCATTTCTTCTCGGGGCTCAAATTCATCGTCCAAGGCCGTAGCTGGAGTAAGCAATGGCAACAATATTATTTACAGTTGTAGGAGCTAGAGTATTAATTACCATGTTGGCATATTTTTATGCAGAATTTTAGTAGGAATTCTAATATCAAAATGGCATAAATATCCTTCTTCAATTACAGAAATTAGTGACTCTTCATGTTTTTTGTGGAGACCAAAGCCTTGGTGCATGTTCAAATTTAGTACCAAATACACCAAAATGATTACTTCAGCTAGTTTCTATTAGAATAATAGTAATAATTCCTTAATAGAAGACTGGAGTAGATATATATTGCCTCACACCGTGCTACCAGTTCATTTACACAGACCATTACTTTGAGATCTCAAAATCTATGTACAGCAACATATTCAAAGCTCTCTTTTTTATTTATCACTAAAATCTTTCAAATTGTATTTGGATTGAAAGAAATTTACATCTCAAATTCAACGTGTCCATTTGGCTCAAAAGTAGCATTAAAGATTTGAAATATCATATATGATTCAATTATATTTTTTTCCTACAACTTCAAATCAACTCCTCAATATAATCATTTGAAGTTTGATTGATTTGAAATCCTCCACTAGATCTAAATCATTACATCCAAATTCCAAACAGAACATCAAATTATTTTGTTCTCATATACATTTATAAATATAGAAGAAGGGTTTAGGTTTAAATGCACAGAACATCGAAACTAGCCTGAAGCAGAACAAGTTCTGAACGAGTTAAAGAGGACAAAGTCCAAACTTTCCCATTAGCCGCAAAAGAAATTCCTCGCTTTATTTTTCGATCTTACACAAAGCAACAGAAGAAACTGAAAAATAAAATCAAAACTGTGTTTGTCACAGTCGTCTTATACGTCTAAAACCTGCATAAAAATTTCACCGAGACGGAGGAAAAAGAATAGAGGGGTGTGAAGGAGAGGTGGTGTTGCGGCAGCAGGAGAAATATCTTAGAAGTAAAGATCTTTAGAAGGGAGTATTCCCACTTGAAGGAGAGGACATCACAGAAAGAATGTCAGTCACGGAAGCCATTGCACTCAAAGCAGCTTTAAGAACATCTTGAGAACATCCAGGTTTCACTATCGAACGAACCTGGAACAGTAGCAGGGGGGCAATCAAACCAACGTTCAAGAATTGATAATGAATTAAAGGATTCAATTTGAGCTCAATGACTATGCTGGGGTAGTATAGGACCTTGTCAAGGTATTCCTGCAATTTCTTGATGCGACCCATGTAATCCTGATCTTCAACACAAAGGGTTACAGCCTTTGAATCGGCCCCAGGGCCTTCAAATTGGAGAGGGTCCTGGGTTTCTATATACGTCATCCATTAAAAACTTGGTTGCATTTTGTCTCAACAACCTGGCAAGTACAACAAACAACGATAAACAGCAAAGCACCACTAAGCTACCAACCATACAGAAAATGAACAAAAATTATTTGAATAATGAAATCAAAATAGATAATTCAATATAATTATTTCGAATCTGGCTTAACCAAGCATGAAGTAAATTGTCACAAAAATATGACATACTCATAGGCCTTTCCCTTCAAATCAACAGTGGCAGGATGTAGAGCTGGTTTTCCAAGGGTTGAAGCCCCATGACCACGACCATAACGCTTAACAGTCATCATAGCCTGGAGACAAGTAAAAAACCAGGTGGAAGTAAATTTATTATTGGATAATGGTTGTGTGTATAACTCGAAGAAGAAATAGGAAACCTACAGTTATAGGAGCAGCACCGCAACGCCATTTGTTTACGGGATTTTTCAAATTTGTTACGGTGGCCATATAACCATTCAATCCAGATGCGAGTATGTGGTAGCAAATATGACCAAGCACCTGTAATAACATTATTATGACGTTCAGTTTCTCAACTTTTTGGCTGCAAAATACAAAAACTTGATTGGAAGAGAAAATGAGAGGTGAAACCAACAGAAAAGGAATCCATCCTGACATTTCTATCCTCCCTAAAATTATCTCTAGAATTAAATCAAAAGTCTGCACTGCGTAACAAATTTCAAGACTCAAAAGTAGGTAAAGAGACACGCAATCACCATATCAGACAGGAATGTGGCAGTGGCGTAGTCCAAGAATTGCCCTGGTTTTTGTCACTAATACTACTACCATTTTCATGACTTAGCTTTACCTCTACTACTTATAAACGCAAGGATATAGTTAAATTTATTTCACTGAATACTTACATAGGCATAGTCACAGTCAAATTTTGATGGTAATGAACCTCGAGCTTGATAACCGAAGAAATGGCATATACCATTGAACTTCTTTCCCTTATAAGTTCCTTCTTTCTGTACAGACAAAATGACAGGCATAAAAAAATTAATCTGCTAGGTAGGATATTCTGGAATAAACAAGCCCATTATATCTACAAACAAGTGAAATAGTAAATAATTAACTATATTACTTTCTCAGGCAGAAAAGGATTAATCACGATTTAAGTGTCAGGATCGTCTCACTTGGGAAATAATGGTTTTACGCAAAAAGAAAAAAATGTCAAGTGAGAAGGAAATCCCAAATTAATTTCCATATTTACAAGAGACTATAAGAAAGAGTTCTAGCCTGAGTGTGGAATGGCATCAACAATTCATGCAGCCAAATCCTTTCTTATAAGAATAACATAAGACCCTGAGACAGTTCAGTATTGTAGAAAAGCAGGTGTAAACATTCTAAACATATACATTAAGCTGTATACAAATGTACAAAATATGAGCAAATTACAACAGCCAACATCACAAGGTTTGTTCCTGAACATACACAAATTCTACATTCATCAGTCTGACGAACATTTAATTTGGTGATGAATTATAATAGCATGAAGAAATAATAAAAATATGTAGAGACAGCTGCCCAAGACTGATAATTCATTCAGCAAATATTAACTATCATAACAAAAAATTGAGGAATGCAGAGACAATTTACCGATCGCTTGTTCATTTCTTCTTCAACCAGATGAGCCAGCAGCTTTTCTGTCTCGATCTATGAACATAAGATAACAGTATTAATTAAAACCAAATAAATTTGTGGATATCACCTTGCAAAGACATAAATGAGCAGGTTCAATTAACCTGAGATAGTTGAGCAGAGTCATCTGATTCGGGATGGAGAAGAAGCTATTACATGATATAAACTTCAGTATAAGTAAGATGATGAAAATTTAATAAGCTGCAAGAATCAACTAAACAAAGAAAATGATGAGGTACCTGTTTCCTTATAAAAGGTGGCAAGAATTCAAACAAAGCAGAAGCCCATGGTGACAGTTGAGCAAAAATATTATCAGCAGAGACACCTTGCTTGAGGAAACCATGAATTTCCTGGGAGATGCAATATTTTGATGCAGATTCAGGATCAGGGAGTAGAAGAAGAATATCATAATAATAAATTAATCAACTTTCCTGACCTGCAATAGAGCATAAACCTCTGGAATGCTTTCTATTAGCCCCTCCGGCAACAGTATAACACCATGGAATTTATCTGAAACAAGAACCAGTTAGCAGGCAATGTGAACTGATCGTTACGATGCCTAATGAATGCTACCTTGTTCACCCCTGGCTTGAACTGCATCACATATTTGTTTTGTAATATCAAAGAGTGTAAGCTTTGATGCAGCCACCTCTTCACCAAGAATAATCTGAAAGAATGATCAAAGCTCTATGATGTAAGCATGAAGAAAATTGAACGCATTGCTCTGACAAAAATTTCAATCAACATGACAATAAATCAATACAAACCATATTGGGATGGGATTGGAGGGTGCATTCCAAGGCAACATGCGATGCTTTCCGCCCCATTAGCCGAATAAAATAATAATACTGCAAATAAAGAGAGTGGGAACAATAAAGAAGAATAAGAAGTAAAAAGTAAAACAATTTTAATAAGAAAATCCTTGAAAACTGAGTGAAATATTCGAAAAATTTCTTTTTTCATAGGTAAAAGAAAGAATATTCCATAGACCTTCCTGATAGAAACTAAAAAACGGATGCAGGATATGAAATGAATCATTTACCTTCTCTGCAGAGAGGGCATCAGTGCAGACATTGCTTATCAGCTGTGAATTAACCTGTAATCAGAGAACACAATTAAAGGTCATTCAAAATTTCTTATATGAAAGGAAAAAAATTCAAAGATAAGAGGTAACCAATATTATAAAGTATAAAACTATCCATGAAGAGCACAACAGTTGAGATAATGTAAGGAAATTGAAGAAATACTTTTCACATACTAATAAGTATGCTTTTAAGAATTGAAATATTTCAAAGATAGAGATTTGACACATATTATAGAGGTATAAAACTATCCATCAAGGTCACAGACAAATAAGATAATTTCAAGGGAACGCATGCCATGTGCAGAGGAGATTGAGTACACACTTTTCAGCATACTATCAACATTTAACACTTGATTAAATAGATAAATTGTTCAGATCTAATATTTTGAGTATCTCTGAAACGATAAGAAAACGTATAAAACAACCATATATGGTAAAATCCACAAGCTCGCTTTACAATCACATTGCTGAACCCCACAACCTTCAGAGAGATACAATAAGCTACACTACATTCGGGGAAGATGAATATAATACCTTACATATTGTGTCAAAGCCCACATTTGTCTCAACAAATTGGTTTTTAAGATCTCCATTTAAGGTGACAGGAATACCAACCACCTGAAGAATTTTATCACACTTATATCAGAAATGCTTAAGAAAAATTAAAAAGCAGGTGAAAGGACACAGTTTGAGATTTATAGAAACGTGCATGCACCCGAAACATCACATTAGAAGAGATTCATGACACATAGAAAGGTGGATAAAGCAACTAATTAAATAATAAAACTGGACCAAGCAATTATACTGATCAAACAACAATCAAGTGATATACCTTCGTGGGACACTTTCTTTCTGCAAAAGTTTCTGCAAGTTGGGCAGCATCTGTGTTTGATGTCACTCCTTCGAAAGAAAAAAGGGGTTGTATCAGCAAACCTGTAGTACATATATTCTGGATTGCCATGGAACCTTAAGAGACAACAAAAGAATACCTCCAATGATGACAAGACCATCCAACTTCAAAGTTGTGCATGCATTGAGTGCTGCATTGACTTGCTCAGTAGTTCTAATTTGATCTTTCGTCCGTCCCAGCAAGTCATAACCACCTTCGAAGGGTAAATAAAATCAATTATGATATAATTTATTCCAAGAATAAAATAATGTGAGAAGATATTTTTTGCCTATAACCCTCGCATACCCTGATTTTTGTAGGTTGCAAGAATATCATCGGTGACCTCTAAAGTTTTCTGAGCAAACAAACCTTCAGAACCACCTGATAAAACACAAAAATGGTTCCAACATGAATCAGCTGAAAAAACAAATTGCATCATGAGACAAGAAGGAAACATAGAATAACTACTTGAATGATTCAGCAATTCATACAATAGAAAAAATCACTTTCTCATCAAAACTAAGATAATTTAAGCTGATAGAGATTAATACATCATAGGAGACAAAAGGCATAGAATTCCATTCCTAAAAGTTTTAGATGGGGAGCAACATCGGTCTTAGGGAAGAAATGAAGCTCCTTACCTAAAAAACCAAGCAAAGTACTTTTGGGGTTATGAACTTTTAGAGCATCAAGAAGACCCCAAATAACATTATGTCCTCCAGGGAGATTGTCTACCACAGAAAACCACTCCAACCCTGAAAAAAAGTTACAGAAAATTAGCTCATGGCAATTTTCTCTTAGCTTAAGCAGATGGAGGCTCGCTATGGATAACTTTGAATGAATTAAAACATGACAAGCACAGGAAAAAATTAATTAACAGGAAAGCACCACCAATTCCAAATTCCAATGCACTGATGCAGTATACCTGGTAGCGGGATGGTCGGTAATTACTTGAGCAGCAGGGACCGTGGCAGTTGCCCTCAAGAAGTGAGCTATGGGTTGACCGTAAGTGTGAGGAAATGACCTACTAATGGTGTGAGAGCCTGAGGGGTCTGCGGCTGCCGTTGCATCACCAAACTCTACACGCACCGTAGTTCCCTGTTTAAGTCACAATAAGATGATAGATGCTGAAAATTAGGCAAATCACACGGAAACGATCTACAAATCAGAAAAGTAACATGCGATATCTGCATAAGGGGATTCAGCAAAAAACATATATATAAGGACAAAACTACGACTTAACTTTTCTGCATGCAAATAAAACTGATGCAGAAGAATTACTGCAAAATAAGGCAGCAACTAGATGGCGCAAGTGGTTTACAAAGAAAATGTGCTTTCTATGTGGATCTATAGTTTACAGGGAATATGTAGATAGATTACTCGTAGTCTATTGTTAGCATGTTGTATGTCCACATGAATGAACTGAAGAAAACAGCAAGGTTCATATTGACATAACTTTGCACATGGGATGTTTGTTAGTGATGTGTGCGTTATGAAGGTTATGAAACACGCCCGCATAAATTCTTAGCCTTGGCACAAAATACTACAAGGCAGACAGAATCAGCACTACGAAGGCAATAATTTAAACCCTGAACCTAAAATTTCCAAATTATCCAGTAAAATAGACCAGAGAGAAACTCGGAAAGAAAAAAGTTCTCCTGGGATCTACAGTGAATGACCGAAGCATAAACGCTGAGGATTCAAAGATTGTGCATTTTAGTGACTACTGTCCTTTTTAAACCAAACACAAAAATAAATTCAGGGAACGATGCCGCACAAAATCAAGGACACGCATGGCATCAAAAGGCAGGAACGGAAAAAAAGAAAATAAAAAAAAAAGATAAAACAGTACAGGAGATCCAACTATAGATCTATATCCTCGACGTTAAGATTCGTGAAAACACATTAAAACTCGGACTAGATTCATCCCCAGCGCGTGCATAAGTATCTCCGCCAACTCCAAAATCAATCCTCCAAACCAACCAAAAAAATACAAACTTTTCTGCAAAAAGTCCAATCATAAACTAAACAGAAATGTAGCATTTGCAGTGTAATAATCGATGATATCTCTACCCCGAAACTTTTATTAAAAAAACACAAAACACACAGAGAGAATTAAGACCTGAAGGCAAGGGGGTAGCTCGGGTCGGTACTGAGATCGAAGCTTTTGCAGATCAGAGAGTTCTCTCTCGTTTCCGAAATCTGAATCCATTTGCTCCTCTTTCTTTCTTGCGTCGCAACACTCACTCACCAAACCTACTGACAAAAATGTCACGAAGATATTATTTATCATCATATATATTCCATTTACCGGTAATTTAGTGAAAAATGCATCTGTCATTTTTTTTAAGATTCAGTACTCATATGTTTTATTTTGTATTTTAATACCTGACACAAGATCAACTTAGTTTTTACATATTTTAAGTATTTTTACTTTTTTACACTTTTTAACTAATAAAAAATTATTTAAATTCCTATTTTTGTTGGTCCTTATCTTTCCACTTATCATTCTCGAATACATTTGGATGACATCTACATTGAATTAAAGTATTTTTTATTTTAAAAAAAATTCACAACTAAGTATTGAATTTTTTGAAATATTTTATTTTACTTAGAAATACTAAATTTCAATTTTAAAATACTTGATTTAGTAAATGACATACTCAAAATTGGTATTAAAATACTGGATATTTGAAAATGTAACGCAAGTTCACCTAGTGATCGTATTTCCATCCAAGATCTATTTGGATGACATGTTCATTTCATTTAATTATTATTTTTTTAAAAAAAACACAAATTCGCAATTAACCATTGAACTTTTTCAAGTACTTAGTTTTACTTGTGAAATACCTAATTTCAGTTTTAAAATAATTGATTTGGTAAATGAGATACTCCGAATAGGTATTAAAATACTGAATATTCGAATATGCAATTCAAGTTCACCAAGTGCTCGTATTTTCATCCAAGATCCATTTGGATGACTTGTTCATTTCATTTAATTATTTTTTTATCTAAGAAAAACAATTTCGCAATTAAGCATTGAACTTTTTCAAGTACTTAGTTTTATTTGCGAAATATCTAATTTCAGTATTAAAATACTTGATTTGGTAATTGAGATACTCATAAAAGTTAATAAAATACTAGATATTCTAGTAGGCGATGTAATTTCACCAAATGCTCGCATTTCCATCCAAGATGCATTTGGATGACATGTACATTTCATTTAAATATTTTTTATTTTTAAAAGAAAAACAAATTCACAACTAAGCATTGAACTTTTTGAAGTACTTATTTTTACTTGCGAAATACCTAATTTCAATTTTAAAATACTTGATTTAGTAAATGAAATACTCATAATGAATATTAAAATACTGAATATTCGAATATGCAACGTAAGTTCACCAAATGCTCGCATTTCCATTCAAGATGCATTTGCATGACATGTTCAATTCATTTAATTATTTTTTTATTGTAAAAAAAAAACAAATTCGTAACTAAGCATTGAATTTTTTCAAATACTTACTTTTACTTTCGAAATACCTAATTTCAATTTTAAAATACTTGATTTGATAAATGAGATACTCATAATGTGTATTAAAATACTGGATATTCGAATATGCAACGTAAGTTCACCAGGTGTTGGTCTTTCCTTGAAAGATGTATTTGGACGACATATCCTTCTCATGTGATATCTATTTTGTAAAAAAATATATCAAATTCTCAACTAAGCATGAAACTTTTAAAGTAATTAGCTTACTTGATAAGTACCTAATTTCAGTTTCAAAATACTTGATTTCATAAATGAGATACTCAGAATAGGTAATAAAATACTTGATATTTCTAATATGCATCATGATGCAATTTCAATGCATTTGAAATTTTAACAAATACATTGTTCATCACTCTTCATGAAATAAAAATAACAATTTATTTCGGTATACAAAGAAAGAACTTACTTTTATTACGGGACAAGTATGCTACTATATTTTTGTTAAAGGTAAGTGCTTATTTTGATCTACAAACAACTTACTCTTACTCCACGGATCAGTAATGAACTATGTTCATTTCTTTAAATGACATGAATAAGTATTCTAATAAATCTTAGTTGAAAAAACCAACCATGACTGAATTTAAGTTGCATATTCAAATATCCAGTATTATATCACATATTATGAGTATCTCATTTACCAAATCAAGTATTTTAAAATTAAAATTAGGTATTTCGCAAGTAAATGTAAGTACTTCAAAATATTCAATGCTTAGTGATCGGACAAAACTTTTATTGTAAAATTCTTAATAAAAATTAATAATATTCAAGGTAGAAATAATCGCAAGTGCACGATATCAAGTAATAATATAGTGTACAAGAGTATGAATATAGTTCCTTTAAGGACTGTATTTCTCAATTATTATTATTATCAGTTATTCAATTTTTAGCAGCGATACTTCAGATGATTGTTTACTACTACAATTATTAAATAAAAACTCAATGAAATGGTTCAAGGATTAAATGATGAAATAAATAAGCTAGAAAGATTGATTAAAGTTCAATGAGAAATGAATTTGTTGAGAATCTCGGTTCACCTACTTCTCGCTAATCTACTTAATTCATTCGACAATGATCTATTCTTTCAAAGAGATTTCCTATCCAATTGAACATGCCCTCTCAAGCTATGTCAAACTAATTCAACTCAATGAAGTAATTAAATCTCTTTAATTATTTATCAAGGGTGAATTGCATGTCGTTTTATTTCGACCTACTGGACTATGACTATCGACGGGTATCCGACTTTATATTCCTATGTAAATTGTAAATCCACGGATTATGCTACTCGTTCCTATCAGAGGCTATTCTCTCGAAGAACATTGTCTGGAAATCTTCAAATATTCGCTTCAAGCTTATTTTTCTCTTTCAAAGCTTTGTAGCTGCTGAAAAGTTCTGGAACATGTCATCCAAATGCATCTTAGAAGGAAATCCGAGCACTTTGTGAACTTACGTTGCATATTCAAATATCCAGTATTTTAATACTCATTATGAGTATCTCATTTACCAAATCAAGTATTTTAAAACTGAAATTAGGTATTTCGCAAGTAAAATTAAGTACTTAAAAAAGTTCAATGCTTAGTTGCAAATTTGTTTTTTTAGAATAAAAACAATTAAATTAAATGAACATGTCATCCAAATGCAGCTTGGATAGAAATGCGAGTACTTGGTGAACTTACATTGCATATTCGAATATCCAGTATACGCATTCTGAGTATCTCATTTACCAAATCAAGTATTTTAAAATTGAAATTAGGTATTTCGCAAATAAAAGTAAGTACTTCAAAATGTTATATACTTAGTTGCAATTTTTTTTTAAATAAAGAAAATAATTAAATGAAATGAACATGTCATCTAAATGCATCTTGGATGGAAATACGAGCACTTGATGAACTTACGTTGCATATTCGAATATCCATTATTTTAATACCTATTCTGAGTATCTCATTTGCCAAATCAAGTATTTTAAAATTGAAATTAGGTATTTCGCAAGTAAAACTAAGTACTTGAAAAAGTTCAATGCTTAGTTACAAATTTGTTTTTTTAACAATAAAAAAATAATTAAATGAAGTGAACATATCATCCAAATGCATCTTGGATGAAAATGCGAGCATTTGGTGAACTTACATTGCATATTTTAATATCCAGTATTTTAATACTCATTCTGAGTATTTCATTTACCAAATCAAGTATTTTAAAATTGAAATTAAGTATTTCGCAAGTAAAACTAAGTACTTGAAAAAAGTTCAATGCTTAGTTGCGAATTTATTTTTTTTAAATAAAAAAGTATTTAAATGAAATGTACATTTCATCCAAATGCATCTTGAATGAAAATGCGCGCACTTTGTGAACTTACATTGCCTACTAAAATATCCAGTATTTTATTAACTTTTATAGATATCTCATTTATCAAATCAAGTATTTTAAAATTGAAATTAGGTATTTCGCAAGTAAAAGTAAGTATTTGAAAAAATTCAATGCTTAGTTACAAATTTGTTTTTTTTTTTTACAATAAAAAAATAATTAAATGAAATGAACATGTCATCCAAATGCATCTTGAATAGAAATGCGAGCATTTGGTGAACTTACGTTGCATATTCGAATATTCAATATTTTAATATTCATTATGAGTTTTTCATTACCAAATCAAGTATTTTAAAATTGAAATTAGGTATTTCGCAAGTAAAAATAAGTACTTGAAAAACTTCAATGCTTAGTTGCAATTTGTTTTTTAACAATAAAAAAAATAATTAAATGAAATGAATGTGTCATCCAAATGCATCTTGGATGGAAATGAGAACATTTAGTTAATTTGCGTTGCATATTCGAACATCCAGTATTTTAATACACATTATGCATATTTCATTTACTAAATCAAGTATTTTAAAATTAAAATTAAGTATTTCGTAAGTAAAACTAAGTATTTCAAAAAGTTCAATCATTAGTTGCGAATTTATTTATTTTAAATAAAAAATATTTAAATTAAAAATAAATGTCATCCAAATACATTGGTGATGAGTGAAAAGAGAAGATAACCAACAAAAATAGGTATTTATATAATTTTTTTTATTAATTACAAGGGTAAAAAGGTAAAAAGGTATGAAACATGTAGTAAAAACTAAAATGATCTTTTGTCAGGTACTAAAATAGAAAAAAAAACTAATAGGTACTGAATCTTAAGTAAATCATATGCAAATGTATTTTTCTCAAAATTGCCCTTGATTTAATCGATGTTTAATGTTCAATTTATTTATTATTACATCATATTTTTTAATTTTATAAGACGAATATCCGACTCAACATTATTTTTTATGTCGATTTTTTTAATATATTAATTAACTAAATCAATACATCTTATGATATAATTAGATTTTTTATATTATTATTATAATAATAAACCATAAGATATAGTAATGTCTTATTAGTAATCGTAATGATACCGTTAAGGCTAAATTACTACTATTATGTAAACTAAGTTACATGATTGTTTGGTTCAATAATTCTATGTGTGAGATATATCAATCGAAACGTGATGTTTATGTTTTTGTACGATTTAAAAGATTTGAGATGCACTCTTACCACCAGTTATAGTTTTTGATAAAACTGTAAGCGTTCGATCTTTTAATTGATATCATAGTCAAAGTCACAAGTTCGATTTACATTGATTGGAAGGATTGTAATTATTGAGTTAGAGATTATTGTGTGTAATTAGAGTCACTACTGGTTAGACAATCAAATGCGGTGCTTGTGTTGATGTGCAATTTAAAAGATTTGAGTTGCACAGTTACCATCAACTATAAATTTTGGTAAAACGACAAGTGTTCGGTTTTATAATGATCGATGAAAAAAGTAAATATGCATGAACCCGAATGAATTTTAAAACTCGTTTTTAAAACATAAATTCATGTGAATTTACAAATCTACTTTCTCAAGTCATTTTAATTTAACCGACCCACACATCTCCTTTTTCAATCAATCTATGATTTTTCCAAGTAATTATTATACCACTTTATTAGCTTTTCTCCCTCTAATTTCTATGCGATATGTAAATTATATTTTACGAGCAAATCACTTTTACCATAATTTACATGTTTTTCCCTCGTGCTGTGAAGATATTGTAATAAATTTCACGTTTTGGCATAAAAAGGTGTCACTCGTGTCTCCACTGCTTACATACATGCATATGTATGCTAACCGATGAGGTGAGTAGGTATCATATGAGACGATCGACTTGGTTCATATTTAAAATGAACATTAGTATTTTCGGGTCGGGTCGGAGTCCATATCACTAATTTATTTCGTGAGACAGTCTCAAATGAATTTTTGTATTTAAAATATTTTGATATAAATGATGTTAATATCGAAAAGCAAATATCACAACATATGTTATTTTTTGTCACAAATTGTTTGATATTATAGATTCAAAATACGAATTTTATTGATGAAAATTTGACAAAAACTGATGTGAGACGGTCTCACGGATCGTATTTTGTGAAACATATATCTTATTTAGGTCACCATGAAAAAATATTACTTTTTATGTTAAGAGTATTACTATTTATTGTGAATATCGATAGGGCCGATCCTACTCATAGATAAAGATTAATGAGACCGTATCACAAGAAACCTATTCTGAAATATTAGTTCATTTATGTAATTAGTCAAATAAATTTTAGTAAAATATTTTTGTTCAAAATTATACCATGAATCCAAAAAATTGTTATTCCGAGATGATGGACTATTATAAGATAATAATAATATATATATATATATATATATATATATATATATATATATATATATAGACACACACATACTAACAAAATAGTATAGATTAAATGGGATAATTCCAACAGAATATGCCAAATTCTTGATAAGATAATATATAATTCTTGATAAGATTATATACATGTCTACTAAAGTTTTCAAATATTCTATGGTCGCCGAATCGATTTTTGAAATATGGGGGAAAAAAATTAACTGCAGTAAATTAAATATCATACATTGACTTTTACAATTTTTAGAAAATCAGAAAATTAAGACAATAAAATAAATAAATTGTATTATATGCTTAGAAAAGCACAATATATTTTTTTAAAAAAAGTAAAATATTTTAATTCTTTTTCTTTTCGAGGATCAAAATATCTCCATTCTAAGTTCGACAAATGGACCACACAACATCGAAAAAGAATATTTTTATTTTTCATTTTTAAAGATTACTATTTTCATTGTTTTATTAGAAGTTCATCTTGATTTTTTCAGTGGATTTATATACTGTTTAATTACAAAATATCACAACTTCTTTCTTTCTTTTATTATTATTATTATTATTATTATTTTCATTCGATGACTATTGTAAGGCTCCGAGCCTGTCTTTTTGGGTCCCACAATCACAGTTTTCGTGATAGTCCATGACTGTGAGTAGGATGTCATGGACTATCAATAATGCTGTGATTGCATGACCCGAAAGGAGTAGGCCTATGGACCTTACAATTATTTAGTTACGAAAATATTACATCTTCATTTCATTTTAAATTTTTTTCATTTGATGGATATTTATTTACAAAAACGTCACATATGTATTTTTTTATTTAACTATTTTTTACCTTTATTTGTTTTTAATTACAAAAAACAAACTGTACAAACATAACTCTTGCATCGAATATTAGTTTCAATAAAATCGAAGGTTTGACTGCGAAAATCGTAGCGCGCACACAAGATTTTGTTTATAGTAAAAAATACCAAACGGATAAGGAATTATTATTAATGTATGTTAACATCCTATTCTATATATCGCTATAGTATACAGTTGCAGACAGAAACCATCTCCACTAGGATCCAAATTTTATTTTAATTAATATCTAATTTTACACATTTTTAATATTTTAGAACTTTATTTTAATGTATATCAAGATTTTGTGGCCGAAAATTTCAGTCTCCTCGGCAAAGGGTCTACGTCTTGGCTCTTGCTGATTGATCCACACACACACACACACACAAGAAAACACGTGGCATTAAAATTCGATAAATTTGAACGAAAAAAACAAGACTTATCATAAGCACATAATAATGCAATGGACCCATGATATTTTATCTAATATCATTATCAAGCATATGCAATGCATATATATGATATCATATAATATCTTTAGTAGTATATATTATATATAAATAATTGGTTTAGTTATAATTTTGTATACAATAAGCACGAGATATACAAAAGAAACATGTAATATTTATATGTTATACAAAAGTACGAAGCCTGCGGCAAAGCCCCAGACACGTTCAAATTGGAGTAGTAGATGAACATTTGACTAATAATCAGATGATTAAAATATGGCACAATCCCTTCAAGGTTACCCTTGAAACAATTTCAAACGTCCGAGGAATTCATCATACTTCAAATAAACTTAACTATGAACTAACATGCACTGTTCAACAAATGGAATGAAACGTTGCTCGGTCTCGACTGGCACATTTGGGTGAAGGCAGCATGCATCAAACTTCAATAAATAATCAACAGATGGACATGCGCATAATGCATCCGATGTTTGAGAGCATTCTCAAGGGCAGAAAAACCACTAGTTCGGACTGTGTCAACTAAAGATAAACACCAGCATTTAACCAAGAGGATAAAAAGTGAAACATGGGTTCGAATCACTAAAGCATATTTAAAAACCAAAAAGGAGCATACTACTGAAAAACACGGGCCAAAAACATGTTTCCCGACGTACCCACACAAGAAGCAGTTATTTGTGAACTTTCTATCTACAGCTAAGAAGAAAATGGTGGGAATAGTGGGGGAGAGGTGGTGGTTTAACTAACTAGTGAAAAAACAGGAATTCTAGGAGTCTTGGATAGAAGGCAACTGCTGGATTCTATGATCCTTAACCGCATCCTTGATCTTGAAGCTTTGCATCTTTTGCTCATCATAAATAAATCAAACAGTTGGATTTTACACGGCTCCATCACCAATTTTGTTGTCACGACGCTTTCCAACTCTTCGTCGTCCACTTCTTCGCGAAGAGCCACTTCCAGATTTGTCAGGAACTGGCTGTCCAGAACTAGAAGGTATATGATGCCCAGGTAACCAAGCAGGGAACCCAACAGCAGGGATTCTGCAGAATTCACCGTTGAGAATTAAACATAACTACCATTATAAGAGGGTGGATAAATACAGACATGAAATTTAAGAAAGGAGTTATATGAGCAGACAAATGATCAGAGCATAACAACCAACGATCCAAGAAACAGGATGAAAACATAAATTTGCACAAAAGTGAACTGATGGTCGAGGGAAAGGGGCAGTGCAACCACACCTGGAAAGAAACAGTTCAACATATAACTATGGTTTATTATACGATCGAACTACAAATCAAAGGCATTGGTATTACAGAATGAGCTTGTTCTGATAAGCAAATATGATACAATTCTAGTACTAGGAATCGGAGTAAAGAGTCACATTTTAAAGAAAGAGGAGGGTAAATACAATTTACTCCCGATTCAGGCAAAGAGCAAGACAAACAGCAAAACATCAATTCATAAATTAACACACAATTAATGGTGTACATAAAACCAAAGCATGACATCACCAGAAACTAGTATGCCCTATCAGTATCATAATATAAATAGGAGAATCGTAGAATTGGAATTCAAAGTCCTCACCCAACAAGAGCACAGCAGACTCCTGCTTGTTCCTGGAAGCATCATATGCCTTACTGTTGTGCAAGGAAAGCCGCAATGCTTGATTCTCAGCAAGACAGCATTGGAGCAAAGTTCCAAGCCTCTTACATTCGGCTTCATAGTACTTACTCTTCAATTCAAGATCCTTCAGGTACATCTTCTTCCTTTCCCGTGATCTCACTGCCGCATCTCGGTTCCTGATTAGCCTACAATTCACATACACCAAGTTTAGGGATTTCAATACAACAAGTTACACTCCAATATACAGAGTGATGGAGCTCGAAAAACAATAGCACTTCCACGAAAAAGTCTAGAAGAAGCCGAAGAACACAGAGAATACAAGCATGAATCCGTTTCATTCATAATTACGGAACCTACATCGATTTTTGTACAGATAAAAATAACAATAATCACACTGTTCATAATCAAGCAACAATACACGCGATGTTTTTTTTTTTTTAAATCAAAATCAGAAAAGAAGGAGAGGCAAACATATTCAGCCCGATAGAGAAAAGTAATACCTTTTGCGTTTTTTGTCAACGGGATCGTCAGTTTCTCCGTCATCACCACCTTTATCCTCGTTGATCTGCGTATAATTTTTCTCATGGTAGCAATCCTCTTCTCTCTCTTCTTCTCGCGCCTCAACCACCTCCGAGTCAGGGCTGGCTAACAAACTGTTTTTCTCACCGGAGCTGTCCTCTCTCTCTTCTTCCGCCACCACCGACTCAGGGCTGGAGGACGAATCCTTAGAGAGATTCTCCGACACAAACCAGGACCCATGCGGCGAAACCAAAAACAAGTCCGAGAAAAAATCATCCGTCAAAGCATCGTGGCGTTCTTCCACTGGTTTATCGGAATTGGACTCGTCATTCATAAGGTATTGCTCGATGTCCTCGATCGAAAAACAAGAATCCATACTACCTGCAGCTGAGGCGGTGGCGGCGCCCGGGTCATCAAACAAATCGAAACCCAAATCATCTGGGACGTTATCCAACAAATTTTCCCAACCAATTAGCTCATTATCGGTAACTCCAGTCTCGATCATACCCGCTGAGCCAGAAGGGAAGAAAAATTACCCAAAATCCATGAATTTGATCATGATTCGAATTTAGGGGGTGCGTTTTATAGACGGGAAGGCGCGTTTGGGCAATTTCACGGTCGTTTCTACTTGCCTCCCTCTTCAGACGGGGGATTGATCTGGTCCCGTAGATCTTGATAGATTGGACCACATGCTCCGTATTGTATATGATAATTATCTCTCCTCTAAACAACATCACTCAACCAATCAGCATTCAGTATTCACATGATGGGGTGGGTTTACTTTAGGGTTAATACTACGCTGTATTACAATTTATTTTTATTATTATTTATATTTAAGTATTTTTTATTTTCAAAATCAATTCTATTATTTTCATTTTAATTTTTAAATACTAAAAGCTAAAAATATAAAAGTTTTCTATTTTTTCTGAATTTACGTCGAATGGTTTTTTATGCAATCTTATATTATTTTAGGTAAAAACTTGGGTGAGATGGTCTCACGGGCCGTATTTGTGAGACGGATCTCTTATTTGGGTCACCCATGAAAAAATATTACTTTTTATGCTAATAGTATTAATTTTTATTGTGAATATGGATAGGGTTGACCCGTCTCACAGATTATGATCCGTGAGACGGTCTCACATAAGACCTACTCATTATTTTATTAAACTTGAGTTGTTTTAATAATTATATATATATATATATACATATATATCAATAAAATGCTAAAATTTTATATAAGTCGCTTATAATTCAGTTGATAAAATCTTTATCTTTTAAGCATCAAGTTGCATGTTCATTTTCTGAGTCTTTTTTTTCTTTTTTTTTTTATTTTTAAATTTATATATCAAAATTACAGCGTCATCTCTCATTATTTTTATAATTATATTTTGATCATCATTTAAATATAAATCAAATTGATTATAAAAAATATTGTACGAAAACGCGTGTATCGATACAATAGTTTATACTAACATAACCAAATAAATATTTTGCACGTGTGATTTGAACCTGACAAAATTGAAAATAATAAAAATAACATTTTAAATGGTGATCCCATATGTGATAAAAGGAAAAACATACAAGTGATAATGGAACGGACTCGGTTTATATAAATAATCTTTATTATTATATTGCTGTTTTTATTTTACGTATGGCTTAATCAACTCTTTTATTGAAAGAAGTTTATAATATATAAATAAATGATTTACAATGCACCTAACATTGTTTTCAAACATTTAAATTAAATTTTAAAATATCATACCGTGTTAGAACATAAAATTATAAATAAATGATTTACAATGCACCTAACATTGTTTTCAAACATTTAAAATTAAATTTTAAAATATCATACTGTGTTAGAACATAAAATATTTGGTGAAAATAAAATAATACAACTATCAAGAGATAATTAATCGTCTATATAAACTATAATTAATACAATTTATTATTTTGATAATACGGTCAATAGATTTTCTGCTCACGTGCTACTTGATGTATATCTAAATCATCGAATTTAAGCATAAACTTAAACATGATAAATTTTATTAAATAAGCTTCAACCAAGATTCAGACTTTTAGAGCTTGAGAATCAAAATCAAAACAAACACATTAACGAGCCGAATTCGAGATCAAATAAATTCATGATTGTATGGAAAACAAACCGAGAAAGTTATGTATTTATGTTTCACTCGATACAACGATGAAAAGAAAATATAAAAGCTTTTCTCCCTAGAAACCATAGGGAAATTACAATACAGATCAAAGCAAGCTTTAGAGTGGTAAGCTGCTCTTATAAAATTACAAGAAACACAATACATGAATGAACTGCTAATGCTCACCGCGGAAGAGAACTTGGAGGGAAATTGCGTAATGGATTCTCCCTCAATAGCTCTGTTTCCCTGAAACAGAAGAGCAACACAAAAGTCAGCATACAACACATACAAAGGAGTGGGTGCATGGGTATGAAAATACGTATATGTAGGGATGAACATGGAATTTAGGGGGTGAAACTTGACAGCTTTTTTTTTGAAAAATTCGCACGTCTTTTCATATGCGATAACAAATTCAAAGTTATAGTGCATGCTTCTCCTTACTTCTTAAGATCTTTACCATCTCCAGGCTGGAGATGCAGAACTGAAGACTTTTCGCTCTCATTGTTTGCTTTATTTTGTCTGCAAGAGATGGTTCACTTCGTGGGTCAGCAAACATGAGACTAATGAATAAAGAACCTATACCATCATTTTAAGGATTAGACTACAAGAACAAGGACTAAATATTTTATACTCGTGACTTGCAACTGACTAATTTTTTTCATTTTCATGATTAAGGATTTATTTGAGTGCTTGTAAAGTACAGGTTTTATATCTGGGTCTTACTCTAAGCATTCCTCATCCACAAATATCTCAATGCATGGGCCTGGAGCTGGTCTTCCCGTTCTTTGACCAGGTTTCTGAGGAATCTGTAGAAAATCACTTGATATATTTAAATACAGATATTAAATAACATGATACATGAAGCAGACACAAATCATTATTAACCTTATTCGATGTCCACTTAGAAGGAATTGCATTGTTCTCTTTGTTTCTTTCTGCTAGAGGACCAAGCGAGTGCCATTGCTTCATGTCTAAATGTGATATCTCAACCTGATGACCCGATGTTGGACCACTGCTGTTGTCTTTGTAAATTGACAGCGTGTTTCCATGAGCCCTTTAAACGAAAATTGTAACAACAATAATAAGCTAGCATCAACATGTTATAGTTTCATCAAATTTTGAAGAATCTATAGCTTGAAACACAAAGGCAGGGCTTCTCAGCAACCACAAAAGAAATTTTATTTTGTGCAAGTGTCATTCATATTAATTTGTTTTTAGTAGGGGTTCTGGGAAACTGAATGTCATTAGAACAATGGCTTTATTTCTCTTCATGAATAATTTAAGCCCTTCATTTCCACGCCAGTTTGAAAAAATCATAAGATCATAGAGAAGGGATGGGGAAGTCTAGAGTGATTATGCTGTGCTGCTAATGCTATCCTCTTTTCACACTTAACTTGCAGTCGTTGGGCATCTATATCGAAATTAGTATGAAGACCTTCGAGGATGGAAATTCAGTACAAACCTGTCAACCTTCAATTTTTTTCTGAAAAGATCAGAACTCTCTGAAGATTGGTTTCCTGCTGTCACAAGAAAACATAAGCAAGCAAGACCGAACAAGCTGTCCCGAATTATACTAGTCAGAAAGATAAATATCTTACTTGCTTCTTTAGCCAACACAGTTCCAAAACTCCGAGCTGGTAAGTGGTCTCCCATTGCATCCTCCTATTAATTGGAATTGTGTTGTCAAATGCACCAAGTAAAGCAGACAACAAAGAAAGGCAAGGACTTGCATACTTCTTTAGTTTTCATTTGTCTCATTGAACGAGAGAGAAATTTCTTGTAGGCTGCCTTCAATTTTTCAACTGGTTGAGCATTCCTAGTAGCCAGAATGAAAAACAATGAAGTATTACCATAATTGTTAACAACTATAACTACAAAAAAAAAACATCATTTTGGACTTGGAATAAAGTGATTGTAGGAGCTGACTTAACTCTTATCCATACACATAATGAGTCATTTTAAATGTATCACATACTTGAACTGAGCATCGATTTAAAGGGAGGGAAATTGTAACAGGAATATGATAAATTTTCTTCAACTAGAAGTTTGTTTATAAGAATATTATGCAGTGTTAAACTATAGGAACTTATAATTTGCAACAAACAAGGCATTCAGTAGCTAGTCATCTTGACCAGAAACTATTAATTACAGTTACTGGATGATTGTGCCAACTTTTCCGAGATTCAGAAAAAGTCTACAGCTAACTAAATGACTTGAATCAAGATGTCAAATACCAAGAGAAAAATCAAACTATCAATGTTAAAATATCAAAATAAATGAACTCGAGTAGGAAGTATTTCTCAAACTCACTATCTAGCAGTTTGTAAATTGAGAATCCTAAAGGAAAATGAATTCAGTCAGAAGGACTCTCCATAAAATATCAACAAAACTATAACTGCGTGACTTACATTACATTATCAGTGAGAAAATGCTGAGAAATTATTAAACAATCAAATTCCTTATCCACATATACCTTATTTATGACAGATGATCATGTCTCCATACATATTAGCTTTATTGACAAATACATCATGAACTATGTTGCATACCTTACATTATCATCTTTATATTCATGATAATTATAAAAATGACCTGCCACAAAACCTATTGAAGATTTTCTCTAGTTGCATAACAAACAAGAAGTTTTAAGAAGAGAAAGCACAAAAAGATTCTTCCTCCAAACGACTGCTAAGGAATGTTTAAGTATTTATATTTACTTATGATAAAAGCACTGATAGACTCCAAAAAAGAACTTACATTGATAGACCACGATTGTAGATGTCATTCGCAGTTTTAGTTTTATGTTTGTGTTCCATGAGCAAACCGTATGATATGTAGAATTGCGCGTGTGTCTGTCCAATTTTGTTTGCCTCTAAAAAGTTGTATATGACTTCAGCATCTACACAATTTTCAGCCTGCTTTACCATTTGAGTAGTACAGTAACTATCATTCATGTCCATGCACCAAGTGATAAATTCACAAAAAAAAAATCGAACAAAATTGGAGGCGTTGGCATGGCATGCTCCACCTACTTGAACCAGAGTTTATTCAAGTGATACAGAGTTGTGTTTGCTAACACAAGTTAGTTTCATATTCATGATACACAATTACACATTAGTCAGTACCATTAAATCGACATATGACACACGAGAATACTAGAGTCTGGAAGTTTGAAGCAATTGCACCTATAGTTACCAAACATTGTAAATGTTCCATTGCTATAACTCTAAACTCTACAGTTGTAAGTGTGTAAGTAAATGAATTCCTAGTTCGTTAGTTCACTCAATAGTATTTCACAACACAAAATGTTTATGAACCAACAGAATTAACGGATGTAACATGGCTGCCATCTGAAATGTACTGCTCAGTGGCTTTTGGTGAATAGTAATTGTGCCTACTGGTTATGTGGAAATCTCTTTACAAGCACCTTGTCACATTGCGATTGACACATGGCATAATAGGATTGGAAATAAGAAACAGCAGCCTAACTTGTACCAACATCAGACCTCTTTCTCTGACACTCCAGTGGTGCTGAGCGAGCTCAAGACCTTCGGTGACAAATTTTGTCTAAATCTCTAGTTAAATCAACACTTCCCTATTTTAAGCACTACACTATAAATATTGATTTCTTATTCACCGTACATAAATCTCGAGAAATTAAAAATACTTTAGCAATCTACTCATTACATTGATTATACTTATCTAAAAAATTTATGTCAACAACAATTAAACAACATTGAAATCGAATTCCAAGCAATTTCATTAACTCGAAGGCATTCCAATTTCCAGGATGTGAAAAGTACTAAATTGCATTCAAATTTCAGTTAGGTACACACTTCACAATCATGCATATTTTTTTTTTGACATTTGATGATGTTGGAAGCAGAAATTACGGTTCCTAAAATATTCAACGAGCTTGATGCCATGGATAGATTATGATGGCACTAACAAGTGGATATGAAACAAACAATTCTAACAATTCATAATAAGTAAAGTCAAATAGTTAATGGCGAATGGAAGCAAAGATGAAGAAACTCACATATTCCAACCAAACTTTCAGGTATCTAAGATCGTCCTTATACCGATGTTCATGCCAAAAAGTGCGAACGCATTGCTCATAAATCACAACAAGTCCTGAATAGTCACCACCCGGAGGGAAAGCCTCTTGAACCCATTTGATGCACCTTTAAAGGGATCAATTAAAATTAACTTGGTTACCAAAATAGAAGGAAAAGGAAATTTCTTCACAGTGACATTGTTTCTTTTCAGTTGGGAGTAGCACAACTTTGACCTAACTTCCATGGCATGAATCAAAAATCTAATACGCATCAACAACTAGAGCACATGATATTGCCTATATGATTAATCCACAGCATTCATTTAAGTTATTGCATCTAACCTTTTCACTTTAACTAACAGTAACACAAATTTTGATTTACCTAAGGACTATTGCACGCTTCTTCAAATAAGATAAAGCAAGTTCTGCTTTCGATTGTGAAAAAATTCCTCAACAGTTTGCCCGCCATCTTATTAAAGAGAAGCTAGAAAAAAATAAAGATTTTTTTGTCATTTGTTGGGTATAACATAATTCACTAATTGGATCAATTCAGCGGTTCAGCCAGCTGATTACTAATACAGGACTAAGGAGAAGCTAATCAGGGTATCAGACATTCCAATTCCACGACAATAGAAGCTTCAGTCAGTCTATTAAATCCCTCACCAACCACTTCTCAAAGATGAAATCAGAAATAAATATTATAACATCCCAATAAAACGTGCAACTAGTTAGCTAAATTCCTCTTTAAGGGCCTCGTCCGTGTCCGACCAACGAGGAACGATGACTCAAATGACCAAAAATCATCAGAAAAGCTAGACCAGAAACCAACATTAATAGAATAAAGATACTCACTCGATCCATGGCTGAAGTGGATCGTCGCCTTCGTACTGGTCAATCGCTTCAATCAACCTCCTAATCGATCACACCAGTCGAATTGTGAACACTAATCATCAAGAAGATGGCGAAGAAGGGGAAGAAACAAGGTTCAATCAACGTACCTTCGATTGTGGAGTAGGGATTTCTTTAAATGGGAATGTGAATGGAATTTTAGGGCTTGGTTGAGCAAATTGACGTTGCGACCTCTCTTCAGAGGGCGGACATTTTCTTTGAAGAGCTCCCACTCGTGACCAGTCTCTTCCTTCGACACCAGAAACTGAGACTCTGGATCTAACATCGGCTCCATTGATGCAACAAAATTGACGCTGCTCTCCTCCATTCTTCGTCTCCTCTCTTCTTTGCTGCCTTTCAAATTTGAATTTTGAAACTTCTTTTGTTTTGTTTTGTAGCCGTTGCACGTTGGAGAATGGAGTTTATTTTATTTTATTTATCTTTTACTATCTATTAAAGTTAAGTCTATTAGAGTAACTGCTGGTGTCGTGGTCTGTTTTTTAATCTATCTAAATTACCCTCCCCGCCTCTCCACGTTTTTTCAGATTATTTCTTCCCTCACAAGTGCCAAACAAGACAAACTTCATTTCTTCAATTTCCACATCTAGGTGAAATATATCTCTCAAATTGTCGCATCTTCCCTTCTAAAACAATCGCATTGAAGTGGAGTCGGCGGCCGAGGCCAGCGCCTGTAGAGCACCCTGACAAACTCGAAAATTGTTGTCACATCGACTCCGCCTCTTCCCTTCCAAAACAACCACATTGAAGTGGAGTTTTAAATGGTCGCCGGAGAGCACGACGGTCGAGGTTAGCGCTGGTATAGAGCACCCTGACAAACTCGAAAATTGTTGTCTCTCAAAAGATCTAAACATACGTCCACGAGTGACGTCACCTCGGACGCCGTTTATGTATCCCTCGACACTTCGAGCAGTTGGTTGAGACGATCGACGCCAGCCATCCTCTCCTTATTGTCCTTCGAACGCGCCAACTCCAGCGCCTCCTCCATAGCGACGGTGGTTTGGCTGCAACACCCTACGGTGATTTTGTTGTTGAGTGATGTTCTTCTCTAAGATTCTGAAACTTCTTAACAGCAACGATTCTTTCAGTCGAGGCAAGGATAAATCCTTTATCCGCAAGACGATATTGCCCGTATACAAGTGCTTCACGTTAACGGCAATCGTCTCTAAGATACAACGACTTGTATCAAGAGTAGCAGCACAACAAACTCTCGATTTCGTCGAACAAAGAAATGCAAGAACTTTCAAGTGAGTATGAACGAAAATCTGCAGCAAGATGGAGAAGGAATTCGATGAAAAAAAAAGCGTCCAAATGAATGCAATTAAGGGATATTTATAGAGCATCAAAGATTACCTCGAATGGGCACAACCTTTCGTACAAAGGTGCAATTTTTGGTGAACTGACATGTTGTTTCGGTGAAAGAACGCCTTGTTTTTCTTCCGCACAGCAAGGCGCGCACACCCGCGCGCCCTGTTCTGTCTGCGCACACTGAAAAACAGTGTGGCGCGCGCGGCTGGATAGAGAAAGTGAACACGTGCAAGGGCGCACCAGTGTGGCACAAAATGAGAAAGTGTGGCACAAAATACATCATTTTGCCTTCTGTTCGTGTGCATCCGCGCATGAACACGTGCAAGGGCGCACCAGCTTCTGTTCGGACGACAACAAAATTTATTCCTTCAAATAATTTTGGTCCAAAAAGATTAATATTGGTCAAAGACCACATCACAACGCACCGCGCCGAGCTGGGCGGGCGCACGCATGTGTGTTTAATTCACCGAGACCTAGCCTAGTAGCGTCTCCCCCCTTCTAAAAGCTTTGGTACCCCTTGGGGCCCAAACCTTTAGTCTATACTAAAACTAATAAGGAGGAGCAAGTTCCTCTAGGCTTCCAATGTGGGACAACCACATTTCCATTTTATTCACATTTTCTCTAACAGATTTCAATTTTTTTCCTCTTTTAATTTATTTTAGTTTGATTACTGCTATAACGGCGTATTATTTTCTTTTATTCGCTTTTATGTGTGTGTGTTGGTGTGATAAGACGAAATAATTTAATTTTGATCGATTTAAGTGGTTTTATATTTTTTAAACTTGAAATTATTGAAGACAAAGTTTGCTTTGCTGCCCCTTCTCATATTCGCCTAATAGAAATTTAAACTAATTTCTTCATGAATTTGCATAGTTGGGAAAATAGTTCAACTTTGTTGAAATCTCAGACCTTGGAAAACGATGTGCTGCCATTCTTGGATACTGATTTTGAGGGCAGCATGTGTTCTTTTCCAGCATGAAAAATGTGAATTTGGGTCCCTCAAGTGTCCCAATCTTTGCATCAGACGCAAAATCAATCATTTCAATCAATTGATATTTCATTCGGAGCCCCAAATGGGAATGTATTAAAGGAGCAAGCGATGGAATTTACTAAAAATAGCATCAAAGTCAGCAGAAGATTGAGCGAAGACAACTCTTTTGCTGTGCCACAGATCAGTCCACCTTCAACTACCTCCAAGAGACATAAAAACATTTGGTAGAACCAAAAAAAAAAAAATAAAGAAAATCAAATTTCAAAGATCCCCATTATTTTGAATCCAGTGTTCTGGTTTCCCTGTTTTGAAATGTATTTTGTAGCTTTTTAGTTGGGTTTTTCATTGATGTAGTATGATATTTTTTTCACCCACTTCGTTCACAAAGTCCAGCTACTCAACTTGCCCTTTTTTCCTCCATGTTCTTTGCTGTGGTTGCATGGATCTTTTTGTCCGTAAATATCTTCTGTTGCATCCAACGAAAATATAAGCGGAGTGTAGTTCTCATACTCACTTTTCTTACTTTCTTTCCAAGGATCCATAGCCTTTGTCAAAAGAATTATACTCGAAAGAGAACTTGTGACACACAGATGAAGGCACATAGTCGCCGAATTAAAAACTAAGCTTATTTGTGCATATGGCTTGAATTTATGCTGAAACATATTGTCATACTCTGTAGCAGTAGGAACATAGCATATTGGGTCTTTTTTCATGTTACTGATACTTTTACATATGGAATTTGAAGTTTTTTCAAACTTGAAATTATTGAAGATATATGAGTAAATGTTGGATTTATGTTGCGAAACTAAGCTTATTTATGCATATGGCTTGAATTTATGCTGAAATATTTAGTCATACTCTGTAGCAGTAAGAACATAGCATATTGGGTCTTTTTTCATGTTACTGCTACTTTTACATATGGAATTTGAAGTTTTTTTAAACTTGAAATTATTGAAGATGTATGGGTAAATGTTGGATTTATGTTGCGAAACTAAGCTTATTTGTGCATATGGCTTGAATTTATGCTGAAACATTTAGTCATACTCTGTACAAGTAGAAACATAGCATATTAGGTCTTTTCATGTTAATGCTACTTTTACATATGGAATTTGAAGTTATGGTCTGAAGAAAGCTTCTACTGCTCTGTGTTGCTTCGATTTGATGCCAATTTTTAACATCATTTGGTTGAAAATTAAAAGAATTTGAAGTTATTGTCTGAAGAAGCTTCTACTGCTCTGTGTTGCTTCGATTTGATACCAATTTTTAACATCATTTGGTTGAAAATTGAAAGAGATAATGCTCACATAATATGCATTCTCAAAGAAATAGGGCATACAAGATTAAAAGCGTGTTCTTGCGGACAAATTTAGGCCAGTTATATGATTTTATTCGGCATAACTCTGTGATGACGAATTGTTGGACTTCGAGATGGCTTGCACTTCCAATTGGAATCAATCGATTTTGAGCAAGCATGAGAATGTTATCAACTTCCTACCAATATGTGTCGAAGAATGAAAATTTGGTGAGTTTTGGTCAAGTTATGGGAAAAAATCACATAATAAACTGAAATTTTATGAATTGTTATAGACTAAGCAATTAGGCAAAAGTTTGATGTTGTTAAGGTATTTGAATTAATTTATGACATTATTATGGATGTATCTCACTGATAAAAGTTTGATGTGAGGATCGTGGAGACGGACTATCTTGGTGTATTACTCCATTTTGTAAATCATACTGCCTAGATACGTTTTCTTAAGAGTTGTTTGAATTATATTTCCATTCCTTGGATGTATCATTGCCCATAACTCTTGGTTTATTGGTCACCAGATAATGTGCTTCATTTCTTTTTATTTTATTTTCTTGATAAAAAAAAGTCAATAATTTACACCTTCCAAAACCACTTCATCGCAACACCCTACGGTTGCTTAATTTCGTCAATCTACTTCAATAATTTTTTGGGTCCTTACAGGTTCAATGAACTGAATTGCAACTTTTGTATTTCATTAACTCTAGCGTGATTGCTTTTTAAATTTCACATTTTGCTGTAAATATGATCAATTTACATACTTTTAATCAACCCCCTTTGCGATCCTCTGGATATTTACTTTGCAGTAAATAACTACAATTTACATACTTTTAATCAACCTTCTTTGTGATCCTTTGGATACTATGTGCTCTGTAATTCATTGCACTAAATTTCTAGATGATTGGTTTAAATGTTATTGATTGTGTTTTTTTTATTGTGAGTTGCAGATTTAGTGCAACATTGCGAAGTACGTCAGTTGAAACAGGTTCGCTTATGAAATTCTTCTTTCCTCAGTGTTCAGGTTTTATGTAGCCTCAAATTTAAAAAATAGTTGCAACAATTCAATATTAGTTAGAATATAATGTTTGGAGTTTGTTGATTATTCTATGAAAAGAATATAAAAATACACTGTCAAATGCTGTAATTAAAAATACCAGGAGCATTACTTCATGATTGACGGAATTAATCAACGAAATAATTTAATTTTGATCGATTTAAGTGGTCTTATCGGTCTTTATAAACCTGAAATTATTGAAGATATATAGGTAAATGTTGGATTTATATTTCGAAACTAAGCTTATTTGTGCATATGGTTTGAATTTATGCTGAAACATGTAGTCATACTCTGTAGTAGTAGGAACAGAGCATATTGAGTCTTTTTTCATGCTACTGCAACTTTTATTTACTTATGGAATTTGAAGTTATGGTCTGAAGAAAGCTTCTACTGCTCTGTGTTGCTTCGATTTGATGCCAATTTTTAACATCATTTGGTTTAAAATTGAAAGAAATATGCTCATATTACTGAAACTGGTCCTACATCAGAAACAAGCTTGTGGTAGTGCAAATTTCTTACTTTTTTTTTAAAAAATTAATGAGCATTGTACTCTGGAACATTGGAAATATGATTCCAATGAAAGTTGTAGAGAATTGTCTTATCTTTAAAATCGAAATGACACCGAAATCACGTAATTTGGTTTAGTGATGAATGATATTTGCCCAATTTCCCAGATAATATGCATTCTCATATAAATAGGGCGTACAAGATTACAAGTATGTTCTTGAGGACAAATTTAGGCCAGTTATATGATTTTATTTGGCATAACTCTACGATGATGAGTTGGACTTTGAGATGTCTTGCACTTCCAATTGGAATAACTCGATTTTGATCAAGCATGAGAATGTTATCAACTTCCTACCAATATGTGTCGAAGAGGAAAATTATTTTGCTTTGCTTTGCATATGTGTGATGATATGGGTTGTTTTCGACATTGTTAATCAAATAATTTCACTAAGCGTTGAACAACTAAATGTGATAGAATTTGTTTGCTTTTCAACAAAATTAGAAGAATGAAAATTTGGTGAGTTTTGGTTAAGTTATAGGAAACATTCTCAAGGCATGTAAACTGAAATTTTATGAGATGTTATAGACTAAGCAATTAGGCAAAAATTTCATATTGTTATGGTATTTGAATGAATTTATGATATTATTGTGGATGTATCTCATTGATAAAATCATGATGTGGGGATCGTGGAGACGGGCTATCTTGGTGTATTACACCATTTTGTACTTGAATCATACTGCTCAGGTACTGCCCGGATACGTGTTTTTTAGATTTATATTTCCATTCTTTTGATGTATTCATTGCCCACAACTCTTGGTTTATTGGTATGTCATGTCATGTCATGTCAATTTTTTATATCACGTTTTAATAGATTGTTCTATTTCTTTTGCATATTTATGTTGTACTTGGGAATGATTCGATAAAATGAATATTTTATTATTACGCTAAAACAGATAGAGTTTAACTTATGCATATAATGCCTAAAGATAAATACAAGTTTAATTGTTTTTGTTCAATATATTAACTGAATTTAGGAGACAAATTTGATGTTTTTTTATTCAATAAATTTTAGTTCGATAATATTATGATAATTTTTAGAAAATCATTTGACTATTTGTTTACTTCTTTTACATTAAAGTTTATCATTGTTTCAAATGAGATGATATTGCGGCTACAAAACAATATTATTTTTTATGATCAAAACATATATCATGTAAGTTAACAAATTGAGTTTGACGGAGTTATTTAAGCTTTGGAATTCATTGTCTTTCATGATTCAAGTACAAAATGCTTCGTTGTTATGCTGTTGTAATATCATGAATGTTTAATTTAGTAACTCATATATTCATGACACACGCAATGCGTGTACCTCGGTAGCTAGTATTAATATAATATTACAAATCTAGAAAGATGAGGAGACAGAATAATTAGTAAAACTAATTATTTTACAATTTTGAATTGATTATAGAAAAAAGTTACTATTAGGTGCTCTCTTTTAACCTTACTGTTTGGATAGCTATATTATTTATCTAGTCAAAAACTTGTGTGAGACGTCTCACGGGGGTCATATTTTATGAGACAGAATGACATATCTTTATTTGAGTCATCATTTAAAAAATTACTTTTTATGCTAAGAGTATTACTTATTATTGTGAATATTGGTAGAGTTGACTCGTCTCATAGATAAAGATTCGTGAGACCATCTCACAAGAGACATACTCATTTATCTATATTTTTATCCATATTTTTATTCAATCTAATATCATATTTGACATCATACTATTTATCCATCTACCAATCATTTATCTTACATCAATCAAATCATCAATCATTTATCCCGTTTCAATCAAATCATTGAATTGAAATTACAATATTACCCTAAATAAATAGTATTATAAATATTTTATTAATATTTTCAAAAGGACAAAACGATAATATCATATTATTTCAACTTTAATATAATTAATCATTCAAATCAAACATTATATTAACTATAACTTTTATATATTTTATTGTTAAAAATATTACTTATCTCCATATTATTTATCTCATATTAATCAAACGGTAAGGATGAATTTCAAAAAGAGTTATAACATTTTGGATAAATGTTAAAAAAATATTTTTGTTTTTTTTAAAAAATATAAACAAAAGTAAAAAAAAAACCAGAAATTCTAATTTTTAAACAAAATTCTTTTTAAACCAAAAGTGAGTGTACTCCCTACTAGCACTAGCTAGGAAAAAAGATGAAAGATTTCACCTGAGTTCGTCCAGAAGCAAATCGAACTAGCTTTTTGATTTAAATAGAATCGTTTCGCACCTTCTCTTTTGTCTTTTTTTCATAACGATATTCTCAATAGTAAAGATCTCGTGCATAAGAGGAAAGAAGAGTGAGATTTGAAGTATCATTGACTTAAAAATATATTTGATTTGATTAATATATTTTAGATATTATTATAATTTTATTACTTTTTAATAATTTGATTGATGTGATATAAATTATTAATACGTAGAATTGTAATAAGACATTTGATAATCCAATTATGAACGGAAATTTTGTAAAACAACTTTGGTCAACTATTTCTTAAAGAAAATGATATCATCAAGTGTATTTAAAACATAACCTAAATTTTTTTTTTTTAAGGATCTTATCAGTTAGATAAGATTTTGATTTTGGTTCTTGCTCAGTTAACTCATAATAGTTTATTATTACCGAATCAATAATATTTGATTTTGATGTCATGTCAAAATCTTTGATGAAAAATAATGAAATATATATATATATATATATATATATATATATATATATATATATATATATTTATATATATATATAAGAAGTGAAATTATTGCTTTGATAATAAAATTTAACTAATTATGAAAACAAAAATTATAATTTACGCAATTTATAGTATTGATCCATTTACAATTTCCCCAAACCAGCCGGTTTAGGGTTTGAAAAGCTGGAAATTTTTTTTAATGGAAATTTCGTTTGATAGGAATTTGATTTAATGTTGTGAAATCCTACAGAAATTGGAAGGATTCCATGAGATTTGAAATTATGCTATTCTTAGCATTGAATTTGAATAACTTATTCATAAATTTTTAGTCTATTTTGATTTTTTTTTTTTTAAATGTCGTTTTCCAAAATCTATGCCATGATTTTGGAAAAGTTATTTCAAAACTATTTTCATATCTCAAAAAATTCTATAAGTTATTTTGTTAGGATTGAGAAATTGTTTAGAGGGAGATCAATAAACTCTTTAAAAATAGTTGTTTTTAAAATTTGTTTTCAATCGTTTTTAGGCGGTTCAAAATTTTTCTCGAATGATTAGAAATACGAACCACTTGAAAAAGGCCGAAAACGGTTCAAAATTTTTAATGATAGCTTCAGTTAGCTGTTTTGTTAACAAAAAACATCTTGAAATATAAGTATTCGCGGAAAGTAAAGACACATGATTTTTATAGATGTTCGAAGATAAAACTCCTATGTCACCATTTCTTCTTCTTTAGGAAGCATTCCACTAAAAGACTTTTGCTTTACAAACTTATTGCAACAGTCCACTCTGATCAGGACTTATCACACTGCCTGTTTTAGAACTCTTAGAATCACTTTAAACTTCTGGATATTTAAGAACCATCGGTTCAACATACAACACAATCAATCAAATAACCAAATGTTACTGATGTAAAGAAAACAATATGTCTTTAGTAGCATGAAGATGATCTTTGAATAATCGGATATCTTTCTGTTGAGTGAGTGCTTGATGATCGATGAAGTATATGAACTTTAGGTGCGCTCAAAATATTCAAGTATGCGAGCTTTAACGATACAGCAATCGCACGGTTGAAAAGCTTAATCGATCGATCTATGTTTTGCATTCTTCAACCCATCTTTTATAAGCTATAATTCCAATGGTCGAAAAAATATGTAACGTAAACCTGTAGCATTGGAATGATGTGTCAACATTAGCTGGAACAAGTTTAAATGTTCTTCAGCAAACATTTAATGTTCTCTTTGCTTGTGCATCTTTGAATCTCGTTCCTTTGAAGAGTTGCTGCTGAAATCCTTTGTAGTAACCGTTTGCTTCATCAGAACTTGTAGGATGTTTAAGCAATCTTTCTATTCTGGGATTGACATTAATGAAGATCTTTATGCTGCAGGACATGGTTGACTTGTAGCGGTGCAAAACCATTGAATGTCCTGAGTCGATCATAGAATGTCTTTCATTAAGTGAACAATGAATAACTCTTTAATGAAGCGGTTGAAGTCTGTCTTGGAGCAGCCAATTGGAAATCTTAAATCTTGGAATAGCCGGTTGGAAATCTTCTGTTGCAAGAAGTTCAAATCCAAGCGGTTGAATTGTTGATGTTATACAAGATAAATAGTAGTGGTTTTTCTGAAACAGTTAAGTGTTGTTTTGATTTTGTTAATCACCAAAACTTTAGGATAATAATAATTTCTTAACATATTTCTTCCTCTTAAATGAAATAAATTATAAATGAAATCAACTTTATAATGGAATAAGAATGTAAATGAAATGATAGATTTATTCCATTCAAAAGATTGATATAAAAAATGAAACATGAATGAAATAAAATTATTTTTAATTGTCAAATAAATTTGTAATTAAATTTCAAAATACTAAAAAGTTTTGTTATTATTAAAAAATAATAACATTATAAATATTGTGTGAGGGTCCGTTATCCTAATCACGATTTATTATCATGCAATCCTGATTAACTAATAAACAACAAAAAAATGAGTTAAAAATTTGCGTTTGGACATATTAAATTTTCGACATGACCTTCTTGTAAATAAGACATACTAGTAAATCAAATACTCAAAAACAAACAACATATGCCTTCAATGAATACAACAACATAAACAAGTACATGTCGGACACAATCATGACATATACAAACAAAAAATATCATAGAGTTGACAAGGCTCGATAATAACATCATACAATCCTCCATATATATACATGTATTTGAGAGACGACAACACTAAACAGTACCTAAATACGATTGAACCCACTCTCAAGGAACTATGGTACTTTCTGATGCTTCCTCTCGAGCGTTTGAGGTTGAACCACATGTACCACCTATCATGTCCATGCACAAAAGACATGACAACCCTATCTCGTGGTTAAAAACCCTAGTACGAGACATCAAGAAGCCACGATATATTACATAGAAATGAAATGATACTATGCACGAATAGGTGCAAGATATCAGGATATCATGAGTCAAATGATCAATATGAACAATCATGCATATATGCTCGAGCTGGTCCACGACTCAGCGGACCGTGCTTGGGATATGGCCTAGCCTCGAAACCAACAACTACCTAAGCCGAACCAAATCAAAGTAGCCCAACATCTCCATGTATGACACCATATCATATCATATATAACGAATCTCAATCGAAATATAAGTGGATCTTAATAACAGATAAGCTCAATATGATATGTTAAGTAGTATTGATGTGTCTAACTAAAATAAAAATGTATATGGACAAAAGAAAATATTTTATTTTATTTTGCACATCAATTACCAATTGGTAATATGTGAATCAACATATTATATCACATCAATAAACAAATAGTAAACAAATCCTACGCATGATCATCAGATGTCTTTGTCAGACATCGTGAAAAATAATTGATCTCTACGTACTCCAACAAATTTACCAGTATTTTAAATCTTCACGAAACCCTGAAAATGCCAACTCAAATAAATCACCTGAATATTAATTTAAATAGTGTTATTATCATATACCAAACTCAACCATTTAAATTCAACTAAAATTCAAATTCAACTATTTAAGCATTTTAAATTCCTAAAATCTCAATATTCGGTTAAAATGCCTTAAATCGCTCATTTCTATTTCAATTTGTCACAAAATATTATTTTTAGCTTTAATGGTGTTAAACCAATACTCAAGTGACCAAATTTGCTAATTTCCCAAACTTTTAATTTTATCTAAAAAATTCACAATATTCGAATTTCATTATTTTATTAACTCGAATTATTGCTATAAATTCTAATAATTATCAAAGTATCATAATTTTATTAAATTATCGTATTATTAGTTCAACGATAAATTATATGTTCGCCAGATTATATATCAAACGCGTACAATTTCGAAACCTACAACAATAACTAAATAATTAATCAATATTAATGTGATATTTGGATCAAAATTGAATTAAATCGAAATATTAAATTTCTACCATCGGACAACCTTCGAACTCGCCAAATCAAGGCTATAAATTGAATCTAAATGTTAGGCTCGTCGACAAGAGGTGGTGAACTCGCTAGAAAAAACGACCGAAAATTGCACAGCAAACCGAGTCGCGAGCTTTCTGCAAAAGTTTGGTATCAAAATAAAGCTTGTGGCATAAAGAACAAAACTCCTCAATCAATTTTTAGTTTTGATAATATTATTATTTTCATGATTATTATTTTGGTATTTTATTTTTTATAACTATAATTGTAATAAAATATTATTATTATTAAGATATAGATTTATAATAATTTTTTTTATAAATTTGAAAATGAGGATTGAGAATGACCATTCTCATCTACAATGGATTGAATGACAATAAATTTGATAATATTATTATTTATACAGTCTCTGCTGGGACAATACCGACGGTAGGAAAAAAATCAGACTGATATCTAAAGGATATAAGACAACATCAACATATTATACGAACATCTCCGGACTCCTGACCTAACAGCCCGACTTAATTATTATCACCTAAATAGATACACTCGATACTACTATAAATATAGGAAAATAAATTTGAGTCATAACTATACCTAATCTAATAGTAACAACTCGCTCCCTTACCTCTGCCTTGCTCTCCGATCAACCAGCTTCAATTTTTAATAAAAGTTATTTCATTTTCAATTGTCGCCTCCCTAGCCCGGCCCAATTCCACCGTCTCTCCCTGACCCACTTGATGTTTAATTGAAATTATTATTTTAAGATAATTTTCTATTTGGATAACACACATTGAATGTGTCACGACTCGCTAGTATTTACTGTAAGCCGTAGCTATGAATTCTACTATGACTACTACTACTTCCATCATCAACTCGCGGCCGGCACCACTCTTCGTACGTCGCGGCAAGCCTCCTTCGCCGAACTCATTACTTGCAACTAATTTCATTGCCTATCTACCTCAGTTTTCTGATCACGTAATTTAAAAATTTAGGGTTTTCAATTTCTGTTCGAAATCGGATAATCATGATTCATTACTAGTTCGTGGTTTTTGAAGTTATAATATAATTTACACGTGCATGCGCTAATCAAACTTATAATAAAAAGGGTGAACCCCACCTCGAGGGCCCCACACAGAGCCGCCCCAAGCTCCGGCGTGAAGAGAGGTAAATCAGGGTTATGCACCGACAGCAGGTACCCAGAGAAGAGGTTGGTAGGAGAAATTATCCATAAAGGGGGAGTCGAGACTCGATCCCTCACCAACATTGATTCACTCCAAGCCCTTACCACATGGCCTATGTCCTTGGGGGCCTAATCAAACTTATAATAGAGATGTAATAAATATGTTTATTGGTTAATAATTCTTCTCCTCTCATAATAATTTGTTCTTATGATATCATTAAGATCAAACACATGTTAGGGTCCACATACAAAAGAGGAGCAAATTTTTTAAATTTTAGGGGTCAACAGTTTCCAAAAGTTAATCCTACAATTTTCTAAATTTGCCAAACCCCGTTAAAATTCTACGATATTGCCATTTAGATTGAGTCATTTGAAATCTATGGATTTCGAATTAATTCATTGTTGAATGACTTGAAAAAAAAAATCAAATTAATCTCTTTTTTATTTACATTATATTTATATCGATCACACAGGATTTCGAATTGTTTCAATATGTAAAAATTGAATGTCTATAAATAATCTTGGAAAATATCATTGTTTACTTATTATAATATAGGGTGACATAAATGTAAATTAAATTAAAACAAAATTATACTCTATAATCTATATAATATTAAGAAAATATGTTAACGAATTAGTTCTTAATTAAAGCTACTTTTACAAGTAAAGAAGAAATTAGTATTTATCCGATTGAAATTTCACACCGTTTGTACTATTTTTTTTTGTGTGTTTTGATCCGATCTAGGCGCAAGACAGGTCGGTCGTATTGGGAAGGTTCGATCCTGGGTGTGGGGACAGTGCCCACACCCAAAATCAAGGGTTGAGATTCATATCATGGGGAATAAAAAAATTTAAAAAAAAAAATTGGACCAGAAAAAATTCTGGCCCTTGAATGTACCCCTACAGGCACTGCCTGTAGGGGTTAGGGTGAAATAATCCGTCGTATTGCGGTTTTGAAAAAGTTTGAATCAAAATGGATGGAGATTAGGACATTACAATATCACATGAAATTCAAAGATACACGCACACTCCTGACATAACATGATATCGTGGCAATGAGTTCAGCGGAGGAGGCTCGATGCATTTCCAGCGGCGGGGTGCCGGCCGCGAGTCGATGACAGAGTGGTTGAAGCTTGATTATTTCCTAACAAACGAGCGGCAGCACCTCCAGTGCTAGTGCTGGTAGCAGTGGGCGGCGAGGTATTAATGCTGCTCACAAGTGAATCAGTGCGCGGCTTGCCGCTAAAATTTTGAGAGGGAGGAGGAGGAGGAGGAGGATTTGAGCTCATTTCCGATAAATGTTCTGATTATCTACGGATGATATTTCTCCTCAGAGCTTTGGGCTTTTTATAGGCTCGGTGATAGTGTAGAATATCTGAATTCGGTGCGCCGATATGGTGTATTATGTTATTTAATTCAATTGACTTTTATGTAGTAGTGTAGTACCAACTTCTTTACGTAATCTATTATGTTATTTAATTCAATCGGGGTCAGGATTTCATCTCTTTTAGTATTTATTTCTGAGTATTAATTCGGGAGAATTGGTGGTCAGCCCCAAACCAAACTAGGTTTGGTCCTAGTTCTCTGGAGAGATAAAAACAAATTTTAAAACCCAAAAATACCCTTAGCCCTATTTAAATCTTAATTGATCCCGCGCTTTCGAAAATGATATCAGAGCGAAAGGTTGATTTATTTCAAATACAATTTTATTATTACTAGTAACTAATTGTATGAGAAGGAGAATTTTGAAAAAATTATGAATCCGAACTACGGTTCGAGAAAAATAATTTACAAAGAATATTCCAATATCGTGGAATATAAACAAGGTCATCTAACTATTGTTAGTTATCAGAAACAAAAAGGGAAGCTACTGCACCCTCAGGTAAAATCTCAGGTAAACTTATGATTCAAAATAATAAGTTTCTGGAGATAGTTCTAGATTCTTCTAAGCTCTCTTCAGATCTTAGAGAAATTCAGAAGACAGTACAAAATTATGGCAATATGCTATATTATGTACCTCAACGAATTGAGAAAGTCCTAGAGAAACAAGAAGAAATTCATGTAACTTTGAAGGACCTACAAACAAGAATTCAGAAACTGGAACAACAACCCAGTTCCAGTAGAAGAACTTCAGGAGGTTGGTTACCACCATCCTTTGTTACTGAACCTTTGTTACATCAACAAGGGAAGGCCAAAGTGGTGTCAAAACCTTTGACTGAAGAAGAAAAGATGATCAATCTAATCAAGTCTGTCTCAGAAAAGAAATTTATCTGATGACAACTTTAGAAAGGATTGGTTTAGAGGATCTACAAGAGCTTGCGGAATCTTTCGCAAATCTCAAAGTAGTAGATCTAAAGATGAACACAGCAGTAGGTGAAACACCACCTGCTATCACCTGGTCATCTACACAAGAACCACCAAGGGAAAGTGTGGGATCTCAGAATGTAAACATGAGAGAATCTCAATCTGATTTTCATACTGGTGGAGGATCACACCCAGCAGGGACAAGGGCAAGGAGAAATCAAATTCCTTTGCACCAAACAACCTATGGGAAAACTGTTTTGGATCCTATACATCCTTACGGGGTTATGCTTAACCTTGATGTATTAGACTTCAAAAACAGAGAAGATCTCATAGATGATTGGACATCTGCTATGAGAATTGCAGCAGGAACACTCGATCTTAACAAAGAAGGATTCATTAAACTGTTGGAAATGAGTCTGATGGGATCAGTGAAAATTGCTTGGGAAATGACTTCATTAGACATGAAGGAGTCAGTCCTAGCTGGAGAATCTCTTAGTGAGATCGCTGGAAAAATGGCTACCTTATTTAAAGCACATTTTATAGGGGTAGACTATTTCAATAGTCAAGATACAGAGAAGAAGAAGAAATACACTCAAGATCTGTATAGTCTTGAACTACATGACATATGTTTAGTAGATGAATACATTATGTTATTCACTAAATATAGATGGAGTTCAGGAGTCGAAGAAGATATAGCTATGCAGCTTTTCTTCGCAAAAATACCAAGCCCTTGGAGAGAAATGCTCATAAGGGAATACGTACCTGGTAATTCAGATACGTTGGCAAGAAGGGCCTCTTTCCTTAAAGGAAAATTGGCAGAATGGTGTCATATGGCAGCATTACAAAAGAATTACAAACGCTTAAGGGGTATCAACAAAAGAACTCCTTTGTGTTGTAAAGAAAATGATCTTCCAACAATTATTGGAAGTAAACCACAGAAGCATAAAAGGAAAAGTTTTAGGACTCATCCTTATGCACGAAGTGGAAGAAGCTCTTGGAAACCAAGAACTGTATGGTCTAGACAGAAAGCCAGATCTTATAAATCTGGACAAAGAAGCGGACCATCAAGAAGTAGGATATCATCCCAAGCATCGAGTACATCTCGAAGCACAGGAAGAACACCTACCAAGAAAACTTTCAGAAGAGCTCATACTAGGACCAATGAAAGTTTCAAAGACTGTAATTGCTGGACATGTGGAGCAAGAGGTCATATCTCGACTAACTGTCCAGAAAATGAAAAAAGAGGTATTAAACGCTTTGATCCTACCCCGGATATTGAAGAAGCAGTTTATTACCAAGATCTTATTCAAGTATACCGATTTGAGGACATCGCCTCAGATGAAAGTATATATGAAGAAGAGGAAGTCTTAAGTCAGGAAGAATCTGATGGAACAGAATCGGAATCTAGCTGAAGACGAGGTGTTTCGACACGAAACACATGAAGATCTGTCTGGATTTTTCAGCCAGACTACAATATCACATAACATGGTTCAAAGAATCATGAGAGAAAATCCGAGTCTACAGAGATATCAAGGTTTCTCTGCAGGACATGTAGAAAAGTTCTTAGGAAGTCTTGGCCTAAGAAACAGAAAGCATCATCTAATCTATAAAGTTTCTAGAAGGGAAATGGCAATCCCGATGGAATTTACAGGAAATAGAATGGAGATGCAGTTAATTCCTTCTGAAGAAATTAAGGAGGAATTACAAAAACTCAAGATAGAAGTAGCAAGGACTATGTCCTGGATTCATATCGGAGCAATCCAAATTATGATAAAAGCTACTTTCAAAGAAGAGATAGATTCACCTATTGATATTGCTATTTGCGATAAAAGAATGGGAAATCTACAAGATTCAGTACTGGGAACAATCTCAGGAAACCTCTGTGCGGGAAAGATTGTATGAGTAATCTATCCAAGGATAGCCTACAACCTGGCAGATCGAGATTTCAGTCGAGCCTTGACATTGCATAAGAACTTCAAGGAAAAAAGGCTGATGAAAGAATGTAATAGACCATATTCTATTACTTATCAAATTTCATATGCTCTATCTAATACACATCATTCTGAATTGTTTATTAGAAACGAGTTTATTGAAATACCAGAGATATTTGGAAAAGTTGCTCAGGCAATTTATCCAGAACGAGTCGAGTTTCCTTTAATACAGGAAACAGATATCCAGATCCAAGACAAACCGATTTTACAAAGGAATCAAAGTCTTAGATTAGAATCAAGAAGACTATCTTTTCAAGGAGATAGAATTACAAGCTATAGATGGGACAAAAAGCCTATCATAGAAACCCAACAGGAGCCGAAAAGTTTTTCTACAATAGGAAAACTTAGATGTCCAGAAGGATGGAACGAGGTAGAAATAGTATTTGATATTACAAAACAAATGAATCAATTTCCTTGTAATTCAATATACAATTTGGAACAACCGATAATAGGAACTTACCAAGGACTGATTAAAATCGGAGAATTGGAGGTTCATATTCAAGGAATTCCAGGGAAAGAATCAGATCGACTGATTCTTGGATTAGAGTTTCTAGAGGAACACAAACTTTGGAAACGTCTAGAGTATGGAATGGAGTTTATGGCAGAGGATAAAATGTGGAAAATCCAATGACCACAAGTCCATTCTCCATATACATTCCAGTAGGAATGTTGTATGAACAATATAAGGCAGAATACTTTGCTGCATATATTGATTCAGGTGCTGGAATATGTACAGCAAAACGAGGAGTTTTTCCAAATAATTTGGAAGAAGAGTTACCCAAGATTGCTGGAAGAGATTTTTCCAGAAGAATCTTAATCTTATGTAAAGAGATTAAGATGACTGAAATTATGATTGGCGGTGCTGGACCAACACCTTGGTACAAGGTAAAGACACCACTAATTTATTTTCATGATAATGAGCTGACATATTATTAGGAAATAATTTCCTACAAATGTTCAAGTCATATACACAAGAAAATGAGACTAGAAGATTAGTGTTCACAACACCATGTGCTCACAAAATCATAGTCCAGAAACTTCGAGAGGCATTTTACAGAAAATTTCCGATCCAGTTTCGCAGCAAGCGTGGTGATTCAGGAAAACTTCTGAACCCAAAAATGAAGGATTCTAGACGGTTTGGAGAAACAATGCTCCAGTTAAGAGCAGATCAAGTACTCCAACCAGAAGATATAGAATGCCTTAAGATAACTCTACAAACAAATGAAGTAGAGTTCGAATCTAAGGTATCATTGGAAGATGTCAAGAAGAGGATCAGAGAAAATTATAATGAAGATCCTTTGGCATGGTGGGACAGAAATCAATTCAGGGCCTGCCTTAAGATCAAGGAAGGCAAAGAGTATGAATTTGTCCGTTGCAAACCCATCCCAATGAACATCATTGATCAAAGGGATATGCAGATTATAATCAAGGAACATTTGGATCTTGGTTTGATCAAAGCAGGTATGTCACCATATAGCAGTCCAGGTTTCCTGGTAAGAAATCATGGTGAGATAAAACGAGGAAAACCCAGATTGGTTATTAATTATCAAGAAATTAATAAGATTCTGGAGTTTGATGGATATTTTATACCAAGTAGAGAACATCTAATTAGTTGCATACGCAATGCCAAGATATTCTCTAAATTTGATTGTAAGTCCGGATTTTATCAGATTCGGATGGAGGAAGGAAGCAAGAAATTCACAGCTTTCTCAACACCTCAAGGACATTATATTTGGGAAGTATTACCAATGAGATTGACTAATTTACCCCAGATATTTCAAAGAAAGATGGATAATCTTTTTAAAGATTATTTTAATTTTATGTTTGTTTATATTGATGATGTTTTAATAGCATCTAAAGATATGAATGAACATGTTAAACATTTGGAGATTTTCTCTAATGTTTGCAAGAAAGAAGGACTGGTTTTATCTGAAAAGAAAGCAGTCATTGCTACAAGAAAGATTGAATTCCTTGGAATTGAAATCGATGAGTCAGGTATAATTCTGCAAGAACACATAGTGGAGAAAGTGCAGAATTTTCCAGAAAGTCTCAAAGACAAGAAACAACTTCAAAGTTTTTTAGGAGTTGTTAATTTTGCTGGGATGTTTATCAAAAACCTAGCAAAACACAGGAAGGTGTTCAGTCCATTGTTGAAAAAAGATACTAGATTTATATGGACAGACGAACACACAAAATGACTTATCCATTTAAAGGAGGTTTGCAAAAATCTTCCGAAGATGACTATTCCTCAAGATGAAGATGATCTGGTATTGTATACCGATGCCAGTGATCATTGGTGGGCAGCAGTTCTTACTAAGCTCACACCAAATGGAGAACAACCATGCAGATATTGTAGTGGATTATTCTCAGATGCAGAAGCCATAAGATGGCATATCAATGAAAATGAATTTTATGCAGTAAAGAAGGCTTTTGAAAAATGGCCATTATTTCTACTTGCAAAGAAATTCACTTTAAAAGTTGATAACACACAAGTTAAAGTTTTTTTAAGGAATAAAATTGAGTCTAAACCTGATAAGGCTAGATTATTACGATGGCAAGCACTATGTCAGAATTATATTTTGATATTGTGATAATTAAATCTCATGAAAATATTCTTGCAGATTTTTTAACAAGAGATGGACAGTATTGACATTGATGCTATTATCAAGATGCAGAGGCATTTGAGGGAACACCTTGAAATGCTTCAAACCGAGTTTAACAAGTTGGCCGTTAACGCAGAAGTTGCGGGAAGGCTACAACAGGCTGATAAGAGAATTGTCTCTCATCGAATTACAGGTTGTTTACAGGCATATACTCAGTTATGGTCTGTAATGCAAAGGCCTATCCTCCAAGGCATTGAGAAACCACTGGTTTCCCAAATGGAGAGTTTTCGAGTACAGGACTCTATACCTGTAGCGGGGGATTCAAATACCCCTTGCACAAGTGTTAAGTCGGGATCATCACCAGATGAGTCGGCTGAAACAAAAATTGAGACTCCTGATCCTTATCTTGAGTCATCAAGTCAACCCTTCACCTCGGAGATTGAAGAGGGAGAGATCAACCTTAGGCCTCGTATTGACAAAGGCAAAACTAAGGTTGGTACTAACGAAGCAACAATTTCTCCATTTCAGGTTTACCAACAGAATTGGGAGAAATTAAAAACAAGAATTGGCATTAACCCAGCTACCAATCGGGTTGATGTTTCAAGAAAATATCCAAGGGTATGGATGAAACAAAATTCATATCCAAAGGAGGTTAAAGCATGGTATGAATTCGGGGCTCTTGCCTCAGTTTATACTACATCACCCAGCTTTCCAGAAATCTCAGGTCTACCAAAGTGGATCCAGGAAGCTGTTCACGAAACTTGGGCGAATAATGATTATTTGTCCATAGGAGATGTTCTGGAGTTATACTTCTTTAGTGCAGCACCAGAACCAGCAAGAAAAGGTTCTCATGAAGCCTTTCATTTCATCAAGCTAAGGAGGCTGGATACAAATATCCAAAAATTTATAAAGGATCCTCCGACAGAAGAAATACCCCTGGTCGTTTCAATTACTGAAGATGATATTTCTACCAGAAGAGCTTGGGGTCTATGGGTCTGTCTCACTGAGATGGACAAAGTCAAGTTTTCGTTCAAATTTTATAATCATTCAGTGAACGGATCATTCCTGTTAAATACCATGACAGGAAAAACCACAAGTTTTGCAGAAGATTTATTCGAGAAAAAGAGAAATCTTTTGTGGAATAGCAAGCTGCCGGCAAGTAAAGAAACTCGTCGGAAATTTTGTAATATGGCACATGTAGGAAGATGGTCTGAAAACATCTGTCCAGAATGCCAAAACCAGAAGGAACCGGAATTCGGTAAAAGATTCAAGCCGAGATCTGATCGGAAACACTTTACCGATACCAGTACAAGTGGGGATGAACCACATTCACGTTTTCCTCGAGGAAACCGAAAGCCGAAGATTCCTCGACAAAGTTAAAAGGAACATGTGAGCATCCCACCAATAAAAGAAGGACCACCATGTGAAAAATCATGTGAGTGGATTTCAAGGACCACCAATAATCGGTGGAAAAGGAACAAGGACCACCAATAATCGGTGGAAAAAGACACAAGAGCATTGGATACCAAATTAAAAAAAGGAATCCAATAAAGAAAAACAGGACAACTGGACCCAAATTACAAATATAAATAAAGGACGAATTGGAACCAGTTAAAAAACCAGAATCAAAACTTGAAAATGTATTGGGCATATTTGAAAGTTTTGAAAAGGAGATTAACACTCAAGAGGAAACAAGCTGAAGCTCTAAAATCTATAATCCAAATGTACCAAGAAGATGGAAAAGAGATCTCAGCTGATATTTTCCAAATTCATCGCCAATGGTATCTTCAAGAGATAAAAGAAGATGAGAAACTGATGTCTAGATTAATAATCTAGAATATGACAAGACAAGAAGGGACCACTCAACCACTAAATGGTCCATAGGCAAGCTGTAAAGGCTTAGCAAGATTTGAAATCCGAGTTTCAAATCCGATGGAGCCTTCTATAAATAAGGCAGGAGAAGGAAGTGAAGATCATCGAACATTTTCCTCATTTCTTTCATAATAAAGGTTGTAATATTTCTCTTTCAAGTTTATGTGTGTAGTGAGTTCAGATACTGTAAGTAGCTAAACAAGTTTCTCCTCCTCTACAGGAGGTTACTATGTATTAATAAATGTTTGGTGTTTGAATAAAAGAGATCTTTGCTCTTAGCCCATCTCATGTATTATTTTCAAAATTTTATTTTATATTGTACACCCTAAGGTAGGAAACGAATTAGGGTTGTGCCAACTGCTGCTGAAGGAATCTGCGTCAGTAACCATCGGTTGCGATCGTGTGGTTGGACTGTGAGGAGCAGTCTGTAAAATACGGTGGATATAACCCGGTGGTACTCCGGTCAAAGAGGTATAAGATTTAATTTATTTTACGGAAGCATGATGGACCATAATTTAAAAGAAAAATCAATTATTTAAAAAAAGGAGATTGAGGGGTATTTCGGGGAAAGAGGGAGTAAAAGGAAAGAAAGGTTTCATTAGGGACTGAATACAAAGTCTCCCTATTAATTCGTATTATAACAATTAAGTGAACAATGTGTGTGTATATATATATATATATATACACACAGACAATGATAAGACATAATGTATGTAGATAAAAGTAATATTCCGTTTTGGGCAAAAACTTGTGTGAAACGATCTAACGGGTCGTATTTTGTGATACATATATCTTATTTGGGTCATTCATAAAAAAATATTACTTTTTATGCTAAGAGTATTAATTTTATTGTGAATATCGATAGGATTGACCCATCTCACAGGTAAAGATTCGTGAGACCGTCTCACAAGAGACTTAATCCCCGTTTTGATGTACTTAAATTTGAAATAAATGAATTAAAAATGAACAATGTGTTTGATGCCAAAATTGTAATAAATTATATATTTTGGGTTGTACGTGTCGTATCGTAGATTCTAGAACCAATTTTTATGCTGGATGTAATGACCTTTTGGAATTTTATGCTGGATGTAATGACCAACACACAATGTTTTTATAATAAAATGAAGATCATAAAAACTCAACTTAATTATATTTTCGTACGATTATGGCTAGTAGGGTTGCATAAACTTAACTTAATTATATTTTCCTACGATTATGACTGAGCTTTACACTTTAGCTAGAGGTGCGACACAAGAAGACGGGGAATGACTGCAGTGTATGTGCCCAATTGACGATGAGAGTTGGAAGAGTAAATTTGATATGCGCTATCCATTATAATTATAATAATAAATGACTATTGTGACACTTTTTTGTAGATACTTTTAATTAAATGTTGTTACATATACTGAATTGACACTTGTAAAAAAATTAATAATGTGTAAAATAAAAAAATATATTAGATTAATTATCGTGATATTTTTAAGTGATGTCATTATATACACATGTGCATACATTTACCTTATTATTTTTTCAGTAATCGATTTACGTTATAATATATATACACATGTACATACATGATACATTAATCACCTTTTAACGGAGAAAGGGAAAAAATAAAGAGAACCAAATCCCCAAACCCGTTTACTCCTCCCCTTCTTCCACAATCTTCCTTGCCGCCATCGTTCACCACCGGAAATGGGTCGGCCGACCACCCCTCACCTAGACCATGATGTGTAGATTTCAATTAAGCTTTGAATAGTAGAAATCGAACCCTGAATCGCGCGAATGGAGGTGCTGTTCGTGACATGTTTCTGCGCGCGAATTCTTTCCGGCTTCGGTGAGTTTCTTGGCTTCGTTTTTGGTCGATTCTTGGTATATTGGTTAGGTTTAAGGGCTTCAAAAATGGATCTTTCCAAGCTCTTACATCTCTCCGCATTCATGGTTCGTTTCGCTTTCACCATTTCTTCGGTGAAAATGGATCTCTCCATTGTTCAACTATGATTATGTGCTTGTGGTGTTGCTTCGGATAATTTTTTCTCTCAAATTCATCTGCTTTTTGTTTGTTTATTGCGTAATTTGTCTTTGTGAGGAATTAATCGGGGTTCACGAAGTCACTCGCGATGACCGTGTTATCGGAGATAGGAGACAAGACGTTTGTTGCAGCTGTTCTATGTATTTACAGAAGCATGCCTTGGATTTTTTAGAATGAGAGTGTTGGTAAATAATTCTTACAAGAGCTCAAGGTTTTGTTGTTTTCTTGCTAAAAATTTGTATTCTTTTGTGTGTATGTTTTCCACAATCAAGCACGTCTGTGAATTACTTTATGACTTTGGTGGTGAAGATGTCTTTCTGGGGATTCTTGAGACCTCTTTAGAAGAAGGCAGCCAAAAAGAAGAGTAATCGAAAGACAATACAGTTAGAAATGGAATCTTGGGATATAAAATCTGTTATTTCTCGGTTCATAACATCGAATTTCTATTACATTTCTCTTTTCACTTCAGCTACATTGTGTTAAGTTATCATTTAATCAATCAGGTGATTACGTAGGTATGTGGAGTATAATAGTATGTATTGTTTAACTGGTTGTCTTTTATTTAGTCTGTGGGTGGATTTAAGGAATGCTAATTTGCAAGCAAAGGCAAACATGAAGAAAACTGCTCAACAAGAGGTAAAGAGTTTATGCATTTATGTATAAAGTTGTTCAAGTAATTTTCTTATCATTTTAGTATTCAGTTATGGATGTGAGCCGTTGCTGTTTTTACTTGTAAGTTGATATTCCTTGTAGGTCTTTTCAAACTGTTGTGAAATGCTGTATTGTTAAAGGGTGCGGTCAAAAGACAACAATGGTTTTTCACCGTTGTCGTTGGGCGTTTTTCTTGTAGTGTTTGTGGGAGAAAGAAGACTTTTATTCACAGAAGAAAATGCTCTGTACAATGTGAAGACCTTTTATGAAGAATACATAGAAAATATGCGTCTTTATCAGGAAAGGTGCAATGTTCAAATCTTATGTTTAGTGGATACCATTTTCAATCTTTTGAGGATCCCATTTTTCAACTTATACCTCAATTTCATCGAATGTATCACTCTTATGAACTCGATCTAACTTGTTTTTCTGCATCACAGATCAGAGTATGTGGTTCCACAGCCTATGTCGCTCAAACATCATGGATCCAAAGTGGGACAGTACAAGAAACATATTATTTGGCTTACCTATTAATGGAAAGAGATACAAGGAAACTATCAGGGTGTGCTGCTTGGAGAAAGACTTGGAAATGATGGAGTTTGGAGACCAAACTGAAATTGGAGAACGCGGTATCAATTTAGTGGTGGCCAGAAACAACGAATTCAACTTGCAAGAGCTGTTTATCAGGATTGTGATATTTATTTACTTGATGATGTGTTTAGTGCTGTTGATGCTCACAGTGGATCAGACATATTCAAGGTGCAAATTGCATATCTTATCGAGAAGAATCGACTATACTCATTATTTTTTAATGTCATGCAATTTTTAGATTATTGTTCCTCTATATTTTGGGAATTTCTTTCACAAATGAATAATGTATCGAGATGTTTTTTATTACAAGGAATCAAAACATTTTATTGTTCTTTCGCAGGAATGTGTGAGAGGAACCCTTAGAGGTAAGACCATTATACTTATGACCCACTAGGTGGACTTCTTGAATAATGTTGATCAAATTTTGGTATGTATGAAACCCTTTGATTTCCGAAATCTTAATTGCATAAATTTTCGAGTTTTAAATCGGATATAAAGTGTACTCAACGGTGGCATCTTCAATCCAGGTCATGAGAGACGGATGATTGTTCAATCTGGAAAATACAATGACCTCCTGAAAATGGGCATGTATTTCAAAGCTTTGGTAACAGCCCATGAGTCATCGTTGGAACTTGTAGAGGTGGAGACAATCATTTTTTATTTGAATATACGTCAGATGGGTAATTGGTAAATGGTTTTTCTTTTGTTTATTTTGATATTATTTATTATTTGATGTGGCATAATGAGTTGGAGTTTGCTTTTTTGTAAGCTATGTTTTGTGTGCTTTTAATTATCTCGAGTTAGCCATTTATTGATTTAGATAGTATATTGGTTAAGAATATATATTACATGTATAATCGATGCTTTATTATATATTGTGTGAAATACAAGTTCTAGTTGTCCTAGAACGAGAAGGGAGTTTGATTAGGCCATACGATCTTTAACAAAAAGTTGGGGATATACTTGGAGGAATGATAGCTTGGCCTTGTCATTTGGTATGATATTCAACTTTTCAATTAAGTAGTATTTATTGTTATGTCCGTCATGTTAGTATCTTTTTAAACCAATATCAATTATATTTGCAGTTGACAGTTAATGAGGAAGATTTCTACTAGATGCATTTGGATAAATAATAATTTTCCAGTTTATCATTTGGTATGATATTCAATAGTTTGATTAAATTTTAATCTCTTTATTTTGTGCTTCTTTAATTTTATTTCATTCATACAAATATATGAATTTTTATTGTAGATGACAAGAATATTGGATTTTGATTAAGATGAGATGGTTGAAGAATGAATTGCTTATGTTTTGCTTTACAAGACTTAATTGTTTACTTGTTCTTAAACTAAATACATTTGGTATATTTGTTGGGGTATAGATGCTTTTCAAGTTAAAAAAATTTGTCAGTCTTATACATTAATTATTGTAAAATTAATGACAATTATGGATTAGCAATTTAATTTCTATTTTAAAATTTTGTATTTGTATATATATATGTTAATTTGTTATATCTTTGAATATTATATCATGAAAATATTGAAAATCAATGACATTTCTAAAATATGACATTTTTTATGTCACAATAGAACATTAAATCATATAAATAAAAAATGTAATTGTAAAACTCATATGCAGACATTTCAAAAAGTCATTATAAACAACTATTAATGACAATTATCAATGTCTTTATATACTAGTATAGGAGTAGGTCTCTTGTGAGACGGTATCACGGATGTTTATCTGTGAGACGGATTAACCCTACCTATATTCATAATAAAAAGTAATACTTGTAGCATAAAATGTATACTTTTTCTTGAATGACCCACATAGATATCTGTCTCACAAAATACGACTCATGAGACCGTCTCACACGAGTTTTTGTCCTAGTATAGAAGACATTTGTAAGTGTCATTACAGATTACACAATGAGACATTCTAAATTAACCTTATAATCTATCATTATTGACATTTTTTATTGTCATTATAAATAACATACCCGACACATTTAGTTGTCATTATAAATTATTTTAACTGACATATAAATTTGTCATTATTACTATAATAACAAGACATGTATAATGTTTTTAAAACATGAGTTTTCCTGACATTTAAAATTGTCATTATATGAATGATTAGTAACATGTATGAAGTTGTCATTAACATCTTATAATGATATTAAAAAATGTCAGGAAGTTTAAGACGACATTGGAATAGATGACATTTGTTGGAGATGTCACTAAAACTTAAATGTCACTAAATATTGAATATGATGTCACCATATGTATTTATTGTTGTAGTGGTTGTACCATCAGTGACCGAGTTATTGAGTTGTGGGCTTTAGCTCACTACCAGTCACAATATCAATCTATCAGCAGTGCTTATCAGACTTCGATGGATGCCCTGCTAAGAAGGATAGCCACACAGATGAGCCTTGATCCATTGACCTACCCACCATCACTGCTGATGTTTCCTCCTCCATTCCAGTTTCAGTATGCTATTCCATAGGAACATGGGGCAGAGGTGTCACCACTAGACATTGAGGAGGATGAGGATCGTTGAGAGGATTTTTCCTTTTCTTCTTTCCTTTTCTGTTGTTGAGTAATTTTTTTTGCATTTTGTTTAGTATGTTGCATTTTGTGTCGTTTTTGTTTCCCCTGTGATACAGATTAGTGCAATAGAGACATTGCATTGCTTTAGTATCGGGAGGCGGGGGAAGTTGTTTATGTTATTTTTATGTGGTGACATGTTTATTAGCCGATGATGATTATGAATTGATAGTATATTGGCCTATTCATTTGCATCACTTTCTTTGTTTAGCATGTCGTTAATTATGAAAAAAATGGATTGAATCCCTACTGGTAGCATGAATACGAGTTAGTCAAAATCTCTTTTGAGCTTATGAATTTTATTGATCTTACTTAGCTAAATAAATTTTAATGGATGCAATTCACCTAAACACCAAGTCTTATAGTTATATCTCGTGGAATTAATTAAATACACAGTCTATTTTTTTAATACCTAAGGTAACACAAAAAAAAGTTTCACTTATGAAAGAACACGAGTTTCTCGCAAAAAGATCTTTGGTAAAAGGAGAAGAAATGTGTGGGGGAGCCAAATAACATAATGAAATTTTATTCCTCACTAAAAAGAGGGAATGTATGGAGTTGAAAGAAATCAGATGAAAAATCTGAATGTAAACCCTTACCACACTTGCTATAAATCACAACCAATCATATACTTCTCATATATAGGACTAAACTGCATGCAAACCCTTGCCACACTTGCCCACCAAATTGAACAAAAACCCTGAACAAATTGTGAATTTTTTTCCTCGATATCATGTTCTTTAGCCCCGATCTACGTTGTTTTATCTTGATATATGGATTCATAAACTTCATATCGAAGTTGTAAATTATTCATTTAAGCACCAATGTTTTTTTTAAGGAAAAAAAACTATACATGGTTTTTTCACTACGCGGAAGAAGAACCACGTAACTTCTGTATGTTTCTTGGGTTTGATCCGATCTAGGCGCCAGACAGGTCGGTCGTATTGCGGTTTCCAAAAAGTTTGAATCAAAATGGATGGGGATTAGAACATTACAATATCAAATGAAAATCAAAGATACATGCACACTCCTGACATAACATGATATAATGGCAATGAGTTCAGCGGAGGAGGCTCGATGCATTTCCAACTGCGGGGTGCCGGCCGCGAGTCGATGACAGAGTGGTTGAAGCTTGATTATTTCCTAACAAACGAGCGGCAGCACCTCCAGTACTAGTGCTGGTAGCAGTGGGCGGCGAGGTATTAATGCTGCTCACAAGTGAATCAGTGCGCGGCTTGCCGCTAAAATTTTGAGAGGGAGGAGGAGGATTTGAGCTCATTTCCGATCGATGGAGAAATGTTTTGATTATCTACGGATCACATTTCTCCTCAGAGATTTGGGCTTTTTATAGGTTCGGTGATCTGGATCGGACACTTTCCCGATCTGCTTTCTTTGGTTGCCGCATTCGCAAGCTAAAGACATTCCGAATCTCCCACCAATAGATTATTATTATTACTTTTTTTTTTAAAAGGCAATATTAGATCATTTCATGGTCAAAAGATAGCTTCTTTACTCTGATTTGCGGTTCATTCGACCCTACTCGATCCAACGGCTCGGATTTTTCCGAGTCATTTTTTGTTTTTTTTTTCATGGAGGTGGGCTCGGATCACTCATGTGGAGAGATCCGGGCCGTTTATTACCCCTGCAGGCACTGCCTTCAGGGGTAGGGTGAAACAAACCCTGATTTGCTCACCATCCCTTGTACCAAATTTGGTAAAAAAAATTTATTTATTTTATTCTATTATAAATAATTGAATTTGATAGGTAGCCATGTCAGGGTAAAATGAAACAAATACACATATCTATTATGTTTTTTAATTCAATTGGATTTTTTGTATGCAAATTAGAGTATATATATTGTGAGACGGTCTGATGAATCTTTATTTGTGAGACGAGTCAATTCTACCGATATTCACAATAAAAATTAATACGCTTAGCATAAAAAGCAGGGGCGGATCTAGGATTTTGGCATTGGGGGGCCACTTAGTTTATTTTGCGACGGTTTTCTCAAAAACCGTCGCTATGTGGCGACGGTTATAATAAACTGTCGCGGTTTTTGCGACGGTTTTTGTCAAACCGTCGCTTATCCGTCGCTAAAAAATTTTTTAAAATTTTTTGGGGGGGCCGTGGCCGCCATATAGCGACGGTTGTTGATAAAACTGTCGCGGATTGTGCGACGGTTTTCGTCATAACCGTCGCTAAAATTTTTTTTCCGTTCGCCCTACACTAAATCCGCCTCTGATAAAAAGTAATATTTTTTCATGGATGACCCAAATAAGAGATCCGTCTCACAAAATATGACCCGTGAGATCGTCTCACACAAGTTTTTGCCATCAAGTTATTAATCAATTTTAACATAATAATCATATTTATTAACAATGTAATATTTTTTTATATCATATACATATGAATCTGAATCTGAATCATATTTATATTGTTACATATTTTTTAGGTTCCAATTTATGCTGGATATAATTAATCTAGAATTTTATGTGGGGCCCACGTAAAACATTTCCAAAGAGTGTGTGTTTCTGTACACGTAGTACGCTCCCAAAAAGAAAAAGGAAAACCCCATGAGGGGAGCATCCACACTATGTCGGCGGAAATAATATAAGGTTAAATTTGGAAAATATTATCTCATGTGCATCTTTGATTTAAAATTCAATATTTAGACAATTTTTTTTTTTACAAATGACAATACCACATACTTAGTTTTAACTCACTATAAAGATAAATTTACTCATATCCGATTATTTGGAGATGTCAAAAGTAAGTAAATAAGTAAATTTGTCTTTGTAGAGAATTAAAACTAAGTTTGTAGTGTTGTCAGATATTGATTTGTAAAAAAATTTAATTAGATACTGAATCTTAAATAAAAAAATCATTTAGGTATTTTTTTTCAAATTTACCGATAAAATATTTACTAATAAATCATATAAACATAAAAGTGTTCTCTTATATTTTTCATGCTTTTAAAAGAAAGACGAATATTGCTTTAATTTAGGGTAATTGCTCAAATATCAAGTATTTTCTTACACATTTCGAGTATTCAAAGTGTCACAAATCAATTATCTGGAATCCCAAAATAGGTATTTGTATGTCAAAATAATTATTTACTCTTATTCCTTGATAATTGAGAAACAATATTTTTTAAAATTATATTTTAGATGAAGAAGACACATTTATTTTTTGTAGATAAAAGTATATATTTATTTCAATAACAAAATGTAAATTTGAGTTTGTAGGAAGTTAAAACTAAAATTATAGTATTGTCAGGTATCGATTCTTAAAAAAATTGTGGTTAAGTATTGAATCTTAATTCAAAGATTAGCAGAGGGATTTTCACTAATTTACCGATAATGTAATTCTAAAAATATTATTAAATTCTTTTGATCTTAATCCCCAAAAATATTTTATATATATATATATATATATATATATATTTACTATTATATATAAATTATTATTTTAATTAAGAGTATGTCTCTTGTGAGACGGCTTCACGAATCTTTACATGTGAGACGGATCAACCCTACCGATATTAACAATAAAAAATAATACTTTTAGCATAAAAAATAATACTTTTTCATGAATAACCCAAATAAGAGATCCGTTTTACTAAATACGATTCATGAGACCGTCTCACACATATTTTTATCTTTAATTAAAGTTAAACCGGCATGAGCCATAGGGTCCATAGGTTTTTTTCCTTTCCTTTTTTTTTTAAAGAAAGAGATTCTCTATTATCTATTGCTATATTATATGTTTTTAGATTTGACACAAATTAAAACATATGACGCAGCTGTTGTCGTGCAACCACCGTCATTGCCCCAGAACATCCAGAATGGGGAACATATTTCATGTTTTTAAAAGCTATTTCCGTGCACTTGAAAAATGATATATATTTGGTGTTATTTTTTATATGTTATGATAAATTGTAATATTTTGTTATTTTTTCAATAATATTTAATTTGTTAATTTTTATATTTAATTTTCTCGACAATTTATAACATAATTTAATAGAAATAATTTAAATTTGAGAAAATATAATTATATATGGTGATTTGATATTTTGGTAGGTTATGGACATTTCTCCGATGAGTATGAGATGCATATGAAATTCAATAACGCTGAAGATGATGATGAATATAATAAATGAAGATGACACGGAGGATATGAAATCATATCCAAACTCGATTCATTTTCATTCCTATATCAAAGAGCTCTACATGGTCTAATTTTTTTATACATGAGCACGTTAATTTATCAAGTTTTTTCGTTAAAGAGCATCGTCCACTTTGAAAGGGACGTTGTTGCTCAGGAAATAAATTAAAGTGTGTGTATCATAAGTTAGTATTGTGCTCTGATATTGTCAACACGAGCGCACAACATGTAGCGAAAATTGATTATTTAACACACACGTAAACTTTATATAAATAAACACCAGATTTAAATTATATACAAGTACGAATACTTGTGCGATGCCTCCTGACAAAAATTCACTTGAAAAACATGTAAATCATTTACACCAAAACAATACTAGTGAAAATAATATAACCAAATTCCTTTGATAGGATCGATTGACGTGTCAAGAGTATTTAGAAGGGGGGGTTGAATTCACTCTCAATTAATATTGGTATTTTCGAATTTTTGAGTTCAGTTTGGTGACAAACTGATTCTCGGAATCTTGTTGGTCAATATCAATCAGTTAAACTGAGTTGCGGAAGGTAACTGACTGATAGATAGAATACAAAACTGAAATAAAATACACAAGGATTGTTTCTGGATGTTCGGAGAATTCAATTACTCCTACGTCACCCCTTCTATCACAAGGATAGGATTTCCACTAAAAGAATTCGATCCAATACAACACTTGTACAGACCCACTTCAGTTAGGACTTACCCACTGCCTAAACTGAAACTCTTAGTATTACAAAATGATCTCTGTGCGTAACTGATCTTAGCACTATTGAATTAACAAATATTACAGAGTGCTAGTTTGCTCAACTTGTAGCCTTGATTGCTACGAATAAATCAAGTAAGAGTGAGCTGAGATTTTGACAGGGTAATAGCAAGTTTTGAATGGTGTATTCTTGTTCTTCTTCTTTTTCTTCTGCCATATTTATACTCTTCTTTTCCAACGGTAACTTGAGATAAATTTGAATCTTTGTATCTGTTGGTTTCCACTTGATTACTCTTTCGATATTGTTTGCTTCATTTATTGTAATTAGGCGTCTTAATTGCTTTGTCTGGAATGCGTTGTTTTAAGTAGTCTTGGTTGTTGTGCGGCGCTTTTGTAATCTGTTATGTCTTCTTTGTTCTTTCCCGAGACATCTTCAGTTGAGAGATACTTAGCTTTAAGGCATTCGACTGAATGTTTTAACTGATCAGTTCCAACTGATCAGTTTACCCTGTATCATTGTATCAGCTGATTTCAGTTGACAAACTCAGTTGTCGAATTTGCTTGCGCGTATCAGTTGGTTCATATTTTGTTAATCGATTGATTCATGTTTTGTCAAACTCCAGAATCTAGTTTCCAACAATTTCATCCTTTATGGTGTTTGACAAAACCAAGTGATTTAAGATCGAATAACTAAGTTCTTTGTATATAATATACTACGCAACTGAATCATAAGATAACGGGATTCTTTGTAGATAACATAATATGCGCAACTGAATCATAAGATAACTGGATTTCTTGTAGATAACATAAAATATGAAAATATAATAACAATTGATTCTAATAATCTGATTAATTCTTCTTCAGCTGCTGTTCTTCCCCCCTTTTTGTCAAACAACTCCATTTTGTCTCACAACCTTCGACCGTCAATGGAAAGAAGTTTTACATCTGATGAGATACTTGTGGCAACAGTTGTGAGGGAGGTCTGTAGCAATTCTAATTTATTTGAAACAGAGGTTTCCAGTCGCTCAACTCTCTGACTGATTACATCCTGAGTTGTAAAGAGTGAGTTAACTAGCACCTTCTTTATTTCATGCACAGTTCTGCTAAGAGAGTCCATGTTGGCTTGAAGAGCGTTTAGTTTTGCCGAATCAAATTCAGTCGAAGAATCTAATTTGACAGTATGAGACAGTTGTTCTAATTGAATTTTTTTGATTTCAGCGAGCATCTGCTGCATATTGTACTGTATGTTCTGGATTTCTTCAAGAACAACATCCATTTCTGTGGATAGAATTGGAGGTCGCTGACTGGGCGTTCCTGAATGCTTCGATGTTTGTCCAAAAAGAACTAATGCTTGATTAGTTTCCATTGTTCCAGCCATAGGCTGAGCTGGAATGTCTTCTTGAATTTGAGATGATGAACGTTGGGTTTGATCAAGAAATGGACTGTTTGGCTGAATGATGGAGATGGATGGTTCATACATAGGGGCCTCCTGTGGAGAATTGACTGAACTTTGTTCTTGCTCCTTTGATTCAGTGAGAAACTGACCTTCTACATGTTCAGCAGTTTCTTGTTCTGAGGGTTTTGCTTGTTCATCAGTTTGAATATCTTGTTCAGCAGAACTTTCTGGCTGAACTGGTGCTTCAGTTTGAGCTTTTTCCGATTCAGTTATTTCTTTTTCTGAAGTTTGGTTTGGCACTTCAATTTGATCTTCAGTTTGAGCAGATATAAATTTTTCAGCAATTACTGACTCAGCTGGTGCTTCAGATGATATCTTAATTTCTTGCTCTGGTTGTTCAGCTGAATGGGTAACTAAGTCAGACTGTATTTCCTCTAGCTGAGCTTCCAAGGCAACAACTTGAATGATTTCATCAATGTTTGCCAAGGATAGTTCTGCTTCAGAATATAGCTGATGTTCTGCCTAAGAGGATTGAGGTATTCCCTGAACTGGCTTTTCAGTTGCCTGTTGTGGAGATGGTTTTTTTGTGGAGAGGAGGATAAATCTTTTTCAGTATTTGAGTTGGGGGGTTTGTCATGAAGAACTATTTCCTGATCTTCTTCCCAAAATCTGATTTCACTCTGCAGACTACTAAGATCTGTGTCCAGTTGAGTGAACACAGCTCTATCATTGTATGCAGTTGGACTTGTGGGATTGTAGTTGGACTTCAGCTTTGCTACCATTCTTGTTAGCTTTTTGACGCGAATCTGATCAAAGAAATATTTTTGCCTTTCTAATGCCTGTGGAATTGTAGCAGCTTTGACTACTTTCATCACAATCGCTTCTAGCTTGATGAAATTTTTCAGTTTAGATCTATGCTTCAGTTCTTTGGCAAAGATTTCTGTTCTGAAGCTTTTCCAACAATCAAAAGATTTTAATTGTGATGTGGCAAATGCATTGACCTGTTCCCAAATTAGGTCAATGTGTGTTTGAATGACATTGGATGGCAATTGTGCTGGTATTATAACAAAATATGGGCGATTCAGTTGACGTTACTCCATAATCCTTCAGTTGTTGCTGAATCCAGATCAGTTGTGCACAACAGCTACCAGCAGCAAGATATTCTGCTTCTGTTGTTGAGGTAGCTATGGATGTCTGCTTCTTGCTGAACCAAGAGATCAGTCTGTCTCCTAAGAACTGACAAGATCCACTTGTACTTTTGCGATCAAGCTTACATACTGCATAATCTGCGTCTGAATATCCAACTAAATTGAAGGTGGAGTCTTTGGAATACCATAGCCCAACATTTTGCGTGTCCTTAAGATATCTCAGAATTCTTTTAGCAGCTGAGAAATGTGATTGCTTAGGATTTGCTTGAAATCTGACACACATACAGACAGCAAAAACAATATCAGGTCGACTGGCTGTTAGGTACAACAATGAACCTATTAATCCTCTATATAATGTCGCCTCTACTGATATTCCTCCTTCGTCAGTATCTAGTTTAACTGATGAGCTCATGAGAGTAGTTGCAGCTGAGCATGATTCCATACCAAATTTCTTTAGCAACTCCTTTGTATATTTTGTTTGACTAATGAATATACCATTTTCCAGTTGCTTCACTTGCAGTCCAAGAAAGAATGTCAGTTCACCCATCATGCTCATTTCAAATTTGTCCTGCATTAACTTAGCAAACTTTTCGCACAATTTGGGGTTAGTTGACCCAAATATTTTATCATCACCATAAATTTGTACTAATAGAATATGATTATTTTTAGTAAATTTGAACAAAGTCTTATCAACTGATCCGACTGTAAAGTCATGATCAGTTAGGAATTTTGAAAGAGTTTCGTACCAAGCCCTGGGAGCTTGTTTAAGGCCATATAATGTTTTGTTCAAATAGTATACATGATCAGGAAGTTTGTGATTAACAAAACCTGGAGGTTGTTCAACATATACTTCTTCTTGTAACTGACCATTTAGGAATGCATTCTTCACATCCATCTGGTAAACTTTGAAGTTTTTGTGAGATGCATAAGCAAGAAATATTCTGATTGCTTCCAATCTTGCAACTGGAGCATACGTCTCATCATAGTCGATACCTTCTTCCTGTCTGTATCCTTGTGCTACTAATCTTGCTTTGTTTCGTACAACTGAACCATCCTCGTTCAGTTTATTCCTATATACCCATTTTGTTCCTATTACAGTTTTTGAAGTTGGTCTTGGAACTAAATTCCAGACATTGTTATGAGTGAACTGATTTATCTCTTCTTGCATTGCATTTACCTAGTTGGGATCAGCAAGAGCTTCATCAGTTTTCTTTGGTTCCAGTTGTGAGACAAAGGTTGAATGAGTAAATAAATTTAACATTTGATTGCGAGTTCTTCTTGGATCAGATGGATTTCCTATTACCGATTCTGGTGGATGTGATTTTCTCCATCTGTACTCAGCATTCATTGCATCAGCAACTTCTTCAGTTGGTAACTGAATGCAGTTTTCAGCTTCAGTTGATGCCTCGTCAGCTGGTATTTGAATGTTATCATTTTCCTTTAATAACTGATTGTCAGCATTAATTTTCTGCTCATTTAATTGATCCAATATCTTTGGTTCTGGTGTTTGAAAGATGTTTTGATTATTATGATTTTCATATTTGTCATCATCTTCCAAACTGATATCTGAAAATCGATCAGCTAGCTCAACTTGATCAGTTGGCTTATCAGTTAGTGCAGTTTCATCAAAATCAACATGCGCAGATTCTTCAACATTTAAAGTTTTCTTATTAAAGACTCTATAAGCTATACTGACTGATGAATATCAGAAGAATATTCCTTCTGCAGATTTGGCATCAAATGCTTTTAAATAATTTTTACCATTATCATGAATAAAACATCTGCAGCCGAATATTTTGAAATAAGTGATTATACTTTTTCTTCCATTCCAGATCTCATATGGTGTTTTCATATAATTCTTATTAATCATTGATCTGTTCTGAGTAATTGAGAAATACCAGAATCAACAAGCATTGTTCTAGCAGCTTCTTTAAGGGTCCGATTCCTTCTCTCAGCTACGCCGTTTTGCTGAGGAGTTCTTGCTGTTGAGAGCTCATACTTGATTCCATCATTTTCTAGAAACTTGAAAGTGTTTGATTGATGAATTCAGTTCCTAGATCAGATCTGATTCGATCAATCCCAACTGATTTTTCATTTAAAAATCTTTTGAAGAGTTTAATCAGTTGTGCAGCCGTATGGTCTTTGGATTTAAGAAAGATAACCCAAGTAAATCTTGAAAAATCATCTACGACCACCAAGGTGTATTTCATTCCCCCTAAGCTCATGACTGGTATAGGACCGAAGAGATCCATGTGCAATAGTTCTAAGCATCGGGATGAAGATTTACAGCCCTTGTTTTTGAAAGAAGATCGTACTTGTTTTCCATACTGACATACTGAGCAAAGTTTTTCTTTTGAAAAATCTATTTTGGGCAAACCAGTTACAAGTTCATGTTTACTCAGATAGGCAATGGATTTAAAATTTAAATGATTTAACCTTTTATGCCACAACCAATTTTTAGATGATTTTGAAGCAATAAAGCAAACTGGTGCATAAGGCTGGTCATTCCAACTGACTTTATATGTGTTTCCACATCGTTTGAAAGTTAGTATGATTTCATCAGTTGATGTTTTAACTGAGCATGAATTTTTATCAAATTGTACCGAGAATCCATTGTCGCATAACTGACTGATGCTAATCAAGTTATACTTCAGATTTTCTACTAATAAAACCTCTTTAATAGTAAAGTTACCATGGATAAGCTTACCCTTTTCCAAGGTTTTACCTTTGGAATTATCTCCGAAACTGATGTTTGGACCACTGTATTTGGTCAGTTGAGATAGCATACTTGCATCTCCTGTCATATGTCGTGAGCAACCGCTGTCCAAATACCATATTGAATTTTTATATGTACCTGTTACCTGCAAGCACACACATGATATGATTTGGTACCCATATCTATTTGGGTCCAAAACTTATTAGTCCCTTTGGAACCCATACTTGGATTAGTCTAACCGACTTTCCAGTAGCTGTGTTCCAAGTTATTTTTCTCGGCTTCTGTGTGTTAGGTGTGCGGTGTACAGATGACACAATATGTATTTTAGCTTGGTTTAACTGATTGTTTAGTCTGTATCTTTTCTGTACCGGTTTGCAGTTATAATAATTTGAATAGTTATTTGAATAGTTCTTGCTAAATCTTTTTGATGAATGACTTTCTGAAGCAGTAGAGATTTTTGGACTGTAACCAACTCCATGTCTTCTGGCCTTATACATATTCTCAATAGGTTTTTCATTCAGTTTGCTAGGCTTAAAATTTTCTTGTTCTATTGTTGATTTGACAAATTTAATGTATTTCCCTTTGTCCATGTTCTGTTTGGGTTGAGTATCTCTTGGAAATGTTTCACCTTGATTATTGAGTCCTAATCCAGATTTATCAAAGACTGATTTTTGTGAATTTTGTATTTCATTCAATGCGGCTGATGACTTATTCCAAGATTTAATGAGCTTAAATTGTTCTGAGTTTTCAAGCATTAACTTTTGAATTAATGACTTATCTTTGTTTCTTTCTTCTCTCATCTCAGCAATCTCCCTTTTTAGACTTAACTCATCAACTAATTCTACAGTTTTGATTTAATTGTCCATGGGATCATTTTGCTTTGACTTTATTTCCTCAAATGATGATGCAAGTTTCTGGTACTCATTTACCGTTTCATACAATGTTAAAATGAGTTCTTCTCGTATAAAATCAGTTGAACTAAAATCAAATACCTGTTGACTTGTAGATTCTGCTTCTGTATCATTGGCCATTAGACATTTGACTTCCTCTTCATCACTTGAGCTATATGAGCTTTCTCGTTCTGATTCGTCACTATCAGTTTCTGCCCATTTGGATTTGTTCTCTTCAGCTAATAGAACCTCATGTTTCTTTCTGTAGGTTTTCTTATCATCTCTGAGTCTTCTCTTATGCTCATATGATTTCTTTCTTCTGTCAGTTGATCCTTGACTGTGCTTTTTAGGTTTAGGACAGTCAGCAATATAATGACCTGTTTTGCCACAATTTTAGCAAGCATTTATTTCTTCTTTGGAATTGTTTCTCTGGTTTTGCTTCTGAAAGTTTCTTTGATTCTTTCTCATGAACCTACCAAACTTTTTGATGAATAATGACATAACATCATTTCTTAACTGATCGGCAGATTTCTCGACTGAACTAGTTGATTCAGTTCTTACAGCTGCTAGAGCAGTTGTAGCTGTAGGAGTAAATGGTTCTCCTTCTCTGCTCTGCAATTCAAATTCATAAGCCTTTAAATCAGCAAATAGTTCATGAAGTTCAATCTGGTTCAAGTCTTTAGATTCTCTCATAGCCATAGTTTGACATCCCATTCTTTTGGAAGACCTCTCATCACTTTTAGTGCAACCTCTTTGTTAGTATACAATTTTCCGAGTGCATTTAATTCATTTACAATACTGCTCACCCTTTCATCATACTCATTCATTGATTCTCCAACCTTCATTTTGATATTGTCAAATTTCTGAATAGGAACAGAGTTTATTTTCTTTTTTTTGGTCATTTCCTTCATATAACTGAATCAACTTTTCCCAAATTTCTTTTGCTGTTTTGTATATCTTTATTTTGTTGAATGTTGCTTTGTCCAGTGTTTTGTATAGAGTATCTTTGGCCACATTTTCAAGATTGGCTTTTATTTTGTCCTCAGTTGTCCACTCTTCTCTGGGCTTTTGAATTCTCTGTGGTGCCCCTTCAGTTATGGCAATTGCTGTATTTGCTTTTAGAATCTTCATGGGTCCACCTGTTATGACATACCACATGTCATCATCTTGTGCAGCTAAGTGAGCCTGCATTCTGATTTTCCAGTCATCGAAATCTTCTCTTGAGAACATAGGAATTTTATTGAATGAAGTCATGCTAGCAGATTTATAGACCAGAAGTATTCAAGAACAAGATTCAACTGCTCTGATACCACTTGATATGATCGATTGACGTGTCAAGAGTGTTTAGAAGGGGGGGGTTGAATAAACACTCTCAATTAATATTGGTCTTTTCGAATTTTTGAGTTCAGTTTGGTGACAAACCGATTCTCGGAATCTTGTTGGTCAATATCAATCAGTTAAACTGAGGTAGTTGCGGAAGGTAACTGACTGACAGATAGAATACAAAACTGAAATAAAATACACAAGGATTGTTTCTGGATGTTCGGAGAATTCAATTACTCCTACGTCACCCCTTCTATCAAAAGGATATGATTTCCACTAAAAGACTTCGATCCAATACAACACTTGTACATACCCACTTCAGTTAGGACTTACCCACTGCCTAAATTAAAACTCTTAGTATTACAAAATGATTTCTGTGCGTAATTGATCTTAGCACTATTGAATTAACAAATATTACAGAGTGCTAGTTTGCTCAACTTGTAGCCTTGATTGCTACGAATAAATCAAGTAAGAGTGAGCTGAGATTTTGACAGAGTAATAGCAAGTTTTGAATGGTGCATTCTTGTTCTTCTTCTTTTTCTTCTGCCATATTTATACTCATTCTTTTCCAACGGTAACTTGAGATAAATTTGAATCTGTGTATCAGTTGGTTTCCACTTGATTATTCCTTCGATATTGTTTGCTTCATTTATTGTAATTCGACGTCTTAATTGCTTTGTCTGGAATGCGTTGTTTTAAGTAGTCTTGGTTGTTGTGCGACGCTTTTGTAATCTGTTATGTCTTCTTTGTTCTTTCCCGAGACATCTTCAGTTGAGAGATACTTAGCTTTAAGGCATTCGGCTGAATGTTACTATAGTCAACTGATCAGTTTACTCTGTATCATTGTATCAGCTGATTTCAGTTGACAAGCTCAGTTGCCGAATTTGCTTGCGCGTATCAGTTGGTTCATATTTTGTTAATCGATTGATTCATGTGTTGTCAAACTCCAGAATCTAGTTTCCAACATCCTTGACACACCAAGAAATTAAAATGCATCAAAATCAACCAAATTAAAACTAGATGCATAAACCGAAGTTGCTTAAAACAAATAATAGAAGAACACTCTGCGTCGAGTGTTGTTCTTGAGTATCGTCAACACCAATCAACAACACGATAAATATGTGAATCAATCACACAAACTCTTCACACGAAAATCTTCAACTCTGAACTATGAATGTGTTCAAAGGCAAACTCCAGCAGCTCTCCTGCACTGCAAAGTGATCACCCGATCACACAAAAACGTCTCATCAAGATAGGCTCGACTTTCGTATTTTTTTTCTATGTATACGCTCCTCTGCCGACCTCATGAAAGAGTCGCACCAAAAGACTCATACGAAAACCTCTTCTCTCTTTAAAACTATCTCTCTCTACCACATGCTGTGGCCGTCCACCATCTATGTATATATATCCCATGCTTGAACTAGAAATACTTTCATAAAAGAGTCATAGAAATATGGAAACAAGATTTTTATTAGATATAAAGCTCTTTTTAACAAGAATAAAATATCTTGGAGATTAAAATTATATTAAAAACAAATCATATAAATCAATCAAGATCTTATAATATAGAAATAAATCAAGCAAGATCTCGTAATCTAGAAAAACAAAATCTTAAATTGATAATAGCAGTTTATCAAAATAGTAAAAGAATAAAATATTCATTTCACACTCAAATCTCAAACAACATAAACATGTTAAATTTTGGGTAACATTATTACAAAATTCAATCCTTCGACTTTGAAGTCCAAGATCTGATAGTCTCAAATCAAAATCATTAGCTTAATGAAACAAAGAACAAGGTTTTTTTTACGAATAAGCCAATTTCGTCAAATAGCAATGATTCGAAGCATTTCTTTTTACCGACAGCCTATTATTTTGCTACAGAACAAAGTATTTTTGCCAAGACATTCCGACTAAACCTTCTTTGATGTTTTATACCTAAATAATTTAGAAATGAATGCATGCAAAAGAAAAAAGAAGAAGGTGATTTTGATAAATGCACACACCCAGCATGGATGCAAAATACTTGATATAAATAATTAGAAATAAATTATATTAGAGGCGAATCATGCAAAACAAAGACGACGAATTTTAACAAATAATAATAATAAATAATAAAATAAAGAACATACAAATTCATGTAAGACTATCTCACGAGTCAATTTTATTAAACAAATATTCTATTTGGGACACTCATGAAAAAATTTCAATGGGAACATTTATTGTTGACTGGATCTGTAATAATTAATCATAATTTAATTATATTTAGTGAATATTAAAATTTACATGCCCACACGTAGATCCAACGATATCTTGTGTTCAAGATGTAATTACAAATATTGTTCAGTAATAATAAATTTATATGTTTGAAATAATTTTATCTGCTCTGATACCATTTTTGGCCCATGAAATCAATCATTTCAATTTATCACCTATAACGACAAATAAGATATTTTTGTCTTTTTTTAAATATTTTTAAGGGGTGGAGACAGAGTTTAAAGTTTTGAATATTAAGATGTTTTCTTTTACGTTAGATTTCATGTGATATAAAAATTAATTTGCTGGTGTACCAATTTGAGATTCATTTAGTTATTCTAACGTTGTATAACGTATTTTAAAACACAGCATATTAATTACATTAATAGTGTATAACTTTTTTGAGGACGATGATGGAATTTTTTTTATTAAAGAACAATAATTATATTCGAAATCAAATGTAATTAATATGCCGTGTTTGATCCATGAGCTTATCCAGCTACTCCATCTCCAAACATTCCTTTTATTAAAGTTTAAAAGATGTATAAATTAAAATATAAAACTGAAATGCTCAAAGATAAAAGTACTGTTGAAATTGTGAATGCGATATGTTGGATTATATATATATATATATATATATATATATATATATATATATATATATATATATATATATATATATATATATATAGGGTTGTGTGTGTTAATAGGTTTTCCTTATGTGTGAATGAAAATCAAGGGATGATGGGTTTGTCTCACATATGAAAAATAAAGTGGTATATGTGAACATGTATTTTGTTATACTTTATGAAAGTGTAAGAATGATTGGTGAAGAGACTCTCTCTCGCTTACGCCGACGCAGTTGGCCTAAATCATGGGGCAAATTCGAACTGAAAAAGACTTGACTTGTGTGCAAGCGTACGAGCGCAACTTGAGTGTGTCGAATGCCGGACCGTTCAAGACAGAAATCGCCTATCTAGTCCATGCCTCCTTTTGGATTTTTTTTTTCTCGGAAGAGACCTTTCATATTACCTTGAGATCTTTCACACGTCCTGACTATTGGTGCTCCATCTGCCTGGCTGTTAGTATTTCGGCTGCCCTATTGATGACAACTTTTGGCTTTTCGTATGGATGTCCTATTGTTTTTCAATACATGATACTCATATTGTAAACAACATATTTATTCCTGTTGTAGTTTTATATTTGTAAGTTTGCTTATATTATTATCTATTTAGCTAACAATACAAACATATTCTTGTTCTTTCCCCTATTATATAAATTTTTTTCTACTGTGGAGAAATATATATTGAAAGTTGAGTTTCCACAGTGTGAACGTGACGAGGGTGAATGTTGTGTGTATCAGAATGTAGGTGTTGTTCGTAGGTGTTGTAACACCCACGACAACATGCAGCGGAAATTATACTTTTAACACACTAACATGTAACTGGAACAATAGTAATACGAGAGACGAGTCAGTTAATTATGCACAAGTATAAAATACTTGTGCGGTGCCTTAGGGCAAAATAATTCACTAGAAAAACTTGTAAGTTTACAAAAACCAAGACTAGTGAAAGAATAAAACAACTCCCTTAACACGGTGAGTAACAAATTGCATCCTAAACCTCTAACAAACCGTATAATCAAAACAATATGAGATGCATCAACTGAGAAGTGAAAGATCTTCAAAACTCAACACTCTAATCAAAACAGTGATTAGGTGTTGTCTTCAGATGTTGTCAGAACTTCACAGCAACAAGCTTTCAACGACACGAGATTTGCTATTCTCGGAAACCGTCTCTGCGTATCAATTCGTCTCTGACTCCCAAAAATCACCAGCCCGAGTTCAATATCGTCTCCTCTTATTTATACCCACTTCATCCTTTTTCCTATTAAACATGGAAAACCAATTTCATTAGGAAACAAACTCTATTGAAAATAAGCATAATATATCTTATAGATAATATCTTGAGTCTTTTGAATCAACACGAAATCATACTCCAGAAAGGCAAAAATACTACGGATATTATCAAAAGGAAAGTAATTGATAAGGAAAATATATCAAGGAATAAATCAAGGAATAAAATTTCTTTCAATCTCCCCCTTTTTTGCCTTTCTGGACAAAACCAGTAAAAATGGTAACTCCCCCTGGATTAGTCAACCAGTTGTTGACTCCCCCTGAAAAACAAACCCATTAAAATTTGCAAGTTAGATGTTGTAGGTTAGATGTTGCAACACTCCGATTATAACATCGATTAGTTCAATATCAAGGGGAAACTAAGAACATAACAGAAGCAGTTAAGGCACACCAATGTCAGAATTTTATGAATTACAGCCACAGAAACATCAGTCAGTTTCCTTCACTCCTGTTTGCGTCTTCATCAGCCATTTTTGTCCCACTGGTCCCAGCAGTGTCTACTCCCCCTTTTTGTCCAGAATGGAGACTTGCCGCTAGCAAAAGCTCATAATCAGCCACTTGATTTTCATAATGCTCGATGGTCGCCCTAGCATTATCAATCTGTTGTCGACCATAGGCGATTTGAGCACGAATGTAGGAGAGGGACAGTGTAACATAGCCAGCAGGAGGTGTCGGGGGCAGACTAGAAATGTCGGGCAGAGGGTCAGATGTTGTTTCACCAGTGTGGCCAACATCTGCAGCAACACTCGAACCCATCCAAGGCAGATCGACTTTTCTGTTGCCTTTGAAGTACGCTGGGGAAATCTTCAGGGAATCGCCAACAGGGCAGAGCTCTTCATCAATATCCGGAATGAACCCTTGAGATTCCAGGATGCCATAGATGAGCGAAGGGTAAGGGAGCTTGGTTTTCTTGAAATCCCCTTGAGCGTATTGCACTGTATTCTGAAAAACCAGCTTCCCAAAGTTAAAAGCACGCCCGGTTCCAATAGCAAATAGCATGATGGCCTGTGAGCGAGTCACGGTGGTAGTGTTGCTTGATGGAGTCCAGTTCCAAATAGCAGTTTTATGTAGAACAGAAAAGAAGGAGGTGAGATTTGCAGCACTCAATTTCTTGGGATGATCAGGGAAAATATTGACCACACCTCCAGTAAGCACAGTGGTGACAGCATGAATATCTAAGTCCTCTTCAGCTTCTTCAATATCTGGGGTGTCATAGAAGGCATTGATCACAGTCGGCGAGAAATTGTAAATACGATCCTGAATGAACACTCTGCCGTATTTCACCGAGTCCTCATCGGCCACACTCCTCAAAAGATTGCAATAAACTCCAGTACCACTCTGCGACAGTAGGGCATGACTGCAGTGACAGTTGAGAGCAGCCTTCGGCTCTTCAAAAATTCAATCAGATTATGCTTTCCATACGCATCAAAGTCAATGTTTTTCTCTTCAATCAACTCTCGATGAATAAATATGGGCCACAATGCCAAGGCCTCTTCTGAGTAAAACTTCGGAGAGAAGGACTTACTGAGATCATAATCAGCAGAGTCAATGTTGTGGGAGGTGTTGTCAACATCCTCCTCAACATCGGGTGCAGCAGCAGCAACATCAGCATTCTCCGAGGATTCGCTGGCTTCAGAGTCAGTCTCTTCCGATGCATCATTACCTTGTTCCTCTGACTCAAAATCAGACACAGACGAAGAGGAGGAGTCGTCAGAAGCGCCAGGCCGGTTTTGTTCAAACTCCTTCATCATTTCTGAATCAGGCTCTTCCTCCTGAGCCATTTGTCTCTTGGCCGCTTTATCTTCTTTAAGCTGAGCAAGAAACTCGGCCAGTGATTGCTCATCGTCTTCAGGCTTATCAGGAACCCTTTCTTCATAAGCAACTTGATTGTTCGTGACTGGGTGTTGCTTGTGGGCACCAGTAGAAGAACCACTTTCCTTTGCAGTAACAGTTGGTTTGGGGCGAGCCACCAACTCAAAATCCTCATCGTTGGAGTCGTCTCCAGATGAGAAATCCGGATCCAGAATAAATGGGACAGTGGATGCCCTTGGTTTCTTTGTAGGAACAAAGTCAGGGTCAAACCCTGCTTGTCTCTTTGACGTGCGATGCATAGGGACAGGGGGGAAAGCTCTCTTCACAGCCTCAAAATCTGGTGGATTTTCAATGTCGATTGCATTCCCGGGTTCACCAGGGGCAATAGTTTCCAGTGGCACTGGTTCTTCTGGTACACTGACCATTGCCATCCCTCCCACATTGGTTTCGGCTGCGGGTGTTGAGTCAGGTGATTTTTCCCCCAAACTTGCAGCCATTTCATTTCTGATGTCGTGACGATCGAACCCAGCCATCTGTCGAATAAAGAACACAAGAAATAGTGTGGATTGAAGGGACACAAGAAAATCCGAAGACAGAGATAACTTTTCGCAACAAATGAGTAATGAGAGCAGGACAAAAATTTATACTGTGCAAGGAAATATCAGTCAGTAAAGTTGTGCATCATCCATTCCTAAGTATTTAAGCATATTCCTCCAACGGTAACATTTTCTTGACCCGTAACCGCAGCCTCTTTCCAAATCAGAATTTACGCTCATCCAACGGTAACTTTCCGAGCCGGTGTAATCATAAAAAAAAATCAGGCAGTGTGAAACGCCACATCGAATTAACCCCACTAACCGTTAGATAGCAATGTATTTCAAGATTGGGTTGGTCGGGGTTTTTGTTCGAATTTCATTTGTCAAGAACTGATAGCCCACTGGACATGATGAATTTACATAACAGCGATATGAGTAACTTAAAATTTATGCCTAAAATATGATCAAAAATGAAACACCACAAGCATGTGATCAAATTGTGGTCTGTCTGTACGTGGGTGTTGGTAACACCGTTAGGCAACACTCACTGTTTTGACTCAAACTTTCTTGAGAATGTTTACATCAGATATGGTAGCTCCCACTCTAGAAGAACGGTCTTCGTTGGACTCCTCTAGGTAGCTTTTTCCGTCTGTAGTTTGACTTAGAAGTGGTAGCTCCCACTCTAGAAGAACAGTCTTCATTGGACTCCTCTAGGTAGCTTTTTCCATTTTCTTCTAAACATTTAGTTTCATTTTTCTTCCCTTTTCTGTTTTTCACCTTCTTGCTCACCAAGTTTCCAAGTCATTTTCACATCAGTCATGACTATGTGATATGCGGGTAGCATAGTGACTTCGATTGAGCATACACCACACCTTAAAGGATTTTGTTAGAAAGTTTGATTCTCAACTGAGAGCACACCATTCAGTAACCGACACTTTGTACAGACTTAACACAAAACAGAATGAATGAAATATGCCTAGCATCCTAAAAATAAAATGCACATGCATGCTGGGTGTTGTCCATAGGTGTTGTAACACCCAGGACAACATCTGTGAGTGATCATTGTGTACACAAGCTGAGAGACTTCCTTAGATTGGAGAATTTCTCAAAATCCAATGGTTTTGTAAAGATATCAGCTAGTTGGTTCTCAGTTCCAACAAATTCCATTCGAATCATACCCTTCTCAACCAAATCTCGAATAAAATGATGTCTAATGTCAATGTGTTTCGTTCGAGAGTGTTGTACTGGATTTTTTGAAATGTTAATTGCACTCGAATTGTCACAGTATGCAATTAAGGTGTCACTGCTGAATCCATAATCGTTAATCATTTGATTCATCCACAAAAGTTGTGAACAACAACTAGCAGCCGCAACATATTCAGATTCAGCAGTGGACAAAGACACACAATTTTGCTTTCTGCTATACCATGACACCAAATTGTTACCAAGATAAAAACACCCACCCGTGGTACTTTTCCTATCATCTAAGTTTCCAGCCCAGTCAGCATCACTAAATCTCACTAAATTGGTGTTTGTTTCTTTGGTGTACCATAGACCTAAGTCAAATGTTCCAGATATATATCGCAAAATTCTTTTGACAGCCTTTAGATGAGTGACTTTAGGATCAGCCTGGTATCTAGCACACAAACATACACTAAACATGATGTCGGGACGACTCGCACTTAAGTAAAGAAGACTGCCTATGATGCTGCGATACTGGGTGTTGTCAACACCTGCGGCAACATCATCTTTTGATAATTTTTCAGACGATCCCATTGGAGTTTTCATGTGTTTAGTGTTCTCAGCAGCAAATTTCTTTACCACATTCTTGGCATACTTGGATTGACATAGAAAGATACCATCATGCATTTGTTTAATTTGTAGGCCAAGAAAGAAACTCAATTCCCTCTACCATGCTCATTTCAAATGTGTTAGACATACAATTAACAAACTCAGTAACATGCCTTTGAGAGGAAGCACCAAAAATTATGTCATCCACATAAATTTGACACACAAGTATATCTTGCTTTGACTTTTTAATAAAAAGGGTTTTATCAACCTCACCTCGTTTGAAGCCCAAGTCAAGCAAATATTCCGTAAGCTTACCATACCATGCCCGTGGAGCCTGTTTAAGCCCATACAGTGCCTTCTTCAACTTGTAGACATGGTTCGGGTGGTGTGGATCTTCAAATCCTTTAGGTTGGTTTACATACGCTTCTTCTTTCAAAATGCCATTCAAAAATGCACTTTTCACATCCATTTGATATAATTTTATGTCCATGTGACACACAATAGCAAGCAACAGTCGGACTGATTCAATTCGAGCAACAGGGGCAAATGTCTCATCAAAATCAATTCCTTCAATTTGAGTATACCCTTGAGCAACTAGCCTAGCTTTATTTCTTACAACAATTCCAGATTCATCAGGTTTGTTTTTAAAAATCCATTTTGTTCCAATAACATTCACATTGTCGGGTCTGGGGACCAAATCCCACACATCATTCCTAACAAATTGTTCAAGTTCCTCATGCATCGCATCAACCCAAAATTCATCTTTTAAGGCTTAACTTATATTTTTGGGTTCAACGAGTGAAACAAAACAAGAGTGGCTTACTTGAGAGTACACGGAAGTCATGCATACTAGTCCCATCAATTTCCGATAGTCTACCTTCTCCTTTCTTCTAGTTTGCATTCCTTCAAATGTTTCTCCAATGATCTGAGATGATGGATGATTTTTCTGAATCTTGGTGGGAATGTCAATCCCATCATCGGTTATACCATCATCATTTTCAGTATTCTCTTCTGGTTCATCATTTGATTCTGTCAATGCAGGTGTTGTCTCAGGTGTTACAACACCGGGTCCAACATCTGTGTTAGGCAGTGTCTCACTTGTATTCAGGAGCCCATCAACTTGATCCTCGATTGTTTTTCCTGTTAGATCTGCAAGATCGTCAAACACAACGTTAATAGATTCCATAGTCGTTCTTGTTCTCAGATTATACATGCGATATGCACAACTATTGGATGAATAACCAAGAAATAAACATTTGTCACTTTTAGAGTCAAATTTTGCAAGATGTTCTCGATCATTCAAAACATAACATACACACCCAAAGACATGAAAATACTTGAGGTTTGGCCTCTTTCCCATGATGATTTCATAGGATGTCATAGTAGAACCACTCCTTAAGTACACACGATTTGAAATATGACATGCTGTGTTCAAGGCCTCGGCCCAAAATCTCTTTGAAATATTCTTAGAACTTAACATGACCCTAGCCATTTCTTGCAGTGTTCTATTCTTCCTTTCGGCTATTCCGTTCTGTTGAGGAGTCTTAGGGGCCGAAAATTCATGAGTTATCCCTCTCTTTTCACAAAATGATACAAAGTGTGAGTTTTCAAATTCTTTACCATGATCGGTCCTTATCTTACCAACCCTCAGATTATGTAGATTAGTAATCTTAGCATGTAATTTCTTGAAAGCATCAAATGTATCGGATTTTTCTCTAAGAAATCTTACCCAAGTAAAGCGAGAGAAATCATCCACACAAACACATGAATACTTCTTACCTCCAAGACTTTCCACTTCCATTGGACCCATAGGATCCATGTGCAAGAGCTCAAGACACCGTGTTGTCCCAAAGTGTTGCAACACTTGGTGGGGAACACGTGTTTGCTTACCTTTTTGACATGCACCACAAACATACGGAATTCCAGAGGATAAATTAGGCATACCTCTCACAGCATCGTACTTACCAAGATTCTTTAATGTCTTGAAGTTTGCATGTCCTAATTTTTGATGCCACATGTTTAATTCGCTCACCTTTGAATGATTGCTCACTATGTCTTCTCCAAGTTGATAGCAATTATCAACAGACCTAGTACCTGTCAAAATGCGAGTATTAGTCTTATCAAACACTTCACAATTGTCTTTATCAAACTTAACATGCAAACCGTCGTCACAAAGTTGACTTATGCTTATTAAGTTTGAGTTAAGCCCTTCGACATAGAGCACATTGTGTAGATTAGGCAATCCATCAACATTCAAGGTTCCTTTCCAGCAATTCTTCCTTTAGCACCACCACCATATGTCACATGACCACTCCTTAGTTCAACAAAGTCAATCAAGTGGTCTTTAGAACCTGTCATGTGGCGCGAGCAGCCACTGTCAAAGTACCATATTCCTGCAATGCTAGTCTTTAATGAAGTATAAATAACAGAGCATTGAATCTGTGCCTTTGGTACCCAAACCTTTTTTACCATCGGTTTTCTGTTGGCAGTGTTGCGCCGGGTGTTGTACAACACCTGTGACGACACCTGTTCAGATTCCCATCTCTTGTAATCCTCTCTCAGTTTAAAACAGTAGGGTTTGATGTGTCCAGGTCTGAAACAGTAGTGGCAGATAAAGTGGCGTTTTCTGGATTTAGACTTCTTGATAGACATTCGCACTTTTGATGGTGCACTCTTTTCAGTATGTGTGGTATTGGGGGTTTCAACACTTCCTTTCACAAAAACAGTTGGTTTTTCCTTTGCATTGGAAGATTCTCCAGTTTCGAACAGACTATTCGAATAACCAAGTCCAGCCTTATCATTCTGTCCAATCATCAAAAGTGAGTCAAGCTTGGATGAACTTGAATTCATCTTGGCAAGTACCTGAGTTGCTTCTCTCAGTTCTTCCTTGACTTTGCATAATTCCAGATCTTTCTTGCTCAGGATTACTTCAAGTCGTGATATTTGAGACTTCAGCTCAACGTTCTCTTTGGAGAGAATTGCATTTCCTTTTGTTCTTCTGATCCAGTCTTCATACAGTTCTTCGTACATTGACTGCACACTTTCTAGGGTGACTTCATCATCATCAACCTCTTGTGTTTCGGACTGACTTGACTCCCCAAGGACTGTCGAATTAAGGCATACAGGATTCGAAGCGGTGTTGCGACCAGGTATTGCAACACCTGTGGCAACACCCAACGGATTGATTTGCATTGAGCGTTTCTCCTTGATCACAGTAGATAATGATGTGTTCAGATTCATTTGATCCTTGATCATCTTCAGATTCTTCATCACTCAGGGTGACAGTCATGCCTTTGTTTTTCCTAAGACGATTGGCACACTCATTGGCATAGTGTCCATATCCCGAACACTCTCTACATTGCACTGAGTCCAGGTTTCTGACATTAGATTGAACTTGCACTTCGGTTTTTGGTCGAACCTGTCCTTTCATAGGAGTAAACTTTTGAACTTTTGTAAAAATGGTGTTATTGGGCAGCTCAGATTTTTGCCCAATTCTCTTCTTTTCTCTCATGGTCTTCAAGTAATCACCAAATTTCTTAGTAAACAGAGAGATCGATTCTTCACCTAAATCAGACTTATCCACTTCTTTGGATAGTTGAAGAATTTCATCATATGATTCGGTTGAGGCTTCAAGGGCTATTGTCTTCCCTTTATCCTTTTTCTGCAGATCAAGATTCATTTCAAAAGTTCTTAGAGAACTCATGAGTTCATCCAGGTTGATGTTTGAAGTGTCTTTAGATTCCTCAATGGCGCAAACTTTGACATTGAATCTCTCAGGAAGAGATCTCAGAACCTTGTTTACCAATCTTTCGTTTGGTATGGGATCTCCTAGGCCATGTGATTCATTTGAGAGTTGTCTCAACCGGCAGTCATACTCAAGAATGGACTCCTTGTCCTCCATTCTCAAACTTTCGAACTTTGATGTCACCATTCTTAGCCTAGTTTTTCGCACACTTGCAGATCCTTCACAGTGTTTCTGGAGTATCTCCCAAGCATCTTTGGCGCATACATGGGTGGTGATTAAATTAAACATCCTTGTGTCAACAGATGAAAATATAGCATTGAGAGCCTTGGAATTGTAGTTTGAAGATTGCACTTCATCGACAGTCCATGCACTTTCAGGTTTGAGCCGTGTGTCTCCATCAGCATCCTCGAGTTTCGGTGGACTCCAACCATCAAGTACACGTTGCCAAGCTCTTTCATCAATGGATTTAATAAAAACCCTCATCTTAACTTTCCACAGTGCATAGTTTGATCCATCCAACACGGGAGGCCTAAAAACAGTATTTGTTGATCCTTCCATAATTCCTTTTCACTCTGAAAACAAAACAAAACAGGATCTCACTTAGTAACGTCAAGTGGAAGCTCTGATACCAATTGAAAGTTGAGTTTCCACAGTGTGAACGTGACGAGGGTGAATGTTGTGTGTATCAGAATGTAGGTGTTGTTCGTAGGTGTTGTAACACCCACGACAACATGCAGCGGAAATTATACTTTTAACACACTAACATGTAACTGGAACAATAGTAATACGAGAGACGAGTCAGTTAATTATGCACAAGTATAAAATACTTGTGCGGTGCCTTAGGGCAAAATAATTCACTAGAAAAACTTGTAAGTTTACAAAAACCAATACTAGTGAAAGAATAAAACAACTCCCTTAACACGGTGAGTAACAAATTGCATCCTAAACCTCTAACAAACCGTATAATCAAAACAATATGAGATGCATCAACTGAGAAGTGAAAGATCTTCAAAACTCAACACTCTAATCAAAACAGTGATTAGGTGTTGTCTTCAGATGTTGTCAGCACTTCACAGCAACAAGCTTTCAACGACACGAGATTTGCTATTCTCGGAAACCGTCTCTGCGTATCAATTCGTCTCTGACTCCCAAAAATCACCAGCCCGAGTTCAATATCGTCTCCTCTTATTTATACCCACTTCATCCTTTTTCCTATTAAACATGGAAAACCAATTTCATTAGGAAACAAACTCTATTGAAAATAAGCATAATATATCTTATAGATAATATCTTGAGTCTTTTGAATCCACACGAAATCATACTCCAGAAAGGCAAAAATACTACGAATATTATCAAAAGGAAAGTAATTGATAAGGAAAATATATTAAGGAATAAATCAAGGAATAAAATTCCTTTCATATATAATTTTTTTTGAAGCCGACATATATATATATATATATAATTTTTAATTACACTATAAAATGTTTTTATTTTACTTTATTTATTGATACAAGTACATATATAACTCAAGGATCGAGGTTGGTTTTTTTTTTTTTTTTTTGATACAAGATGATTTAACTAAATCTAACTTAACTAACTAAACATCACACCCGACTAGTGGGGTTCGAAACTAATGACTTCTTCTTCTGTATTTAAACCTATCTTAATTTGCAATGCATCCACAAAAAATGTCAACACAATAACATGTAAATCATGTTGATCAGTTAAATCACACTGCAAAAGTCCAGTGTAGCATGCTCAAACATGATATAACAAAAACAGTGAATGATTAAACACACTACGACAAAAATGGCATACAAAATCCGTTGTTTTAGTCTTTTAAAACTGTTGTAACTGAGGGTGTTGTTGAAAGTCCGTTCAACGACAACGATTTTTATCCGTTGTAGTAGGTAGAATTTTCCATAGTTTTTTTAGAAAACCGTCGTTAATAATATATATTAGCGACGATCTTGATGGCTAACAGTCACTACGGTTAATAATTAAGACAATCACTAAATTTAACGACGGTCTGTAACTATGATTTCCGTCGCTAATTTGTTTAGAAAAATAAAAAAATACTTTTAATAATTTAATAAATCTAAAAAAACTAACAATCGAAACTAAAATCGTATCAGAGAGAAAAATTTTAAGTGTTGTGAAGTAGTAAAATCGTGTAAGAGAATTTTTTTTTAATATTATGAAATGGTGAGAAAATTTTTAAGTGTTGTGGAGAAAAATGACGGTATTTATAGAAAGTTGGCGACGGTTTTTGCAAACATCGTCGCTATTGGCGACGATAATTCAAAAACAGTCGCATTTTTGAATTTAGCGACTGTTTTGGTTTGAGTCGTTGCTAAACTTATCAACAGTTTTAACATCCCGATGCTAAATTTAGCGACGGGTTTCGTAATACCGTCGCTAAGTTTAAGCATGTGCCGGTTTTACTTAAAACCATCGCTAATATTTAGCGACGGTTTTAAGTAAATCCGTCGCTAAATATTGCAACGTTTTTGTTTGTCTACAAACCACGTCAATCGACAACGGTTTTTTTAAAACCGTTGTTGATTGTCCAAAAAAAAACGTTAATAGACAACGGTTTTATGAACCATTGTCATTGACCCTAAAAAAACCGTCGCTAAATATTGCAACGTTTTTGTTTGTCTACAAACCACGCCAATCGACAACGGTTTTTTTAAAACCGTTGTGGATTGTCCAAAAAAAGACGTTAATAGACAACGGTTTTATGAACCATTGTCATTGACCCTAAAAAAATGCTCATAGACAACGATTTTATAGAACCGTTGTCATTGACCCTAAAAACCGTTGTCGTTGACCCCCAAAAGACAACGGTTTCGCTAATACCGTTGTTGTATGCAGAATTTCTTGTAGTGACATCTGATCTCTTGATACTACTATTTGGTGGGCTACCAACTGAAAAATAGTATACCCTGATGAATGAGTGAACATACAATTGAAATTGATATGTCCGCAATAGCTTCATTAATGAATAAATTAATATGTTGGTAGGATTAATTTATACTTAGATTATATTATGTAATGAAAATTAAATGGTCGGCACATAAAGTGAATATTATCGTTTTCCCCAAAATTATATATATTGCTTAATTCTTTTCATCGGATTCCAGATTTCTGAAAAGACAAAATACATGAAAAGAATTAAGCAAGCAATCAAACTCTCGTAATTCCCATATGCGTGATTGCAATAAAAAAAATAAAAATTAGCGACGGTTTTAACGACGGTTTGGTCATCCGTAACAAAAGTCACCGTCGCATTCATAAAACGACGGTTTACAAACCGTCGCTTGTGATAGCGACGGTTTTATTGAACAAGACCGTCGCTATATTAAGTGACAGTTTATAAAACACCGTCGCTATATTAAGCGACGGTTTATAACTAACCGTCGCTATAATAAGCGACGGTTTACCAAAAACCGTCGCTATATTAATCGGCGGTTTTTGAAAAAAACCGTCGCTTAATATAGCGACGGTGTTTCCTGAAAATCGAACCTGATGTGCACGAAATTATTAAATTTACGCAAAAATAATGTATTAAATTTACACAAACAAACAAACTACTACGCAAAAATTAAAATCATGTATTAAATTTTCTGTAAAAAACAAGCTATAAAACCTGATGTTGCGCGATGACAAATCACACCGAGTAGTAAATCTACAAAATAAATACGAAATAGTTAGTACAAAATTCAAAACCGAAACTTCGAAAAATTTATAGAGATTCGTTTACTACCGATAGGCGAAAATCGAGTGAGAATAATATTCGCGAACCTCCTCGGTATATATAGAATCATAGCGACGGCATATTCATTAACCGTCGCCAGGGACGGATCCAGGAATAAAAGTTGGGGGGGCTTGAACTCAATATGATAAGTTATATATTATTAAAAAAAAATTTACATTATATCGTACAACGAAGTTGTGCCCTACGAGATTTTAAAACATAAAATTCATCAATAATAGAATTTACATCAATATGTTTAGCTAAATCTCGTTCAATATAGAGTGTCAAACAATCGGCAAGAAAGTCATCCTCCATTTTATTGCGAAGTGCCGTCTTCACATTCTTCATTGCTGAAAAAGCCCGCTCAGTAGTGGCAGTAGACATAGGTAATGTGAAAACAAGATGAATCAATCTAGTCAACATAACATAAACACTTGACCGTCCACTTTCGGTCAATTGCTGACACAACTCAACAAGTGTAGAAACCTTTAAATTCTGCATCACATCAAGTTTATAATGTATCAATTCATACTCCAAAGCAACAATTTCTTGATCTGTGAAATCTCCAGGATAAAACTTCTTCGCAAGCTTGCAAATATCATCACTGTTAAATGAGTCAAATGAATTTTTAGGTTCTAAAGCTGTACTAAGAGAAAGAAGTTCCACCGATGACTCATTGAATCGAGTATTTAACTCCATCAAAATGAAATCTATTGCTGCATTAAAAACATCAAAGTTGTAATGATGTTCTATTGTAGTTTGCCGACAGGAACGTCCAATCTTATATAGACAATCAAGATCAGGCACATCAATTTCATTTCTTGAGCAAAAAACTTTAACTTCCTGAAGAAATTCATTCTACCCACATTCTCTAAATTCTTGAAGGCAAGTTTTGGTAGTAGTGACAAATGTGGTAGCAGTCAAAATGTCTTGAGATTTTCTTTGAAGAATTTGACAAAGAGTATCTGTTGTTCTCATAATTTTATGCATTAAGTGCAAAATAAACACAAATTCAAAGCTTGCCATGTTTCTGTAAATCCCCCGAACTTCGGCCTTAGCTCTTCCATTTGGAGAATGATCACTGAGAACTTCAAAAACTTTGCAAGTTGTAGTGTACATACCTATCAAGCTTTTTACCGAATCATCGTGAGAACTCCAATGAGTAGCTCCTGCTCGTTGCAAATTACCAATCTGGTTTGCACCACTTCCAGAATCACGTTCTCCAATTGACAACATATACTCAATTTCATTTCTTTGTGCAGTATGTAATTCAACAATGCGCTTAGTAGAAGAAGTGACAATATTAACAATATTGTCCAAATGAGAAAAGAATTCCCAAATAATACTAACATCCTTAGCTGCAGAAACCAATGCCAGTTGTAAACGATATGCAAAACAGTGGACATAGTATGCATAGGGACAATCTTTGAGAAATAATGCTTGAAGTCCATTCCACGCTCCACGCATATTGCTAGCACCATCATATCCTTGGCCTATGATTTTCTTAACATGGAGATCATGATGAACAAGAACATTTGATATCTCATTTTTCAAATTCATTGAGGTAGTGTCACTAACACTTTTGATGGCAAAAAATATTTCTGTCAAAATCCCATGATTGTTCACAAACTTCAATATAATGGCCATTTGCTCTCGTTTAGATATATCTCGGGCTTTATCAACAAGAATACAGAAGTATTTATCTCCAACTTCTTCACGAACCATCTGTCGTACTCTATTGGCCATAATATGTAAAATCTCTTTCTGAATTTCTGGAGCGATATATTGGGCATTTTTTGGAGCATTCTCAAGCACAACTTCATCAATTTCTATATTCATTTTTGTAAAAGCCTTCACCAATTCAAGAAAATTTCCACGATTAGATGAAGATAGAGATTCATCGTTACATCTAAAAGCACAACCTTGAAGTGCTAGCCAACGAACAGCTACAATTGAGGTGCTCAAACGCAGACGATTTTTCTCTTTTTCCTCTTTAGATTGTGCATGCATCACTTTATCAATATGTTGTGAGGGCCTAATCAAATTGTCAGCCCTTCTCTCACACATAGTATGAGGTGAAGAAGCTGCAGAACCAATATGGGAAAGAAAAGCACATGTTTTTCCTTGGTTTACCCTTTTCCAATTGTCAAATCCTTCATTGACCAATGCCGAGATATTAGATGAATTAACATCATTCAGGAAAAGAAAACAATAGAAACAATATGCCTTATTTGTTGAAGGCGAATACTCCAACCAATAAAATTTCTGAAACCATTTTTTCTGAAAACGACGATTCTGGCTTCCAAATTTCGTACCTGGATACTCCAACATATCTGGTTGATAAGGCCCCATATTTAGATATGAACGTCTTATCTCATCTCGTACATTAACATGATATTCACATATCTGTTTTCTTTTTCCCAAATCTCGTTCAATAAAAGTAGACGAAGACTGATGATCGTCTATAGGAGAGGAACATGAAGGAATTTGTATATTGGGAAATAGAAGACTTTCACTGGATTGATGTTGCATTGTAAAGACCGGAGGAATTGAAGTATCTTCACTAGCTTGACGATCTCTCTTCTTAAAGAAAGAGGATATCAATGTTTTTCCTTTCTTTGCAGCAGATTGATGTTCCATTTTGAAATAGTTCAAGTTATAATCTTAAACAAGAATAAAATAAGTATTAAACAAATAAACAAGTAATAGTCAATCAACAACTCAACAACAAACAATCAAGAAACCACAAATCACGCACAGAGAAGCTATAAAAAACAAAATAAAAATGTATAGCCGATTTTTACCTGGATTGTTGCCTTGCCGATGATCAATTCGATTTCTTCGGGAGTCCACAATTCTATTCTGTCGCTAAAGAGCTTGGGACTTGGGAGAGAAATTTTTTAGAATTGAGGTGGGGCGGATCAGAGGATATGTGATGAATTTGGTCTCATTCTTGTAAATGGACGGGACTTGATTGGACTAAGACATTGATGTACGACGGTTTTTGGAACAACCGTCGCCATTAGCGACTGTTTTTTGAAAAACCGTCGCTAATAGCGACTGTTATTATTTATTTTTGAATAAACCGTCGCTAGTAGCGACGGTATAATTAAACAGTCACCGATCCACATCGGCGACAGTTTTACCAAAACCGTCGCAAACCGTCGCTAAATTATTAAAAATGGGCTGGCCTACAGCCCAGTACAGCCCTTGAATAAATCCGTCTTTGACCGTCGCCGATCTAGATCGGCGACGGTTTATGATTAACTGTCGCCGATTCAAATCGGCGACGGTTTTCGTTCAACCGTCGCCGATTCAGATCGGCGACGGGTTAGAATTAACTGTCGCAATATTTTGCAACAGGTTGTAATACCGTCGCTTCTAAATCGGCGACGGTTTAGAGTTAACCGTCGCCTTATATTGCGACGGGTTGTAATACCGTCGCTTATATTAGCGACAGTTGTCCAAAAACAGTGGCTACAATAGCGACGGTTGACTATAAACCGTTGCTAGAAAAGAGACGGTTTTAAAACACCGTCGCTTATTGTGATTAGCGGATAAACCGTCGCAATATTAGCGACGGGTGAAGTCAAACCGTCGCTAAAAGAGCGACGGTCATGATTAAACCGTCGCTTGTTTTGAATAGCGACGGTTGTATTTGAAATCGTCGCAACAAATGGCGACGGTTTGTTAAATTGTCGCTGTTTTAGAGACAGTTTATTAAGAATCGTCGCTTTTTAGCAACGGTGTATAACTTACCGTTGCTGTTTTAGCGACGGGTATTATTAAACCGTCGCTTTCTTTATTTAGCGACGGTTTTTTGTAGAACCGTCGCTATATAGTGTAGAACCGTCGCTATATAGTGTTGTCTACTTTTAATTTTAATTGTATGGGTTTTAAAATGTTGCATATGAATATTATAATTTTAATTTTGTAGCTTGTAGCTAGAATATAGTTTTTTTTTTTTATTTATTGGATTCTCTCAAATTCTCTTTCCCCCTTTCTTTTTGACAAAAATCCCTTTGTTGCAATGCACTAAAAAGATGATCAAGAAAATTTGTGATGATTATTCTAGTTAAATTAAGGGGATTTTGTCAAAAACTCCCTATTTCCATTCTCAACTTACTCTTTACTCCCTATCCCATTAAAACTTTGTTTCAACTCCCCATATCCTTCAAATTTCCAAGTTTGCCCATATATCTTTATTTTAAATAATTGATTTTCTTTTTGTAGTAAAAGGCCCATCATGCTTCCGTAAAATAAATTGAATATTTTACCTTTTTGACTAGAGTACCACCGGGTTGTATCCACCGTTTTTTACGAACTGCTCCTCACAGTCCAACCACACGATCGCAACCGATGGTTACTAAGCAGATTCCTTCAGCAATACTTAGCACAGCTCTAATTCGTTTCCTACCTTAGAGCGTACAGCAAAAGATCAAATTTTTGAAAATAATACATGATAGGGGCTAAGAGCAAAGATCTCTTTTATTCAAACACAAACATTTATTTATTACATAGTAACCTCCTGTAGAGGAGGAGAAACTTGTTTTAGCTACTTATCGTAGCTGAACTCTTAACACACATAAAACTTGAAAGAAAATATTACAACCTTGTATGAAAGAAATGGAGAAAATATTTGATGATCTTCACTTCCTTCTTCCGGCTTTATTTATAGAAGGCTCTTTCGGATTTGAAACTCGGATTTCAAATCTTCATTAGCCTTTACAGCTTGCTTGGGGACCATGTAGTGGTTGAAGGGTCCCTGTCTAGATTATTAATCTGGACATTAACTTCTCATCCTCCTTTATCTCTTTTAGATACCATTGACGATGAGTTTCCAGGATATCGGCAGTAATTTCATCTTTTTTATACTCTTTGAAATGATTTACTAACCATTTAAGAGATTCTGCCTCTTTCCTCTTGTATGTTATCCTTCTTTTCAAAACTTTCAAATATACGCGATACATTTTTAAGTTTTGATTCTGCTGTGTTAACTGGTTTCCTTTCTGTCCTTATTTATGGATGAATTTTCGGGACCAGTTAATTTACTTTTACTTATTGGATTCCTTTTAGAATGGTATCCAATGCTTTGCTGAGTCATCCACCATTTGTTATTGGTGGTCTATTTGTCCTTTACCACTAATTAGTGGTTGTCTTGATTCTACCACTCACATGGTAGTGGTCCTGCTTTTTATAATGGAGGGTCACATGTCCCTTTTAATTTTGTCGAGGAATCTTCGGTTTTTTGTATCCTCGAGGAAAATGTGCATGTGGTCCTTCCCCACTTGTCCTTGCTTCGGTAAAATGCTTCCAATCAGATCTTGGTTTGAAACCTTTACCGAACTCTGGTTCTTTCTGTATTTGGCATTCAGAGCAGATGTTCTCCGACCATCTTCCTATGTGTGCCATATTACAGAACTTTCGGCGAGTCTCTTTGCTTGCCGGTAGCTTGCTGTTCCACAAGAGATTTCTTTTCTTTTCAAATAAATCTTCTGCGAAACTTGTTGTTTTTCCTGTCATGGTATTCAACAGGAATGATCCGTTCACTGAATTATTGTAGAACTTGAACGGAAACTTGACTTTGTCCATCTCAGTAAGACAGACCCATAAACCCCAAGCTCTTCTGGTAGAAATGTCATCTTCAGTGATTGAAGCAACCAGGGGTGTTTCTTCTGTTGGAGGATCCTTGATAAATTTTTGGACATTTGTATCCGGCCTCCTTAGCTTGATGAAATGAAAGGCTTCGTGAGAACCTTTCCCTGCTGGTTCTGGTGCTGCACTAAAGAAGTATAGCTCCAAAACATCTCCTCTGGACAAATAATCATTGTTTGCCCAAGTCTCGTGAACAGCTTCCTGGATCCACTTTGGTAAACCTGAGATTTCCGGAAAGCTGGGTGATGTAGTATAAACTGAGGCAAGAGCCCCAAATTCATACCAAGCTTTAACCTCCTTGGGATATGAATTAGGTTTCATCCATACCCTTGGATATTTTCCTGAAACATCAACCCTATTTGTAGCTGGGTTAATGTCAATACGTGTTTTTAATTTCTCCCAATTCCGCTGATAAACCTGAAATGGAGAAATTACACCTTCATTAGTACCAACCTTAGCTTTGCCTTTGTCAATACGAGGCCTAAGGTTGATCTCTCCCTCTTCAATCCCCGAGGTGAAGGGTTGACTTGAGGACTCAAGATAAGGATCAGGAGTCTCAATTTTTGTTTCAGCCGACTCATCTCGTGATGATCCCGACTTAACACTTGTGCAAGGGGTATTTGAATCCTCCGCTACAGGTATAGAGTCCTGTACTCGAAAACTCTCCATTTGAGAAACCAGTGGTCTCTCAATGCCCTGGAGGATAGGCCTTTGCGTTACAGACCATAACTGAGTATATGCCTGTAAACATCCTGTAATTCGATCAGAGACAATTCTCTTATCAGCTTGTTGTAGCCTTCCCGCAACTTCTGCGTTAACAGCTAACTTGTTGAACTCGGTTTGAAGCATTTCAAGGTGTTCCCTCAAATGCCTCTGCATCTTGATAATAGCATCAATGTCAATGCTGTCCATCTCTTGTTAAAAAATCTGCAAGAATATTTTCATGAGATTTTATTATCATAATATCAAAAATATAATTTTGACATAAAGCTTGCCATCGTAATAATCTAGCCTTCTCAGGTTTAGACTCAATTCTATTCCTCAAAAAGGCTTTAACTTGAGTGTTATCAACTTTCAAAGTGAATTTCTTTGCAAGTAAAAATAATGGCCATTTTTCAAAAGCCCTCTTTACTGCATAAAATTCCTTTTCGTTGATATGCCATCTTATGGCTTCTGCATCTGAGAATAACCCACTACAATATCTGCATGGTTGTTCTCCATCTGGTGTGAGCTTTGTTAATACTGCAGCCCACCAATGATCACTGGCATCGGTATATAATACCAGATCATCCTCGTCTTGAGGAATAGCCATCTTTGGAAGATTTTTGCAAACCTTCTTTAAATGGATAAGTCCTTTTGTGTGTTCGTCTGTCCATATAAATCTAGCATCCTTTTTCAATAATGGACTGAACACCTTCCTGTGTTTTGCTAGGTTTTTAATAAACATCCCAGCAAAATTAACAACCTCTAAAAAACTTTGAAGTTGCTTCTTGTCTTTGAGATTTTCTGGAAAATTCTGCACTTTTTCTACTATGTGCTCTTGCAGAATTATTCCTGACTCATCGATTTCAATTCCGAGGAATTCAATCTTTCTTGTAGCAATGACTGCTTTCTTTTCAGATAAAACCAGTCATTCTTTCTTGCAAACATTAGAGAAAATCTCCAAATGTTTAACATGTTCATTCATATCTTTGGATGCTATTAAAACATCGTCGATGTAAACAAACATAAACTTAAAATAATCTTTGAAAAGATTATCCATCTTTCTTTGAAATATTTGGGGTGAGTTAGCCAATCCCATTGGTAATACTTCCCAAATATAATGTCCTTGAGGTGTGGAGAAAGCTGTGAATTTCTTGCTTTCTTCCTGCATCCGAATCTGATAGAATCCAGACTTGCAATCAAATTTAGAGAATATCTTGGTATTGCGAATGCAACTAATCAAGTGTTCTCTACTAGGTATAAAATACCCATCAAACTCCAGAATCTTATTAATTTCTTGATAATTAATAACCAATCTGGGTTTTCCTCGTTTAATTTCACCATGGTTTCTTACCAGAAAACCTGGACTGCTATATGGTGACATACCTGCTTTGATTAATCCAAGGTCCAAATGTTCCTTGATTATAATCTGCATATCCCTCTGATCAATGATGTTCATTGGGATGGGTTTACAACGGACAAATTCATACTCTTTGCCTTCCTTGATCTTAAGGCAAATCCTGAGTTGATTTCTGTCCCACCATGCCAAGGGATCTTCGTTATAATTTTCTTTGATCCTCTTCTTGACATCTTCCAGTGATACCTTAGATTCAAACTCTACTTCATTTGTGTGTAGAGTTATCTTAAGGCATTCTATATCTTCTGGTTGGAGTTCCTTATCTGCTCTTAACTGGAGCATTGTTTCTCCAAACCGTCTTGAATCCTTCATTTTTGGGTTCAGAAGTTTTCCTGAATCACCACGCTTGCTGCGAAACTGGATTGGCAATTTTCTGTAAAATGCCTCTCGAAGTCTCTGGACTATGATTTTGTGAGCACATGGTGTTGTGAATACTAATCTTCTAGTCTCATTTTCCTGTGTATAGGATTTGAACATTTGTAGGAAATTATTTCCTAACAATATGTCAGCTCATGTATCATGAAAATAAATTGGTGGTGTCTTTACCTTGTACCAATGTGTTTGTCCAGCACCGCCAATCATGATTTCAGTCATCTTAATCCCTTTACATAAGATTAAGATTCTTCTGGAAAAATCTCTTCCAGCAATCTTGGGTAACTCCTCTTCCAAATTATTTGGAAAAACTCCTCGTTTTGCTGTACATATTCCAGCACCTGAATCAATATATGCAGCAAAGTATTCTGCCTTATATTGTTCATACAACATTCCTACTGGAATGTATATGGAGAATGGACTTGTGGTCATTGGATTTTCCACATTTTATCTTCTGCCATAAACTCCATTCCATACTCTAGACGTTTCCAAGGTTTATGTTCCTCGAGAAACTCTAGCCCAAGAATCAATCGTTCTGATTCTTTTCCTGGAATTCCTTGAATATGAACCTCCAATTCTCCGATATTAATCAGTCCTTGGTAAGTTCCTATCATCGGTTGTTCCAAATAGTATATTGAATTACAAGGAAATTGATTCCTTTGTTTTGTAATATCAAATACTATTTCTACTTCCTTCCAACCTTCTGGGCATCTGAGCTTTCCTATTGTAGAAAAACTTTTCAGCTCCTGTTGGGTTTCTATGACAGGCTTTTTATCCCATCTGTAACTTGTAATTCTATCTCCTTGAAAAGATAGTCTTCTTGGTTCCAATCTAAGACTTTGATTCCTCTGTAGAATCGGTTTGTCTTGGATCTGGATATCTGTTTCCTGTATTAAAGGAAACTCAATTCTTTCTGGATAAATTGCCTGCGCAACTTTTCCAAATATCTCAGGATTTCAATAAATTCGTTTCTAATAAACAACTCAGAATGATGTGTATTACATAAAGCATATGAAATCTGATAGGTAATAGAATATGGTCTATTGCCTTCTTTCATCAATCTTTTTTCCTTAAAATTCTGATGTAATGTCAAGGCTCGGCTGAAATCTCGATCTGCCAGGTTGTAGGCTATCCTTGGATAGATTACTCCTACAATTTTCCCTGCACAGAGGTTTCCTGAGATTGTTCCCAGTACTGAATCTTGTAGATTCCCCATTCTTTTATCGCATATGGCGATATCAATTGGTGAATCTATCCCTTCTTTGAAAGTAGCCTTTATCATAATCTGGATTGCTCCTATATGAATCCAGGACATAGTCCTTGCTACTTCTATCTTGAGTTTTTGTAATTCCTCCTTTATTTCTTCGGAAGGAATTAACTACATCTCTATTCTATTTCCTGTAAGTTCCATTGGGATTGCCATTTCCCTTCTAGAAACTTTATAGATTAGATGATGCTTTCTGTTTCTTAGGCCAAGACTTCCTAAGAACTTTTCTACCTGTCCTGCAGAGAAACCTTGGTATCTCTGTAAACTCGGATTTTCTCTCATGATTCTTTGAACCATGTTATGAGATATTGTTGTCTGGCTAAAAAACCCAGACAAATCTTCATGTGTTTCGTGTCGAAACACCTCGTCTTCAGTCAGATTCCGATTCTGTTCCATCAGATTCTTCTTGACTTAAGACGACTTCTTCTTCTTCATATATACTTTCATCTGAGGCGATATCCTCAAATCGGTATACTTGAATAAGATCTTGGTAATAAACTGCTTCTTCAATATCCGGAGTAGGATCAAAACGTTTAATACCTCTTTTCTCATTCTCTGGACAATTGGTCGAGATATGACCTCTTGCTCCACATGTCCAGCATTACAATCCTTGAAACTTTCATTGACTCTAGTATGAGCTCTTCTGAAAGTTTTCTTTGTAGGTGTTCTTCCCGTGCTTCGAGATGAGCTCGATGCTTGGGATGATATCCTACTTCTTGATGGTCCGCTTCTTTGTCCAGATTTATAAGATCTGGCTTTCTGTCTAGACCATACGGTTCTTGGTTTCCAAGAACTTCTTCCACTTCGTGCATAAGGATGAGTCCTAAAACTTTTCCTTTTATGCTTCTGTGGTTTACTTCCAATAATTGTTGGAAGATCATTTTCCTTACAACACAAAGGAGTTCTTTTGTTGATACCCCTTAGTCGTTTGTAATTCTTTTGTAATGCTGCCATGTGACACCATTCTGCTAATTTCCCTTTAAGGAAAGAGGCTCTTCTTGCCAATGTATCTGGATTACCAGATACGTATTCCCTTATGAGCATTTCTCTCCAAGGGCTTGGAATTTTTGCGAAGAAAAGCTGCATAGCTATATCTTCTTCGACTCCTGAATTCCATCTATATTTGGTGAATAACATAATGTATTCATCTACCAAACATATATCATGTAATTCAAGACTATACAGAGCTTGAGTATATTTTTTCTTCTTCTCTGTATCTTGACTGTTGAAATAGTCTACCCCTATAAAGTGTGCTTTGAATAGGGTAGCCATCTTTCCAGTGATCTCACTAAGAGATTCCCCAACTAGGACTGACTCTTTCATGTCTGCTGAAGTCATGTCCCAAGCAATTTTTACTGATCCCATAAGACTCATTTCCAAAAGTTTAATGAATCCTTCTTTGTTGAGATCAAGTGTTCCTGCTGCAATTCTCATAGCAGATGTCCAATCGTCTATGAGATCTTCTCTATTTTTGAAGTCCAATACATCAAGGTTAAGCATAACCCCGTAAGGATGTATAGGATCTAAAACAGTTTTCCCATAGGGTGTTTGGTGCAAAGGAATTTGAGTTCTCCTTGCCCTTGTTCCCGCTGGGTGTGATCCTCCACCGGTATGGAAATCAGTCTGAGATTCTCTCATATTTACATTATGAGATCCCATACTTTCTCTTGGTGGTTCCTGAGAAGATGACCAGGTTATTGCAGGTGGTGTTTCACCTACTGCTGTATTCATCTTTAGATCTACTACTTTGAGATTTGCGAAAGATTCCGCAAGCTCTTGTAGATCCTCCAAACCAATCCTTTCTAAAGTTGTCATCAGATCAATTTCTTTTCTGAGACAGACTTGATTAGATTGATCATCTTTTCTTCTTCAGTTAAAGGTTTTGACACCACTCTGGCCTTCCCTTGTTGATGTAACAAAGGTTCGGTACCAAAGGATGGTGGTAACCAACCTCCTGAAGTTCTTCTACTAGAACTTGGTTGTTGTTCTAGTTTCTGTATTCTTGTTTGAATATCCTTTAAGATTTCAAGAATTTCTTCTTGTTTTTCTAGGACCTTTTCAATCCTTTGAGGTACATAATATTGCATATTGCCATAATTTTGTACCGTTTTCTGTATTTCTCTAAGATCCAGAGAGAGCTTAGAGGAGTCTGGTACTATCTCCAGAAATTTATTATTCTGAATCATAAATTTTTACCTGAGGGTGCTGTTGCTTCCCTTCGTAGATCCTCTGTCTATACAGATCCATTGTTCTCTGAAGAATTTATTCTGAGTAGATTTTGAAGTATGTTTTTACGGTTCTTTAAACCTTGTAAACGCATACCTTTTGTTCTGAGTTCAGTGAAGCATGTACTTCGCTGTAATTCTTGTTCTAATTGATTTATTTCCAGGGAAATAAGTTCAATTTCGAACTGGATGGTAGTCCCTGGCATATTTAACAGATCATTGAAGATCTGGTCTTTTCGGCCTGTAAGAGTCTACCTTTTGTGTATGCAAGGTTTTGCAAACACTGCTGTCTTTCATCAGGAGATAAATTTCCTGATTCAATGAGTTGTTTCAGATGCTTTATAGAACATCTGAATAGCTCTATTCGGAAACTAATGTTTCTAGAGTAGAGATTGAAATGATTTCGGGGATTCCTAAATCCTTTCATTTCTTGATACATGACATATACCGTCATTTGTCTGATGTTTCCATCAGATCTGTACCATAACTTGGTGGTCACCATTGGGACATACCTCTGTTCTCCTGTTTCTGATATCTAACGATAGTTAGATAAACTTGTGTATATTCCAAAATATTGGAATAGTTCTTGTAAATTATTCTCCTTGAACTAAAGTTCGGATTCATAATTTTTTCGAAATTCTCCTTCTCATACATTTAGTTACTAGTAATAATAAAATTTTCGTGTTTGAAATAAATTAACCATGCTCTGATACCAATTTTGAAGCGCGGAGGATCAATTAAAAGAAAATAGAGAATAAGGGTAGTTTTGTCAATTTTATAGGTTTAGGGAGTTAAAAGAGAGTTTTTGATGGCTAGGGAGCTAGGGACAAGTTAAGTTTGGGTTTAGGGATTTATGAGCAATTTTTCCTTAAATTAATATATATTATTCAGGGGAATTATTTATGTACGTGGGCATGATTCTTTTCTTTCCTTTTTCATTGTGGTTGGACACAAGCTTTGGTGGAGACTCTACGTCAGCTGCCCTTTTTATCCTTCAATCCATAAAGACAATGGTGTACAACGTGGGACACTTCCTCAAGTCAAATTAATGGTGTGAGCTCAAATTAGTACATTAATTTATTGCATCCATTATCATGGATTTTTCGATTCTACACTGTTACTGTTCTCCACATTTGGATAATTAATACGTACTGTCAATTTACATTAAGCTATGAAAGAAAAGTAATCTAATAGTATCGAGGCATCAAGAAAATTACTCGAGGTGATCATTGTTATTAATGAAGATACATCTGTTTTAATCCATGATAATTTCTTAACTTTGAATTAAAATGGATGGGGATTAGTGTGAGAACCTGAAATTTCCAGCAGCTAGCATTATTCAGTAGCAATGGAAAATTTCAGTAGAAGCTAACAATTCCAGCAGCAGTCAATAATTCAGAAGATGATATTTTTCCAGCAGACACAATTCCAGCAGACAGAATTCCAACATATAGAATCCAGCAGCAGAAGAATTCAGCAGCGCAAGATTCCAGCAGACAGTTACTGATTCAGCTTAGACTTGTAACTGAAGCATTAACATGGAATAAAGGCTGTTAATGACAGATTATGGCCATTAATTGGGAGTCTAACAGTCAGAAACATTGCCTATAAATATCACCCTCAAACACCTGAATTGGTTTACCAAAATCTTGAGTTGTCACTTGAAATATTTGAGCTAAGAGAGTGCTGATTTTCGAGCAGCATAAACCAGTAGCAAGAACAAGTAGACTTCAGATTTCAACCGAAATACTTTTAGCAAATTACTGTAAGTGGACATATATATAAATATGTTGAAATCTGTTTGATAATTCCGTTTTAAAGTTCAGTTTCTGTATGTTTGATTTCTGATTTTGAAGCACTGAAACTCCCTAGTGAACTAATGGTAGGAATATATATTCTGAACATTTCTGAATTCTGATTCTGATTCTGGCCTCACCCCTTAGAGGAGAGAACATATAGGGGACTGATATCAGTTTAGCCATGAAATTCACTAACATGTTCAGTGCTTACTAATTCTGATTTCTGTTCTGAAACCTGTAAAGTCTGAATTCTGAATTCTGTTATGAAATACGAGTTTTTCTGTATATTACTGCATTACGGTTTCTGTATTAAAATGATGTTCGAAAACTGGGAGTTATTCCCGCCCCTGCTTACTGAGTGACAATCATATCACTCACCCACCAAACCCATATCAGATAAGAGTACTGAAGAAATGTTAGAAGAAGAGGAGCAGATCCAGTTCTGGGGCTGGTGATGAAGACTGTTGTTCTCAGTTTATGTTTATTTTTTTTCCGCTGCATCTGTTAAAATACTGTAATATTTGTTTTACATTTCCGCTGTAAAACTTCAGTATTCGAGTTGTAACAGACAATTGATTGATTTCGTATTATGAATAAAAGACTGGTTTCTGAGATTCTGTACTTCTGAGGCTTGTTGTTTTCGAATGTAATATTTGAGAGCAACGCCGGTGTCAACCAACCCCCGTCCCGGGGCGTGACAATTAGGACATTACAATATCATATGAAATGCAAAGATACATGCACACTCCTGACATAACAGATAATGATGGCAATGAGTTCAGCGGAGGAGGCTTGATGCATTTCCGACGGCGGGGTGTCGGCCGCGAGTCGATGACAGAGTGGTTGAAGCTTGATTTTTTCCTAACAAACGAGCGGCAGCACCTCCAGTAGTGTTGGTAGCAGTGGGCGGCGAGGTATTAATGCTGCTCACAAGTGAATCAGTGCCCGGCTTGCCGCTAAGATTTTGAGAGGGAGGAGGAGGAGGAGGAGGAGGAGGAGGAGGGTGGTTTGAGCTCATTTCCTGTCGAAGGATAAATGTTTTGATTATTTACTGATCACATTTCTCCTCAGAGATTAGGGCGTTTTATAGGTTTGGTGATCTTGTAGAATATCTGCTTCGGACACTCTGCCGATATGTTGTTTTTGGCATCCTGCCATCAGTTCGTGGGTCCCACCATTAGATTATTATTATTTTTCGAAAAAAGAAAGGCAATATTAGATTATTTCATTGTCAAAAGACAACTTCTTTACTCTGATTTGCCCACCTGCCCTTTGTACCAGATTAGGTACCAAATGTTTATTTTTATTTTTATTTTTTAATGATTATAAATAAGTGATTTTGATAGATAGTAATGTAAGGGTAAAATGAAACAAAATACATAATCTATTACGTTAATGTATAAAATTGTTCCTTTTTTTTTTGGGTATATTATCACAAGTTTCATGATTTTTATTTGTAATTTTCACGTTGATCAAACATGTAGAGGTGTACTATGTCACGCCCCGAAACTCGAGATTGACACCGACGTTGTTTAACAATCACACAATCGAAACAACAAGCCTTTCGTAGCACAGTATAAACTGAACCGATTTATATATCGTAATTTCCACGAAATAAACATTGTCTTTACAATAACGAAATCCAACGAAATAGTAAATAATGCGGAAGCGTCTCACAATTCTTTAAATTAGAAAATTCGAAATAAAGCCTATTACTGATCTGGAAAATTACCAACACCAAAATTGTTCCGACTCTTCGTCTCAACCTGCTCTTCGGACTTATCTGGGAGGGGAGAGTAAAGGGATGAGTATTTTGGGAATACTCAGTAAATGGGGGATATTGAACACAACATAACAAATTTGATAACATTTTCGAAACATATCATAAACGTACAACGTGCTTTTCATAATCGTAACGTAAATTCCATAACTTGTATAATGTGGTATTTATAGGACGATTTTTGTGCAGAGTTTCGGCTAGGACAATGTGCTGGAATTTTCGAGTTTTTCAGCTCTAGGATTTCGAATTTAAGTGTGAGGTATGGCTATGTATAATGTGGTATTTATAGGTGAGGGAGAGAGGGTTAATTAAGGCACAAGAATAATGCTCAAGATTGACATAAATCTCACAATATTTGACCCTAATCTCCTTGCCATTGATGCTGATTTTTCTTCCAAATTCGTGGGATCCCTTTCTTAATCCCTTGCCCCTCAATATTTCAAATTTAAGTGCTGGATATTTGGTCAAGCTTCATTGATTTCTTGTGCATGGATAAATGATTTGCTTCCAAGTAGCTAGGTCTCTATCCAATGTAATAATAAGTCATATATCCTAGTGCAAAATTTCGAAATCTTGGGTTGTATCTCATCAAATCATGTATTATTCAATTTCCTTAAGTCTTTGCCTAGCACAATCTCTCATGATCTTGAATTATTTCTCGTAAGAGTGAGTCTCATATGAGACCGTCTCACGGATCTTAATTTGTGAGACGGGTCAACCCTACGGATATTCACAATAAAAAGTTATACTCTTAGCATAAAAAGTAAAACTTTTTCATGGATAACCCAAATAAGAGATCTGTCTCACAAATACGACCCGTGAGACGGTCTCATACAAGTTTTTGGCTTCTCCTAAATATCAAAACTTACACGCACAAGTGTAAATATCATTGCCTTTTTAATTTCCAACAATTATTTCCCAAGGTGCATATCTTATTAAGATACAAAAAATCAAATCCTATACTTTCTTTGCAATCATAATTGCATGGCAAAAAAAAATCGGATCTTACATACTATGTGTTAATTGATTAATAATACATCTTTTCCTCTCGTAATAATTTATTCTAATAGCATATGAGTAACGTATCAAATGGGTTAATGTTGGATTTATTGCAAAAATAGGTTCAAATGAAAGAAGGCGAACACATCAGAAAACCATATCCTTTTTACGTACAAAAAGCCATCATCTACGCGTTTTCCTCCTCGATCTCTACTTTAATTAATGCAATGCCAAATAGGTCTCAATTTTGTCTTACAAAATAAAAATCTATCTCACTTTTTTTTTATAAAAAACAAACAAATTTTGTTTTTTGTAGGTATATATTTTTTGAGTTTAGTTAATTTTTATATAAAACGACTAACAATATTGAAATATTTTCGATTATTTTGTTATAGTACCGATTATTATTTAGATAATATGCATTTTTTTAAAGAAAGATAATGTTGCAAGTATATTAAAATATTTATAATTTAATAGATAATGTGTGAATTTTTCAGTAATGAAAATGGACAAAATATGATAATTATGTTCAAGCATTAATTTATCAAAATACGTTCTTATGATAAAGATACATAATTATCTTTAAGGAGAAAAGATAGACAATTTTCATAAGAGAGTTAAGTTACTTTGACATAAAAATTAATACTTTGTAATATCCGTTTTACAAAATTGACACATGAAACAATCATCAGAATTTTTGTATTAAAAATATTTCTTTCCTATTTTTAAGGAGAAAAGATAGATAATTATGTTCGTAGTTATATTCTAAACAAATCATCATCGTTTCAATTTCTTTCTTCTTGTTTGCAAATTATTAAGCTCACAAATAGTTCGAATCTGGTTCGTTAATCATGTTTAATGAGCATGTCTCGAACTCGTTTTCGAGATCGTTATACAAGATCGTTTTTCGATCCCGTTAAACAAGCTCTTTTCGAGCTCATCAAACAATCTCATTTTCAAACTTGTAGAGTACTTTTAGCAAAAAAAAAAAAAAAAGTCAACTAATATAAGAATAATTAATGATAAAATAAGAAATGAAAATGTGCATGCAATTCGAAATGATATAAATAAGTTTTTGTCGTTTGTGAATAGATTTTTTGTTATCTCCTCTGTTTAAACCTTTAGTTTCTTTGTATCTAAATATTAGATGTTATAACTAACAATCAAGTCGGGATTTATATTGTCTCCTCTGTTTAAACCTTTAGTTTCTTTGTATCTACATATTAGATGTTATAACTAACGATCAAGTCGGGATTTACATTGTTTATATTAGAAATAAGTTGCCGAAATATAATCTCAGCACAACTTAGTTTCTGATTGGAAGTAATAAGTTGATGAAATACAACTTTAGTACAACTTAATTTCTGACGTGCTTTAAGTTTTTCGATGTTATCTATCTCGGTGATTCAAATGAACAACCACCAAAATATTTGAACAACCAACTCCAATTGATACAAGTCATGTTTTAGATCAACTCGACTGATTTCGATGTTATCTTGGCAAGTTAGTGGTTGCAAGCTAAAACTGAATGTAATTGAAGCTGAGATCAGCTTGACATAGCCAATTATATTATTTTGGTTATATCTCTCAGCTCAATTATCAAAATGGAATGATTAAGCATGTGTTACAGAGCTAAAACAATGATAAAAAAAATCAACTTCCAAAGTAAAGGCCCAAATCAGATCTTAAGTTGGTGAAAACTGCGATGAAGTTGTTTGTTCCACACTGAATGAAGAAAGAGTTCCAATTTGCATACAATACAGTATTTCAAGCATATCTCTCTCATACAAACTTGAAATTGGGTGATTCTTGATTTTATGAAAATCTAAGAGAAACAACTACAATATTTATGTTCATCTATTTGCCCATAAGACAAATCAAGAGTTATATTCAAAAGAAGAGATCAACTCGAGTTATACCAAGCTGATCAAACCAATAGACCAAGCTTAACAACCAGCACAGTCAAATCAACCCATCAACAGAAAAATAATCTCGATCTTAGAAAATATCCAGCAACGCGAATATGATTGTATCAATATCATAAATCATACAGAACCTTTTCAAACAGCCATACTTCTATTTATAATGTTCATATCATTCTTATATGTCATAAATACAACACTTTGAAGATAAAATCTGATGAGAATAAATGGAGAGAAGGAGAAAGAACAACTCAACCAAAAATATATTACATATAAACATTTATTGAATGGTTGAAGTATATAGGGGAGTCTTAATCGATATATTAGCTGATTGATAGTTATCTATCTGTTTGATGTTACAATTGAGAGAATTGCATTCTAATGGATTAAATCCTCACACACATAATCATTCACGTATATACATGAGAGTGAAACTTCGAAAAATAGATTAGTGTTAGCCTTTACACAAATATGTTTAAAATTGTGTTTGTATTCATGACATAAGATACGTTAAACATTTATGCAGATTGTGAGGTTGTGGATTACAATCGAGAATACATTAGGAGATCCCATTTGGGGTGTTCATCGGGATAGTGTTTGGAGCATTGTAGTTCTAAGTCAAAGTCTCATTGTGGATACCTTCTGGTAACAGAAGAAGAGGTGACATATGAGTTGTTAATCTCCGACATCCATAAAAAGTCGTGGTTATGTACTTTGTCACTATTAATTATTGTTGTTATGATAGGCACAAACATTTAAAATGCTTCAACCAAAATGTTGGGTTGAAAGCGTATATAAGTAAAAATAGTATTGAGATAAGTAACCTCCTTTGAAGTTCTTGCACGTCAAGCTGCTAACATTGCATCGCTTGACTTGGTTTGCTAGATGAGCCACAAAAGAGTGACTTTAGATCTTAACGAGGTATAATGTCTTTACTGGGGACATGATCGACGGTAAGGAAATGATAAGACTGATATCTAAGAATATAAGACATCACCAACAAATAGACACGCACCTTGTCCGACTCACGACCCTGCCAACCCAACCCATTAGAATCCAAGTAGGTGTACTCTGCACTGCCACAAGTATAAGTAAAGTTGCACATTGTCTAATAGTTATAGCTTTCGGCCTCGTAGTAAGCATTTGATTCAAACAATTGATATTAAAGTTAGATCATGAGTTCAAGTCTTTCAAGTTCTAAATTTCTTGTGTGGGGGGGGGGGGGGGGGGGGGATCTTGTGTTTAATGTTCATACGTGAGAGTAGTACCGAGATGAATGATCTCATGAGAAGTTCTCGTATATCAAGCTACTGACATTGCATTAATTGATTTGATTGACTAAATAGACCGTAAAAGAGTGACGTCAAACTTAATGGGTAATAATGTATCTCCTAGGAACAGAACCGGTGGTAGAAAAATGATAAGACTGATATCTAAGAGATATAAGACAACAACATGTACCCATCCGGACTCAAGAGCCTAACAACACGACCTATTAGCATTCAAGTAAGTGCATTATGCGCTACCATGAGTATAAAGAAATAAAGTCGCGTCTTGACTTACAAATATAACTTTTGACCTAATGATAAGTGCTTGATCATAATACAAACTGTTTTTAATATTTCAAACTTTCATTCTTTTCAAATAATTTACGAAATGTTTAATCGGTTTTTAGAGGGTTATGTTGAGTTTATTCTATTCAGTTTAGAACCAAACTCAATATAATTTCTCGATTCTCGATTCATTTTTGAACATTTTAAGAATGACCAATTGTAATTCTTTTAGAAGCAAAATATTTTTAAAGTGTTTATTCACCATCTTCTCTAAACTAATTTCGATCCTAACATATTTAGTATTACCAATTATATTATTAAATATTTTTATTACTTATTTTAAATTTTTAAAAATAATAAAAACAACATTATTTTTTAATATAGCAAGTTTATGAATTCATAATTTCAAATAGTGATTTTCACCATTTTATAAAATTTAAGATGTCTAAAACAATACAATTCAAAATCACATGTGTGAGGACCGAATATTCTTTTCGTTAATCAACATTCTTAATTAATCATGTATAAGGAAATTAAGAGCATGTGATGTTTTTGTATAGGATTTACATAGTGGAGAATATTTTATATGAGAATAAATTGGAAATACAAGATCAAGTCATTAAATTAGGCATATCAATGCATATTTTCGGAATATATTTCAAGAGTGAGATATCCTACAAGATCTAAAGGATTAAAGCATGAGATGGTGATCAAATTTTCGAAATATTATGATATCCTATGTTTAATGGGTGTGATGCTTGAATACAAGGAAGCTTTCAAGGTAATTAGAAGCAAATAAACTATATTGCTCAAAAATCATCCAATCCCTCGCACTTAGATTTTCGAGCCAAGCAAGGAGAAAAGAATCAAGGATTGAATCTCTCAACTTAGGTAGCAAGATTTTTTAAAATGGCAAGGAAGATTGGAGTCAAATTTATGAGATTTGACATGATTTTGGTAGGATTTGAGTACCAAATTTAGCTCATATCCCTCCACCTATAAATAGGCCATCACCCCCACTCCACAAACCACGACCAATTTCGAAATCCCCTTGCTGAAATTTCGAAATTTCCAGCAGCTCCCCTAGCCAAACTCTGCTCGGAAATCGTCCAAGAAATCGAGCCGAAGCGCTGCCCGGACGAGGAGCGAGAAGCGACCTAAATCCCGAAGCCAAGCATCCACGTTTTTTAGCATTCAAACACTGTAAGTGGGCTTGTTTTTAAACTTAAAGTTTCGAATTTGTGCATACATGTTTTCGGTTTTTATAAAAGAACAATAATAAAAATTCGGTCGAGTACCGTCTCCCGTCTATATGTTTTTATGAAATTTTGGTACGCTTATGTGTCGACACTGTGAGGATTCCCTGAAACTGGGTGAACAACTCCACAGAATCACACATTAACAACTATAGCCAAGTTGTAACATACTTAAACCTCCTTTGAACCACAACAAGCTCAACTCCCTTCCAAATCCTTGGCCTAAAATGATTAACGTACCGAATAATTCCACAATTCACAAACAAAACTAAAATAATTCACTTATTTCCAAAAATAACTAAAATTGAATTTATTCACTAAATATTCAACTTAACGATTTAATTGCTAAAATTTTGTTATATTATTCTAAATCTTTTACCAAATCGTATATTATTCAAATAATTCTTCATTTCACAATTTAAATATCATATATGACTATAATTCCCAAAAATATTCAACAATTCGTTTAAATTTCAAACTTTCTGACAAGCAATTTTATTCAACTAATTATCGCTAAAATCAGTTCCAACAACTTAGAAAATCTACATGCTAACATTAAAGCACACAATAATTGCACAAACCAATCTGACACTAATTTATAATTCGTCGAATTATGTCTCGAAGCTTTCCAATGATCGAACCAATAACATGAACCCAATACATATGTGGATATAACACAATAAAATCGACAAAAACAATTTAAATTATATCAGATAAAAATCCAAATCTGGCCAGCTTGCTACCATGAACGGCAAATGGAATCAAGCTAATAATTTACCAAGGATCGGAGCTAGGAGATAGAAAACAGCGGTATCCGATGGTCTCGAGGCGGTGCAGACGATGGAGCTCATCGGGAACGCGTCGGAGGTTCCAAATCACAGAAGGAAACGGCTGGAGAATAGGAAAATACATATATCAACATTCTATAAGCTCTTAAACCTCACCAAAAGACCAAAAATCGACCAAAAACGATACCAAAAACTCGCTGGAGCCAACGGAAGAACTGATGCGAAACAGAGTTGGATTCTCGAGCTATTCTCCTTCGGTTCAGCGTAGGGAAAGCCGCAAGATGATGGAGAAACAGGTTGGTGAGCTCGCTGCAGCTTACTCCGGCATATGGATGTCAATGGCTCGGGTCGGGTCTGGTTTAGACCTGACTTAATGGGTACGGGACGGGTCTGATCAAATTACCTTCTTCGCCAAAATATTTAATATATATATATATATATATATATATATATTTTAAAACTAAATAATTAATATCTTATCTATAATTTTAATTTATAAAATTTTTGAATTGAAATTAATTTATTTTATTATTATACGTTTCATACGAAAATATATTATTACAATCTTTTTGGTTATCAATTGAATACAAGTTGATATATTTTTACTTGTGATACAAATTTTTGTCTTGAATATTATGAATATAAATTTAGACATACAAATTTAATGATTTGTTAATTTTTAAATTTTTTATTTAATAAAGATAAATTGATATATTTTCAGGTGGTCCAACCCTGATTGGACCACCGAGTTCGCGGGGTAGGTCTTAAGGAAGGAGGGGCAGGTCCCGGGTTTGGCCAAACCCATCCCAACCCTGACTCGTTGTCATCCTTATTCCCGCGGCGGTGGCAACGTACGACTGCTGATGGAGCTGGAGGAAGACGAACGAGAACAAAGGAGGAAGGTTATGAAAAATGCTTGTTCTCTGTCTTCTTTTCCTTTTTTTTTTCGCCAAAGTGGTAAGCTGTATACTAAAAAGTAACTGAGCCCAATTATACTGATTTTACATTTAATTTGTACTCGTGTTTTATTTAAATCTCCACTTATATTTTATATCCCATTAATTTCGATATTCTAACATACATATGTTAACACTTTTTTTAAATTTATTTAGTATAATTAATTATTTTAATTAATCAGCTCAATAAATATTTTAATTATACCAATTTAATTACAGCACCTTACGATTTAAAATTGAATTGATCATGTACATGTCTCTTGCTACCTCTAACCTAATATCTATTAGTAATATTAAAATGGAGACATGGATAATATAATAAACTATTAATTAGAAAAACATAATAAATTAGAAATTCAAATATTAAATTTAAATAAAAATTACACTAAACTAATCTATATTTCATATAAAAATTTAGTATATGTAAATATAAAAAAAAAATTAATTTACAACACATTATACACGAAAATGTACTAGTTACAATATTATTTCTTACTAGGGAGTAAGTAACCTACAAAAATTACTCCTCTCGCCTCTCCAAAAAGGATAACTTTTGATTATAGTTTGTCAACTTCTCTTTCAATATTCGAAGCCCAAAAAAGATAGCTTTTGATTTACAGTCCGTCAACTTCTCTTTCAATATTCGAATCCCATTTGTCGCTCTTTTGCAATTATATTCCAATCACCCGTGCTCAAAATTCATAATCTTCCCATCAACATCATGTAAATAGACTATTGAACTCCAAGATATTCCACTCCCAAAAATATATTCCAAACCACCCACGCCATCATTCTAGTATCGAGGAGATCATAAAGCAGACGATGTGGGTTTGTCGGGGAAATTAGGACATTTCCTTCCATTTATTTATATATCTATTTATTTTGACAGATTTGTGCAATGTTTTTGCATTTAATAGTTGGATAGTTCGATGACTTACTGCTTAGGTTTAACATTTTTTTGTACACAGGTTAGTTTAAAATTTATGCTTTGAACATTTATGGATTGTAGGAAATTAAATAGTTATTCGTCTAAGACTATGAATATATTATATTGATTGTTAAACAACTTTTTTTAAAAAAAATATGAAATGAAGTAACTTCGTGTTGTTTATGATTATTTTTATTTTTATTGAAACAACACATAATATGATGCATGTATCATATTACATGTAATGTGTGTGCTAGTTGCTAGAAATATTAATGATCAAAATAAGGAAAAACAAAATTCAATTTTATAGGAATAACCTGCTTTTTGTTACGAGAGAAAACTACATTTTTTTTATAAAAAAATGATAAGGAAAAGGACGAGGAAGGGAGACAAACATAACGGAAAAAAGGAAGTGAAGCAATGGAGGAATGGGAATCTATGCACATCAGATTTCCTTTGTCATAAATATAAAGAATAAAACCCAATAACCCGATCCCCAAGGCTTGGCAACTTATAAAAATGGCACATTGATCCGTCTGTCTATCAAAATGAACATGGCTAATAATCCTCCTACTCCTCATCCATCACAAAACTTCAGCGGCAAGCCGGCACTAACTCACTTGTCAGCAGCCTTGCAGCTACAAATCCTACTACTACTACTCATATTCCCACAAAGGTTAATGGAGCCGCTGCCACTCTTGTGTTTGGAAATAATGAAGTGAATGCAAGACCAACACCTCCATCATCGACTCGTGGGCGGCACCCTGCCGGTGGCGCAGCAAGCGTCCTTCCCTAAACTCATCACTTGTAACTAGTTTCATGGCCTATCTAATCTATGTTGTCATGAGTTACAAGTATAATAAATATGGGATGTGTCTTTCAGTTTCATTTAATATATATATCTATCCGTGTTTCTTTTTACTTGATTTGAAATATATTGGATTTCGTACCCTCCAAATCTCCGTTGATTTTGATTTGAACTTTTTCAAATGTCAAAACGACCTAAGTTATGCATAGTGTTGGGGGTCGATTTAGAGTTTAGAGGGTGAGGGGGTTAATAAACTCGTTCATTTCTTTGACATTTTTGTAAAGGTGTTAGAATCCTGTTAGAGATTATAACTTATCTTGTTCGAATATATTCCCAACAGATCACAATAACTTGCGCGGAAACGATATGATGGTTTGAGGTGAAAACAATAAAACAGTAGGCAGTAGACAGTAGTTGTTTTTGGAAGTTCGAAGATGAAATCTTCTACGTCTCCCATTCTTCTGTTTCCAAAAGGTATCACTAAAAGACTTTGGTTTTACAGTACAACTCTTGTACACACTCACTTTAGTAGGACTTACCCTTCGCATACTGAAACTCTTAGTTTCACAACACAATATAATGAAAACAACAAGGTTCTGGAAAAACTCTTTTCCAGATAACAAACTCTTCTCAATAAGATGTAATAAGGTGAATAATTTGTGAAGAGATAAAGAAACATCAGCAGAAGACGATCTTAGAAGATCAGATATCTGCTATAAAGAGTGTGCTGCTTTTCTCTATATTGAGCTTGAAGATAAAGAGTAGTTCTTGATTGTCACGCCCCGGGACGGGGGTTGGTTGACACCAGCGTTGCTCTCAAATATTACATTCGAAAACAACAAGCCTCAGAAGTACATAATCTCAGAAACCAGTCTTTTATTCATAGTACGAAATCAATCAATTGTCTGTTACAACTCGAATACTGAATGTATTACAGCGGAAATGTAAAACCAAATATTACAGTATCTTAACAGATGCAGCGGAATAAAAATAAACATAAACTGAGAACAACAGTCTTCATCACCAGCCCCAGAACTGGATCTGCTCCTCTTCTTCTAACATTTCTTCAGTACTCTTATCTGAGATAGGTTTGGTGGGTGAGTGATATGATTGTCACTCAGTAAGCAGGGACGGGAATAACTCCCAGTTTTCGAACATCATTTTAATACAAAAACCGTAATACAGTAATATACAGAAAAACTCGTATTTCATAACAGAAATCAGAATTCAGAATTTACAGGTTTCAGAACAGAAATCAGAATTAGTAAGCACTGAGCACTGTTAGTGAATTTCATGGCTAAACTGATATCAGTCCCCTATATGTTCTCTCCTCTAAGGGGTGAGGCCAGAATCAGAATCAGAATTCAGAAATGTTCAGAATATATATTCCCACCATTAGTTCACTAGGGAGTTTCAGTGCTTCAAAATCATATATCAGAAATCATACAGAAACTGAACTTTAAAACAGAATTATCAAACGGATTTCAAGATATTTATACATAAGCCCACTTACAGTAATTTGCTAAAAGTGTTTCGGTAGAAGTCTGAAATCTGCTTGTTCTTGCTACTGGTTCTACTGCTCGAAAAATCAGCACTCTCTTAGCTCGAAAATTCAAGTGATCCTCTCAAGATTTGTGTAACCCAATTCAGAGGTTTGAGAGTGTTATTTATAGGCCGAAATCTGACTGTTAGGCCCCCTATTAATGGTCATAATCTGCATTTAACAGCCTTGATTCCATTTTAATGCTTCAGTTACAAGTCTAAGCTGAATCAGTAACTGTCTGCTGCTTCTTTCTCGCTCTTCTGCTGCTGCTGATTTCTCGTTCTTCTACTGCTGCTGTTGGAAAATACATGTCTGCTGGAAAAAAATACCAGCTTCTGAATATTATCTTCTGCTGGAAATTTTGCATTGCTTACTGAAATGCTTTTGCTGGAAATTCGGGTTCTCACATCCCTCCCTCCTTATAAAAAGTTTCGTCCTCGAAACTTGGCTATACTTGATCTTCAAAGAGATAGGGATATTGTGTTCGCATCTTTTCTTCCATCTCCCAAGTAGCTTCTCTTTCGGTGTGGTTGGACCATTGTACCTTAACATATGGAATAGTTCGTCGCCTCAATACTTGGTCTTTGTGATCCACAATTCGAATCGGAATCTCTTCATATTTCAGCTCTTCATTTAGATTACTCTCGGCCAGAAGTGGTCCAGCTTCCAGAATGTGACTTGGGTCAGGAATATATCTCCTCAGCTGCGAGATGTGGAATACATTGTGAATTCTTGACATGTCGGGTGGAAGTGCTAATCTATAAGCAAGTGTTCCCACTTTCTCAAGAATTTCGAATGGTCCGACGTATCTGGGATTCAGTTTCCCAGCCTTATTGAATCGGATTACACCCTTCATGGGTGACACTTTCACATATGACTTTTCTCCGACTTCGAATTCCACGGGTCTTCTTTTAAGGTCAGCCCAGCTTCTCTGTCGATCTTGTGCAGCTTTTAATCTCTCCTTGATCACGGCAACTTTATCCACTGTTTCTTGGATCATTTCGGGTCCAACAATGGCTTTTTCCCCTACCTCATTCCAATACAGTGGTGATCGATACTTTCGTCTATACAGAGCTTCGTAGGGTGCCATTCCAATGCTGTTGTGGTAACTATTATTGTACGCGAACTCGATTAAGGGCAGATGTTCGCTCCAATTACCACTGAAGTCTAGAGCACATGCTCTCAGCATATCTTCTAGAGTTTGAATTGTCCGCTCTGTTTGGCCATCGGTCTGAGGATGATAGGCCGTGCTAAGAGTAATTTTTGTTCTCATAGCTTGTTGAAAGCTCTTCCAAAAGCGGGATGTAAACCTCGGATCTCTGTCTGACAGTATGCTAGCTAGAACTCCATGCAATCGTACGATCTCATTCATGTACAATGTGGCTAGCTTGTCTAAATTATAATTCATGCGGACAGGTAAGAAATGTGCAGATTTTGTGAGTCTATCTACGATTACCCATATTCCGTCATGACTTTGTCTCGACTTTGGTAAACCAACTACAAAATCCATGGAAATATGTTCCCATTTCCATTCCGGGATTTCTAATGGTTGAAGAAGTCCACCAGGTCTTTGGTGCTCTGCCATGACTTGCTGGCACACGTGACACTTGGAAACAAATATTGCCACGTCTTTCTTCATTCCACTCCACCAAAAGATTTTCTTCAAATCTCTGAACATCTTGGTACTACCAGAATGGACTAAAAATTTCGACTTATGTGCCTCTGACATTACTTCTTGTCGAAGGTCATCAATGTCTGGTACGCACAATCGACCTTTCATCCACAAGATTCCTTTGTTATCCGTCTCGAATCTTGTGATTTCCCTTCTTTAACTTGCTCTTTTAGTTTCACTAAAGCGGAATCCCTATCTTGACTCATCTTGATTGTCTCTCGAAGACATGGTTGTGATGAAAGTGTTGTCAGGATCACCTTACTCATATTCTTTCGACTTAAAGCATCTGCTACCTTGTTGGCTTTGCCTGGGTGGTAGCTTATTGTCAAGTCGTAATCCTTCATGAGTTCGATCCATCGTATTTGTCTCATATTTAGTTCCTTTTGTGTGAACAAATATTTGAGACTTTGGTGATCGGTGAAAATCTCACACTTGGCTCCATAAAGATAATGTCTCCAAATCTTTAGTGCGAATACCACTGCAGCTAGTTCGAGGTCGTGCGTTGGGTAATTTTGTTCATACGGCTTCAACTGCCTTGATACGTATGCAATCACCCTTCCCTCTTGCATTAGTACACATCCTAAACCTTCTTTGGATGCATCACTGTAGACAGTGTAGTCCTTACCTTCCATAGGTAATACTAGCACGGTGTGGATGTAAGCTTCTTCTTCAAAGTCTCGAAGCTTTGCTCACATTTTTCACTCCATTGAAACTTAGAGTTCTTCTGTGTGAGCTTGGTGAGAGGTATGGCTATTGAGGAAAATCCTTCAACAAATTTTCGATAATAGCCTGCTAATCCCAAGAAGCTTCGTACCTCTGTCACATTCTTTGGTCTAGGCCAATCCGAGATTGCCTCCACTTTCTTAGGGTCCACAGATACTTCTGCTGCTGATATTATGTGTCCCAAGAATGCGACGCTCTCTAGCCAGAATTCCCATTTCTTGAACTTGGCATATAGTTCCTTTTCTCTCAACTTCTGGAGGGTGAGACGAAGATGTTCTTTGTGGTCTTCTTCACTTGACGAATATACTAGAATGTCGTCGATGAATACCACAACAAACTTGTCTAGAAATGGTTTAAACACTCTGTTCATGAGATCCGAACGGCATCACTGTGAACTCATAATGTCCGTACTTTGTCCTGAAGGCTGTCTTTGAGATATCGTCTGATTTGACCTTCAATTGGTGGTAGCCTGACCTTAAGTCGAGCTTGGAAAAGTCTGAAGCTCCTTTGAGTTGGTCAAACAAGTCGTCTATCCTTGGAAGCGGATACTTGTTCTTGATCGTGATCTTATTCAGCTCTCTGTAATCGATACACATCCTCATACTTCCGTCCTTCTTCTTTACAAATAGGACATGAGCTCCCCACGGAGATGCTCTTGGTCGGATTTGCTTCTTGTCCAACAATTCTTGAAGTTGCTCTTTGAGTTCTTTCAACTCTGCTGGAGCCATTCTGTATGGTGCTTTTGAGATTGGTGCAGCATTGGGCACTAAGTTAATCTCAAATTCCACTTCGCGATCGGGAAGTTCACCAGGGAGTTCTTCAGGAAAGACATCCGAAAATTCTTGTACTACTGGAATCTCTTCAAGCGTGAGTGTGGTTTCTTTCTTTACCTCGCTAAGCATAGCTAGGTGAACTTCTTCTCCACTTTTCATGGCTGTCCAAGCTTGAGAAGCAGAAAGAAGAGTCTTTCGTTCTTTGGTCTTGCCATGAAATAAAAGTTTCTCTTGGTGTGGAGTTTGGATGGTTACCGTATTACCATGACAGTCTACTAAGGCATGATTCTTGGCTAACCAATCCATTCCAAGAATTACGTCGAATTCCACCATGTTTAGTTGAATCAGGTTTGCCTTGAAATTCTGATCTTCTATGAGAACACTAATATCCCGATATAGAGTGCGAGTTTCTAAAATTTGATTTGCAGGAGTGGCTACTCTGTATGGTTCTTCTAAGTTATCAGGCTTAGCTCCTAACTTCTTGGCAAATCTCTTAGACATGAATGAATGCGTAGCACCACAATCAAATAACACATAAGCAGCCTCTTCTTGAGTGATAGCATAGACTCGAGCATTTGGCTTGTTCTCCCTAGGCTTGTTTGGAGTTGTTCCTCCTGCTCGTCCGTTCCTTGGATCTGGAAGAGGACATTGAGCAATGCGATGATCCATCTTTCCACAACGGAAACAAGCTCCATAATTCCTACGACATTCACCCGTGTGTGTGAATCCGCAAGTTTGGCACTTGACTCCTTCTTTGTTTGATTGCGAAGAAGTGGTTCCTTTGGATAGAGCACTGGTAAATTGGTTGTTTGCAAACCTAGGCCTCTTGAATTGCTGGCCTGATTGGTACTGGCTTGGCTGAGGACGTTTGAGTTTGTTCTCGCCTTCACGCCTCTTGATGTCATTCTCAGCCCTGATGGCGGCTCCCATCAAGTCCTCAAAACTATTGAGCTCGATAACGACAAGGGCAGATTGAATACGGCTGTTCAATCCTTTCTTGAAGCGATACATCTTCAGGGCCTCGTCTCCCATGATGGTTGGGGAGTAAGTTCCCAATGAGTGGAACTTGGATGAATACTCCACCACAGTCATGTTTGGTTCTTGAACCAAGCTTTCAAATTCTGACAGCTTTTGCACTCGAACTACTGTCGGAAAGTACTGCCTCAGGAATGCCTCTCGGAACCTTGGCCAAGTGATAGGTCCCGCCTCTAACATAGCTGGTGAGACTCCTTCCCACCATTTGGTAGCTTTATCAACAAGAAAATGTGTAATCACCTCTACTCTGATCCTTTGGGGAACCTCAAGTAGTCGAAGATGATTTTCCACCTCTTTCATCCAATTCTGTCCCACCTCTGGATCGGTGCTTCCATCAAAGTTTGGAGCTCTTGCTCTTCGGAGAGCCTCATAGTGCTGCTTCGTTCCATTCTGAGCTGGAGGTGGTGGTGGTGGCTGATTAGCATTTGGGTTGACAAACCCTTGCAGCGTAGTTTCCACGATCGTGGCTATGACCATCAAATCGGCCTGACTGAGTCCAACCGCTGGTGGTGGTTGTTGCTGCTGCGGTTGTGCATCCTCATCGTTGCGGTTGTTGTTACGGTGGTTGTAACGAGGGTTGCGGTTGTTTCTTACTGGTCTTCCGTCCATTGCCTACAATTATGAAAGTTCTAAGGTTGACGACAGAATAGAGACTAAACAAATGAAGCACGATGATAGAGTAATTGCTCAAAGTTTAAATATTAAACCAATGGATCGAAATAAATTTTATTGATTCCTCAAGAAGTGCAATTACAACGAAACATCGAAATTGGGAACATGAATGCAATTGGAACACATGGTAATACAAAGGACTACTACTGAATGTCTAATCTATCACTTCTCCTAATCCCAACTCCATAGGGTCCTCTTCCATTTCTTCTTCCTCTTCTGGTTCTTCTTCAGGTTCATCTTGGTTGGCTATTACTGCTTGTAGATGTTCAATATGGCCATGCAAAACTGCATTCTGGTCACTAAGAAATTCAACAGTACTCTGCAACTCTTGAATCTGAGCATCAGTCTGTGCACTATACTGATTATGTTGGTGCACGAGTTGGTGATTCTGATCCTTGAGTATTTGGATCTTGTCAACTAGTGTATCACGTAGCTCGATGAATTCTGCCACAGTCTCTTGGGATATTTCAAACTCCTCTTGAGTCTTCCTATTCCTCTCTTCTGCTTCATGCAGATAGTGAGCATAACGTTGAACATCACCCTCTAAGTGCTCTGCTCGACGCTCTAACTCATCTTTGTCCAACTTTAGGCAGTAGTTATTCTCCTTGAGTTTTTCTAGCTTCCTCTCTAAGCTCTTAATGTAGCTAATTTGGTCAGCCATATCCTACATCCAAAAACATATGGGTAAAGGTTCAGGAATGATCTCAAGAATATAGGTGGAGTTATTGACAAATACTGGAATGAACAGAATCAGTACTGCCTATACAGTTAACAGCAAAACTAGCTCAAAAATTTTCGATCTCAAAATTACGTGAAAATTTACTAAAAATCATTGACATCAAGAACATGAATGGTGCCAAGTTTGGTGCAAAAATACTAAGCTAATTAGAAATGAAAATTCCTCAAAGTTTCAAAATTTTGGAAAATTTTACGGAAATGATGATATCACTATCTAAACGATGGATTTTGGGCTTCGTCGGTGGTGCTAGAACGATAAGTGGTTCTAGGTTAGGTTCTCCTCGTCGAGAGATTTCCAACACCTACTTTTAATAGTAAAAATTCATCCTGGATCAAAAGTTATGGCCGTTTGAAGTTTGCGCGAAAAACACCTCAACTTCCATGTCCTTTGTAAGGTCTACTACATTCCCTTGCTGGAATACACTGTCTACTGCAACTCTGATGCTTCTGCAATCAGTCTGCTGCTTTTCCAGCATTTTCTGCTGCATTCCGAGTGTACTGACTCAGTCTTCTGCATTCAGATCTACTGATTTCGTCTACTGGTTCTGATTTCGGGCTACTGGTTTTGGGTCTACTGATTTCCATCTACTGGTTCTGGTTTCAGATCTACTGGTTTCAGATCTACTGGTTTACTGGGGTCTACTGATTTTCCTAACTGTACGTAGTTAGTCTATCATTTTAGTAGTCTATTACAGTAGCTTATTTCAGTAACTTTCAGAACTTATTATTTCTAGTTCCTCCTCCCCAGATTATGAAACCTGGTTATGCTTTGATACCACTTCAATGTCACGCCCCGGGACGGGGGTTGGTTGACACCGGCGTTGCTCTCAAATATTATATTCGAAAACAACAAGCCTCAGAAGTACAAAATCTCAGAAACCAGTCTTTTATTCATAGTACGAAATCAATCAATTGTCTGTTACAACTCGAATACTGATGTATTACAGCGGAAATGTAAAACAAATATTACAGTATCTTAACAGATGCAGCGGAATAAAAATAAACATAAACTGAGAACAACAGTCTTCATCACCAGCCCCAGAACTGGATCTGCTCCTCTTCTTCTAACATTTCTTCAGTACTCTTATCTGAGATGGGTTTGGTGGGTGAGTGATATGATTGTCACTCAGTAAGCAGGGGCGGGAATAACTCCCAGTTTTCGAACATCATTTTAATACAGAAATCGTAATACAGTAATATACAGAAAAACTCGTATTTCATAACAGAAATCAGAATTCAGAATTTACAGGTTTCAGAACAGAAATCAGAATTAGTAAGCGCTGAGCACGTTAGTGAATTTCATGGCTAAACTGATATCAGTCCCCTATATGTTCTCTCCTCTAAGGGGTGAGGCCAGAATCAGAATCAGAATTCAGAAATGTTCAGAATATATATTCCTACCATTAGTTCACTAGGGAGTTTCAGTGCTTCAAAATCATGTATCAGAAATCATACAGAAACTGAACTTTAAAACAGAATTATCAAACGGATTTCAAGATATTTATACATAAGCCCACTTACAGTAATTTGCTAAAAGTGTTTCGATAGAAGTCTGAAATCTGCTTGTTCTTGCTACTGGTTCTACTGCTCGAAAAATCAGCACTCTCTTAGCTCGAAAATTCAAGTGATCCTCTCAAGATTTGTGTAACCCAATTCAGAGGTTTGGGAGTGTTATTTATAGGCCGAAATCTGACTGTTAGGCCCCCTATTAATGGTCATAATCTGCATTTAACAGCCTTGATTCCATTTTAAAGCTTCAGTTACAAGTCGTCTAAGCTGAATCAGTAACTGTCTGCTGCTTCTTTCTCACTCTTCTGCTGCTGCTGATTTCTCGTTCTTCTACTGCTGCTGTTGGAAAATACATGTCTGCTGGAAAAAAATACCAGCTTCTGAATATTATCTTCTGCTGGAAATTTTGCATTGCTTACTGAAATGATTTTGCTGGAAATTCGGGTTCTCACATTGATTGCTCAAAACAACGTTGGAATGATAGACAGAGAATGTGTTCCTTGTTAATAATAATCGTTGTTTTCTATATTAGATTGATCCTTTAATATATAGAAACCTTCTTTGACTATGTGTGAATCAGCTTTATCACCGAAAAAGGGTCCTGTAGAAAGCTTCAGAATAATCAGTCTTTGTTTTATACCAAAACTAGCAAGGCATGTTAAATGTCTTCGTACAACATTAAATGGTGCAATTAATATTAGTACTATGTAAGATAACCGTAACATTAAGACTTGTAACGATCAAACGAAAGACGTTAAGTTCTGCTTCTGCTTTTACTAACCGTTAAGTTTAGCTAAGAAATACTCTTTAAGTACTGATTCTGTTTTAGCGATACGAATGCTTATGCTATTTATATTTTCTTCTGTTTTTATTATCACCACCTACTGATTTTGACTCTCATCACCACAATTAAAGTAAGTCTAACACATAGATCAAATCTAGCGAACTTTCACATGATTCTTCCTCATGGGATGAAATTGATAAATTAGCTAACAATTTATGTATTTTTAAACCTGCTAAAATCCCTTTAAATATCGATGATCTGACAACTTCATATATGTAGCATCTCAAAATTTAATTACTGATTTAATGAAGTCTCTCATAACTTGGATAATTATGAGAAATTGCAAGTTTGATAATATTAGAAATTGTTCGTTAAACGTGTTTTGACAAAGTTTAAGTTATTAAATTGGAAAAATTAGATAATTTATGATTAAAAGAGGGAGATAAATAGGAATTTAACACACAATTAATGAATGTAAGAAATAATTAAAAGTCATGGTACAAAGTGGTATTGGAAACCTAATGTGAGGGAGGGGCCAAATTTTTTTTAAAAGTATTTTTTATCTTTTGTACATAGTTTTACAATAGTAATTTAATATTTCAATTAATTTTCTTAAAATAAAGGTCCAAAATAAATTATTTTTTTGGGTATAAGCCCAACACTGTAGAGATAAAAATTTACACATTTGTTAACCCTATATATATGAACATAAAAATTAAACCCATTTTCATCGTCGTTTATCAGATGTCGGTAAGTAACCAACAAACAGACAACAATTAAGGTACAAGGTAAAATATTATATTTTTTTACATCTTCTATTCTTCTTAATTTTACGAATAATAGTTGCTCTTGAAAAACTCAAATTCTTGTGATCTTGTTCAAGTCTTCCATCATCGAGTAATTAAGAATTGGGTTTCTACACCAAATTTGGGAAATTTTTAATTGTTATTCATTATTGGAATTTGTAATTTTTTGGGGTTTTTTATATTTCATTGTTACGTGAACGAGCTTGGCTTTTGCAAAATTTTAGGGCCTTTTACATATTTTTATGTGGTTATGTGATTATTTAGAACTTGCGAGTATATATAATTGAATTATTGAATAATATATTGAAAAACTTGATACTAGTATAAATAATAATAGTAAATAAGTTCTTCAAGGCCACATTGTGAATACATTGGATGAAGAAGACATTGTTGATAGTATTGAAGATGTTCGACTTGAAAATATGAATCAAGAGAATTTGTGGCCCTTAAATATTGATGATCCGGAGAATTGAGATAAAATTAATACAAATATCGGAGACTTTTTAGTCGAAAGAGGTTCAAAAAGAGATTATGCAATTATGTTTCCTAAAGATAGTACGGGTAGAAATTTTGATGTATTACATTATAAGAGATCACTACCAAATAGATAGAAAATTGATAGGAAATGACTGGTCTATTAAATTTCTTTATACAAAATATTTTGCTTAATTATTGCAAGCTGTTCAAGACGCAACGTAACATGAATAAAATTGGTCAGTTGGCTAATGATATAAAGATCGTCATAATCAAAGTCGGATACTTGCAAATCATGAAGCGAGTAAGGAGCATATTGATTGCCTGACTAAATAGATTGAATTGGAAAAAAGATTACAAAAAATAAGACAATAGATGAAAGTTTGCAAGTAAAAATTAACGAAGAAAAAGAACATTGGAGACTCATGTTAAACAGAATAATTGTTGTTGTGCGAAGATTTGCAAAAAATAACTTGACATTTCGAGGAGATACTCAAAAGTTTTATGTTGCAAACAATGACATTGAAATGATTGCTGAGCTTGATTCCATAATGCAAGAGCTCATTCGGCATATTCAAGCACGCGATATTCACTATAGATATCTTGCAAAATTGATTTCACACGTGTAAATATCTAACTTCTTGAAAACCAAACGCTGTAGGAATCAATTGACTATTGGTTATGATCTTCTAAGCCAATAAAAAACTAAAAACAAAGGATTTGAGTTAAAAACATTAATATATGTATTTTAAAAAAGCAAAAGAAATTACAGAAAATTAAAATACAAAGAAAGTTGCTAGAAACTGGAATGAAAATTGGAAAATATGTCTAGAAAAATGAAAACTTGAACGATGAAATTGTAATATTTAGATTTGCATAAAAAAATGTAAAGTTTCAAGCGGAATAAACAATATGTGTCAAATAAAAAAAATAATAAATCCCCTTATTACAAGGTGCTGGTTTTTCAAATTATAAAATTTTCAGAATTATTATGGTATTTTCCGAGTAATAAGGATGAAAATTAAGTAACGTACCACAGGAAACCAATACACGATGTAATGCCTTAGAAATAATGGTAAAAATAATCCTTAAATCAGGTTAAATATGGGTCTTTTATCAAATTATAGCACATTTTATTATCATTTAACAATCTACCGTACTTTTTAAAAATTTATTAAAATATTGTAAAAAAAAAAATTTTAAAAAAAATAAAACTTGTACTCCCCCGCCCATCCAAATGGGGGGGGGGAGCAAATTATTTTTAAATTATTTCACCTCCCCCGCCTGTAGGGGATGCGGGGGAGGGTGAAATTTAAATTCTCCCCCGCTTGTACGATAGGCGGGGGAGAGTTTTTTTTTTTAAAATTCCAAATGCCCGCCTATTGTAGTGGCGGACAAATTTAAATATTTTTAAAATAAAATTCTTCTATATATATATATATACACACGAGACTTCCATTTTTTCTTCAAAGATTTGTCACTTTTGTGTTCACGAAGTTCAATTCCATTTTGTATTCAAAAGTTTGTCACTTATATTGTGTTCAAACATTTGTCGGTGCATCTGATTTATTTTTCGTTTCAAATTTTTTTAATAAAATTTTGAATTCTAATAATTTTATAGCTTTCTGTCTCTTGATTTATTTCAGGAAGTGTTGATATTGGTATTATCGTGCCTATCTTATTAAAAGATAAATAATATTTCTGAGTGTTCTTAAAATTATTTGTATTCAATTAATTTATTTGATGGTTGTATTATATTAATTTGAATTTATGTTTAAAATTTGTTAATCTTAATTCATTAAAATTATTATCTTAATTTTTGTTATGATATATTTATTTATTAATTTGTTATCATAAATATTATTGAAGTGTTTTTATTTATTATGTTTACGTAAAAATGATATATTTGTTTAGGGGATTTTAAAATGACCTTCTACATATGTATGTTTATGATCAAATTTAACTTTAAGTTAGTTTTTAAAACTAGCATTTAAATAAATTAAATTCCAATTATATCCTTTGAATCATTTTCATAATGACAAAGAGCATGTTAAATTAAGTCAAATAAGAGGGATTATTTCCTATTATTATCATAATTAAATTTGGTATTAGATTAAATAACTAATCAAACTAACATATTAATTATGTTAATTGCTAAATATGTTAATTAGCTTTTTACATTGTTTTTATGAATACGGACGTTGTTAATATAAATAATCATTTTCACAATTCTATTCAAACTATTCTATAAGAATTTGAAATTTAGATCTAATATTTTGTAATATTTCGTATTAAATTTATTACTTTGTATGTAGTAGCGTTTTTTTTTAAGATTAGATTTAATACTTTGTAATATTAATAATTTGTAAAATGTAGGAGAAAAAATTATGATTTAGTAGTATCATTTAATTAAAATATTAGACTTAAATAATAAAATAAAATATAAAAAATTTATTAGACATGAATTTAATCATCAAGGTAAACTTTTATATGTTTATTATTTTTTAGTGTTACATTAAAGATCACGTAATATAATATATTTATTTCAATTATTATTCGAGAAATTTTAGGGAATAAAATGGGTCAAATGTTTTTTGATCAAAAATAATTCACTAAGTTGTAATAGTGAAAAAGGTAGTTGAAGATTATAAATAGTGTCTTAAGATGGATTATAATAATTAAATTTATATCAATTAAATCACAATGAAATTATATATAAATATGTATTTATTTCTAACTGGTAATTTTTTGTATATGAAATACAGATGGAATTTAACGTTGGACCAATAGATGGTAGTGTTTTATATTCCATTTTTCAATAATAGCTCTCCCCCGCCTGTCGTACAGGCGGGGGAGAATTTAAATTCATTTCTACCTCCCCCGCCTCCCCTACAGGCGGGGGAGGTGAAATATTTTGCTCCCCCCCCCCACCCCCCCCATTTGGAAGGGCGGGAGAGTAAAAGTTTTATTTTTAAAAAAAAAAATTTTTTTTACAATATTTTAATAAATTTTAGAAAAGTACTGTAGATTGGTGATAGAATATTAAAAGTACTATAATTTGATAAAAAACCCGGTTAAATATACATATATACTAAAATTATTTTTATATTAGTGATTTTTGTGTAAAAAATTCTAGAGACTATATAATTTTTTTTTTAAATTAAAAAAATCGAGACAATTTTATAAGATTTTTGAATATTTAATTAGAATACTTAGTTAAATATATTGAGTTTAACTAATTTTAAATTTATGATATGTTACAAAAATATTAAATATCATAAATGATAGAGTCGTTTGAACTTTGATACTTTTGGTACAAATTTCTCGCAGTTGAATTATATTTCTATCTTAACAAATTTAGAAAGTCAGAATCGTGTGATTTACCATTAATGAGCTAATCACGTAGAATTTCCGTTATATATGCACAACCACACGCTACTGTGTATATGAATGGAAATTAGCAAGAAAATACATTATTCAACAAATTGAATATCAAATGATTAATTTAACCCCCGAGCCATGCACCTTCATCTATAAAATGCCTTCTCACCAATGCCCTAATCCGCAACGCAGATCGAGCTAAAAAGTATTATCAGTCGATCGACAATGTCATCTTCCTATCAATATTCTAGCGGCAAGACGGGCACGGATTCACTGGCGAGCCCTTTTTCAACTACTGATGTTGTTGCTGCTACTGAAAAAAATAATGGAGGTGCGGCAACTCGAGTGTGGGAAGGTAACAAAGCCACGACCACAAGAACATCTTCGTCATCGACTCGAGGCCGGTCCTCTTCAGGAGGCGCAGCAAGTTTCCTTTGGGGAACTCGTTAACAGACTTCTAGCTAGCTGTATACATATGTAGAATATGTACAAGAATATATGGAACCGCTGAAGGCCTCTGTCTATATATTATGTAATTACACATGTGTGTTTGTGTGCGTGTTTATATACGTTTGAATTTGTATGTATTAAATATTGGTTATTAGTTATACATGTGAATTTTTATTAAGACTCTTCCACTTTCGTTATTTTCATCAATCTTTTTTTCGTTCAATGTTGTTGTGTGTTGTGTATTAAGACATTATTTAGCTCGTAGAATAAGATCGATGATATGGATTTATAATATGTGGATAATAAACTAATAGAGATAATTAATATGATTATTTTTAACTCAAATTATTTTAGTTATCTTGACTAGAGTTCTGTCTTTCACATCAAAACAATGTTTGTACTTGGTTGGCAGAATTTATTGATTGCGACCATCTTACAAAATATAATAGATGTTTAACTTGGTCGCATGCCATATTTTATCACGATTTTTTTTTGTATTTTATATACAACAAATATATTGTTTTTGATTTAAAATAATATACAACAAATAGATATTTAAGTAGAAACTGTTTCAGATATGACACTAACATATGATTTTTTTTAGTACTCTAACATGTATCACAAGTGTTGATATAATTAATTAGATGTCTTTTCTTGGATGAAGACCAGTATAAAATATGGTATTATTATATGATATTCGAATACAAAATATTTTAGATATGATACTAGTATATGATTTTTGATTAACCAAACATGTATAACAATCGTTTATATAATATAGTTGTTCTAATTATATATTCAAAACTTTATCTTTTGTATACTCTAAAACAAGTAGTAGTCAAATATCATATATTAGTTCTAGATTTTTAATGTTTTTTTTTTATCGAATTTCATACAAATAAATACATGTGAGCTTAGGAAATAATAAAACAATTTTTGCAAATATGAATCAAACACTGCAAAAAAAAATTTGGTGGACCAAACACAGATAGTAAATTTTGAATGAGTGACTCTCATTGGCCCTCCACGTATTTTGTATATTTTAAAGTTTGGATTTTGACTCTGTTCTAGGATCTGTTAATGGTGATATATATATATATATATATATATATATATATATATATATATATATATATATATATATATATATATATATTATTCGGAGTAATAACGAGGAAGATTAAATACATACATCCGCACGCAATAGAGAATCAGTGAACGCACGACACAATGCCACAAACATGCATATACATATATATCTGTAATTTACACACACTGTGTGTGTATATTTGTGTGTTTGTGAGATACCGAAATGGAAATCAGTGAGAAAAAGACATTATTCGACAATTGAATCTCTAAACAAGTCGAATGACTCATTTAACTAATATCATGTAAATCCACATGCAAAATGTAACCACAAACAAATATCTGTGTATATATGTGTAGGTATTTGTTCATTTGAAAGGCCAACGTAAACATAACATAGAAAAGTTTATGTAAAAATTAATACAATAGAAATAAAAAATATCAATTTTTTAACTGTCATTTTTTTTTTATAGAATTGTGATACATACATATACATGTTTTTTTTCTTAGAACAACTTTTAAAATCTTTTATAAATTTTTTAAAAATATACTTTACTTGGACAAGTACTTATAAAATGTTTTTATAAGTGTTTTTTACAATAATTTTTTAAAATTTGATTTAAGAATAAATATATGTTTGGAAAACTATTCTATAAAAATTTTTTAAAGTTGAGAAGATGTCTGGCTTGTAATGACGACAATGAACTATTTCGATCTCGGGCTCTTTCTGGGGCGGACTCCCTCTAGGACATTGTTAAATGTCCCACATCGGTTAGATAAATAACCTTTGAGTGACATATATTGGCTTGGACAATCCTCCCCCCTTGAGCTAGCTTTTGGGGTTGAGTTAGGTCCAAGTTCCAATCTTTACATGGTATCAGAGCCCGGGTTTCACCGTTATGTGTTGGACTGCCTATAATTAGGCCACCCGTTCTGCCCATAATTGGGTCATTTGTAAACTCCACGCTCCAGATGTTCATTCCTGGGCGTGAGAGGGGTGTGTTAAATGTCCCACATCGGTTAGATAAATAACCTTTGAGTGGCATATATTGGCTTGGACAATCCTCCCCCCTTGAGCTAGCTTTTGGGGTTGAGTTAGGTCCAAGTTCCAATCTTTAGAGACATTCTCTCTAATTGTTATTAATAATATCTCACCCTTGAAAATGGTGTCTTTCGTATTTTTCAACACTCGAACTCAGAATCAAGCTTAAGTAACTAGATTCCTAAAATGTTGGTATCAATTAGGCTAGTCCAAACTAATAATTAAGGTTGGGGAAAAATACCGAATTTTCGGTATACCGAGGTTACCGTACCGAAAATATCGAATTTATTGAAAAATTTTGGTATACCGAAATTTTCGGTACGATATGGTAGCGATACGGAAATACGGTACGGTAACAGTATGTAATTTGAAATTTTCGGTATATACCGAAATATCAAAATAATATATAAATTAAAAAATATAATATTTTTAAATAACAAAATTAAATTTTTAAAAAAAATATACTGTTTTTTGTATAAAACAATATATTTATATTTATTGTACCAAAATAAAGAATTTAACTTCTGTTTGGACTCATCATGTTGGAATAGTCCAAATCAATGTTTAGTGAAGCAACTCGACTCATAGTTGATAATTTAAAATATTTAGAAGTCTTATTTCTGTCGCCTAACCTTATCTAGAGGACTGGATGTTGGGCATCGACTTGTTAAAAAGCTGACATACATAAAAAATCACATGACCTCAAACATTGTTGCAAAGATAGCGGATGAAGAAGCCACACATGTTGCGGTGGAAGTTTATTGGTGTTCATTGATGTCTTGGATCTCCATACACATATGTTGCGGTTGGTGTTCAGTAATACTCTTGATTGTTTTAATATAGGCCCTAGCCCTATCAATTAGTTGATTATAATTATATAAGATAATTGGGCCTATATTTATAGCTCACTAGAATTGAGTAATATCTGACCATTGATAATTCATTTAATGGTCTTAGCATTTCATTTTTTCTTTTTCTTTTTTTAAATTGGTAGACTCGCATGGTCGGTTTTTATTTTTTATTTTTTTAAAAATCATTTGAAATCAATAGCCCGGGTGAGCTCGAATTAGGACCGACGAGTCGATCATTGCACAATTTTTTTTATCCAAACATTTTTCTACAAATATAGGCCCTTACCCCTTTCATATTTTTCACACAATTTTCTCTCATTTTCTAATTCTCAATTGTTTCTTGATTATCAAATTATCAAGTCTTGATTATTGGTTTATTGTCACTTGTTCTATTTTCATAATTATTTAAATTCCTATTTATACAAACGTCTAGACCAAGATCAATCCGTAGGGGTGGCAACGGAAAGGGAAAGTACATCATGCCACCCGAGTTCGAGCATCGCGATTTTCTTTCATTCAATGTCGATGACTATGATCTTGAATTTTCCGATGATGAACATCAAGAATGTGAACAAAATGCTCAACAAACACGTCATCATCAAACTTAAGAAAGTATAAACAATCCGATGACGCCTAAAAGTAAAAATCGAGCGGTGTCTTGCCCGACATACGATATCACCAAACATTTCAAAAAAAAAATGACACTTTCCTCCGATGATATGCAAGCCAAATGCGAATATCGTTCGAGTGCTTATAAATTTCAACAAGAATGTGGTTATGGAACTTTGACGCGGTACGTGGAGAAAAATCATCTGGTGGAAATTGGTATTGATCATTCTCAAGCTCGTGATATATATTGGAATTCAATATATAAATTGTAATTACCGTCTTTTCAATATAAATATTTATTATGTGTATTTTTTCTTCAACATGTTCAAGCTCCTGATTTTTTTTCTTCCAAATCAATGAAATATATGCACTAGTATTTGTGAAATTTTAAAAAAATTTAATGATTCAATTAAACAATTAACCGATGTTTATTATCATACTTCTCATTCATTTTTATAACATTGTTGCAACATTTCATGTATTTCTCGTGAACATAATAATTATAATGATAATGTTTTAGTTCAATGTATTTATGTCATTAAAGAAAAATGATAAAAAATGTTTTTTCAAATTCTTGAAATATTTTTATTTCTTCTTATATCCTAAACTTAAATTAGATGGTTTAAAAGAAATATTAACATTGTATTATGAATCTTTAGACCTTGTTATGTAAATGGTTCCTATTATATAATTGATTTTGTTTAATATTAAAACTCATTTATATGATTATTATAATGAATATAACACCATAAATGGTGAACAAATTGTTCAACATGAAATACAATTCACTATGCTAGTATTATTACTTCTAAACTTACTAAAACACAATTTTTATTAAGAGAAAGGACGAGACATCCACGAGGAATCTCAAGTTTTCGTCAGAAACTTATTTTAACACTACTTTTGATTTTAGTGATGCAGATGAGGAAACTTTCGATATTTTTGCAATGGTGGTCGTAAAAAAGAAAATTATATCCAATTTTTTTTATAATGACCAAAAAAATTATAGCTTGCCATGTTTCATCGGGTGAAATGGAGTAAGATTTTATTATTGGTGGAAAATTTTTGAATGAGAGATGTTCTAGCTCAAGACAGAAAATTTGGAAGCCCGATGTTTGCTCAATGACTAGTCATAAGCCGCAAGCCGAACACAACATATTAAAGGTGATGAAGAAGACTGAGAAGAAACCGAAAGAACATACAGAAAAATGATGAGAGAAAATGCGAGTGAGTGAGATTGAACATAATGAAATGTAAAATATATTTTTTATACAATATCTTGAAAGTTGAAATGTAATGGAATTTTTATTTAATAAATGTGATAAATTTTTTATAAGAAAATGAAATATTTGATAGAGTTTTTATAAATTTAATTATTCAAGCATTCTTTTTCTTTAAATTAATTTATTTTATTCTCTAAATGTTATTTTTTTTAAAAACTAAAAAAAAAAAAACTGAACCCAAAACCAACAGTAATTCAAACCCGGACCTAGGCCTAACTGCCTACAAGTAGGCCTGTTAAGGTTCCGGATTTTCTGGACTCGGACTCGAACACGGCCCGTGTCCAGGTCTACCTTGGACAGTAGTTATTTTCGTCTTTCCTAACACTCAAACTCAAGACTTTCAAGATAAATCCATTTATTCTTAGAGTGTAACTATCACCTGAGCCGTAATAATAAATCTTTAATAATCATAATAAATCTCAAACATGAAATAAAAGGAGAGCCCATATTTATAAAATTTTCTAGTTAAAGCCCACAAAGAAAATATACCATCTTCCCCTTAAATCGGAATTTCCTTTCTAAAACCAAACCAAATTTATTTCGATTCCCAACTCGAATCGAAACTGGAAACAAGAACTTTTGGTTTATGAATGTAACATATATAAAATAAAAAAATTCAGCCCGATTTCTAATTTGAAATCAAACTACTTCACATAAACCAAAAATCAAATCACCTCTTACATGGTATACCAAAATCAATCCACATTCAATTTCGACGCCATAACAAAATTAAAAAAGTATTACTAAGATATGAAATCGAAATTCCCTTTTTCTTATTTGAAAAGTAACACGTTGAGAAAATGATCAAACAATATATAATATATAGATCAGTATTAATTAATGAATATTCTAAAGTTGTTTTCTAATCTTTAAAATAATGGAACTTATTATATTTTATTTTTTTGTTGACATTAGTAATGACAACGAATATTAAGTAGAAATACGAAGGGAGGGAGACATTTGTATATTCTACGTATGCTCTAATAATGTACAATCATTTGTCAGCAGCCTTGCAGCTACAAATCCTCTACTACTATTACTACTACTACTACTACTATTCCCACAAATCACTACAAGAAAATTTGGCTTCAACAACACATAAAAGACAACAGTTTTTACAAAAAACTGTTGTGGTTTATCTTTTAACAACGGTTTCAAGAAAAACCGTTGTCGTAGGCTCAAAAAACCCGCTCAAAGACAACAGTTTCTTAAAAACTGTTGTCATTGATATGGATACGACAACGGTTTGTAAAAACCGTTGTCTATTAGCGTGTTTTTTTGGGATACGACAAAACCGTTGTCTATTAGCGTGTTTTTTTGAGCTACGACAACGGTTTTTAAAAACTGTTGGCTACGACAACGGTTTTTAAAAACCGTTGTCTATTAGCGTGTTTTTTTTTTTGCCTACGACAACGGTTTTTAAAACCGTTGTCTATTATTGTGTATTTTTGGTCTACGACAACGGTTTTTAAAAACCGTTGTCTATTAGCGTGTTTTTTTGGCCTACGACAACGGTTTTTAAAAACTGTTGTCGTAGCCCGAAAAAAACACAATAATAAAAACCGATGTGTATGTTGCGAAATTATAAATCGGCGACGGTTTAATATAAACCGTCGCTAAATGTAGCAATGAATAAAGAAAACCCGTCGCTAAATTTAGCGACGGCCATATATAAACCGTCGCCAAATCAAGAATAAACCGTCGCCGATTTACAATTGTGCGACGGGTTATGTAAAACTCTCGCTATTTTCAAAAAATTCGTTACCGCCTAAATTTCCCCCCATTTTCTTTCACCACTCTCTATAAATACAAGCAAATTTGCTTCAATTTCTTGCACTTCACTTCAAAACCATTAAAATTTTTCTGACTTAAACAATTTTAAAACTTTACAACACTTCAAATTTTTATCTCTTACACGATTTTACTACTTTACAACACTTCAAATTTTTATCTCTTTACAACAATTAAAATTTTTATCTCTTACTCACGATTTTATTATGCACGACTTTTAAATTCTTTAATCTTTTACACGATTGTACCAATTCAAAACACAGATTTATTAAATTCTTAAATTTTTTTTTATTTTACGTAAACGATTAGCGACGGAATATGTAAATCGTCGCTACATAGAGACGGTTTTGCACATAAATTAGCGACGGTAATTAGTAAACCGTCGCTAAAGTTAGCGACAGAAATTTAAACCGTCGCGAATTAGCGACGGTGGTTATATGCTGACCGTCGCAAATATTGTAGTTTCGACTACAACTATTGTCGTTGGTAGATAATACAACGGTTTAAATCCATTGCAAAACCGTTGTCGTTGGTAGAAAATATAACGGTTTAACACCGTTGCAAAACCGTTGTCGTTGAAGACACTTTCAACAACACCCTCAGTTACAACAGTCGAAAATGGCCTACGACAACGGATTTATCCGTTGTCGTATGACGTTTTTGTAGTAGTGAATGATAATGGAGGCGATGCCACTCTTGTGTTTGGAAATAATGAAGTGAATGCAAGACCAACACCTCCATCATCGACTCGTGGGCGGCACTCTGCCGGTCGCGCAACAAACTTCCTTCCCTAAACTCATCACTTGTAATCACGAGTTACAAGTATAATAAATATGGCATGTGTCTTTCATTTTCATTTGATATTTAGTGTGTGTGTATCTATCTGTGTGCTTCTTTTTATTTGATTTGGTGATATATATTTGGATTTCGTACCCTCCAAATGTCTGTTGATTTTGATTTGAACTTTTTTTTAAAATGTCAAAACGATCTAATTAATTTATGCATAGATCAAATCTAGCAAACTTCCACATGATTCTTCCTCACGGGATGAAATTGATAAATTAGCTAACAACTTCATGTATTTTTAAACCTGCTAAAATCCTTTTAAAAATTGATGAACTGACAACTTCATGTATGCAATATCTCTAAATTTAAATAACGATTTAATAAATTCTTTGATAACTATATATATATATATATATATATATATATATATATATATGTATATATATATATATATATATATATTATTGGACCTTATATTAAAAAATAAAACCCACTTTGATCGCTGTTTGTCAAAGAGCTCTCTCTATAATCAGATGTCGGTAAGTAACCAACAAACAGACAACAATTAAGGTACAAGTTAAATATTGTATTTTTTTTACATCTTATATTCTTCTTAATTTTACGAATAATAGTTGTTCAAGTCTTCCATCATCAAGGAATTAAGATTTGGGTTTCTACACCAAATTTAGGAAATTTTTATTTGTTATTCATTATTGTAATTTGTAAATTTTTAGGGTTTTTTTATTTCACTGTTACATGAACGAGCTTGGCTTTTGCAAAATTCTAGGGCCTTTTACATATTTTAATTTAATGTGGTTATGCGATTATTTAGAACTTACGAACATATATATATATATATATATATATATATATATATAATTGAATAATATATTTAGGGTCAACCATGAATGTCTAACTCAGCAAATCAGGTATATAGACACATATACTTTCAGTCAAATCAATCATATATCGTATGACATAGATACATGTCGTATGTTACTCAGTCACAAAATACCTCAATTCTTTGTCCCCAATTTAATGTAGTTTTATCCAATATTATGATTTCAATACAGAAAAATCAATATACATAATCAAAATATGTATTTCAATCAATTAATTCATTCAAATGCAATTCTAATAGTGTATTTGAATGTATCAATTCATTCTACGCTATTCACTTAAACATTTACGTTATTAAGATAATTATGTCACATTAAAGTCCTACTAACTCATTTTCATACAATCATTATTATAAATATAATCATTTACAATCAAAATTTCAAGTTCTAGAATTGTTCTGAAACTTTGAATTCATATAAAATTGAAATCATAATATAATTAAATTCCGACTTTGAAAGTTAGTTTCTCGCCGGCTATTCAATAGCATATATTGATTTCGAATTCAAATACATGCTATTCCAGCAATTCAATAAATAAAGTACTGAATCCAAAAATTACTTTAAAAGAACGCTCTCAGGAGAGGGATTCTGAATATATAATTTGTTTTGAGTTTCGACAATGTTTCGAGGTAGATTCGGATGATAGAATTTGAATTCCTTGTTTTTCCTTCGAAATTTCAGAGAAAATGAAGAAATCCTTATATGAAAACCCATATTTATCGATCGACCTTAAATCTTGTGCAGCTAAGGCGGTAGGCGCGAGTGTGTAATATCTCGCGCTGCGACACACCTGTTGCTGTACGAAAGGAGTTTGGCAGAGTCTAGGCAGGTGCATGCTTTTCATGTCCAAAACACTATTTTGAACTTTGAATTACAAAAGTTATCAACATGAAAATTGTAGACCTATGTCTCGGCTTTCATTTTTCGTTGATCTCACTCAATTTGAATATCAGACATTAAAGTTTTGCTCATTCTACTAAATTGTGTCGGTCTAGGAACGTCAATACACACGTCGCATTTCAGGGTGATTTTGTCCCCATCTCCAAATAGATTTTGACAAAACTCAAATCATAAAATTTTACTAATATGTATTTGCTTTATAATGAAATTGGTTAATCTCATTTGAAATAATACTCAGATTATTATGCTATAAATCACAACATGTGTCATTTCTCTATAGCAGTTCAATATATATTTCAAACATAAATCAATTAATAATACAATCATTCATTATCACAACATAATTCACTTTCATTGTCAATCATATACTTCAAATACTCAATAATATGACAAATATCATGAATTATCGAGAATAAAAATATGATTTACGATAATACGATGTGAGGTTCTTACAGAGGTCGTTGTAGCTTACTCCGATGGCTGGTGGCGAGTCGCTGCTAATGGAGCTGGAGGAAGACGAATGGGAAAAAGGAGGAAGAGGGTTACGGAAAATGCTTGTTCTTTCTCTTCATTTCCCTTTTTTCTTTCCCAAATTGGTAATTTGTATACTAAAATTTAACCCGAGCCCCATTATCCCGGTTTTGCATTTAATTTGTAATCATGTGTTATTAAAATCTCCTCTTGTATTTTATATCGTATTAACTCCGACATTGTAAAATACATATTTTCTGAATTTATTTGGTATAATTAATTATTTTAATTAATCAACGCAATAGTTATTTTAACTATATCAAATTACAAGATAATTAATTACAATACCTTGCATTTTAAAATTAAATTCATGTCATGTACATATCTCTTGCTATCTCTTACTTACTTACTATCTATTACTAAATTAGAAATTCAAATATAAAATTTAAATAAAAATTACTCTAATCTGATTTATATTTCATATAAAATTTTATTATATGTAAATATAACACTATATTTTAGATTTATAAAAAAAATAATTTTACGTGCACACATCATATACGAAAATGTACTAGTTACTCCCCATGTCTCATTCCTAAAAAAGCAAGCTTTTGATTTATAGTTTGTCAACTTCTCTTTCAATAATCGAAGCCCATTTCTCGCTCTTTGGCAATTATACTCCAATCAACCCGTGATTAAAAGCCGTGATTAAAAGCTAAAATTCATAATCTTCCCTCAACATCATGGAAAATAGACTAATTCATAATCTCACTCCCAAAAGTATATTCCAAACCACCCACGCCATCACTCGAGTATCGAGGAGATAAAGCAGACGGTAAAGACCGTTTGTTGTGTGTGTGTCGGGGAAATTAATAGGACACTTCCTTCCAATTATTTATTTATCTATTTATTTTGACAGAATTTTGCAATATTTTTGCATGTAATAGTTGAATAGTTCGATGACCTACGGCTTAGGTTTAACATTTTTCGTACACAGGTTAGTTTGAAATTTATGCTTTGAACATTTACGGATTGCAGGAAATTTAGTAGTAATTCGTATAAGACATGAAGTACTTTTTTTAAATATGAAATGAAGTAATTTCGTAATTTTTTTATGATTATTTTTATTTTTATTGAAACAACACATGATATGATGTATCATATTACATGTAATGCGTAGATGAATTACATGTAACGTGTGTGGTCAGTTACTAGTAATATTAATGATCAGACAAGGACAAACAAAATTCAATTTTACGAGAAAAAGTAAATTACAAAAATAAGAAAGAGGCAAATGATAAGGAAAAGGACGAGGAAGGTGGACAAGCATCGTGGAAAAAGGAAGTGAAGCAAAAAAGGAATGGGCCCATCAGCTTTCCTTAAACCCACTTTTTTTTTGTCATGCACATCAAATTTCCTTTCCCTGTTTGCCGTTGAACAACTTGCTGTCTAGTCATGAATATAAAGAATAAAATCCAATAACCCGAGCCCCAAGGCTTGGCAACTTATAAAAGGGCACATTGATCCGTCCCCGTCTATCAAAATAAAAATGGCTAGTAATCCTCCTACTCCTCCATCACAAAACTTCAGCGGCAAGCCGCGCACTGACTCACTGGTCAGCAGCCTTGCTGCAAGAAATACTACTACTACTACTCATATTCCGACAAATTGTAATGGAGGCGCTGCCACTCTTGTGTTTGGAAATAATGAAGTGAATGCAAGACCAACACCTCCATCATCGACTCGTGGGCGGCACTCTGCCGGTGGTGCAACAAGCTTCCTTACCTAAACTCATCACTTGTAACTACAGTTTCATGGCCTATCTATGTTGTCATGAGTTACAAGTATAATAAATATGGGATGTGCCACTCAATTTCATTTATTACAATCATTTATTATCACAACATATATATATATATATACAGGGGCGGAGGGAGACTAGTGGCCACCTGGGCTGTAGCCCGGGTGGCCCAAAAAAAATTTTTTTTTTTAGTATGTGAAAATTTTTGTCCAGCCCAGGTAGCCCAGGTGGCCCAATAAAATTTTTTTAGCATGCAATAGTTTTTGTCCAGCCCATTCCAAAGTCCAATTGTGTTTGATATTGTCAAAATTAAAAAAAAAATTGATTACGTTTACAAAAGTGAGAATCAAACCCTCCCAACCCATCGTGTCGCCTCTCTCCCAGCATCAGCCTGTTTTCTTTTGTTTTTCCTCAACCACGCCTAGTTGAAGGAGTATCGAGTGCAATTCAATCTTTGGTTGGAATTGCTGTTAAAAAAGGTTTGTTTGGGCTTCCGTTGTGCATTTGATTTTTGGTGTTTATTTGTTCTTCTGGCTATAGTTTCATGCTTCTGAATCTTTGTTGCTCTTTCTTTTTTTTCCCACAATATTGGTTTTGATTTATGAGAATGTGGGATATTTATTAGTTGATATGAGATGGATTAATTAGTATTTAGTACAGTACGATATTCTTGAATGATGGATTAATTAGTTGGTTTAAAGAAACTCATGTCTATGTTGGAGACACATTTATACATGCTTGTGTAGTTGTAGAAGAAAATGTTCTTAAATTGCATTTCAAGTATTCACTCATGCAAAATGATGCACATGTCTTCGCATCAGTTGATATAAATGTAATAAATAATATGATTGAGTTTTGTGGACTGGTGAATTGGGTGCTTGATTATTCTGTGTTAGAGTTATTCTAGAAATATTGAGTGCTTAATTATTCTGTGAAAGCATGAGATATATTTTTTGGTCATAAATCCAAAATGTTCTATATTAGAGTTATTCTAGAAATATTGAGTGCTTGATTATTCTGTGAAAGCATGAGATATATTTTTTGAAATAAATATAGAGATATATTAAGATCATATATTATTTGTTTATCGAGTATTGTCATGTTATTAACATTAAATTTATCTATGCACTCTATATTATTTGGTTCTAATCTAAATTTAATAATTTTGTTTATATTAGGTTATTTTAATGTCAAATCAAGAGAGAAAGAGGAAAAAAAATATTTTATCATTCTTTCAGCCAACAATTGATAATCCTTCATCATCCGAGAGGATCGAGACTCATGCATCCATTCATATTGAGGAGCCCGAGCCTCCTTCTAAATCTAAAAGCGTTGTGTTTGATGAAACTTCCCTTGAACGGGATCCTGGATTGCGTATTCCGATGTTGCAACATCCTGTTAATCATCGTGATGAAATTAGACGAGCTTATATCAAAATGGGACCTTATCAACCTAAATTGTCGGAATACCCACGGTCTGAATCAGGAAAGCAGCATCGTCGATTTCAATATACATGGTTTAAAAAGTTTCCATGGTTAGAGTACTCTCCTTCGAAGGATGCAGTATTTTGTTTTCCGTGCTATCTTTTTGAATTAAGTGAAGCACAACAATCTACATTTACAATTGAAGGGTTTAAAAGTTGGAAACGCGTTAATGATGGAGCAAAGTGTGCTTTTTTGTCTCACATGGGAAGTTCTAACTCGACACACAATAAATCTTCAAAATCTGTTGTTGATTTGATGAATGTCACTAGGCATATAGATGTAGTTATGAATCGAGAAACTTCTGAACATATTCAAAAAAATCGGTTAAGGCTTGCAGCAACAATTGAGTGTGTCCATTGGCTTAGTTTGCAAGGATGTGGATTGAGAGGTCATGATGAATCTTCATATTCCCTAAATCGTGGTAATTTCATTGAGATGTTAAAACTATTGGGGAAATGGAATGCTAGTATTGAAGATGTTATCTTAGACAAGGCTCCGGGAAATGCAAGATATACCTCACCAGAAGTTCAAAAAGAAATCTTGCATATTATTGGTAATAGAGTCAGAAATAAAATTCGTGATGAAATTGGAGATTCTAAGTTTTGTATTTTGGTGGATGAAGCGAAAGATGTATCTAACAAAGAACAGATGGCTATAATTTTGAGATTTGTTGATGCCCATGGTTTTCTGCGGGAGCGTTTTTTTCAAATTGTGCATGTTCATGACACCACAGCTGCTACACTCAAGAAAGAAATATGTGATGTCCTCACTAGATATAATCTAGAAATTCATAATATGCGAGGTCAAGGGTATGATGGTGCTAGTAACATGAGTGGTGCTTTTAATGGATTGCAAGCTTTATTTCTTAAAGATTGCCCCTATGCATATTATGTACATTGTTTTGCCCATCGACTCCAACTAGCATTAGTTGCAGCAGCTGAAAAAGAGATCTCTATATGGCTTTTCTTTTCAAATCTGACGACTATTGTCAATCTTGTTACATCTTCTTCCAAGCGCAATGCTGAGTTACAATCTTATCAAGTTAATGAAATTGCACGTTCTGTTGTTGCCGGTGAACGCGAGACTGGGCGAGGAGCTAATCAGATTGGTACTTTGCATCTAGCAGGTACTACTCGTTGGAGCTCCCATTTTGATTCTATTTGCAGCTTGATAGATATGTATGATGCAACTATTAATGTGCTCGAAAACATTATCATTGATGGCACCTCTACTTCAATGCGCGGGGAAGCTGGTGGTTCATTAATAGTGATGAAGTCTTTTGATTTCATTTTTATTTTGCATTTGATGCAAAAAATTATGGGGATCACAAATTTGCTTTGTCGAGCCTTGCAACAAAAATCTCTTGATATCATAAGTGCAATGGATTTGGTCTCTACGACTAAAGAACTTTTCCTGAGATTGAGAAATGATGGTTTTGATATTCTTCTTTCGTATGTAAAATCATTTTGCACAAGATTGGATGTCGATATACCGGAGATGAGTTCTCATTATAAGCATTCTACTCGTTCATGCAAGAAAAAGGATACCATCACAGTTGAACATCACTTTCATTATGATATATTTAATGTTGCAATAGATTTTCAGTTGGAAGAGTTAAACTCTAGATTCAGTGATGAGACAGTTGAACTTCTAATTCTCAGTTCTGCTTTGGATCCAAAAGATAATTTTAAATGGTTCAACATTGACAAGATTTGTACTCTCGCTGAGAAGTATTATCCCGAGGACTTCACTGAACAGGAAAGGCATCATTTGAGGTGTCAGCTACAACATTTTGAGCTCGATGTAGTTTGTCATGAAGATTTTCAGAAAATGTCCACTATCTCAGAATTGTGCCGAGGGTTATTTGAAACAAAAAAGTTGCAACATTATGATTTGATTGACAAGTTGATTCGTCTTGTTTTAACTTTGCCTGTTTCCACGGCAACTACGGAGCGTGCATTTTCGGCTATGAAGCATGTTAAAACAGTTCTTCGTAGTAAAATGGGAGATTGTTTTCTGGCAGATTCTATGATTATCTACATTGAGAGAGAGTTTGCTTCAAATATAGACTCAGATTCTATAATTGATGAATATTATACTTCGAAGAATCGTAGATCACAGCTTCAATAGTAAGATTATGTTTATACAGATTATCTTTGTATATTTTAGCTTACAAATATTTAATTTAATCATCTAACATTAAATGAATGATTTTAGAGATATTTATTTTATTTGATCTTCATTAATTTTTCTTGCAGGATGATGGAGATATAATATTACATTATCAATGTTTTGTCGTTTTCTGAATCTTACAAGTTCAATAACCAAAATATTGAAGATCTTGTTAATGAGAAATGTTTGAGACTACGATGAACAGGTATCATAGTTATGATTTTAATTGTTATGGATTATTTTGTTTTTTGTTAAAAAAAATTTAGCCCGGGTAGATCTCAATTCCTGGCTCCGCCACTGGATATATATATATATATATATATATATATATATATATTATATATATATATATATATATATATATATATATATATATATATACATATATATATGTTGTGATATATATGTTGTGATATATATTTGGTTTCGTACCATGCATCCAAATATAATCTCCGTTGATTTTGATTTGAACCTTTTTTTTAAATGTCAAAACGACCTAAGTTGTGCATATATCAAATCTAGCAAACTTACATGTGATTCTTCCTAACGGGATGAAATTGGTAAATTAGCTAACAACTTCATGTAGTTTTAAACCTGCTAAAATCCTTTTAAAAATCGATGAGCTGACAACTTCATGTATGTAATATCTTTAAATTTAATTACTGATTTAAAGAATTCTTTGATAACTTGGATAATTATGAGAAATTACAAGAATTAATAATATTATAAATTGTTTCATTAAACGTGTTTTGACAAAGTTTAAGTTATTAAATTTGAGAAATGAGATAATTTATGATTAAAAGAGGGAGTTAAATTGGCATTTAACCTTATCTTAAAATTAATGAATGTGATAAATAATTAAAAGTCATGGTACAAAGTGGTGTTGGAAACCTAATGTGAGGGAGGGGCCCAATTTTTTTATATTATTTTTTTATCTTTACATTAGTAGTTTAATATTTCAATTAATTTTCTTAAAATAAAGTTCACTTTCATCGCCGTGCATCAAAGAGCTCTCACTTTAGTCAGACGTGAGTAAGACCGTAACTAACAAACAGACAACAATTAAGGTTCAAGTTAAAGTATTATATTTTTTTTTTACATCTTCTATGCTTCTTAATTTTACGAATAATAGTTGCTCTTGAAAAACTCAACTTCTTGTGATCTTGTTCAAGTCTTCCATCATCAAGGAATTAAGAATTGGGTTTCTCCACCGATTTTAGGAAATTTTAAACTGTTATTCATTATTGTAATTTGTAAATTTTTGGGTTTTTTTTTTCATTGTTACATGAACGAGCTTGGCTTTTGAAAATATTTAATTAGGGCCTTTTACATATTTTTATGTGATTATTTAAAAGTACAATGGAAGCAGGATATATTAATAAATATTCAGTGGCAACAATAAAGTACGAAGGAAGAAAAACTTGGTAATTTGACAAACGTGGAACAAGAAAATCAAAGCAACAATTTTTCTAGGGACCCAATTTTTTAATTTCAACTCAGGTCTACGAATTAAATCTCAATTACGACACTGGGCGTGTACCTCTTTTCTTGGTTGGGGAATATATTTACTAGCAGTTTTGGATTAATGGCCTTAGAACTCCTCGATACTTGATTTTGTTGGTTACTTCCCTGACGCACTTCGTTTTTCATGCATAGTTCTTTTGATCAACTTTGCTGGAAATGTTTTGGTTCCAAAATTTGAGAGTCCGGGCGTGCCTGGGTGCAAATGCACTAATTAATTGATTACACATGTGTGAAAATCTAACTCCTTGAAAATCAAACGATGTATAGGAATCAATTGACTGTTGGTTATGATCTTCTAAGCCGATAATAAAAAAATAAAAACAAAGTATTTGAGTTAAAAATATTAATATAAAGTTGGAATAAAATCTTAATATGATTGTGTATTTAGAAAAGTAAAAGAAATTACATTACATATAAATACGAAGAAAGTTGCTAGAAACTGGAATGAAAATCGGAAAATATTGTGTCTAGAAAAATGAAAACTTGAACGATGAAATTGTAATATTTAGATTTGCATAAAAATATGTAAAGTTTCAAGCGGAATAATCAATATGCGTCAAATAAAAAAATAATAAATCCCCTTATTTCAAGGTGCACTGCTGGTTTTCAAATTAGAAAATTTTCAGAATTATTATGGTATTTTCCGAGTAATAAGGATGAAAATTAAATAACGTACCATAGGAAACCAATACACGATGTAATGCCTTAGAAAAAATGGTAAAAATAATCATTAAATCAGGTTAAATATGCATCTATATATAATAAAATTATTTTTATATTAAGTGATTTTTGTTTAAAAAAATTCTAGAGAAGATATAAATTTTTTTAATAAAAAAATCGAGACAATTTCATAATTAGTTAATAATGAGCTTAACTAATTTTAAATTTATGAAATGTTCTAAAAATATTGAATATCATAAATGATAGAGTCGTTTGAACTTTGACATATTTCTCGCAGTTGAATTATATTTCTTAGAAAATTATTTGCCTCAAAAGTCAGAATCGTGTGATTTTTCATTCATGAGCTGATCACGTTCCGTTATATATGCATGACCACACGCTGCGCTGTATAGGAATGGAAATTAGCAAGAAAATACATTATTCAACAAATTGAATATCAAATGACTAATTTAACCCCCGAGCCATGCGCCTTCTCATCTATAAAATGCCTTCTCCCGATGCCCTAATCCGCCACGCAGAGCTAAAAAGTATTATTACAATGTCATCAGATCCTCCATCTTCCTATCAATATTCTAGCGGCAAGACGGGCACGGATTCACTGGCGAGCCCTTTTTCAACTACTGATGTTGTTGCTGCTACTGAAAAAAATAATGGAGGTGCGGCAACTCGAGTGTGGGAAGGTAACAAAGCCACGACCACAAGAACATCTTCGTCATCGACTCGAGGCCGGTCCTCTTCAGGAGGCGCAGCAAGTTTCCTTTGGGGAACTCGTTAACAGACTTCTAGCTAGCTGTATACATATGTAGAATATGTACAAGAATATATGGAACCGCTGAAGGCCTCTGTCTAATTGCATGTGTGTGTGTGTTTACGTGCTTTTTATTATGTATTAAGACTCTTCCACTTTCGTTATTTTCATTAATCTTTTTTTCGTTCAATGTTGTTGTGAATTGTGTATTAAGACATTATTTAGCTCGTAGAAAAAGATGATATGGATTTATAATATGTGGATAATAAAATAATAAAGATAAATAATATAATTATTTTTATCTCAAGTTATAAATAAATTTATAACTTTTACCTAATAATATTCAGGTATACATACGATATTCTGTTTAGTTTATATATTTTATTGCAAATAATATTTGTTATCATCGTAATTCTTTATAAATAAAGAGTAAATGATCAATAAATTCTCAACAACATAGTTGTATTTTTGTTCAGTTCTTGTCGGACCAAAAAAATTCCTGCAGTCTCTAATTCACAAAAAAATGTTTCTGTATTCCCGGGCCCCCAATTGGTTACTCGGATGAAATTCGATACAATATCGAAAAGCAGGTATATACTAATATATATTTGATATTTAAGTATAAAATGTTTCATATCTGACAATAATATATATGATTTTTTTATTGCTCGAACATGTATAACAAGTATATTGGTATTAATGAAACGTATTTTCTCTAATGAAAATCGGTACAAAATATTGAAAATATTGTACTAAATATTTCATATATGATACTAATATATGATTTTTGATTACAATTATTGATATAAATGACGTGTGTCTTTTTTCATATGAAAATCGGTACTAAACAATAAAAATGTGGTATTATTATATTATATATCAGTATCAACGGTTTCACATCTGATTATAAAATTTTGATATTTGAGTACACAAACAAGTGTAGAAAGTGTTGATATATTATAGTTGTTCTAATTATAAATTCAAAACTTTATCTTTTGTATCATTTCCAAAAAATGTGGTACTCAAATATCATATATTAATTATAGATTTTTAATTTTTTGTATCGAATTTAATCCGAATAAATACATGTGAGAATAGGGATTAATAAAACATTTTATGTGTGAATCAAACACTGCATGAAAAAATTTTGGTGGACTGAACACAAATAGTGAATTTTGAATATCTCCAGTAACATGGCGCAGCCCCATTACTAGCATATTAATTCCAAGTAATAGTGGAAGTTTAATTAAATTACGTAAGATAGAATCACCCACACATTTTGTAAATATTTTATGCAAAAAAACATTTGCCCTCCACGTATTTTGCATATTTTAAAGTTTGGATTTTGACTATGTTCTCCATTAATATCGAGGATCCGTTCATGGTAATATATATTATATTCCGAGTAATAACGAGGAAGATTAAATATTCATACATCTGCATTAAATATTCATACATCTGCAAGCAATACAGAATCAGTAAACGCACGACACAATGTAATGCCGCAAACATCGCAATAACGTTATAAATTTGTCGTGCGTTCACTGATTCTGTATTGCGCGCGTGCAGATGTATGAATATTTAATGTGTGTGTCTATATATATTGATGTGATCCTGATGAAATGGATGAGCCGGGTCTGGTACTCCACCGGATCCAGAGCCGATCCTAACAATATTTGGGCCTGAGTCTAACTTTTAAAAAGAGGTCTCTGAATCATAATGTGTGTTCATATTTTTTTTAGTTCCATAGTAATTTTTCAAATTAAATCAATACATTAAAGACAATATAAAAATCTAAATGAATAAAAATATCAAAATTGTGCGAAATGATCACTAAAAAACAACCCGTCTAATAGTTTTAGAGCTAAAAATACTAATCAAGTCTGTATAATCAAGTTGTTCAGTAATTTCTTTCTCAATCGATAGCATAGCTAATACATTCAATCTTCCTTGTGACATGGTTGATCGGAGAAACATTTTGATGAGCTTTAACTTTGAGAAACTTCGCTCTGCACTTGCTACTGTTACCAAGACAGTCAACAAGATTTTATAAGCAATATGAGCATTTGGGAAACATCCATCCATTTTCTTCAAGTAATTCACTACATCAATGGCCGATTTTGCTTCTCTTGGTAATGAGCACCGCAAGAATGTCAACTCCGAAAATTGATCATCCCCATTAATATCAGAACAACCCTTATGAGTCAAATAATTTTCAAGATTTTTGCAAGAGTACCCCAACAAAGTTTCATCGTCTGCACGTTGTAACCTCTCTAGACTGAACAAAAAACCAAATGTTTCTTCATATTTTTGAAACTGTTCAAATCGAGCTTTCATAGAAAAACGAGCTTGATCGATTATAAAGAGAAACTAGTTAATTCGAAAAGATTCTGCAGCTGACTGTATCACTTCTTCACTGTTACTTTCACCAAATTGTTTATTTCTTCGAATAACACGTTTATCTCGAAATACAGCTTCAATGCCCATCTCACATGCCATTTCTTTAGCTTCAACCATGGACTTATCGTAACCATCTTCTCTAAATTCTTCAAGAAATAAAACTCATACAATAGATTGGGGGTCTGTCGGCCATTTCCTACAATTTGCAAGTTTTAAGAATTTGTTTCACGAGTAAAATTCATAAAATAAATTGTGCTGAAATAAAATGGAAATCAATGAATCAAATAGAACAAATTTTTATTGATTTCTAAAAGAAAGAACATGACCGATATAAAGGAAACAAAAGTCGTACTAATAAAATAGCAACAACGGAAAAAGTAAAATAAAACTCCTAGAACAAAATCACTAAGACATCCTAGTCTAATCCTCTATCTCTCAATCCCCAATGGCTGCTATAGGCTCCTCAATCTCGATAGGCTCTTCCTCTTCCGGCTCCTCATTCGGCTCTTGATAAGTGCAATTTATTGTACTTTTATTACTTGTTTTTAAATTGGAATTTTGTGATTCTTGAGCAGGTTTTATTTGATTTGTTGTTGTTTTTGTTATTGTAGTTTGGAAGCTTAGACATGAGAGTTTGGAGTAGTATAATGATGAATTAGAAGGTGCAAAGGACAAAAATATGCCGAAGCATGACCGCACCCGCGGTCATGCTAGGACCGCACCCGCGGTCTCACACGCTTAACAGGAGGAATTCTGCCGAACAGACACCGCACCCGCGGTCCTCCTATTACCGCACCCGCGGTCGTGCACCAACATCATTCCGGAAATTGTGAAACTTTGTGGACTTTGAATAAAAGTAGAGGAAAATGGTGTGCTACGTGGGGAATCCTGTCTAGACTATACAAGGATCTCTTTTTCATCATCTAGGTCATATTGAGGAGCAAGAAAAAAGGTGGAGGCTACAAGGAAAGGATTGAAGATCAAGCTCATCTTCTTCAACAAAGTTCTTGCACACTTTTGGAAAGGAATTTCTAGCACTCCAAGCTCTTGTTCTAAGTTCTTCTTTCTTTACTTTCATTTTTATTTGATATGTCTTGTTTAAGATTTGTGTATTGTGTTATTTTTATTATGAACTAATTCTTATTTCTAGAGGAATGGTGGAACAAAACTAGAAACCATGTGTTGGGATTTATGATTTATGCTATATAAGTTTCCTTATTGTTCATTTGTATTTTTTCAATCTTAATGCTTTCATTTTATTGGCCATATCTTGAATGATTCTTATGTTTATAATTTATCACTTGGAAAAGGGAATTTATAAACAAGAAAGGGAAAAATACATCAATGGTATTTATATAGTTCGGGAGGACATATATTGCTATTGAAGTCATTAAAAGTAGTTAGTGCTATTGTGTTATTTAATTATAGATTGTTGATGGGGACGTTACAATCTTTTGTTAGATAATTAGTATCTACTTAGCACTCGGGAGAGGGAGTAGATAATTATGAAATTCTTGGCTAATGAATAAGAAGGACATTTATAATATAGCTACACAAAATAACACATGGTGGATAGTTGCGTGAAATCAGACCTCTAGATCTTTTATTCCATAGTTATTTGTTATAAAAAGTTTGGTGTTATAATATAATTTAATTTAGTTTCAAATCTAGATATTGGTATAAACAAATCTGTCAATTGATTATTCTAAATAAAATCGAAACTATTTTAATTGCAAGCATTAATATAAATTTAAAAATACATTCCTCGTGGGATCGACACTTGTACTCAAAATTACATTTTACTATAACTTGACGTCGTGCGCTTGCGAGCAATCAAGAAAACACGCTACAAGTTTTTGGCGCCGTTGCCGGGGAGTGTTTATTTTAAATTTATATTAGTATTGTTACCAATTAGTCTCTATTTTAATTTAGAGCTGTTTTTATTGTAATACATTAAACATTGATTTGTGTCTTATCTTTGTTTGACAGTGCATGCGAAGATCGCAAAATCTTGACTTGCTTATCTTTGATCCTGAAATCGAAAGAACCGCAAGAAGATTAAGAAAGGCAAGAAGAGATGAGATTAGAGCAATGGCTGAAAACAGAGATAATGAAAATCCACCCCCTGCAATACCCATCAGAGATCATTTTAGGCCGGTACTGAATGCTCATTATTCAGGCATAGCACGAAGAACTATTAATGCAAACAACTTTGAGCTAAAACCTGCATTGATAAACATGGTTCAACAGAATCAGTTTGGGGGAGACGCTACTGCAGATCCTCATCTACATCTCAGAACATTCCTTGAAATTACTGATACGGTAAAAATAAATGGTGTTTCTGAGGATATAATTCGATTGCGCTTGTTTCCTTTTTCTCTTAGGGACCAAGCAAGAGGATGGCTCCAATCGCTTCTTTTGGGGAGTATCACTACATGGCAGGAGTTAGCAACCAAGTTTCTTGCTAAATATTTTCTACCTGCGAAGTCTGCACAGTTGAAGATAGAGATAAGTACTTTTAGGCAGACTGACTTTGAGCAATTATATGAGGCATGGGAACGTTACAAGGAGTTGTTGAGGAGGTGTCCAAACCATGGTTTTGAAGATTGGGTACAGATTGAATTGTTTTACAATGGTTTGAATGGACAAACAAGAGGCACTGTGGATGCAGCAGCTGGTGGCACGATATTTGCAAAATCACCTGATCAAGCATATGATTTGCTTGAACAGATGACCATTAACAGTTATCAGTGGCCGTCTGAAAGATCAGGAGTAAAGAAGCAAGCTGGAATTTATGCCATAGATCCTATTACATCACTCACCGCTCAAGTTTCAGCTTTAACAACTCAAATTGCAGCAATGAATAAGGCTAGTACATCAGAGGTTGAAAATGCATCGGTTGTTACTGAAGAACCACAAATTCCTGATGAGGCTCATTATATCAACAATAGGAATTTTGGTGGCTACGGAGGATATCGAGGTAATCCTCCCTCTAACACGTATCATCCTGGTTTGAGAAATCATGAAAATTTTCATATGCTAATAATAAGAATGTGTTGAATCCTCCACCGGGGTTCAATACATCAAAGGGGGAAGGAAAACCTTCACTTGAGGATTTAGTTGGGACATTTGTTGTTGAATCGAGTAAAAGGATGGCTAGGACTGAATCTCGTCTTGATGGCATGGAAACTCGCATGGGAAATATGGGAGCCACAATGAAATCATTGGAGACACAGATTGGTCAATTGGCTAATGCATTGAAAGATCAAAATAAAGGTCAGTTCCCAAGTAACACTGAAGTGAATCCAAAGGAGCAATGCAAAGCTGTAACTTTGAGAAGTGGAAAAGAACTTGAGGTTAAAAATTCCAAAGAAAAGGATGAAAATGAGATGACAGTTGAAGAAATTGAAACTGAGGGATCTAATACTAAAGCTGAAGTTGAAGTTGAACAACCTCCGGTATTTCAGCCAATTCTTCCATATCCACAGAGGTTCAAAAAGAACAAATTGGATGATCAATTTGCAAAATTTTTGGAGATTTTCAAGAAAATTCACATCAACATTCCATTTGCTGATGCGTTAGAGCAAATACCAAACTATGCAAAGTTCATCAAAGATGTGATGTCAAAGAAGAGAAAGTTGCATGAGTTCGAGACAGTTAAGTTGACCGAAGAGTGTAGCGCCATACTCCAAAGGAAACTACCACAGAAACTCAAAGATCCTGGGAGTTTTATTATTCCTTGTGTTATTGGTGGTTCTAGAATAAATAAAGCTTTATGTTATTTAGGTGCCAGTATTAATTTAATGCCTTTTTCTATTTACAGAACTTTAGAGCTTGGCGAGGTGAAGCCTAGCACTATTACCCTGCAGCTGGCTGACAGATCACTTACATATCCACGGGGTATAGTGGAGGATGTTCTGGTAAAGGTAGACAAATTTATATTTCCTGCTGATTTTGTCATTCTAGATATGGAAGAGGTCAGGACACTCCGCTTATCTTTGGAAGGCCATTCTTGGCCACTGGAAAAGCTTTGATTGATGTGCACAAGGGCGAGCTTACATTGAGAGTTGGTGGAGAAGAAGTCATGTTCAACATCTACAACACAATCAAAGAAGCAAATGAGGTAAATACTTGTAATAATATTGATGTAATTGATTCATGTGTATCTCATGTTGGTGCAGGTAGGATGACGAAAGATTCCTTAGAGAGATGTTTGTTGGAATCGGCGTCTACACTGGATGAAGATGATTGGGATGTACAAGAGGAGTTACTTGCTCTCAATACAATGCCTAAAGAAAAGAGTGATGTGCATCATGTAGAATTACTTGAAGATGCAAGTATCGAGGTACCAAAAGTATCCCCTGAATTGAAGGAACTTCCAAGTCACCTTTGTTATGAATTTCTAGGCGAAAATTCAACATATCCGGTAATCATCTCTTCTTTTCTTACTTGTACTGAAAAAAAGAAATTGTTGAAAGTGTTGAGAGAATTTAAACCTGCTTTGGGTTGGACAATTGCTGATATAAAGGGGATTAGCCCTACTGTTTGTATGCATAAAATCTTGATGCAGGAGTCATATTCACCCTATGTTGATCATCAGAGAAGACTTAATCCAGCAATGAAAGAAGTTGTGAGGGCTGAGGTATTAAAATTGTTAAATGCTGGTGTTATTTATGATATATCTGATAGCTCGTGGGTTTCACCAGTACAAGTAGTGCCTAAGAAAGAGGGAATAACTGTAGTAAGAAATGATAATAATGAATTGATTTCAACTCGTCCAGTGACTGGTTGGCGAGTATGCATAGACTACAGGAAATTGAATGATGCTACTAGGAAAGATCATTTCCCTCTTCCCTTTATTGACCAGATGCTTGATAGAGTAGGTGGTTATCATTATTATTGCTTTCTAGATGGTTATTCAGGTTACAATCAGATTGTCATAGCACCGGAGGATCAGGAGAAGAAGTCACCTTCACTTGTCCTTACGGTACATTTGCTTTCAGGAGAATGTCATTTGGACTGTGCAATGCACCTGCTACGTTTCAGAGGTGTATGATGGCCATATTTTCTGACATGGTCGAGGAAATTATGGAAGTTTTTATGGATGATATCTCTGTGTTTGGTTCATCTTTTGATCATTGTTTGCAAAATCTAATGCTTGTTTTGCAGAGATGTCAGGCGAAGAATTTAGTTTTGAATTGGGAGAAATGTCACTTCATGGTTCCAGAAGGTATTGTGCTTGGGCATAAAATTTCGGCTAAAGGGATAGAAGTTGACAGAGCCAAAGTTGTGGCAATTGAAAATCTTCCACCGCCAAAGAATGTAAAAGGAATCAGAAGTTTCTTGGGACATGCCGGGTTCTATCGTCGTTATATCAAAGATTCTCTAAAATTACTAGACCTTTATGTAATTTGTTAGAGAAATATTCAACATTTATTTTTGACGATGATTGTTTGCAGGCATTTAACAAGATCAAGAAAGCACTGATTTTTGCTCCCATTATGATAGTGCCTGATTGGAAGGAGCCCTTTGAGCTCATGTGCGATGCTAGCGACTATGCTGTGGGAGCAGCATTGGGACAGAGGAGAGACAAGATGTTCAAGGCTATATACTATGCAAGTCGTACACTTAATGCAGCCCAACAGAACTATACAATTACTGAGAAAGAGATGCTAGCAGTGGTGTTCGCATTTGACAAGTTCAGAACATATCTTATTGGCACTAAGGTAACTGTTTTCACTGACCATGCAGCTCTTCGCTACTTGTTTGCAAAAAAGGATGCCAAGCCCAGGTTGATACGATGGATACTCCTACTTCAAGAATTTGATTTTGAAGTAAAAGACAAGAAAAGTTGTGAAAACCAGGTGGCAGATCATTTGTCACGACTAGAGTTGGAAGAAAGAACGGAAAGTGGAGTTATCAATGAGTTGTTCCCAGACGAACAACTGTTTGAGGTAAGTTCTAAACTCCCGTGGTTTGCTGATATAGCTAACTTCTTGTCTTGTGGTACCTTTCCTCCAGATCTGAATCATCACCAGAAAAAGAAGTTCTTCCATGATATCAAATTTTTCTTTTGGGATAATCCTTGTGTGTATAAGAGATGTGCTGACCAAGTAATTAGGAGATGTGCTGATGGCGAAGATGCAAACAAAATTCTGGAACAATGTCATTCATCACCTTATGGTGGACATTTTGGAGCAACACGAACATCATCTAAGGTATTGCAATCAGGTTTTTACTGGCCTACTTTGTTCAAGGATAGCTATACCTTAGTGAAATCATGTGATAGGTGCCAAAGGTTAGGAAACATTTCTAGGCGTCACGAATTGCCACTGACAAATATTTTGGAAGTGGAACTTTTTGATGTCTGGGGCATAGATTTCATGGGACCTTTTCCCCCTTCTTTTGGTCAATCTTACATATTATTAGCTATAGATTATGTTTCGAAATGGGTGGAAGCAATCGCCACCAGTACTAACGATGCTCGTGTTGTAGTTAAATTTGTGCACAAGAACATTTTCACCAGGTTTGGAACACCGAGAGCCATCATAAGTGACGAAGGTACGCATTTTTGCAATAGAATTTTTAACTCACTGATAGCTAAATACAATGTGAAGCACAGATTGGCATTGACATATAATCCTCAGTCGAACGGACAAGCTAAAATATCCAACCGGGAAATCAAACAAATCTTAGAAAAGACTGTCAATACAAACCGGAAGGATTGGGCTATAAAATTGGATGATGCATTGTGGGCTTATAGGACAGCGTTCAAGACGCCTATAGGGATGTCTCCCATAGGTTGGTTTTTGGTAAAGCCTGTCACTTGCCGCTGGAATTGGAGCATCGAGCATTCTGGGCAGTTAAGAAGTTGAACTTTGACTTGAAAGCAGCCGGCGATGAAAGAAAACTACAGTTAAATGAAATGGAGGAGTTCCGCAATGATGTTTATAAAAATGCCAAGATTTATAAAGAACAGACCAAAAAGTGGCACGATAAGCTCATTGTACGAAAGAAACTAAAACCAGGACAACAAGTACTCTTGTTCAATTCCCGTCTAAAGTTGTTTCCTAGTAAGTTGAAATCGCGTTGGTCAGGTCCATTTTTGGTGGAGACAGTGTATCCTCATGGGGCAATTGAGCTAAAATGCAGTGATGTAAGGACTTTCAAGGTGAACGGCCAAAGAGTTAAACCATATTATGGAAATGAAGTAAGGCACCTTGACAACATTCTTTTGGGCGGATCAACTTGATATAGACTGATGGTAGTCAGGCTGATGACGTTAAACCAAGCGCTTATTGGGAGGCAACCCAAATTTTTGTTTCTTTTTTTTGCATGTTGATTTCGGTTTTGATTTTATTTTATCATGTTATTTTTGGTTGTGTATTTTTAATATAATGTGTGCTTATATCTTCCCAAAAATTTAATGAATCCCAATTGTTTTCTTTTAAGGACTGAAAATTTGAGAAGAAAATATTTTTACGAAACAGGAGTGCCCCTGCGGTCTCATGTGCACTGCACCTGTGCTTGAGGTGCATTCAAAATACAAGAAAATTCGAAGCAGGAGTGCACCCACGGTACAATGACACCGCCCCTGCGCTAGGTGTGCGAAGCACCACCGCACCCGCGGTCTTGCAGTGTCGAACAAATGCATGAAATGCCGAACATGCACCGCACCCGCGGTCTTACACACACCGCACCCGCGCTGCACAGCCCGAAGAATCACCGCCCCCGCGGTACGCCTAACACCGCACCCGCGGTCAATTAAAATGAAAAATGCTATGCAGCCCCGAACGTATACCGCACCTGTCACGCCCCGAGACCGGGGTTAGTCGACACCGGCGTTGTTCAACAATCACATAATCGCCAAACAACAAGCCTCGTAGTTCAGTATAAACCAAAACCAGTCTATTTCATAATTAACTCAAAATAATCTTGTCTTACAGTGATAAATTCCAAAACGAAATAAAATGTGCGGAAGCGATATACAACATGAATCGAAACTTAGGAAGAACATAAGTGAGAAATCTTCATATCTCGAAACTTCATCTCCAACTCCAAAACACGTCTTATTCATCATTGTCTACTTGATCTTCATTCTCATCTGGGGAGAAATGTAAGGGGTGAGTGTTTGGGAAACACTCAGCAAGTGGGGGCCGATCGATTACCACAAATACATATAAATATTATTTAAAACCCATATTGCAACTGATTTTTTTCAAAACGTAGTATCTCATATCAGATCAGAATCGGAATTGAAATGCGAAACATAGATTATCAGACAATTCATAACAGAACGAATCAGAACAAATGAAAACACTGTTATTCATCTCGTTATCCATGGTCAAATTGTCCCCAATATGTTAGTCCTCTAAGGGGTGAGGCCAAAACACAGTTTTATACCCACTGATGGGGGCCGGAACACAGTTTTATACCCACTGATGAGGGCCGAAACACAATTTTATACCCGCTGATGGGGGCCGGAACACAGTTTTATACCCACTGATGAGGGCCGAAACACAGTTTTATACCCACTGATGGGGGCCATATATAATTTACAATCGTCGTTCCATATCCCACTCGAATCATAACAGTGCACCACAAAATCAGATGTATCAAACAACATTTATCGGAATTTTTTGAATGAACTCAGCAGAATCAAAGAACATCGGAAATAGAAGAACATATCGTACATCGATCGAGATTTTATAAAATATATAATAGCATTTTCCGAAAATGATTTGACACACATAGACGCATGTCATGAAATACTTATACAAAGTTTAAATTACAAAGAAATACATAGCAAAAGCCCACTTACCGTATTCTGACTGCTCAAGGAAACGTGAATGGTGAGATTGCGGCAGAGCTTCGCTACTTGAGGATGAAAGCTTCGAAAATATGCTAGAGAGGATTTCGAGATTTGGGAGTGCAAGTTCTAAATGAAGAGTCCTCCTATTTATAGGCACGGAAAATCAGCTTACAAGGTAAGCTCTGAAGTCGCTCCACGAATGACGCTGATGGCTAATCAAATGGGTGATTGCACTAATCTCTCTCGGATGAACGTAGACTGCTTTCTTGTACAGGTTCGTGACGTATCTGGACTGTATTGCAAATTTGCTAGCTTCCTTATTGAAAAAACTTCCTTATATACAATATAATATTTCCAATTAGGTGGATATCCAGTATTAATTTACTGTGTATCTTGCACTGGATTTCGATTTCCATGTATTATTTATATTTTCAAATTTATTATAACTCGAAAATAAATTCTTATACATGTCTATATTTAATTAATTATGTGCCCAAAAATTTGGGTTCTCACATCCCTCCCTTCTTATTAGAAGTTTCGTCCTCGAAACTTGAGTCGGTTTGACTTTCAAAAAGGTAAGGATATTGCTTGCGCATTTTCTCTTCAAACTCCCAAGTAGTTTTCTCGTTCTGTGTGTTTTGACTATTGCACCTTGACGTAGGGAATGATACGTCGTCTTAGTACTTGGTCCTTGGTGTCCACAATATGAATAGAGACATCTTCATATTTCAGCTCTTCCCCCATGTTACCTTTGATCATTAGCGGTTCAATTTCCATAACATGGCTTTGGTTCGAGGTGTATTTCCTTAGTTTGGACTTGTGAAATATATTGTGGATTCTAGATATATCTGATGGCAATGCTATTCTGTAAGACAATGTGCCAATCTCTCCAGAATTTTGAATAGTCCTGCGTACCGATGTTTCACTTTTTCAGCTTTATTGAATCTAATGATTCCCTTATATAAGCTTTTTCACCCCATGTGAATTCCATTGGTCTCCTTTTAAGATCAGACTAACTCTTTTGCTGGTCTTATGCAACCTTGTGTCTATCTTTGATGATGACCATTTTTTTCATTGTCTCTTGGATTAGTTCTAGCCTAGTTATGACTGTCTCCTCTATTTCTTCCATGCACAGTGATGAACGACACTTTACTTGTTGGCATACTTGTCACTTAGATATAAACTCGGTGACATCTCTTTTCATTATGCTTCACTAGAAACTTACTTTCAAATCTCTGTACATCTTTGTACTACCTGGGTGGGTCGGGAATATTGACTTATGTGCCTATTACATCACTTCTTATCGAAGATTGTTGATATCTGGCACACATAATCGTCCTCTCATCCCTAGGATTCCGTCTGGGTCCACTTGAAAATCTGATGACTTTATTTTCTTGGCTTGTTCTTTGAACTTCTCTAGTGTCGTGTCTCGACTCTGATTTAACTTGACTGCTTCCCGAAGGCATGGTTGCGCGGAGAATGATGTTATGTTATCTTACCCATGTTTGAATCAAAGGATCGGCTACCTTATTTTCTTTGTTGGCGTGGTAGCTTATTGTCAAGTCACAGTCCTTGAGTAACTCTATCAACCGTCTTTGTCTCATTTTTAATTCTTTTTGAATGAACAAATATTTGAGACTTGGTGGTCAGTGAGTGAATATTTCACACTTGACATCGTAGAGATAGTGTCTCCAAATTTTCAAAGCAAAGATCACTGCTGCCAACTCGAGATCGTGAGTATGGTAGTTTTGCTCCTGTGGCTTTAGTTGACTAGCCTCTCTTCCGTGAGTACGCCTCTGACATCTTCCTTTGATCCTTGTCCTCAGTAGATAATACCAACATTGGTGTAGATGCTAGCTTCTCCTTTAATGTTTGAAAGCTCTTTAACATCTCTCTCTTCAGTTGAATTCATAGTTCTTTTGTGCGAGTCTCGTCAGTGATACGACTACTGAAGAGAAGCCCTCGACGAATTTCCGCTAATAGCCTGGTAATCTAAAGAAGCCTCTAATTTCGGTTCCATTCTTATGTTTCGGCTAATCTAGATTTGCCTCTAATTTCTTAGTTCCACTGATATTCCTGATTTCGATCTCACATGACCTTATTCTGAATGCTGACATTGAGGTGTCTTCTGCTCTGACCTTTAGCTGATGATAGCATGTCCTCAGGTCAAGCTTAGAGAAGATTGTAACTCCTTTACGTTGATCGACAAGACCGTATATTATTGGAAGAAGATACTTATTCCTGATTGCGATCTTATAGAGTTCTCTATAATCTATACACAATCTCATACTTTCATCTTTCTTCCATACAAATAGGACTGCAGCTCCCCAATAAGATGCACTTGACAAAATATGCTTTTTGTCTAACAACTCTTAGACTTGTTCTTTTAGCTCCTTGAGTTCATCTGGAGCCATTCGGTACAGTGCATTGGAGATTGGTGCATCATCAAGTACCGAATTTACTCGAAATCTACTTCACCATCCAAGACCATTCCAAAAAGCCTTTTTGGAAAAACGCCCGAAAATTTTCGTATTACTAGAATATCTTCCAACTTCAGCTCATCTACTCTTGCACTTTGTTTACCATTGCTAGGTAAATTTCTTCGCCCGATATTATGGATTTCCAAGTCTGGGAAACAGAAAAAAAATGTATTTCCGTTCCTTGGCGTTGCCATGGTACCTGATTTCTTCTTGGTTCGGGGTTCAGAGTTTGACATTCTTACTCTGGCAATCTAGTATTGCATGGCTCTTAGATAATCAGTTCATCCTTAAGATGGCGTCGAAATCTATCGAAGTGAGTTGAATCAAGTCGGCACTCAATATATGCGATTGATGCTTATTTAATCTTATCTTGAAATTATCCCGATTACTATCACAAAAATTAAAACCCATATAGAATATTGAAACTTAACTCAATATCGATCTATAGCTTAAAATCCGAAATTATAACATAGTCGTTACCTCAAATAATTATTCTTTTACTAAATCTTACTTTTATCAAGATCATGAGCCTATCATACTCTAATACAAAGGAGTTCATTAAATGTCATTCCCTTTGAATCATTCTTAGTACCATAAAAGTCAAAACTTATTGTACTATACTTTCCTTGATACCCATCAATATCTCATAACTTATTTTATTTACGTAAGGTCATAGCCTACTTGTTATCCCAAAATAATATAAATTCTTTAACCTGGAGATATTGTCTCACAAGATATTCCAAGGTTGAAGGTCCTACATATTTAAAGTTAGCGCTTAACATTCTTAATAACCCAAACTTAATACCCACACAGTTAATTGTTACTACAAAATCAACTTCTCTATTGGAATACCCAAAACTTGTGATATAGTTTTTATATCAACTTTTCTCATATTAGTTTCCATAAATAACTTATCATCCCCGAGTCAAATCTTTTATCTTAAATTAGAAATTTCAGTCAACTTATCTCTTATAGGTATATTCCCAAAAATAAATACAAATACTAATTGTTCTCATAATACAATTCCATAAAATTTCGACAAGTAGTTCAAGAAACACGTTGAACGGGATTTTTCGAGAAAGTTTCCAAAAGTAGAAAGTTTGGACATTGACCCATGGATAAAAATAATACGTTGAGAGGAATCTAGAACAGTTGACGGAAAGTTATGAGTTCTACGAAACTTTCCTCAAATAACAAAAACGCAATTTCGAATATCTAAATAAAGGAATTTCGTGTTTTCAGACTATGCCTCGCAACAAGTTGTGATATTACTCGTTGGTCGTTCCGAATGGGACTGCATTGGCCGAATTTTAAAATTCCACCGATTTTTTTTTTTCCCGAATAATTTTCTTCCCCAACCGGATTATGAACCTGGCGGCTCTGATACCACTTAAATGTCACGCCCCGAGACCGGGGTTAGTCGACACCGGCGTTGTTCAACAATCACATAATCGCCAAACAACAAGCCTCGTAGTTCAGTATAAACCAAAACCAGTCTATTTCATAATTAACTCAAAATAATCTTGTCTTACAGTGATAAATTCCAAAACGAAATAAAATGTGCGGAAGCGATATACAACTTGAATCGAAACTTAGGAAGAACATAAGTGAGAAATCTTCATATCTCGAAACTTCATCTCCAACTCCAAAACACGTCTTATTCATCATTGTCTACTTGATCTTCATTCTCATCTGGGGAGAAATGTAAGGGGTGAGTGTTTGGGAAACACTCAGCAAGTGGGGGCCGATCGATTACCACAAATACATATAAATATTATTTAAAACCCATATTGCAACTGATTTTTTTCAAAACGTAGTATCTCATATCAGATCAGAATCGGAATTGAAATGCGAAACAGAGATTATCAGACAATTCAGAACAGAACGAATCAGAACAAATGAAAACACTGTTATTCATCTCGTTATCCATGGTCAAATTGTCCCCAATATGTTAGTCCTCTAAGGGGTGAGGCCAAAACACAGTTTTATACCCACTGATGGGGGCCGGAACACAGTTTTATACCCACTGATGAGGGCCGAAACACAGTTTTATACCCACTGATGGGGGCCGGAACACAGTTTTATACCCACTGATGAGGGCCGAAACACAGTTTTATACCCACTGATGGGGGCCATATATAATTTACAATCGTCGTTCCATATCCCACTCGAATCATAACAGTGCACCACAAAATCAGATGTATCAAACAACATTTATCGGAATTTTTTGAATGAACTCAGCAGAATCAAAGAACATCGGAAATAGAAGAACATATCGTACATCGATCGAGATTTTATAAAATATATAATAGCATTTTCCGAAAATGATTTGACACACATAGACGCATGTCATGAGATACTTATACAAAGTTTAAATTACAAAGAAATACATAGCAAAAGCCCACTTACCGTATTCTGACTGCTCAAGGAAACGTGAATGGTGAGATTGCGGCAGAGCTTCGCTACTTGAGGATGAAAGCTTCGAAAATATGCTAGAGAGGATTTCGAGATTTGGGAGTGTAAGTTCTAAATGAAGAGTCCTCCTATTTATAGGCACGGAAAATCAGCTTACAAGGTAAGCTCTGAAGTCGCTCCACGAATGACGCTGATGGCTAATCAAATGGGTGATTGCACTAATCTCTCTCGGATGAACGTAGACTGCTTTCTTGTACAGGTTCGTGACGTATCTGGACTGTATTGCAAATTTGCTAGCTTCCTTATTGAGAAAACTTCCTTATATACAATATAATATTTCCAATTAGGTGGATATCCAGTATTAATTTACTGTGTATCTTGCACTGGATTTCGATTTCCATGTATTATTTATATTTTCAAATTTATTATAACTCGAAAATAAATTCTTATACATGTCTATATTTAATTAATTATGTGCCCAAAAATTTGGGTTCTCACAGCACCCGCGGTGGTTATAATACCGCTCCCGCGGTCGTGCCTTTTTAAAACAAAATCGGGCATTCTTTATCGAAGAACACAACTCAAGAACACCCTCTTCCATTTCGAAATCCCTACTCAAGAAGACAATTTTCCCACTAAATTTTTTCAATCCTTCAACAAATTTATCACTCCCAACCAAAATATCTTAACCCATTCCATCAAATATCACTTTTCTTCCCACAAAATTCAACACCAAACCTAGGGTTTGAAAGGGGGCTCGAAAATTTCTTCAAGATTTGAGTGGAGCTTTGATTTTATTCTTCAAGAAACATTTCAACACACTCAAGGTGAGCCAATTCTTTGCATATTTTTTGGAAAATTCGAAATTGTTGGTGTTAGTTGCTATGGAAGGAAAATTCTTATGGTGAAGTACATTCTTGATTTTGGGGATATTGTTGATTGATTGCTGTGTACATTGTTGAGGTGTGGATATTGTGAATATTAGTTTGGGGGAGTGCAATAATACTTGAATTTTGAGAATTGGGTTGAAGTAAAGTTGGTGTTTGAAAGGTGTTTGACACAATGCCTCCAAGAAGAAAACAATCTAAGGGTGCATCATCCTCATCAACTGTGAATTACGATGCAAGTCGGTTTTATGATGAGAAAGCGGAGGAGCAATATGGAAAGATTTTGAATAGAAGCATTATAAAAGAAAGGGGATTTGATCTTAGTGCCCCTCATACTCAAATTGGACAAATGCTTAGGGTTCGGCAGTAGGAAGAATTTGGCAGGCAGCCACAAGATGCTGTCATTTCATTGGTGAGAGAGTTCTATGCTAACCTCAAGGTTAGGTATGATCGGTTGACGGTTTTTGTGCGAGGAAAATCGGTAGCCTTTGATGCACATACGATTAACACGTTATATGGTATCCCTGCAATCATGCACGACGAATATGAAGAATACCGGGCAGAGCATGTTGATTATAATAGTATTCTTCAAACAATTTGTATACAGGGAGATGAGTGGAGAATGAGGGACGATGTGCACGTCAGCCTAGCTAAGTCTGATCTCAAGGATGTTGCCAAACATTGGTATTCTTTCATTTCTGCTAGGATCAAGCCTACCGAACACACCACTACCGTCATCAAGGAGAGGGCTATCCTCACTTTCTGCATTATGACAGGAAAGACAATTGATTTAGGTCAATTGCTTCAGAATTCGATACTTGACTATGCAAGAGGTAACTCTCCAAGTGAACTTCTCCACCCCTCTCTCATCACTGTATTGTGCCAACATGCGGGAGTTACTTGGGCTACGAATGAAGAAGTTCTGAAGCCGAAAAATCCCATTGTGGTAGTTCAGCCATTTGTGGGAATCAGAAATGATCAAGCGGCGGCACGTCGGGCTGAAAGGGAATTTAATAGGAGAGCTGCAGAGAGACGTGCCCAAGCCCAGGCTCAAGAACCACCACCGCAACACAGGCAGAAGAGAGATAGGTTGAGCCAGTTGGAAGAAGATATGAGAAATCAGCAACAAGAAATGCGCCAACACCGCCAAGACATGGATGCGTTTCGGTTTAGGACCGATACATTCATGGGGTATATGATGGATTTCACATCGGTCTTGGCTCAGCAATTTCCATCTGCTTCCACTTCTGGCCATCCATTTCCACCTCCTCCACAGTGGCCACCCGTTTACCACCCGCCGGAGTTCCAACCACCCGACGACGACGAAGATGAGGATGATGGCAATGACCACTGACGGTCGTTGCTCGGTGTATGTGTATTCTCCTATTTATCATGCTTATTTACATCGAGGACGATGCACTTGTTTAAGTTTGGGGGAGATTTAGTTTATTTTACTTTATTTGGTGTGTTTATTTTCTTTTGTGTGTTTAAATTTTTTTGTGTGTTTTATTTTAATTTATTTGGTGTGTTTATTTATTTAGTTATTTTGTGTGTTTTTAGTCATGAAATTTTTTTTATTTTGAATTGGCCAATGATGAAAATATTTTTGTATTAAAAAGAAAGGTCATGCATTACATTCATGTTAATCGATCAATTTGAAACATTTAGAGAATAATCATGAGATTTGGTAAGTTTGAGACTTATAATTTCTATAAAACTTTGTGATTTTCATTTGACATTGAAATAAATTTTTTGCAAACACATAAATGATTGAGGCAATTTTTGATTTTATTTGGGACATTTATATTGTTCATAAACATTCATTTGAAGCCCTCTTGAGCCTATATGAAAATAGAATTGTGTTTTTGAAATTTCTTGGAAGCCAAGCACATTTCTTTTTGAATATATATGTATTTGGTTGATGCATTGAGACACCATTTTCACGATGATTAGATTTTACTCGTTGATGGTGAATTGAGATTTTGTCTAGAACTATCCAAACATCACTCGAGGCGAAATATGGACAAATTATGATTTAGGAATGATTTAGGTGATTTTTGGATCGATTGAGCCTTTCAAGCTACCAAATAAAATTAATTTATCATTTGTCACCTCTTTGAGCTTATATGAATTTGAATGGCACACGTAAATATGTGTAAAAGACCCCCATTCGAATATTTTTTTCAAGTATCCCACATTTACCAAAATATCTTATACAATTATTTCCTACCTTCTCAAGGGAGTAAGAATTCAAAAGAATATTCTCCTACAAAAGAAAAAAAAAAGAAAAAAATGAATGATTATACATTGATGAAGTTGGAGAAAAAGGGGAGAAAAAGAGATGAAATGAATAAAGAAAAAAAATGGAGATAAAAGAAATAGTGGAGTTTGCAAAAAGAAATGAAATTCAATTTACTCCCTTATTTGAACTCCTAATCTTTATTTGTAGCCATGAACCAAGGCCTAACATTACAACCATTTAAAATCCTATTAACCTAGTCATAGTTGTCCAATATATTAGTGGAGAGTGATTGGGAGGATCTAGCCTATGGACAATCGATAAACACTTTTATTGAGTAAGAATCTTGATCAATTTTACACACACCTTATTGCATCAAATATTTATTGGGTATCCATTTCTTGAATGAATATTGCTTTGAACCCAAATCTTTATCGAAAAAGACCTTGTGATGTGTGTTTGTAAAAATTTGAAATCAATTGAGAATGATTTGAAACATGGTTGAAGAGATTTGAAGTTAGAGAATTAACCAATCACATGATTTTATCCGGATGAATAAGTGGTTGAATTGATTTGAATTGTAAATGCATGAAGGATTTTAAATTTATCTTGAGGCCAAGTTTTAAAATATTTCATGACTTGTTTGTTTGTTTGTTCTTGTTGTTTTGTTTTGCTCGGGACTAGCAAAATCTTAAGTTTGGGGTAGTTTGATAAGTGCAATTTATTGTACTTTTATTACTTCTTTTTAAATTGGAATTTTGTGATTCTTGAGCAGGTTTTATTTGATTTGTTGTTGTTTTTGTTATTGTAATTTGGAAGCTTAGACATGAGAGTTTGGAGTAGTATAATGATGAATTAGAAGGTGCAAAGGACAAAAATATGCCGAAGCATGACCGCACCAGCGGTCATGCTAGGACCGCACCCGCGGTCTCACACGCTTAATAGGAGGAATTCTGCCGAACAAACACCGCACCCGCGGTCCTCCTATTACCGCACCCGCGGTCGTGCACCAACATCATTCCGGAAATTGTGAAACTTTGTGGACTTTGAATAAAAGTAGAGGAAAATGGTGTGCTACGTGGGGAATCCTGTCTAGACTATAAAAGGATCTCTTTTTCATCATCTAGGTCATATTGAGGAGCAAGAAAAAGGGTGGAGGCTACAAGGAAAGGATTGAAGATCAAGCTCATCTTCTTCAACAAAGTTCTTGCACACTTTTGGAAAGGAATTTCTAGCACTCCAAGCTCTTGTTCTAAGTTCTTCTTTCTTTACTTTCATTTTTATTTGATATGTCTTGTTTAAGATTTGTGTGTTGTGTTATTTTTATTATGAACTAATTCTTATTTCTAGAGGAATGATGGAACAAAACTAGAAACCATGTGTTGGGATTTATTATTTATGCTATATAAGTTTCCTTATTGTTCATTTGTATTTTTTCAATCTTAATGCTTTCATTTTATTGGCCATATCTTGAATGATTCTTATGTTTATAATTTATCACTTGGAAAAGGGAATTTATAAACAAGAAAGGGAAAAATACATCAATGGTATTTATATAGTTCGGGAGGACATATATTGCTATTGAAGTCATTAAAAGAAGTTAGTGCTATTGTGTTATTTAATTATAGATTGTTGATGGGGACGTTACAATCTTTTGTTAGATAATTAGTATCTACTTAGCACTCGGGAGAGGGAGTAGCTAATTATGAAATTCTTGGCTAATGAATAAGAAGGACATTTATAATATAGCTACATAAAATAACACATGGTGGATAGTTGCGTGAAATCAGACCTCTAGATCTTTTATTCCATAGTTATTTGTTATAAAAAGTTTGGTGTTATAATATAATTTAATTTAGTTTCAAATCTAGATATTGATATAAACAAATCTGTCAATTGATTATTCTAAATAAAATCGAAACTATTTTAATTGCAATCATTAATATAAATTAAGAAATACATTCCTCGTGGGATCGACACTTGTACTCAAAATTACATTTTACTATAACTTGACGTCGTGCGCTTGCGAGCAATCAAGAAAACACGCAACAGCTCTCCTTCCTGAAGTAGCTCTACCATATGAGTGAGCTGGGCATTCTCTGCATTAAGCTGGGCCACTTGTGTCTTCCACCCTTGAACGTCTGCCTCTGCCTTGTCCAACATATCAATGGTAAGCTGGTGGCGCAGCTCGTAATCCTTCTTATTCTGCTTGATCTTGTTCTTCAGTACCTCATCCTGTTGAGCCAGATGCTGGTTCACCTTTGCAATGCTGCTTATAACCTCAATTAAATTCTCCAGTCTCTTCTTGCTCCTGGAATTTTGCTGTTTTTCTTCCTCCAATTCTTTACGGCATCGGTCGATATCTTCTTGCATCTTTTTCTCTCGATACAAGCCGTGCTCTATGTCATCCCTCAAATCCATGTTATCTCCTCTTATCAACTCTCCCTGATAGATTGCGTTGTTAAGTTGGGTCCGTATTTCCTCTTTCTTTGTGGCTAAGGTCGCATTCTCCCGTCTTCTCTCACCTAGTCTGGCTCTAAGGTGCTTTATCAGGCGTGACTGATTATCAATGGCAAGCTGCTTCATGTGGATGACAGCTTGGGCACGAGTGCGAAATCGGGGAGACATTTCCTAAAATAAATAACAAGGAAAATGCTCAGAATATCATAAATATGACAGAATAAAATATCGGTATATAGTAAGATACTGAAAATTTAAAATTTTCGAAAATTTCCAAAAATAGAAAGTTTTGAGATAGACATATGGATTCGAAGAGTATGTCGAGAGGATTTCAGATCAGTTGACGGAACCAAATTCGGAGTTTCCCACGAAAAAATCGAAGGGCGTATGCTGGTGGGTTGACTCGCTGACTCGGTCGGGTTGACTCGTCGGGTTGACCTGTCGGAGTATGGTCGGAGCAAAGGCGTGTGTCGGCGAAGGGGTCAGGATCATAGAACCGATGGTGGCACGGCCATAATCTGTAATGCACATGGGCTGTTCCGATTGGGCTTAAGTCCCCTCACGGTTATCCCATTACCCATTACTCATAGAACTTTTCTAGCCCAGGCACTGGAGCTTTTGCCTTCCCAGGATTAGAACCCAAGACCTCCTGGACTTATATAGATCTTGGCAGCAATCCTGGTACCAGTTGATCTACTAGCTCAACTGGTACCAGGATTGCTGCCAAGATCTATATAAGTCCAGGAGGTCTTGGGTTCTAATCCTGGGGAAGGCAAAAGCTCCAGTGCCTGGGCTGGAAAAGTTCTATGAGTAATGGGTAATGGGATAACCGTGAGGGGACTTAAGCCCAATCGGGAACAGCCCATGTGCATTACAAAAAAAAAGAGGCAATGCACATGGGTTGTTCCCGATTGGGCTTAAGTCCCCTCACGATTATCCCATTACCCATTACTCATAGAACTTCTCCAGCCCAGGCACTGGAGCTTTTGCCTTCCCTAAGATTAGAACCCAAGACCTCCTGGACTTATATAGATCTTGGCAGCAATCCTGGTACCAGTTGATTTTTGTAATGCACATGGGCTGTTCCCGATTGGGCTTAAGTCCCCTCACGGTTATCCCATTACCTATTACTCATAGAACTTCTCCAGCCCAGGCACTAGAGCTTTTTCCTTCCTCGGGATTAGAACCCAAGACCTCCTGGACTTATATAGATCTTGGCAGCAATTCTGGTACCAGTTGATCTACTAGCTCAACTGGTACCAGGATTGCTTCCAAGATCTATATAATTACAGGAGGTCTTGGGTTCTAATCCTGGGGAAGGCAAAAGCTCCATTGCCTGGGCTGGAGAAGTTCTATGAGTAATGGTAATGGGATAACCGTGAGGGGACTTAAGCCCAATCGGGAACAGCCCATGTGCATTACAAAAAAAGGCTCAACTGGTACCAGGATTGCTGTCAAGATCTACATAAGTCCAGGAGGTCTTGGGTTCTAATCCTGGGGAAGGCAAAAGCTCCAGTGCCTGGGCTTGAGAAGTTCTATGAGTAATGGGTAATGGGATAACCGTGAGGGGACTTAAGCCCAATCGGAAACAACCCATGTGCATTACAAAAAAAGGCACCTTTTTTTGTAATGCACATGGGCTGTTCCCGATTGGACGCCTTTTTTTGTAATGCAACTGGTACCAGGATTGCTGCCAAGATCTATATAAGTCCAGGAGGTCTTGGGTTCTAATCCTGGGGAAGGCAAAAGCTCCAGTGCCTGGGCTGGAGAAGTTCTATGAGTAATGGGTAATGGGATAACCGTGAGGGGACTTAAGCCCAATCGGGAACAGCCCATGTTCATTACAAAAATCAACTGGTACCAGGATTGCTGTCAAGATCTATATAAGTCCAGGAGGTCTTGGGTTCTAATCCTGGGGAAGGCAAAAGCTCCAGTGCCTGGACTGGAAAAGTTCTATGAGTAATGGGTAATGAGATAACCGTGAGGGGACTTAAGCCCAATCGGGAACAGCCCATGTGCATTACATAATCGGTCGAAAAACTTCTTAATTTGGCCTGAACTCGCTCAAAACTCGGTTGACTCACTTGAAAGTGGGCGTTTCCGATTGGTTGATCCGATCCAAATATTGATTGTTGGGAAACGTTACCCATGGATAGTATTATGTTTGGGTAAAATTAATTGAAAATCGGAGTAGGATTGGTAGGGTAATAGGACAAAATAAAATTCGACATTAGGGTTTCGACGCCAAATCCGTAGATCCGAAATTCCGGTTGCACCCGAGCACGAAATCTGAAATTGTTTAAGGGCTTTTGTTCGTCTCATCGAGACGGTTCTGGAACTGGTCGCCGATCGAAGAAAGAGCACCGGAAGCGGCCGGAATCGGAGGAAATGCGGCGCGCGCTTAGGCCCTGTTTGGCCGGAATTTCCCGATTTTTTTTTTGCAAATCGATTTTTCCCACTCGGATTATGAACCTGGCGGCTCTGATACCACTAAAATTTCACGCCCCAAAACTCAGGATTTGACACCGACGTCGTTTAACAATCACACAATTGAAAACAACCAGCCTCGTAGAATAGTATAAATCGAAAACCAGTTTATTAATCATAATTCTCAAAATCAAAGTGTTTACAACTGAAATAAAATAAAATAAAATATGCGGAAACGTCTTACATAAAATTTAGAACACTAATATTCCAAAAAGTAAATCCATTTTCTACCAATCTCGAAAATTAAATAAATCACCATCCCCAAAAAAAAATTGCTCAGATTCTTCTTCCTCTGCCTGTTCTTCGGATTTATCCGAGGAAGGGTGTAAGTGGTGAGTATTTTGGGAATACTCAGCAAGTGGGGGATATCGAACACAACATAATAATTTTACAACATTTTCGAAAATAACACATATTTACAGCATACTTTTCATAATCGTAACATCATATTCATACCATTGTAACGCTGCGATTTTTCACCTTTAACGGTTTACTGACGTCAGTCCCTAAGTTTTAATCCTCTAAGGGAGCGAGGCCATAAAACAGTTCTATCCCACTGTTAAGGGCCATTATGTTGGAATTCCACCCATTTTCAGGGAATCCTCACAATGCCAACGCATAAACGTAACAAGGTTTAAAAAAAAAACGTAAACGGTGTTCGACCGAAGTTTTCTTTAAAAAGAAAACACCTAACCGAAAATTTAAGAATTTCAAATTTTGCCCACTTACCTTAAATTCTTGAAGAAAAAACGTGAAAAAGACTAGAGTTCCTGCAGTGGAATTTCGAAATTCCTATTTCCATGGCTAGACGACGACAGCTCTTCACTGTGCTCGAAAATTCCTATGGAGACTAGAGGGGAGTCTCGAAATTTTGACAGAATTTTGGGTGTAATTTTCGAGTTATAGGCCCTCCTATTTATAGGGGTTGGCTGCTATCGTGATCAAGAGTTATAGTGCATTTGAACTGTGAATCAAATCTAGAATCATGATAGAATCGTGATATGATTCGAAATCTAAATCTAAATCTTTTATCCCACAATTTCGAAAATTATAAAATATGTATTGTTAAATTTCGAATTAAAGGGATTTTATTATCTCATGTCTCGAAATTCTGCACACGATAAATTATCTACATGACTTAGATAACTATGCATCAAATCTTATATTCTGAGATGATAATAATAACGTTAATATCCAAGATTACATCATCAAATTATTAATCTGGTTAGATCACGATTTTACAAAAATCCCGGGTTTTACAATAGTATAAAAAATAATAGTAAATAAGTTCTTCAAGGCCACAGTGTGCATAAACTAGATGAAGAAGACATTGTTGATAGTATTGAAGATGTCCAACTTGAAAATATGAATCAAGAGAATTTGTTTCCCTTAAATTTTGATGATTCGGAGAATTGAGATAAAATTAATACAAATATCGGAGACTTTTTAGTCCAAGACCAAAAAAATTCTTCGATCTCAATTTCGGGCATCGAAAGAGGTCCAAAAAGAGATTATGCAATTATGTTTCCTAAAGATAGTACGGGTAGACATTTGATGTATTACATTATAAGAGGTCACTACCAAATAGATAGAAAATTGATAGGAAATGACTGGTATATTCACTTTCTTTATACAAAATATTTTGCTTCTTGCAAGCTGTTCAAGATGCAAAGTAACATGAATAAAATTCAGTTGGCTAATGATTGATATAAAGATCGTCATAATTTAAGTCGAATACTTGGAAATCATGAAGCGAGTAAGGAGCATATTGATTACTTGACTAAATGGATTGAATTGGAAAAAAAGATTACAAAAAAATAAGATATTAGATGAAATTTTGCAAGTCGAAATTAACGAAGAAGAAGAACATGACTTGAGACTAGAACTATTAAAGAGAATATTTTTTGCGAGAAGACTTGAAAAAAATAATTTTACATTTCGAGGAGATAATGAAAATTTTTATGTTGCGAACAATGATATTGAAATGATTGTTGAACTTGATTCCATAATGCAAGAGCTCATTCGTTATATTCAAGCACGCGAGATTTACTATATATATCTTGGTCCTAAAATTCAAAATGAGTTGACACAGATGTTGGCACATGAAGTGAATATTTCGATTATTACAAAAATTAAAATAGGAAAATATTACTCAATCATAGTAGATTTTACTCCAGATGCGAGTCATGAGGATAAATGTCTCTTGTAACACGTTGTGTGGATAATTAAACAAACTCTTTAGTGATAGAAGAATATTGAATAGAATTTTTGAAGGTGGATGTTACGTCATGGCATAGACTTTTTACCAAACTACTAGATGTTTTGAGAGAATTTGAGTTTAGTACTGATGCTATAAGATATCAAGGGTATGACAGTGGAACAAACATGAAAGAGAAACACAATAGTGTACAAAAAAGGTTACTAGAGATAAGTCTCAGAGTTTTTGCGTGGATGTCACAGTCCTAATTCGGCGTTATATGTTATGGATAATTGTTGTCCTAGAGTTGTGTCATTTTTTTTTTTTGAGTAATACAACATATTTATACGTTGTTCTCTTCTTCTGCCAAGCGAAGGAAAATTTTTAAAGATCACTTCGATGGGCTAACACTTAATCTGTAGGATCCAGTGCTTACCGCTTTACTAAAAGCTATAGCTTGTGGTAATAGTGCAACTCAAATCTTTTAAACCTCACAGCAGCTCAAGCACCACGTTTCGATCGCTCTACCAAACAAAGACAATTATTACACTCAACAATCTCCCTCCCAATAATTGCACTCTTTGCAATCAATGGGAATCGAACCCGTGACCTTGGCTCTGATACCAATTGTAGAACTGAGTGCTTATCGTTTTACCAAAAGCTATAGCTGGTGGTAATGCTGCAACTAAAATCTTTTAAACTGCATAGCAGCTCAAGCACCATGGTTCGATCGCTCTACCAAATAAGGACAATTATTGCACCCAACATAATCCATTGTTACAAATTACACGTTGGGAAAGTTGTGTTGAAAGTGTGAAACCTATTAAAGAACAAACTTCAAAGATACATGATACTTTAATTAACTTGGCCGATATAAGTAAAGATCTTAAAGTAAAGAGTGACACTGAATCCTTAGAAACATATAAACTTGGGAACTTAGTTGATTGGGATGATAATTTGGTACAAATTATTGGATGCAATAAACATTGTAAGTAAAGTTCTTCAGGCTGAAAACATAGATATTTGCGTCGCCTTCAAGCAGCTAAAATGACTTATTATGAGTTTGGAAGACTATAGAGAATCCGTGTTTGATAAAACTATGATTGAATATAAACGAATTGCAGATGATATGGTAGTTGAAGTTTCATTTAAAGAAAAACGTAATATTCAAAGAAAGAATCATTTTGATGAAAACGGTGGTGAGGAGATAACACAATCAGCTGAAGAATCTTTCAGGGTTAATTATTTTTTCCTTTTGTTGATCAAGCTATTTCTTCGCTACCGACGTGGTTTGAAATTTTTTTAAAAATACGAAGAAACTTTTGGGTTTCTGTTTAGTTTTGAGAAGTTAAAGTGTGCTGAAGATAATAGTTTATTGATATCTTTTGAAAATCTTGAAAAAGATTTGAGACACAATGACAACCCTGATATTGATGGGCATGATTTATTTATGGAATTGACGATCATGAAGTGCAATTTACCAACCTAAGAAAAAAGAGCAATTGATGTAACATTAAAAATACAAAGGAAATTATGTCTAGAAAAATGAAAACATGAACGATGAAATTGTAGTATTTAGATTTTCATAAAAAATGTAAAGTTTAAACAATATATATGTCAAATAAAAATAATAATAAATCCCCTTATTACAAGGTGCTGGTTTTTCAAATTAGAAAATTTTCAGAATTATCATGGTATTTTCCGAGTAATAAGGATGAAAATTAAATAACGTACCATAGGAAACCACTACAAGATGTAGTGCCTTAGAAAAAAATGGTAAAAATAATCCTTAATTCAGGTTAAATATGCATCTATATATACTAAAATTATTTTTATATTAAGTGATTTTTGTGCAAAAAATTCTAGAGACGATATAATTTTTTTAATAAAAAAAATCGAGACAATTTTATAATTAGTTAAAATAATGAGCTTAACTAATTTTAAAATATGTTCTAAAACTATTAAATATCATAAATGATACAGTCGTTTGAACTTTGACAAATTTCTCGCAGTTGAATTATATTTCTTAGTAAATTATTTGCATAAAAAGTCAGAATCGTGTGATTCCCCATTAATGAGCTAATCACGTAGAATTACCGTTATATATGCATAACCACACGCTACTGTGTATATGAATGGAAATTAGTAAGAAAATACATTATTCAACAAATTGAATATCAAACGACTAATTTAACCCTCGAGCCATGCACCTTCTCATCTATAAAATGCCCTAATCCGCAACGCAGAGCTAAAAAGGATTATTAGTCGATCGACAATGTCATCTTCCTATCAATATTCTAGCGGCAAGCCGGGCACGGATTCACTGGCGAGCCCTTTTTCAACTACTTATGCTGCTCCTCCGACAAAAAATAATGGAGGTGCGGCAACTCGAGTGTGGGAAGGTAACAAAGCCACGACCACAAGAACATCTTCGTCATCGACTCAAGGCCGGTCCTCTTCAGGAGGCGCAGCAAGTTTCCTTTGGGGAACTCGTTAGCAGACTTCTAGCTAGCTGTGTATATATGTAGAATATGTACAAGATATGGAACCGCTCAAGGCCTCTGTCTATATATATTATGTAATTACATGTGTGTTTGTGTGTGTGTATATATACGTGCTTGTTATTATGTATTAAATATTGGTTATTAGTTATTCATGTGAATTTTTATTAAGACTCTTCCATTTTCGTTAGTTTCATTAATCTTTTTTTCGTTCAATGTTGTTGTGTGTTGTGTATTAAGACATTATTTAGCTATTAGAAATATAATGAACAACAAATAGATATTAAGTACAAATTGTTTCAGATATGACACTAATATATAATTTTTTTGTGTATTCGAACATGTATCACAAGTATTAGTATCAATGAGATGTATTTTTTGGATGAAAACCTGTATAAAATATGGTATTAATATTCGAGTACAAAATATTTTAGATATGATACTAATATATGATATTTGATTAACCAAACATGTATAACAATTGCTGATATAATATAGTTGTTCTAATTATATATTCAAAACTTTATCTTTTGTATAATCTAAAACATGTAGTCGTCAAATATCATATATTAGTTCTAGATTTTTAATTTTTTTTTTTTTATCGAATTTCATCCAAATAAATACATGTGAGCTTAGGAAATAATAAATTTTTTTTTGGAAATATGAATCAAACAGTACTGCAAAAAAAAAAAAATTGGTGGACCAAACACAGATAGTAAATTTTGAATATCTCCAGTAAAATGGCGCAGCCCCATTAGTGGCATATTAATTCCAAGTAATATAGGAAGTTTAATTAAATTACGCAAGATAGAATCACACACACTGTACACTTTGTAAATATTTTATGTAAAAAAACATTTTCCCTCCACGTATTTTGTATATTTAAAGTTTTGATTTTGACTCTGTTCTCCATTAATATCGAGGATCTGTTATATATACTAGCTACTCTGCACACGCGGTGCGTGTGTGTACAATTTTTTTTTATAATTATTTATGGACTAAAATGAAATTTGACAAATTATCGAGGTACTAAAGTGCTATTTGAATAATTGTAATAAAAAAAATAAAAACAAAAATGTTTTTTGAAATTTAAAAAAAAAAACAAAAATGTAATTTTGATATCAAATAGGGGTAAAATAGGGAAACCAAAAAACAGACCAAAGACACCAAAAACAGTTATTCTAATATGCTTAAACTTAATAAATAGTAAAAGATATATATATATATATATATATATATATATATATATATATATATATATATATATATATATATATATATATTCGGAGTAATAACGAGGAAGATGAAATACATACATCCGCACGCAATAGAGAATCAGTGAACGCATGACACAATGCCACAAACATGCACACACACACACACGTATGTGTGTTTGTGAGTGTATATATTTGTGCGTGTGTGAGATACCGAATGGAAATCAGTGAGAAAAAGACATTATCCAACAACTGAATCACTAAACAAGTCGAATAACTCAGTTAACCAATATCATGTAAATCCACATGCAATATATATATAACCACACACATATATCTGTGTATATATGTGTAGGTACTTGTTCATTTGAAAGGCCAACGTACACATAAAATAGAAAAATTTATATAAAAATTAATACAATAGAAATCAAAACATATCAATTTTTTAACTGTTATTTTTTTTTTATATAGAATTGTGGTACATACATATACATATTTTTTTTCTTAGAACAACTTTTAAAATCTTTTATAAACTTTTTTAAAAAATACTTTATTTGGACAAGTACTTATAAAATGTTTTAGAATTTGGTTTAAGAATAAATATGCGTTTGGAAAACTATTCTATAAAAATGTTTTAGAGTTGAGAAGATGTCTGGTTTGTAATGATGACAATGAACTATTTCGATCTCGGACTCTTTCTGGGGCCATATCTTGTAAACGGACTCCCTCTAGGACATTCTCTCTAATGGACTTTCTCATGCGTTGTCATTAATAATATCTCACCCTTGAAAACGGTGTCTTTCGTCTTTTTCAACACTCGAACTCAGAATCAAGCTTAAATATCTAGATTCCTAAAATGTTAGTATCAATTAGGCTAGTCCAAACTAATTAGGGTGGGAAAAATATCAAATTTTCGGTATACCGAGGTTATCGTAGCGAAAAATACCGAATTTATTGAAAGTTTTGGTACGATATAGTACCGATACCGAAATACGGTACGGTAACGGTATGTAATTTGAAATTTTTTGTATATACCGAAATACCAAAATAATATATAAAATTTAAAAATAAAATATTTTTAAATAATAAAATTAATTTTTTTAAAAAAATAAGGTGTTTTTTGTATAAAACAATATATTTATATATACCGTATCAAAATAAAGAATTTAACTTCTGTTTGGACTCATCGTGTTGGAATAGTCCAAATCAATGTTTATTGAAGCAACTCGACTCATAGTTGAGATTTAAACTCTTTAGAAGTCTTATTTCTGTAGCCTAACCTTATAGCTAGCTAGAGGACTGGATGTTGGGCCTCGACTCGTTAAAAAGCAGACATACTTCAGAAATCACAGGACCTCAAACATTGTTGCGAAGATAGGGGAAGAAGAAGTCGCACATGTTGCGGTTGAAGTTTATTGGTGTTCATTGATGTCTTGGATCTCCATACACAAGCTGCGGTTGGTGTTTCTGTAACCTTCATTAGCGGATTCGTTCGGTTGGTGTTTATCGTCTTGATGGATTTTTTTCGTGCATATCTTTTTTGGTCTCTTTGACTGTCTTGAGGGATTTGTTTAGTATTGAAATTACAAGAGAATGAATTATATATATAAATATATATATATATTCGGTATAACGGTATTTTACCGATATCGTACCGAAGCTTCAGCATACGGTAACAGTATCATTTTTCTCATACCAGTATTTTCAATACGGTATACGGTATCTGAAATTTCTGTACGATATACCGGACCGACCACCTCTAGTCCAAACACAACTTGTGTAATACTCTTGATTGAATTAATATAGGCTCTAGCCCTATCAGTTAGTTGATTATAATTATACAAGATATTTTTAAGATAATGTTGCTAAATTGGGCCTATATTTATAGCCCAGAACTGAGCAATAACTGACTATTGATAATTCATTTAATGGGCTTAGCATTTCATTTTTTCTTTTTTTAAAGATCATTTGAAATCGACTGCCCGAGTCCGCTCGCACTAGGACCGACGAGTCGATCATTGCACAAATTTTTTTATGCAAACATTTTTCTACAAATTTAGGTCCCCACCCCTTTCATATTTTTCATACAATTTTCTCTCAGTTTCTAATTCTCAATTGTTTCTTGATTATCAAAATATCAAGTCTTGATTATTGTATTGTCACTTGTTCTATTTTCATAATTATTTCAATTTCATATTTATACAAATGGCCGGACCAAGATCAAGTCATAGGGGTGGCAAAGGAAAGGGAAAAGACATCATGCCACCTGAGTTCGAGCATCACGATTTTCCTTCATTCAATGTCGAAGACTATGATCTTGATTTTTCCGACGAGGAACATCAAGAGCGTGAACAAAAGGATCAACAAACACGTCATCATCAAACTCAAGAAAGTATGAACAAGCCGATGACGCCTAAAAGTACAACTCGAGCGGTGTCCTGCCCGACATCCGATATCACCAAACATTTCAAAAAAGTGACACTTTTCTCCGGTGATATGCAAGCCAAATGCAAATATCGTTCGAGTGTTTATAAATTTCAACAAGAATGTGGTTATGGAACTTTGACGCGGCATGTGGAGAAAAATCATCTGGTTGAAATTGATATTGATCATTCTCAAACTCGTGATATATATTGGAATTCAATATATAAATTGTAATTATCGTTTTTTCAATATAAATATTTATTATGTGTATTTTTCTTCAACATGTTCAAGCTCATGATTTTTTTTCCATATCAATGGAATATATGAACTAGTATTCGTGAAATTTTAATTTTTTTTAATGATTCTACTAAACAATTATCCGATTTCTATTATCATACTTCTCATTCACTTTTAGCACATTGTTGCAACATTGCATGTATTTTTCGTGAACATATTAAATATAATGATAATGTTTTAGTTCAATGTATTTATGTCATTAAAGAAAAATGATAATAAAAATATTTTTTTTTACAAATTCTTGAAATATTTTTATTTCTTTTTCTTATATCCTAAACTTAAATTAGATGGTTTACAAGAAATATTAACATTATATTATGAATCTTTAGACTTGATTACGTAAATGGTTCCTAATATATAATTGATTTTGTTTAATATTAAAACTCATTTATATGATATTTATAATGAATATAACACCATATATGTTGAACAAATTGTTCGACATGAAACACAATTCACTATGTTAGTATTATTACTTCTAAGCTTACTAAAACACAATTTTTATTAAGATAAATGACGAAACATCAACGAGGATTCTCAAGTTTTCGTCAGTAACTTATTTTAACACTACTTTTGATTTTAGTGATGCAGATGAGAAAACTTTCGATATTTTTGCAATGGTGGTCGTAAAAAAGAAAATTATATCCAATTTTTTTTATAATGACAAAAGAAATTATAGCTTGCCCTGTTTCATCGGGTGCAATGGAGTAAGATTTTATTATTGGTGGAAATATATTGGATGAGAGACGTTCTAGCTCAAGACGAAAAATTTGGAAGCCCAATGTTTGCTCAATGACTAGTAAAAAGCCGCTAGCCGAACACAACATATTAAAGGTGATGAAGAAGACGGAGAAGAAATCGAGAGAACATCCAGAAAAATGATTAGAGAAAATGCGAGTGAATGAGATTGAACATAATGAAATTTAATATTTTTTTTTATAATATCTTGACAGTTGAAAGGTAATAGAATTTTTATTTAATAAACATGGTAATTTTTTTTTAAGAAAATGAAATATTTGATAGAGTTTTTATAAATTTAATTGTTCAAGCCTTATTTTTCTTTAAATTAATTTATTTTATTCTCTAAATATTATTTTTTAAAATTTTTAGAAAAAACTAAAAAAAATCAAACAGGACCCAAAACCAACAGTTATTCGAACCCGGACCTAGGCCGTAACTGCCCACGAGTAGGCCGGTTAAGGTTCTGGATTTTCTCGACTCGGACCCGAACCCGGCCTGTGTCCAGGTCTACCCTTGACAGTAGTTATTTTCGTCGTTCCTAATACTCAAAGTCAAGACTTTCAAGATAAATCCATATATTCTTCGAGTGTAACTATCAATTGAGCCGTAATAATAAATCTTTAATAATCATAATAAATCCCAATCATGAAATAAAAGGTGTGAAAGCCCGAAAATCCTCGCTTTAAAAATTTGCGGAAAATTAAAAATTTTCTTTTTAAAGAACTTAAATGGCCTCATTCATAAAATCACTGATGAATCAAGTTCAATGTTTAAAATTTAAAACAGCGGAAGAAAATAAAGTTTGTCAACAAGTACAATTTAAAAATATCTAACGAATGATAAAATAGTTTGCGGAATAATAACAACTGCTGCGCTGAGGTCCTCGGGTGCCACTACTGCCGACCCAAGCTGGCTCACTGGTCCCCGTCCTCTACCCTGACCTCATCAGTACCTACAACAATCAAGTCTAGTGAGCCTAAAGACTCAGCATGCATATATCGCAGGTAACGAGTAAAATCTGAGGTAAAATATGCATGGGATAAAATATCATGTCATGAGTCATGCTGAAAATAATTTGTACTGATGCTGAAAATAATCTGTACTGATACTGAAAATAATCTATACTCATGCTGAAAATAATCTGTACTGATGCTGAAAATAATTTGTACTGCTATTGAAAATAATCTGTATTGAGCAATTATAATACGTGCATAACTGAACTGATAATCACGGTAAAAACATTTGCTCCTTGGAGCCCTTTACTGAAATAACTGGTAAAATTTTCTGTTGAGATTATGTTTTACGCCTGTGGCCATTGCACTAAGCTGAACTGATCGGTAACTGACTACCGGGGAGCCTGAAACTGAGCTGGTGATCACTGAAGACCCGATGGTACCATCCGGAACTGATAGGTCACTGGCGACCTGATGATACCAATCTGAACTGAGCGGTCACTGGCGACCGTATAAATAATGCTCCCACATAGTGAATGCACCACAAGCCATATCGCATAAATCTCAAAAATGAATATTTTCTATGCACGTAATATAATTAACCAACATAATTAAATATGAACAATTAAAATCATGTACTTGCGATATTTAAAAATACCTATATGACTTGATTGAGGTTTAGAAAAAGTATATACATGCCTTGGTTTGTTTTGACAGAAAACAAACGAAATAACGACGCGGCTCGGCGGAGACGGGGTGCTCTTCTCTTCCTCACTTAATTCCTTTAAATTAAGCATGCACTATAATTATTATAATAGCGTAAAAATCGTAAACGTGATGCATGAACATTTAAAAATATTTTGATTCGTGCTAGGGCGCTGCTAGGACTAAAATCTCACCCCGGGTGCAAATTGACAATTTTGCCCCTAGAACCTGAAAATTATCGTTTCACCCCTAGACGTAGAATTTCACGTTTATGACCTTTTATTAATTCCATTGACTCTAAAATGTCCCAAATAATTATTTAAGCCTACATGAATTTTCTCATATTTATATTTGGCTTAAATCGATGACTTTTACATTAATCTCTAAATACAACATATTAATGCATTTTAAATCCCGAATTAAACCAAACCTTAGCATAAAATTCCCAAATTAAAAACTTAGTCTTCTAATAATTATTTGAGCTTAAATATAATTTCCCATAATTTTATTAAGCTTAAATCTAGGCGTTTCAATTAATTCTTTAATTAGCGTTTCGTGCGGCGATTAAATCCCGAATAATTCCAAAACTCATTATTTTGATCCAAAACTTACCAAACTCCTAAAATTGTCCCAAAACATATTTAAAAGTATTCCTAGACGTAAACTCGAGCCCATTTCATAACTTAACCGAATTGTTTTAAAATTTGACCGGTGTCTCGGTTTTAACCCGAATCGAACCGAAACTTCCCCAAATTTTACCAAACTTAAAACATGACTTAACAACACCATACCAGACTTAAACCCACTCAATTAGAACCCATTTGAACCCTTAAAATCTCGCTGGTATGCTGCTGGATTTTCAGAACATACACAACTCAAACTCTAGTTCATGTACCTCCCTTAGTTTCGTTCCTAGCCTTCACCCAACGGCCCAGCCCCTAACCAACCACACTTAGACCACCCTAGGCTCCACTGGACTTGCTGAACCCACGGCTGCACCTCCATGCAAGCCGCAGCCCCTTACAACTCACTATTCTCCCCAAACGTCCAAACCGAAGCTAAACTTCTACCATTTCGATCCACAGCGCCTTGGATGGTTCCAGCAAGAGCCGAGCCCTTCCAAGCCTCGTATCAGACCCACCAGGGTCTGATCTAAGGCTCGTCTAAGCCCCTGCTCAGCTGGTTGCACCCAGCACGATAGAACCCAAAGATCGAGCCAACCTATTGAAACCTTGCTCTTGGTCTCTCACCCTACACGATCTGCCCAATGTTTTAAACTCCAAGAAAATTCCTTGACACCCTTTTTCAGCCTTTAACAACCGACAGCAGCAGCCCCTTGCAACATTTTATAAAAATATGAGTAGTGAACAAAAGATGCACGTGTTTGAACAAAAAACCGAGGGATCTCCATAATATGCTTTGGATCGTGAATTCCACAAACAAATAAACATAATACAGCATGTATATAACGTGTATGATGCAGCAATAAAAGTACATGACGTGCCTTGATGATTGAAAAACAAGAACGACGAAGAAATGAGCAACGGGGAAGCGCATGCGGAATTTTCTTCTTTGCAAAAGTGATCACCGAAGCTTGTCTGAAGAAGGAGCTGAAAACCGAGACTTGCAGCTGGGGAATGCTGGAAGAATAAAATAATGGAGTAGAGCATGCCTTATGATAAATAAACGCAAGAGGAATGAAGAAAGGAGCACCGTAGGAATTATTTTCTGTGAGAATAAAGGAAATGGAGACAACCAGCTGCAATTTATTCAAAGAAAATGATGCTGAACCACCTACATAATGAGGGAAGTGAGGGTTTGTCGGATGGTGGAAAGGTAAATGGTGTAGGGTAGGTTAGGTATAGTTTAATTGTAGTTTAGGTTAATTAAAATGTGCACTAATGAGTCTCAATTAAAATAAAAAGGTTTTTAAACCCAATAAACTTAAAAGTAAGCTCATTTAATTCAAACACACTCCTGAAAAATATTTCGTTTTGGAAAGTTCTTGAAAATATTAGCCGAACCCTCAAAAAGTCCTCCGATTTGATAAAATTTACGCACCGTTAAAAATTAAAATCTTGCGGGTAAAAATACCCAATAAATATCAATTCTTGAAAAATACCTTTAAAGCATCTTAAATTAATATTTAAAAACAAATCATGTAATTAAATTAATTTTCCTGAAAATTCTCCGGTCCGGTCCGGTCCTCGTCCGAACGTGAAACGCAACTTAAAAATCTTAATGCACGAACTTTTAGAATTTCATGAACTAAATTCCATCATGCATTAATTATGCATAAATTAAATAAAATAATTAAAAACATAATTTAATGAAATAACATGCTAAATTACCACTTCTTAAATAAGTTTTTATTAACTTATCTCAATACTCCATCTCCAGTCCGGCCTCACTGAAATAACTGAAATGCTAAAAAAATCAACTACTGAAAATGAAGTTAAATTAAATTTAAAAATCTAGAATTATGCATGACTTATACGTAGACTGATTTACGGGTTCTACAAAAGGAGAGCCCATATTTTTAAATTTTTCTAATTAAAGCCCACAAAGAAAATATACTATCTTCCCCTAAATCGGAATTGCCTTTCGAAAACCAAACCAAAATCATTTCGATTCCTAACTCGAATCGAAACTGGAAACAAGAATATGGAATGTGTCTTTCATTTTCATTTGATATATATAGTGTATGTGCGCCCGTGTGTGTGTCTATCTATGTGTTTCTTTTTATTTGATTTGGTGATATATATTTGGATTTCGTACCCTCCAAATCTCCTTTGATTTTGATTTGTACTTTTTTAAATGTTAAAACGGCCTAAGTTTTGCATAGATCAAATCTAGCAAACTTAAACGTGATTCTTCCTAACGGAATGAAATTAATTAATTAGCTAACAACTTCATGTATTTTTAAACCTGATAAAATCCTTTCAAAAATCGATGAGCCGACAATATATATATATATATATATATATATATATATATATATATATATATATATATATTGTCGGCTCATCTACAAATATATATATATATATATATATATATATATATATATATATATATGTATTTGTATTAAGCCCAACAATGTAGAGAAAATAATTTACATGTTTGTTAACCCTATATTAACATAAAAATAAAACTCACTTCGATCGCTGTTTGTGAAAGAGCTCTCTATGTAATCAGACGTCGGTAAGTAACCAACAAACAGACAACAATTAAGGTACAAGTTAAAATATTGTATTTTTTTACATCTTCTGTTCTTCTTAATTTTACGATTAATAGTTGTTCAAGTCTTCCATCATCATGGAATTAAGAATTGGGTTTCTACACCAAATTTAGGAAATTTTTAATTGTTATTCATTATTGTAATTTGTAAATTTTTGGGGGGTTTTTTTATTATTATTTCATTGTTACATCAACGAGCTTGGCTTTTGCAAAATTTTAGGGCCTTTTACATAATTTTATGTGATTATTTAGAACTTACGAATATATATTATTGAATAATATATTTAGGGTCAATCATGAATGTCCAACTCAGCAAATCAGGCATATAGACATATATACTTTCAGTCAAATCAATCAATCATATATCGTATGACACAGATACATGTCGTATGTTACTCAGTCACAACATACCTCAATTCTTCCTCCTCAATTTAATATAGCTATATCCAACATTAGGATTTCAATACAGAAAATCAATCTATATAATCAAAATATTTATTTCAATTAATGAATTCATTTAAATGCAACTCTAATAGTGTATTTAATGTATCAATTCATTCTACGCTATTCAATTTAACATTTACGTTATTAAGATAATTATGTCGCATTATAAGTCCTAATAACATATTTTTATACAATCATTATTATACATATAATCATTTACAATCAAAATTTCAAGTTTTAGGATTGTTCTGGAACTTTGAAAATTCACATAAAATTGAAATCATAATATAATTCAATTTCGATTTTAAAAGTTAGTTTCTCTCGTCGGCTATTCAATAGCATATATTGATTTCGAATTCAAATACATGCTATTCCAGCAATTCAATAAATAAAAGTACTGAATCCAATATAAAATTACTTCAAAAGAACGCTTTCAGCACGAGGATTTCGAATATATAATTTGTTTTGAGTTTCGACAATGTTTCGAGGTAGATTCGAATGATAGAATTTGAATTCCTTTTTTTCCTTCGCAATTTCAGAGAAAATGAAGAAATCCTTATATGAAAACCCATATTTATCGACCTTAAATCTTGTGCAGCTAAGGCGGTAGGCGCGAGTGCATAATATCTTGCGTGGCCGCGCAAATGTTGCTGTACCAAAGGAGTTTTGCAGAGTTTGGCGTGCATGAGCTCGTCTTTCTGGGCAGGTACATGCTTGTTCTGTCAAAACACTATTTTGAACTTTGAATTACAAAAGTTATCAACATGAAAATTGTAGATCTATGTCTTGGCTTTCATTTTCCGTTTATCTCACTCAATTTGAATATCGGACATGAAAGTTTTGCTCATTCTACTAAATTGTGTCGATGTAGGAACGTCAATACGCACGCCACATTTGAGGGTATTTTGTCCCTATCTCCAAATGGATTTCGACAAAACTCAAATCATAAAATTTTACTGCTATGTATTAGCTTTCTATTGAAATTGGTTTAATCTCATTTGAAATAATACTCAGAATATTATGCTATAAAGCGCAATAGATGTCACTTCTCTATTCTAGTTCAGCATATTTTTCAAACATAAATCAATTAATAATACAATCTTTCATTATCACAACATAATCCACTTTCATTGTCAATTATATACTTCGAATACTCAATAATATGACAAATATAATGAATTATTGAGAATAAAAATATGATTTACGATAATACAATGTGAGGTCCTTACAGATGTCGCTGCAGCTTACTCCGATGGCTGGTGGCGAGGCGAGGCTGCTAATGGAGCTGGAGGAAGACGAATGGGAAAAAGGAGGAAGAAGGTTACGGAAAATGCTTGTTCTTTCTCTTCATTTCCCTTTTTTCTTTCCCAAAGTGGTAATCTGTATACTAAAATTTAACTTGAGTCCCATTATCCCGGTTTTGCATTTAATTTGTAATCATGTGTTATTTAAATCTCCGCTTGTATTTTATATCGTATTAACTCTAATATTCTAAAATACATATTTTTAACACATTTTCTAAATTTATTTGGTATAATTAATCAACACAATAATTATTTTAACTATATCAAATTACTGGATAATTAATTACAATACCTTGCATTTTAAAATTAAATTCATGTCATGTACATATCTCTTGCTATCTCTTACTTACTTATTATCCATTACCAAGTGTTTCATTCCTAAAAAAGATAGCTTTTGATTTATAGTTTGTCAACTTCTCTTTCAATAATCGAAGCCCATTTCTCGCTCTTTGGCAATTATACTCCAATCAACCCGTGATTAAAAGCCGTGATTAAAAGCTAAAATTCATAATCTTCCCTCAACATCATGGAAAATAGACTAATTCATAATCTCACTCCCAAAAGTATATTCCAAACCACCCACGCCATCACTCGAGTATGGAGCAGATAAAGCAGACGATAGAGACCGTTTGTTGTGTGTTTGTCGGGTAAATTAGTAGGACACTTCCTTCCAATTATTTATTTATCTATTTATTTTGATAGATTTGTGCAATGATTTTGCATTTAATAGTTGAATAGTTCGATGACTTACTGCTTAGGTTTTACATTTTTTTGTACTCAGGTTAGTTTGAAATTTATGCTTTTAACATTTACGGATTGTAGGAAATTTAGTAGTTATTCGTATAAAACAATGAATATATTATAGGAAAAAACTTGTGTGAGACGGTCTCACGGGTCGTATTTTGTGAGACGGATCTTTATTTGGGTCATCCATGAAAAATATTACTTTTTATGCTAAGAGTATTACTTTTTATTGTGAATATTGGTAGAGTTGATCCGTCTCACAGATTAAAATCCGTGAGACGATTTCACATGAGACTCACTCTATATTATATTGATTGTTAAACTACTTTTTTTAAAAAAAAAAAATATGAAATGAAGTAATTTCGTAATTGATTATGATTATTTTTATTGAAACAACACATAATATGATGTATCATATTACATGTAATGCGTATAATATTAATGATCAGATAAGGACAAACAAAATTCAATTTCATAGGAATAACCTGTTACGACAAAAAGTAAATTACAAAAATAAGAAAAAGGCAAAAAAAAAAAAGATGATAAGGAAAAGGAAAAGGACAAGGAAGGTGGACAAGCCTTGTGGAAAAAGGGCTTTTTTTGTCATGCACATCAGATTTCCTTTCCCTCTTTGCCGTTGAACTTGGTCATCATGAATATAAAGAATAAAATCCAATAACCCGAGCCCCAAGGCTTGGCAACTTATAAAAAGGGCACATTGATCCGTCCGCGTCTATCAAAATAAACATGGCTAGTAATCCTCCTACTCCTCCATCACAAAACTTCAGCGGCAAGCCGCGCACTGACTCACTGGTCAGCGGCTTTGCAGCTACAAATCCTACTACTACTGCTACTCATATTCCCACAAATGTTAATGGAGGCGCTGCCACTCTTGTGTTTGGAAATAATGAAGTGAATGCAAGACCGACACCTCCATCATCGACTCGTGGGCGGCACCCTGCCGGTGGCGCAGCAAGCGTCCTTCCCTAAACTCATCACTTGCAACTAGTTTCATGACCTATCTAATCTATGTTGTCACGAGTTACAAGTATAATAAATGTGGCATGTGTCTTTTCATTTTCATTTGACACAGTGTGTGTGTGTGTGTTTCTTTTTACTTGATTTGGTGATATATATATTTGGATTTCGTACTATACGTATCCTCCAAATCTCCATTGATTTTGATTTGAATTTTTTTTAAATGTCAAAACGACCTAAGTTATGCATAGATCAAATCTAGCAAACTTAAACGTGATTCTTCCTAATGGGATGAAATTTAAAAATTAGCTGACAACTTTATGTATTTTTAAACCTGATAAAATCCCTTTAAAAATCGACGAGCTGACATCTTCATGTGTGTAATATCTCTAAATTTAATTACTGATTTAATGAATTCTCTGTTGACTTGGATAATTATGAGATATTACAAGAATTAATACTATTAGAAATTGTTACATTAAACGTGTTTTGACAAAGTTTAAATTATTAAATTGGAGAAACTAGATAATTTATGATTAAAAGAGGGAGATAAATTGGCATTTTTAAAACACAATTAATGAATGTGAGAAATAATTTACAGTCATGGTACAAAGTGGTATTGGAAACATAATGTGAGGGAGGTGCCCTATTTTTTTTTCCCAAAGTGTGAAGTTGTATACTAAAAATTAACTCGAGCCCAATTATCTCGGTTTTGTATTTAATTTGTACTCGTGTGAGATTTAAATATTCGCTTATATTTTATATAACTGGAACTCCGATATTCTAAAATACATATTTTAAACATATTTTCTAAATTTATTTGGTATAAGCGTCAAAAAAAAAATATTTGGTATAATTAATAATTTAAATTAATCAACTCAATAATTATTTTAATTATACCCAATTAACGGATAATTAATGGGTTCTTGAGTTTAATTATACCATCTTTCAGCTGCCAACATTTAGGAGAAGAACCCGTCACATTTAAAAAGATAATTTATGATTAAAAGAGGGAGTTAAATTGGCATTTAACCTTATCTTAAATTTATACTAGTGAATCAAGCACACACAATTAATGAATGTGAGAAATAATTAAAAGTCATGGTACAAAGTGGTGTTGGAGACCTAATGTGAGGGAGGGGTCCAATTTTTTATTTTATTTTTATCTTTTTTTATTTTTACATTAGCAGTTTAATATTTCAATTAATTTTCGTAAAATAAAGGTCACTTTCCTCACCGTTCGTCAAAGAGCTCTCACTTTAGACAGACCTAAATAAGACAGTAACCAACAAACAGACAACAACTAAGGTACAAGTTAAAATATTATATTTTTTTACATCTTCTATTCTTCTTAATAGTTGCTCTTGAAAAACTAAAATTCTTTTGATCTTGTTCAAGTCTTCCATCATCAAGGAATTAAGAATTGGGTTTCTACACCAAATTTGGGAAATAGATTTATGATATCCGGGTAGATCGGGTGAGTTGGATCGGGACAATCCATTGGATATGATAAGAGTTGTGTTTGAGGAAAATGAGCAAGGGATATGACTTCAACTGTAACCTGCGAACAAGGAAATGAACTGGTGAATTGGCGTCGGAGGGATGTCTGGCGTGGTCACTCCGATGCTTAAGTCAGCAGGTGAAGATGAAGAATAAGGACAATATATGTGAGAATATATGTGAATACTCGAAGATACAAAATTCCCGAATCATTTAAATGAGATGCATACTTGCTATTTATATGAGAAAATCTCATGATTACCTTGTTTTCAGTGTCTGTCTGCTAATTATAGTAAGATAGATGTCCATACCCTGCTTCTGATAACTTCTTTGACACGCCAAACCCTTGTAGTTCTGACAGTAATGATTGTCAAGAACAAGGTAACGTATACTGATGCATTCGAGTAAGGTGCGTTTCTTGATGTAACCCGGGTAAAAAGTTCTCGGGAGCTTGCATGAGAGCCCGAGCGTATGGTAGCTCGGGAAGAAGATGTCCTAGGCACTCATCTGCTCGGTTACTGACGAAACCATCCTGGATATTGATTCTGATTTGGGTTACCCAATTTATATCACGAGTCATCCATGACATGAGTTCTTATGGAGGTATCATAGATTATACTCTTTAGGCTTTTATGAAAATAGATTAGAGTAGACATTATTGTAGAATTACTGAATCACGACTACTTAGTACATGAAGTACAGGAAATGACAAATTGGCAATGTGTCCTACGGGCTACTTAGTACAGGAAGTACAGGAAATGACAAATGACAAATGTGCCCGTAGGACACATTGCCAATTATATATATATATATATATATATATATATATATATATATATATATTTATTTATTTATCGAACTCAGGACTTCTAAGATAAATCCATAGATTCTTAGCTACGTTTGGTTGGAAGGATAGGATAAACTAATGATTAGTATATAAATGATAAAGAAAATGATTGTGGTAGGATTGTAATATATGATGTAAAATAATATTATGTTTGGTAAGATTTTTAAGTGTAGGATAATTTTGAATTTTTTGATGAAAAGACAAAATTATCCTTCCTCTTCTCGGCGGCGGCGGCGGCCGGCCGGCCGGAAACGTCCGAGGGGGGCGGCGGTCGGAAATTTCGGCCAGCGCCGAAATGGTCGGCGCCGGCACCGACGGTCGGTCGTCGGTCGGCGGCGGTCGGCCCGCGGTGGTCGTGGCGGCGGCGGCGGTTGGTGGCGGGAAGTGGTGGTGAGTTTGAATTTAGGAGAAGGGTAAAATTAAAAAAATAGGATGGATTAAGAGTAGGATAAATAATCCTAGGAGGTGATGAGGTAATATTTTAACATATCTAATATAACCTAATCATTCATAGGAGGGATTGACTTGGTTAAATAATCACGCGTACCAAACGCCGGATAAAGTGAGATAAAATAATCTATCCCACTTTATCATTCGAACCAAACGCTCCCTTAGAGTGTAACCATCAATTGAGTGTAATAATAAATCTATATTAACCATAATAAATCCCAATCATTACATAAAAGGAGAGCCCATATTTATAAAATTGTCTAATTAAATCCTATAAAGAAAATATACCATGTTTCCCTTAAATCGGAATTGCCTTTCGAAAACCAAACCAAAATCATTTCGATTCCCAACTCGAATCGAAAATGGAAGCAAAAACTTTTGGTTTATGATTGTTAACATAAAAGTAAAAAATTCAGTCTGATTTCTAATTTGAAATTAAACTACTTCATATAAATCAAAAATCAAAAATAAAAATCAAATCACCTCTTAAATGGTACACGAAAATCAATCCACATTCATGTGTTTGACACAAATAACTTAAATTTCAATTCCATAAAAAAATTAAAACAGAATTACTAAGATGTGAAATCGAAATTCCCTTTTCCTTATTGCAAAAGTAACACGTTGAGAAAATTGTCAAATAATATATAATATATAGATCAGTACTCATTAACAAATATTCTAAAGTTGTTTTCTAATCTTTAAAATAATGAATCTTATTATATTATCTTTCTTGTTGACATCAGTATATTCCAAGTAATGACAACGAATATTAAAAATAAATACGATGGGATGGAGACCAATGTATATTCTACGTATTCTCAAATGATGTGCAGTCATCTGTTGAAATCAGTATATATGACTGCCTTTTCTTTTTCTTTTTTTCAAATATACGAAGCACAATAAAATTAATATAAATTACATTGGAAAGGGAATATAATAGTGAATAATTAACATATTAAATTTTCTATAGGGATAAATAGTTTCTGGAATGAAAAATAACTTTTCTGATTTATGCACAGGTGTGTTAAAATCGAACCCGACCCTTCAACCCGAAAAAATCATGTTTGGATTTGGTGTTTTCGGGTTCAGGTCAGGTCGGATTGGACCCGATATCTATCCCGGAAAAATAATAGGGTTCGGGTCAGGTCGGGTTGACCCGAAAGTTTTAATTTTTTAAAAATATACATATAATTAATAAATATTGTCTAGATTTTATATATTGTATGTTTAAAAAAATATTTATCGTATATTTATATCATAAATTTTCATAATTTAATATTTATTTTATACATTTTTTATTTTTTAAAAAAAAATTATTGATTCAGTAAATATATTTTAGTTTTCTACAATTAGACTTTCAAATATAAATCATATATAAGGAAAAGTTTGGTTTTGGTACAATAATTTTGACTTGTTTATCTTTTAATCATATTTTTTTGGAATGTTAACGTACCATCGAAAAATGCTGATGATGTATTGTTAAAAAAGGCCGACGTGTCCGGTGCCGTGTATACAATCGGAAAAAATTTCTGAAAATTGAAAGAATTACCACACCAAAACCAAAGTTTGACTAATTAATGGAAAATACCCTAATTAAATGTAACACGTTAGGGGCCAAAAACAATATTTTCCAAAAAATTAATCCACTTATTAAAAGTGTGAGTTTTTTAATATTCGAATTTTATCAAAATATTAATGGTATTTTCCGAGTAATTAGGAGGAAAATTAAATACGTACCATAGTAAACCAATATATGATGTAATAATGCCTTAAAATCAGGGTATTAAAGTATATATTCCAATAAAAAAAAATTGATATTAAAAAAATCTAGAGATGGTATAAAAATTTTAAAAAAATATTTTACATTAAATATATTATGATATTAAGTTTCATAAATGTACCTAATATAATTTATTTTTGCCCCGTAAATAAAAAAACAATAATTTTGTCGATCTAAAATTTGAATCCCTAGCCCTCGTGCAATCCGACTTCCTTTAGGTGCACGGAAATGGAAATTAGCAAGAAAAGACATCATTCGACAAATTGAATATGTCCATATATGTAGCCAAATTACTAATTTAACCTGATATTTTCATCTATAAAACGCCTTCGATCACCAATTCCAGAGATGTAATATTTGCAAAGAGCTAAAAAAAATTTATCAATTGATCGACCATGGCATCAAATCCTTCTTCCTCCTATAGCGGCAAGCCTCGCACAGATTCACTTGTGAGCGATTTTCCAGATCGTTCAGCTACCGCTACTCCTCCAAACAATAATGGAGGTGCGGCATCTCGTGTGTGGGGAGGTAATGAAGCCACAACCAAAGGACCGTCTGCATCATCGACTCGAGGGCAGCACTCTTCAGGAGGTGCAGCACGTTTCCTTTGGTGAACTCATTACTAGAGTTCTAGCTAGCTGTAAATATGTAGACCATGTACAGCATATGATATATACCCTAGGTTGCTCTCAAGGCCTATATATATATATATATATATATATATATATATATATATATATGTATGTGTGTGTGTGTGTGTATGCTTGGATGATGAACCACCCGCGATCTCTGCGTGTTTGACCTTATTATGTATGTACATACATGAAACCTTATGTAAGGATGTATATATATGTTCTTGTTATTATGTATGTATTAAATGCATGTGAACTTTGATTAAGATCTTGAAATATGAAATACGATGGTGTGATTTGCAGTAGACCTTGTGTTATAGACTTAATTAGTGGATATTACGTTTAAGAAACCATAACCAAATTCGTCTTGTAAGTTGATTTGTTTTCTATTTTGTTCCTATAAATAATCAAAATTTGGTTCGTTCTATATTTAATCTAGAAATGAAACTATGTGGGAGTTCTTAATATTGAAAAGTTTTTGGAAAGATAACAAAATAGATTAGTAAATGATTTGACAACGGTTTCGAAAAATGATCACGTCGTTCCTGGTTCCGCTTACGATATAATCTTTATATCAAATAATTGATCATCAAAAACTTCGTGTTTATAAAAATAAGAAATAAAAAAATTTCGATAGTTCGAAAATAATAAATACAATTTGCCCATTTTTTGTTGTAACACATAAAATAGATTAAATTTAATTTCTTCCTAAATCTCCAATATTAACACGTGTTGATACACTGGTCGAGGAAGAAAATAACAATTTGAGGGTCCCCCTGTAAGGAGCGGGTGAACCGGTGAAGTTGGTCGTCCCGACCAAATTTGGAGATTCCACTCCACGTGGGGCATCAATACTATTATCCTAGTCAGATTCTCCCTATTGCCAGGTTAGCATTTTTATATATTTCCTAACTCATTGTGTGACAAGTGGGCCTGTTAGAATCATTTGATGTAGACTGTCGACAAGAAATCATCGAGTCGTTCCACATTTATGATAGTTTATTGATTTTATTTTGTCATATTCGTGATTTTTTTTTCTTAGCAGGAACACTGGATGTAATCAAAATTTTATAAAGGTTCGTCTTCTTGCTGATATGAGTGGAAGTTGTGCTATCGATATGCATGGATGAACAAAAGTTAGATGATGGTGGAGATATTTTCGGCGTAGTTCCTCCGATACTTAAGTCAACATTGAAACATAATTTAATTGTGCAATAAGAGCATTGCTAAATTAAGTGATAACAATAATGAGTGAATGAATAAAATCATGAGAATGTATGATATTTTTAAAATTCAGATGAGTTGGATAACTTGTAGAAAAAAAACTCTAGTAAGAAAAGTCCTTAGAATATGAGATTGTTACAATATCTATATTAATATGGTATTATTTGTTGTACATTATAAATTTTGAATGTATTATATCATTGGCATTTATTCTTATCATACAAGATTGATCCAGGTGTTTTACGTTTATGAGACTTTATTCGTACTTATTGTTGTATTCTTTTGGGCTCGGCTTGGATGTCAATGCTATTATATCAGCTGTTCGGGCCTTTCTTGTGAGAAAAAGTGACTCATATAAGAAAAGAATATTGTCTCTGTTTCCTACAAATTTTGACAAAAATATGCATACGCCGCCAAAACTTTAGAAAATTGAGACGTGCATGCATATCTTTTATTGACAATAAGACACTCGCAATCACTCATTGTTGGTATGAGATGCCTATAAATACCGTTGATTGATGTCCTTAAGCACAAACCTCATAAAAAAAATACACCATCTACAGAGAGTAATGTTGGATTGCTTAGAAGACTACAATCGGAGGAAAACAGAAAATTTACATTATTCGATGGTCCGGGGTAATGCTCGATCAACTTCTGCATATTGTTTATTATGTGTTGAAACATGAATATTTTGAGAAAAGTTCTAACATTTCTTTCTTGTGAGATCTTTCCCGAGCTGAGATTAGTTCAGCTTCGGTGTGAGGTTTTGGCTCTTAATATATTTTAATTGTATCAAACATAAGTCCATTATTTTTTAAAATGGGCTGGGATATTCCGATTCGGGCTGTGTTTGGATCGTTTTAACTATACAGGATATCAGTAGTATCTCTTTCTTTTTAGTCTAAAAGAAATATGAAATTTAGACTAAGTATTTGAATCGATTTGTGCTCGACCCGAGCATATTGCATTAATGCTAGGCTTGTGCTTCTTTGAAATTTGTGTTAATTCATGCTGCATCTGAATAGTAGAAATGGACGATAAAGATCCCGATCTATGTGCTTTTTTCTCGACCGTTGATAAAATATAGATGACTTAGATTTCCCGATGGTTCATTTCCCTAGCCGTCAACTTGGCTTCTCGCCCAAACTTGGGCCTTCAGATTGCTTCCAATCGTGTGGCATGATCATCCGAACTCCCCTATTAATGTGCGGTCATTTCCTGTCATTTTCATTTTTTCCCTTTTCATGTTGTTACTCTGCCGATCTGAAAAGTCATTCTCGACAAAAGAAATTCTTTGCTTGGTTCATACCCTTTGTTCTATACATCTTTCAGTAAGTTACTTTTCATTTTTTTTTTTAAATGTCTAGTCTCGACACTAGGTTAGTTAGTGAGGTAGTCGAATACATAGATGCTCTCTCCTTTTGTCTGAACTCCTCGAGCTCTGAGCAGGACACACCTCGGTTCGGAGGCTTAAGAAATTAGGGCTAAGGAATGAGGGCAGTCAGGCTTCCTTAGTATGAGGTGTGTGGATATTATTTAGATCTTGAGAGGGGGATGAAATTAGAGATAAGTAGGGCATGTCAGTTGTTTCAACTTGCATATGCCCGACATAGATGATAGGGCACATAATCCTCCTAAGTGTTTCCGCACACTTTATACTGACTAGCTAGACATAGCTCTTAAGTTCCTCGTGTCCCGTCTTATCCAAAAGATGTGCAAATACTACCGTGTGTGTCCGAGCCAGTTGTCTCCGAACTCCTATTCTACTCTTCTCTCCTTAAGGCTTACTTTTAAGTACTTTAGGATTTCTGTTAGTATAGCTCTCCTTTTTAAAATTTGCAAGTATTAAGAGAGTCGTTCAAGGTCGATTCTATACAAACACCCTAACAAAGTACCAGCGTTTTTGGGGGGAAACCACACTTCCCACAAAGGAATGAAGGATGGCCGAACAAGTTCTTTTTTTCGATCTCTCAAGCCCTAGGTAAACAAGATGGATTGGGCCAAAAATTTGAATGATCGGACATCTCCAGCTCTAGACCCTATTCCTTCTAAGTTCTCTTCCCAAATTTCTGGTCACCATTTCAATCCACATTCATATGTTTGAGTACACAAATAACTAAAATTCCAACGCCATAAAAATACTAAAACAGAATTACTAAGATATGAAATCGAAATTCCCTTTTCCTTATTGCAAAAGTAACATTTTGAGAAAATGGTCAGATAATATATAATATATAGATCAGTACTCATTAACAAAATTTCTAAAGTTGTTTTCTGATATTTAAAATATTGAATCTTATTATATTATCTTTTTTGTTGATATCAGAATATTCCAAGTAATGACAACGAATATTAAAAAGAAACACAATGGGAGGGAGACCATTAATGTATATTCTACGTTTTCTCAAATAATGTACAATCATCTGTTGAAATCAGTATATATGACTGCCTTTTCGTTTTATTTATTTTTTCAAATATGTGAAGCACAACAAAATTAATATAAAGTACATTGGAAAGGTAATATAATAGCTAATAATTAACAAATTAAATTTTCTGTCGGGATAAATAGCTTTCCTGAAATGAAAAAAATAAACCCATTACCCAGTGCATGTCTGTGTGCGGCGGCGCCGATGTATATAATTAATCTTGTGTAAGTGTATATATATATACATGTGCTTGTTACTCTGTATTCAATATATTGGATTCGTGTATATATATTTTCTGATCAAGTGCTTACCACTACTCTCGTGTATACTACTCTCTCTACTCTCGTGTATATATATTTTCTGATCAAGTGCTTACCACTAGGTCAAAAGCTATAATTAATTGTTATCCAATGCGCGATTTAATTTTCTTATAGTTGTGACAGTGTGTATTTACTTGGGTTCTAATTATTCAGGTAGTTAGGCACGTGAATCCGGGGAGGTGTGTGTCTAGCTATCTGATGGTGTTGTCTGATATCTCTTAAATATTAGTCTTATCTTTTCTCTATCGTTGGCCCTTTCCTCATCAGAGATAGTATTGTCAGTTAAGATCTGACGCCACTCTTTTATGGCTCACATAGCCAAACATATCATGCGGCGCAATATCAACAGCTTTACGCACGAGAATTTCCTAGAAGGTCACCCATATAAAGCGTTTCATTATATTACATTATTACTGATTCATAAAAACATATATAGGACTTAAATAAAATTATATAATATTTTAACCTCCATATAAAAGTAGCGTATGTTCCGTATACATGGAGAAGAAGTGAAACGGCAATTTTATGGGAAATTTTCCACTATTTGGTTTGCGGTTTTGTTCAATTTCATATGAATTATTCATAAATAGAACAAGCGTAAACAAAAAACATATCTCCCTCTAAACAAAACCATGGGTCTTGTATTTTTCTTTGTGGTAATTGAAAACTAAAATTATATTTACAAGAGCTTGTTTTAACCGTTTTAACTTCTAGTCAATGAAATGTTTGAAAATTATATGTAGAAACGGAAAAGTATTTAAAATAAACTCTTGCAAACACAGTATTAGACAAAGATAAGTAAATCATATTGGGCCTAAGAAAAGCCCAACAAAGTTATGGAATGACAACAAAAATATATTAATATATGATTTGACAACGGTTTCAAAAATGATCACATCTTTAATATTTGCGATTTTATTCAAGTATTAAAGCTCGGGTCCGTGCAAGCGGGAAATGGGAAACAAAACTACCAAGAGTTAGTCTCACGTGAGACCGTCTCACGGATCTTAATCCGTGAGACGGGTCAACCCTACTCATATTCACAATAAAAAGTAATACTCTTAGCATAAAAAGTAATACTTTTTCATGGATGACCCAAATAAGAGATCCATCTCACAAATACAACCCGTGAGACCGTCTCATACAAGTTTTTACCAACTACCAAATGATGGTCGGTGCATCTTTGATAATTTGTTTTGATCAAAGTCAATCCCAAACTTATTTAATCAGTCTCATTATTTCTAATTTGTGCAATTTATCCAGCAGTTTTATCACATGTGAAGACAAATAGCAAAGTTTTGTGCAATTTAACACGTTAGGTTTATCCAGCAGTTTTATCACATGTCTTCATTTATATGTGATATAAACCTAACGTGCAATCTAATAACGTGTTAAACCGAGCAAAACTACCAAATGATCGAATGTCACTTCGGATTTAACTAACGAGCCAAGTCGGGATTTACATCGTTTATATTAGAAATCAGGTTTTTATTTGTTTATGATAAAAAAATGGTGCCATTAAAATGTAAATAAATAAAAAATCAAAATCAAATCTTGCACCTCTTTTATGGTATAATAACATTATAACAACAGGAAACCAATCCACATTTATATCTTTAAGTACACAAATAACTAAAATTCCAATGGCATAAAAAACTAAACAAGAATTACATAGATATAGTAATGGGAATGGGGCAGCTGGTCCCCGCTTTTTCAGGTTCGGAGCAATCTCTGAACCCAAACCTGCGGAGATCAAATCTCCATTCACATTCCATCCTCATTTGAAAGAGCTATTGTTAATATTTAAAACAATTTAATATTATTATTATTATTAGTATTCTTAATTTCAAGATTATTTAATAATAGTATTATTAATATTTTATAAAAAAATAATATGATTATATTAGTAATAATAATAATAAGGTTATTATTATTAATAAGGTCATACCATCTCGAACTATTTGGGATTTTAAAAAATCTTCAAACCCGAACTCGAAAAAATTGGAGATCCCATCCTCGTTTTGCATTTTCTCCGCGAGGCTCTGAACCCGTAGGGGAAATTGCATCCCTACATAGATATGAAATCGAATTTTTTTTTTCTTTTTATGATGTGAAAACTTACCGCCGCCACCTCTTAAGATTAGAAATGTGGTTAAAGGGGTAAATAAAAACTTATAAAATGTTTTGCTTCTAAAATAGTTCGTTCTTGAAATGTTCAAAAATGAATGGACTATCGAGAAATTATATCGAGTTCAGTTTTAAATCGAGTGGAAGAAACTCAACATAACCCTCGAAATATCGATTAAACCTTTTGTGAATGATTTGAAGAGAATTCAAGTTGAAATAATAAAAACCGTTTGGTTGAAGTATTTTATAAAACACGTTGTATTAAATATTTTGGTATTTGAAAGAGCACATAAAATGCTTCAACGATGCCTATCTAAACAAATAATTAAACATGATAAAATAAAGATGCAAAATTTTTGTTTATAGATGTTCGTAGATTAACAACTCTTACGTCACACATTATCTTCCGCTTCTGAAGTGTCACGCCCCGAGACCGGGGTTAGTCGACACCGGCGCTATTCAGTAATCACATAATTGCTAACAACAAGCTTCATAGTACAGTATAAACTAAAACCAGTTTATATCATAAATGCCATAAAAATTGAATCGTCTTTACAATAGTAACTCTGAAAACGATAAAAATCTGCGGAAGCGTTTACAACTTGAATTAAAACTCACAAGAACGTATTTTTAATTAAAATTATTCATGTGTCCACTATCAGTCCAATTCTTCTTTCTCTATTTCTTCTTCTGATTTATCTGGGGAGAGTAGAGTAAGGGGTGAGTATTTTGGGAAATACTCAGCAAGTGGGGGCCGTTCGAGCACAACATAACAAAATGCATAAAAAATTCGAAACACACACCTTTCATAACATGACTCATACCACGTGCACATCATTAACCAGATACTGAGATTCATCTACTTTCAATGGTTTACTGATATCAGTCCCTAATTTTCACTCCTCTAAGAGGGCGAGGCCATATAGCGGTTATGTCCCCCACCGCGTAAGGGTACGTCATGGTTGGGATTCATACCCATATCGAGTTGAATTCTCACAGTGTGAAAACATTTACTCATGAAAAAATCGTAACCATAAGGGGTAGAAAAATGATTGTACTCGACCGAATTTTTAACAAAAACGAAAATACATGCACCGAAAATTCAACAATTTAAAACAAGCCCACTTACCTTAATCCTTGAAGAAAAACACGAAGAATTCGAAAATCATAGAAGAATCATGCAACCGACTCTTCGAAAACGCAACAGCACATCGCAGGGAAAATCAGCCGTCTTGAAAAGTTCTTTGCGCCTTATTGAACCGTTGGATCGAGCTCAAAATTTCACAGTACGTTCAAAAATTTGTCAAATAAATTATGAACAGTGGAGATCGGGTTTGGAAGTGGGTTTAAGCTATTTATTGATGAAAAATCGTAGGTATACTGTTTCCCGGCTAGAATCGGAGCAGTTTTCTTGAGAAGACTATAAACGAAAAACTAACCGTTGGATTCGGCCTACATTTGGATATGTTATTCAAAACATATAGAAACACATTCTGAACGGTGGAGATCGGATTCAAAATACCCGATCGAGATAAATAAATTTCTGAACTTGGATAGAATTTTGATGACTCGTGCATAATTTTGGAGAGGAATTTCGAAAATTGGAGAGCAAAACTCGAAAATTGTGGTGTAAATTCTGAATGATAGCTTCTCGTAGGGGGTGGATGTGATCCAGATCATGTATTATCTCCTCGTTTAAACTCTGAATTAAATCTTGAATCTAAGATACATTATTATCTCTTATCTATCTCATCATCTTTACCCAAATATCAATATTATTTCAAATCTTAGATCTTTATCTAGTATAAATATCATATCAAATCTTATATCTCTATCTGTATAATCTTTTCAACTTTAAATTTATATCTCAAAAATTTACCTGCTTATATCCAAAAATTTCTTATTTAATTTCTTAGATCATGATCTATTTATTTATCTCAAATTCAAAATATATACACAATATTATCTTAAATTTCGAGCTCCAAAAATATTTTACACGATATAGTTATCCACTAATTTTAAATAATCTTGCAAATCTTACATCTTATAATGATATAGATACCCGAAGATTGCGCAAATCCTAGTACCATTAAATTACAAAATATTATCACGATTATGCAAAAATCTTGGATTTTACATGAATAAATCAATTAGAAGACTTTGATTGTTACAACTCCTGGTACAAATCAAATTCCACTTAGGAGTTATATCTTGTATAATCGAAACTCGTAGAATACTCTCGATTGTAGGTTACGACTTTTCAATCCGCATAATACTTAACGTTTCTTTATATCAAGACTACAACCACAATCTTTAACGTCTTTGTGTAAAGCTTATCATACAATGGTTTTTTCTTCTTGTGATGATATAGCTGGTTCAAACTCGAGCATTGTTATATCTTCTTTACAGGATTCTGGAGATGTGATAATGAGGAGATAAACGAATCTTGTTGATGGGAGAATCCAATGGGTTCAACTACTTGAATTCAAGGGCAATATAGATGAGGTAAGAATATTTGTCAATGCAATGGCTATGAGGTATGATTTGATTCCTTATCTTAATTCTAGGTGGTTTTGTTTTCAAGAGACTGGAGAACAAGTTGCAAATTTGGTGGTTAAAATACCAGATGTAAATTTATTCTTATTCTTATATTGTTATGAATTTGAGAGTATTGATAAATTGCATGTACCTATGATAATTTTGATTTCTCAATAGTTATTAAGTTGGTGAGATTTGTTTGCTACAAGAGTTTATATGCTTTATACTTGAATTTTGTGATGTGTTAAATTATTGTATGGATAGTATATTTAGTGTGTCCTATTTGCATGAATATTGTTTGTTGGGTGATGGTTTTGAGAGGTGCGTGGCTGAATATGATAATTTCTTTGTTCATCGTGAATATATTTCTTTGTTCATGGTGAATATATATTTAAAGGAATAAATTTTTCATTCTATTTTCATTACATGAATTGCGTGATAGTGAGGCAGATTACTATGATTTTATCATTGATATAATGCATGATTTTATGTGCTAATTACATATGAAGCGAAATGTTGAGTGGCTTAGTGAAACATGCATCGCATATAGGAAAATGACGTTTAGTCTAGATCCTTATATCGTGCATAAACTGCCTCTTATTCCTAGTGAGAAAATGTCTTACATTTGTATGGAAATTTTTGTGTTGTTAACTAGGTTTAAGAATGAAGAAATTTGATTTTCATAATGTTTAATGAGATTTTATTATTTTCATTTAGTGTCGTTTGTTATTTGATGTATGGTGAAGTTTATGAGAATATAGAATTGCGTGATAGTGAGGCATATTACTATGATTTTATCATTGATATAATGCATGATTTTATGTGCTAATTACATATGAAGCGAAATGTTGAGTGGCTTAGTGAAACATGCATCGCATATAGGAAAATGACGTTTAGTCTAGATCCTTATATCGTGCATAAACTGCCTCTTATTCCTAGTGAGAAAATGTCTTACATTTGTATGGAAATTTTTGTGTTGTTAACTAGGTTTAAGAATGAAGAAATTTGACTTTCATAATGTTTAATGAGATTTTATTATTTTCATTTAGTGTCGTTTGTTATTTGATGTATGGTGAAGTTTATGATTACATGGTGAAGACAACCATGAAGTTAGGGATCCAAGCGGTGATAAAGCATGTGGACGGCAGCGCCAATAAACTAGATTTGAAAGGTAAACATGTTGATAATATAATTTTTTTTATTATTAACTTGCTTCGTTTTTTTTTTTTTTTTGCAGGGAGCCAGATTTGAGGACAAATATTTTTGAAAGAAGGGGAGTATGATATGAATTTAACCGGACATGGCGTTCTTAATCTTGGGAGGAGATACATACATGTATGTTGTCTTGATCATACAAGGAAACCCTAGATTATGAAATTTAATGTATTTTTATATATAAACAAAAGTTGTAACTTTTAGATAGACAATTATTGAATATTTTATCAAATTTTTTAGTTTTCTCTCAAGATTTTCAAAGCTATGCTTTGTACACACAAAAATCAAACTTATCAAATATTTATTCTTTGTGGCGTTTGTTGATTGTTCTTCACTCAGATTCTCAAATACGAGTTCTTTGAAAGTTCATTTGAGATCAGTTGTTTAACTCCGTAAATATTTGTTGCTAAGTTTTTCGTAGCTTAAAGGTGAATATTACAAACTTTTACTTGTTTCAAAAAGATCAAGACAAGCCAACGTTCTTTATTTCATCGAATCAAGAGCGTGACTCTATTTTTTAGCGCATTTGCTTTTCGTATTTGAAGAATCGCATCAGTAAAGGTAAGAGTACTCTTGGAAACATAGTTATTAATGATGTATTATTTGTTGAAAATATATGTTATAATTTAATTAGTATCGGTCAAGCCTGTGATAATGATTACTCAGTTGAATTTAATAAGAACATATGTTTGATTAAGGACAGTTATAATCAAATCTTGTTAACTAGAATTAGAAATGGTAATACATACACAACTTTTTTTGCCGCTATTAATAATGATAAACAGTGGTTATTGTATAAAATACTGAATCATCTCAATTTTAAATCAACTAAAAATCACTACAAGAAAAAACCCCTACAACAACCAACCTACGACAACAGTTTTTCACTAAAACCGTTGTCGTATACTTTTAACAACGGTTTTAGTGAACATCGTTGTCGTAGATGCATTTTTTTAAGCAAAAGACAACGATTTTTAGAAAATTGTTGACTTTTTGGGAGGTCAAAGACAACGGTTCTATAAACCGTTGTCTATTAGCGTGTTTTTTTGGACAATCGACAACGGTTTTATATAGCGACGGATTTCAGCGAAACCGTCACAATTTTTAAATTAGCGACGAATTTCAGCAAAACCGTCGCAATTTTTAAAATAGCGACGGTTTCCAGCAAAATCGTCGCAATTTTTAAAGTAGCGATGGTTTAATAGTAGCGACGATTTTTGCTTAATCGTCGCTAATATCCACATTTTTTGCTTAAATGTCGCTAATTGTGACGGATTAATAAACAACCGTGGCTAATAGCAACGGTTTCTGTTTAACCGTCGCTATATCAATTTATCATTGCAAATTGTCTATAAATATCCAAATTTTCGGTCCATTTTCCTCCACACCACTTCACAACACTTAAAATTTTTCTCTCTTAGACTAGACTATTTTAGTTTCGATTTAGGGTAAATTTTTTCGTTTCAATTTTTGGTAAATTTTTAAGTGTTAGTTAAGATCATAAATATTGTTAGCATAGTCTAACTGTAAGTTTTTTAGATTTATTAAATTATTAAAAGTAATTTTTATATTTTATTGAAAAACTTAGCGACAGACACGCTGGCAAACCGTCGTTAAAATTAGCGACGGTATAGTAAACCGTCGCTAATTAACGAATTTTTTTATCATGTCCGTCGCTAAATTTAGCGATGATTTTGATAAACTGTCGCAAATAGTAGCTATCACAACGGATTTTATCTGTTGTCGTTGAACGCACTTTCAACAACACCCTCAATTGCAACAGTTTTAGAACACTTAAGAAAATCCGTAGTCATTTAGCGTTTTTGGCGTAGTGAATCTGCGTAAATTGAACCTAGCGGATGGTTACCTAGCATTGAATTTGTTAAAAATCATGGTGTTTGGCATGTCAGTTAGGTAGGTAAACAAATTTGATCTAGCTTTAAGAATAAAAGTAGCAAACTGGTTAATAGAAAGTTAGAACTATTGTATATGGATTTATTTGGTCTTATAACTATAATCAATTTAGGAGGGATGAGATATACAATTATAATTATTGATTATTTTTCTTGATTTACTTGGGTTATATTTTTTTAGTGGTAAATATCATATTAATACTCAAGTGAATAAATTTCTTAGCATACTCTAATTGAAAAATTGCCATCAATGATCAGGATCAAAAGTGATCGAGGTACTGAGTTTGCTAACAAAACATTGGATGAGTATTTATCAGAACAGAGAATTCAACATGAGTACTCAACAGCAAGAACTCCTCAATAGAATGGAGTGGATGAACAAAGAAGCAGGACGCTGAAAAAAGATGCTAGGACAATACCGATCCACGATTAACAAAAGGCTGGTAAAACTCTATATGAGATATGGAATGAGAGTAAGCCTAACTTATCTTATTTTCTTGTTTTTTCACTGTAAATGTTAGAATCATAATAATGATAAATTTCATATTTCTACATTTGATGTCAAATTTATGTTGGCATATTCCTTGGTTATATAGCAGTCATTAAGGTTTTTCATGTATTTAATAAGAAAACTGTAAATATTGAACAAATTATTTGTGTTTTTTTTAAGAAACCGATCTGATTGAAGATAAAAATAACCTAATTAACTTGAGCAATAAGATGAAAGAAATTGGTTTAGCATATGACATCAAGATGAAATCAATGTCAATAAAAAGATTCATCTGTCATCTGAACCAGAAATTTCAAATCAGTCAGCTAGACAAAGAAACAAAGAACATGAGAACCAGACTGGTCTTAACCAAGCTGACTTGAACAGACTAATGATATACAAGCTTATTGAAACCAAGCTCATAGGAACTGAGCCGAGTCAAACCAAACTGATCTTAGTCCAAACAATGATAATAGCAATCCACTTGGACCAAATTATAAATGGAGTAAGACTCGTCATCGCTGGTGATCGGTAACCCTTCGGAACCTCTTAGAATTAGATGAAAGATGATTAATGAATTCTTGGATGCTAATTGTATTTCTAAATTAAAAACTTAAAAGATAGACAAATTTCTCTTAGACAACAGTTGGATAGATGTTATGTGATAAGAACTGAATCAGTTTGATAGAAAAAAAAACATGATATTTAGCTCTTAGACCTTTTCATCAATGAACTATATAGGTTTATAGAAATAAACAAAACGAGGATGGAATTGTGATTAAGAATAAAGCAAGATTAGTTCACAAACATTCAGGCAATAAGAAGATATGGACTTTGATGAAACTTTTGCATATGTAACCAGATTAAAAGCAATTAGAATTTTCTTGCTTTTGCTGCTTACAAAAACTTCAGAGTGTTTCAGATAGATGTGAAGATCATCTTTCTAAATGGCATACTTCAATAAGAAATGTATGTGGAACATTCTCCAGGTTTTTTATCATACTTTGCTTAATCATGTATTTAAATTAAATAAATCCTAGTATGGATTAAAACAAGCATCACCAGCTTGGAATGGCACTTAACCACAATGGATCATAGTTTCTCAATTGGTTCAGTTGATAAGCCATTATTTACATTTGTTAAAGATGGTCATATTTTATTAGACCAAATCTATAATGATGACATTATCTTTGTATCCATTAACTCAAAAATCAGCAAGAAGTTTGCTAAACTGGTGCAAAATGAATTCGAGTGAGCATTATGGGTGAACTGACTTTGTTTCTCGGATTGATTCAAGCAATCGGATACTGGAACTTTTGTCTATCAGACAAATTTCACCAAAAAATTATTATAGAAATTCGGAATGAAGTCATGCTCAGAAGCAGTAAACCCCATTAGCTCATCAGTTAAACTTGATAAAGATTAAGGAGAAATACTAGTCGAGGTGACATTTTATCGTGGTTTAATAGGTTCTCTTCTATACCTAACTACCAGTCGAGCTGATATCATGTTTGTAACATGTATGTGTGCTCGTTTTTAATCTGATCCAAAAAAACCTCATTATTAAGCTGCCAGGTGAGATCTTAAATTTATTAAAAGAACACAAAATGTTGAATTATAGTATGCTAAGGACTCGTTGTTCAATTTAATTGGATATTCAGATGCAGATTATAATATTGACAGGAAGAGCACTAACGGATCATGTCAGTTTCTTGTTGGCCGACTGATTTCTTGGTTTAGTAAAAAGCAAATATCAATTGTCATTTCAACTACAGAAGTTAAATACCTAGCTGCAGGGAGCTATTGTATCCAACTGTTGTGGATTCAACAACTGAAAGATTATGATATTGATGTCAAGGAGTCACCAATCTTCTGTGATAACACAAGTGCAATTGTTATCACATAAAATCTAGTTTTGCACAGTCGGACTAAGTATATTGATATTCGTCATCATTCCATCTGAGATAATGTGATAAATAAGAAAATTCGGTTGGAATATGTCTCAATTGAACAAGAAGCAACCGATGTCTTCACCAAACCGCTTAGAGGGAATAAGTTTTCTTATTTTAGAAATATTTATAAAAATTTTTAGGACTTATTGAATGCATGAATTTAGTGGGAATACAGAATCATGAAGCTCTACTGATAATACAATTTTCAGTTAGCCTTTGAATTTTACTAACTGAGAGTTAGCCTCACAATCTAGTTGATAAATAGTACCCTCAGTCTAACTAATCTGATCATTTAGTATTGACTTACTTAAATTTTCATCATTAATCATTAAGAGTGACTTGATTATTTCATTTAATTATTAAAAAACTTTAAAAATATGTACATTGTACTTACAATATTTTTTAAAACGTTCAAAAATTTCAATCGATAGCGTGACACGTGTCGTGCCTGTTTACCTATTCAAAAGTTGCGTATTTTAAATTCTTGAAATCCTTAAGATTTTTCAGTTTATATTTGCACTTCATAATCCGTACATACTCTTGTTCTTGTTCTCGAACCATTTACTTCATTTTCACTCAGAAAATTCTCTATTCTTTACCTTCGAGAACTAATTTCAGAAATGACAGCACCAACACTTCTTCCTACCACTAAAAAAAAAAAACGGGATTAGCGACGGTCAAAACCGTCGCTAAAACCGTCGCTAATCCCTAAGGCGACGGTTGTAACGACGGTCAGTCAACCCGTGACCTGATGCTGCGTCGCCATAAAAAAGTCACGGTTTAAAACTCCCGTCGTTATATAGCGACGGTTTTTATGAAGAACACCGTCTCTATATTTGCGACGGTTTTGAGAACCGTCGCGAATATAGCGACGGTATTTATATAAACACCGTCGCTACTTTAAGCGTCGGTTTTTTAATAAACCGTCGCTATATTAAGCGACGGTCCTAAAAAACCGCCGCTTGATAAAATTCGTATACAAAAACTACTGAATAGTTTGGGAACGAAATATCGTACCGAAAAATTTCTGTAAAAAAACTACTAAAAAATTTTCTGTTAAACAAAAACTTTAATACCTAATTTGAGCGAAGACATGTAGTTTTACGTAACGGATGATCGCACTGACGAAGAAATCTGTAAGGACCGTGTATCGTATTATCGTAATCCTGTGTGATTATCGGTAATTAATAAAATGGTCATGTGATTATGTATATGATGTATATTATGACAATGAATTGAGAAATGAATATTGTATATGAATTGACGTTGTAAGAGCTCGATTGGAAAGGCCGGACGCCAATATAGTACAAAAAGCAAGTAATTGTACAGAACATGTGGCGCCCGAGTGGTAGAAGATTACCGCCCGAGCGCCAAGGAAGAAAGGGCTAGTGTTCTCGGACAGAACACTCCGCGCCCGAGCGGTAATTTGTGACCGCTCGAGCGCGGTGCATTTGAGACTCGGGGGCAGAACTTCTCGCGCTCGGGCGCGAGAATTCTACCGCCCGAGCGCGGTAAACGGTGGATGATAAGAACGAGGTTTCCTCTTTCTTTCTTCATTTGATTTCAGCAGCTTCGAGAGAGAGACTCGAGAGATTTCAATTTTCTATCGTCCGAATCGACTTTGAAACGCCGTCCAAACGCGAAACAAATTATATATTTGTTATCTGCGCGTTGAGGGCTTCTGACTGAGGTAATTTTCTTCCAGTTCCATCAGCTTTAAATATCAAGGTGCTGGAATATTATGTATTTGAAGTTGAATTTCTGATATGTAGTAGAATAACCGACAATAAACTCGTAATCGAAGTCGGAATTGAATTATGATATGATTATGATTTGATATGAATTTTTGAAGTTTCAAATGATATTTGAAACTCATATTATTGATTTTGGAGTATGTTATTGATTGAAATGAATATGTAATTGATGTAGATAAAGTGTATCTTCAAGCTACATCAATTGGAACGAAGAATTGAGGTATGTTGCGACCGGGTAACATACGACAGGTATCTGTATTATATGATATATGATTGGATTGATTTGACTGGATTGGATTGGAATACGTGTCTATGTGCCTATTTGATGATTTGATGTGGCATACATGACATTGAGATTGGAGTATCGATGTATAAAATAAATGTTTTGTTAACACACATCATCTTATGCATACATCGATACATGACATGCACGTTGAGCTATGATCCTTGGATACCCTGATATGATTTGATTGGATTCCGGGGTTTGTGAACACAATCGCTATGCCGGTATTATATGACCCGTAAAGCATAGACAATTGTGGCCCCATATGATTGGATATGAGATGTGGGATTGACGACGCTTCGTCGACGTTGTCATATGTGTATTCCCATATCGGCCGGTGTGCCAGCTCGAGCATTGATTTGATTTGATAGCGATTCGATTGATTCTGACATGTGCTCAGTGGATGGGCATTTGACCCTATACCTCCACGACATACATGCATTGCATACCATATATCATTGTTTAGATATCTGTGGTATATATGATTGGTTGTTCCATACGGAGCTTTGCTCACCCCCAAGGGGGGCTGTTGTTGTCTTTGTGTGTGGACAATGGCAGGTACTCCAGGATATCAGGAGACCGGAGAGGGTACTTCTGGTGGGAGCCACAGCTTGGGCTGAGGGTTATATTTATGTCTTGTTCCCAGTATATATGTATACGTATCTATATACCGGGGCATGTCCCGAGGATATGAGAGGTTGTATGTGATTGGTTATGATTATGTGTGGGCGTGTTTATGTTTTGAATTTAGATACTATTTTTAGTATTTAAATATCAGAAGAGTTATTTTGGGCTCATTGTAAAGAAATTTTAAACTCGTTTTCCGCTGTGATTACTTAACCCCAATCAAATTGTGTTGTAATAACGATTAGGAGCTAAGGGCCCCACACTAGATGGTATCAGAGCATAGCTGGGAATGCTCTATTGAGTCTTGTGTACACTTGAATAGGCACAAATAAATTGTGCGTATGTGTTTGACTTATTTGTATTACTTGCTCTTATGTGATTTGATTTGAGTAAGTATCTGATGAGATTGATGATATGAGATGATGATATGAAATGATGAGATAATGAGATTGATATGAAATTGTGATATTCATCTTTTGATTTGTTGATGGATCACACAAATGAAACTGCTAGTAGCAGTACTGAGAGAATAGTTGGACAATTTGAAGGGTTGTCCATGGATGTGGTGATGGCTCGATTCCAGGATTTGAAACCACCGACGTTCTTTGGCACTGAGAGTGCTGAAAGAGCTGAGGCTTGGTTGAAGGATATCGAGCACTTGTTTAATATTGTTGAGTATTCCAAGGCTCGGAGACTGAAACTTGCTTTGTATCAGCTGAAAGACCGAGCTAAATCTTGGTGGGAAGCCGCTGAGATTGGATTGAAAGAGGTAGGGACTGAAGTCACATGGGATGTCTTCAAGGCCCAATTTTTGGAGCAGTATTCCCCTCCTTCTTATTATACTGCTCAGGAGAATGAATTCAATAATCTGCAGCAGGGAACGATGACTGTTGCAGAGTATGCTTCGAAATTTTCTACTTTACTGAAGTATGCACCTCACGTAGCTGGAAATGCGAGGGCAAAATATAACAGGTTTGTAAATGGTTTACATCCTACTTTGTATACCTATGTTGTTTCTGGATTGCCTACCAGCTACGCAGAGGCAGTTGAACGAGCTAAGGCAGCCGAAGCTGGATTAAGGCGAGGAGGTCCACAGTATACTCCTCCACCTTAAGTGTCAGCTTAGCAGCCTTCCCTGCGACTCAGAAGCACGAAAGATTATTTTGTCTGAAAAAGTTGTGCATAATTGTGTATTGATATATGAGGATAATGTGGTATTTCTGAATTTGATTGTCCTCCCAATGCACGACTTTGATTGTATTGTTGGCATTGACGACAAATCGAGCTACTGTGGATGGTTGTCATGGAGTGGTTCGATTTCGACCGATTGATGGATCCAAGTGGAATTCTTATGGCAAGGGTTCCCAAGCCAAAATTCCATTGGTATCTTCCATGGAAATGTCTCGATTGTTGACTAGCGGAGATGAGGGTTATCTTATCTACGCTATTGATATTTCGAAGAAGGAGTCTTCTTTATCTGAGATTCCTGTTGCGAAAGAGTTTCCGGATGTATTTCCCGATGAGATTCCTGATTTTCCTCCTCATCGAGAAGTTGAATTTAGTATTGATCTTGTGCCGGGGACTGCTCCCATATCTAAAGCTCCTTATCGCATGGCACCCCTGGAACTGAAAGAATTGAAAGAACAATTACAGGATCTTCTCGATAAGGGATATATTCGACCGAGTGTATCACCTTGGGGAGCTCCAGTTTTATTTGTTCGAAAGAAAGATGGTACGATGCGAATGTGTATCGACTATAGACAGCTGAATCGGGCTACTGTGAAAAACAAGTACCCACTTCCTCGTATTGATGATTTGTTTGATCAGCTTCAAGGTACTTCTGTATACTCGAAGATTGATCTTCGTTCTGGGTATCATCAAGTACGTGTTCGAGACGAAGATGTACCCAAAACTGCTTTTCGTACGAAGTATGGCCATTATGAATTTCTGGTTATGCCTTTTGGTCTTACGAATGCTCCTGCTATCTTTATGGACTTAATGAATCGGGTCTTTCGAGATTATCTAGACCGATTCGTTATTGTATTTATTGATGATATTCTTGTGTATTCGAAATCGAAAAAGGAGCATGCTGAACATCTGAGACTGGTACTTCAAACTCTTCGTACTAGTCATTTGTATGCCAAATTGTCCAAATGCGAATTCTGGATGGACAAAATGGTGTTTCTGGGCCACGTCATCTCGAGACATGGCATATCTGTTGATCCTTCGAAGGTCGAAGCTGTATTGAATTGGCCAAGACCTACGAATGTTCCTGAGATCCGAAGCTTCATGGGTTTAGCTGGATATTATCGTCGTTTTATTGAAGGGTTTTCGAAAATAGCTAAACCTATTACTCAACTGACACAGAAGAATCAGCGATTCATTTGGTCAGATGAATGTGAAGCTAGTTTTCTTGAATTGAAGACGAGATTGACCACTGCACCTGTGCTTACTATTCTCTCAGGTACCGGAGGATTTGTGGTTTGTACAGATGCGTCTGGTAAGGGTTTGGGCTGTGTTCTGATGCAACATGGCAAAGTGGTTGCTTATGCGTCTCGTCAATTGAAATCTCATGAAACACGTTATCCTGTTCATGATTTCGAATTGGCCGCCATTGTGTTCGCTTTGAAGATTTGGCGCCATTATTTGTACGGAGAAAATTTTGTTATTTATTCGGACCATAAAAGTCTGAAATATCTCTTTTCTCAATCTGATTTGAATATGAGGCAACGCAGGTGGATGGATCTCCTGAAAGATTTTGATTGTGAGATTCAATATCACCCTGGATCGGTAAATGTTACTGCGGATGCCCTGAGCCGTAAAGTTTATGATTCTGTTTTAGCTTCTGTCAATGTCGCCAAGGTACATGAGGATATTTGTACTTCTGGTTGGACTTTTCACTCGAATTGGAATTCTGTCACTGTCTCAGCATTGCAAATTGAGCCGAACTTGATATCGAAGATTCGAAAGGCCCAACGAAGCGATGCTCAGATCCAGAAGTCGAAAGAACTTGTATCTGCAGGACATCAGTCTGGATTTCAGATTTCTTCTGATGGTTCTTTACGACTTAACGGTCGGCTGGTAGTTCCTGATAACTCTGATTTGAGATCTACCCTTCTTCGAGAAGCACACTGTAGCAAATACAGTATTCACCCTGGAGGTCGGAAGATGTATTTGACTTTGAGACCTCAATTCTGGTAGAGACGTATGAAGAAGGACATTGCTGAGTTTATTTCGAAATGTCTTGTCTGCCAGCAAGTGAAAGCCGAGAGAATGAAACCTGGAGGTTTACTCCATAGTCTCGAAATCCCAAAATGGAATTGGGAGCATATTGCTATGGATTTTGTGACTCATTTACCTCGTTCGCCCAAGGGCTGTGATGCTATTTGGGTGATTATTGATCGGCTTTCGAAATCTGCGCATTTTATTCCGTATGAACGGACTTATCCCTATAAGAGAATAGCCCGTTTATACATTGAGAATGTTGTGAGACTGCACGGTGTGCCAGTCTCAATTGTATCTGATCGTGATCCCAGATTTGCTTCTAAATACTGGGGTAGTTTTCAGGAAGCGATGGGTACGCGTTTGGCTATGAGTACTGCTTTTCATCCTCAAACTGATGGCCAGACTGAGCGTACGATTCAGACTTTAGAAGATATGTTGCGTGCTGTTGTGATGGACTTCAGAATGGGATGGCAAGATGCCTTACCATTGGTTGAATTTTCATATAATAATAGCTTTCAGACGAGTATCGGTATGGCACCGTTTGAAGCTTTATATGGGAGACGATGTAGATCACCGTTATTCTGGGATGAGATTGGTGAGAGACAGTTGACTGGACCTGAAATGATACAGGAAATGAACGATAAGGTTCAGTTGATTCGGCAGCGGATGAAAGCTGCTCAGGATCGTCAAACGAGTTATGCGAATAAACGAAGACGACCCTTGGAATTCCATAAAGGTGACAGAGTGTTTTTGAAAATATCTCCCTTTAGAGGCACTGTTCGATTCGGCATGCGAGGGAAGTTATCTCCTCGTTATGTTGGGCCATACGAGATTCTGGATCGAGTTGGTGATCTTGCTTATCGACTGGCATTGCCACCAGCTTTATCTGCCATTCACGATGTATTTCATGTTTCTATGCTGAGGAAATATGAACCAGATCCATCACATGTACTTGCACCTGATGAGGTGGAACTCGATCCTTCTCTTTCCTATATCGAACAACCTGTTCGTATTATGGATCGAAAGGAAAAGATATTAAGAAATAAATCGATCCCTTTGGTACGAGTGCAATGGACACGACACGGAGTTGAAGAATCAACGTGGGAATTGGAGAGCAAGATGCGAGATTCGTATCCTCATTTGTTTGATTCTACGACATCTATTCCATTGTATTCTATGTATTCTGATCCGTATTCTGATTTTAGTTTTGATATGTATTATAACTGGTGACATATGTATGTTTGCCATGTTATGTATATAAGAATGTTTGAGATTTCGAGGACGAAATCTTTTAAGAGGGGGAGAAATGTAAGGACCGTGTATCGTATTATCGTAAATCCTGTGTGATTATCGGTAATTAATAAAATGGTCATGTGATTATGTATATGATGTATATTATGACAATGAATTGAGAAATGAATATTGTATATGAATTGACGTTGTAAGAGCTCGATTGGAAAGGCCGGACGCCAATATAGTACAAAAAGCAAGTAATTGTACAGAACATGTGGCGCCCGAGCGGTAGAAGATTACCGCCCGAGCGCCAAGGAAGAAAGGGCTAGTGTTCTCGGACAGAACACTCCGCGCCCGAGCGGTAATTTGTGACCGCTCGAGCGCGGTGCATTTGAGACTCGGGGGCAGAACTTCTCGCGCTCGGGCGCGAGAATTCTACCGCCCGAGCGCGGTAAACGGTGGATGATAAGAACGAGGTTTCCTCTTTCTTTCTTCATTTGATTTCAGCAGCTTCGAGAGAGAGACTCGAGAGATTTCAATTTTCTATCGTCCGAATCGACTTTGAAACGCCGTCCAAACGCGAAACAAATTATATATTTGTTATCTGCGCGTTGAGGGCTTCTGACTGAGGTAATTTTCTTCCAGTTCCATCAGCTTTAAATATCAAGGTGCTGGAATATTATGTATTTGAAGTTGAATTTCTGATATGTAGTAGAATAACCGACAATAAACTCGTAATCGAAGTCGGAATTGAATTATGATATGATTATGATTTGATATGAATTTTTGAAGTTTCAAATGATATTTGAAACTCATATTATTGATTTTGGAGTATGTTATTGATTGAAATGAATATGTAATTGATGTAGATAAAGTGTATCTTCAAGCTACATCAATTGGAACGAAGAATTGAGGTATGTTGCGACCGGGTAACATACGACAGGTATCTGTATTATATGATATATGATTGGATTGATTTGACTGGATTGGATTGGAATACGTGTCTATGTGCCTATTTGATTATTTGATGTGGCATACATGACATTGAGATTGGAGTATCGATGTATAAAATAAATGTTTTGTTAACACACATCATCTTATGCATACATCGATACATGACATGCACGTTGAGCTATGATCCTTGGATACCCTGATATGATTTGATTGGATTCCGGGGTTTGTGAACACAATCGCTATGCCGGTATTATATGACCCGTAAAGCATAGACAATTGTGGCCCCATATGATTGGATATGAGATGTGGGATTGACGACGCTTCGTCGACGTTGTCATATGTGTATTCCCATATCGGCCGGTGTGCCAGCTCGAGCATTGATTTGATTTGATAGCGATTCGATTGATTCTGACATGTGCTCAGTGGATGGGCATTTGACCCTATACCTCCACGACATACATGCATTGCATACCATATATCATTGTTTAGATATCTGTGGTATATATGATTGGTTGTTCCATACGGAGCTTTGCTCACCCCCAAGGGGGGCTGTTGTTGTCTTTGTGTGTGGACAATGGCAGGTACTCCAGGATATCAGGAGACCGGAGAGGGTACTTCTGGTGGGAGCCACAGCTTGGGCTGAGGGTTATATTTATGTCTTGTTCCCAGTATATATATATACGTATCTATATACCGGGGCATGTCCCGAGGATATGAGAGGTTGTATGTGATTGGTTATGATTATGTGTGGGCGTGTTTATGTTTTGAATTTAGATACTATTTTTAGTATTTAAATATCAGAAGAGTTATTTTGGGCTCATTGTAAAGAAATTTTAAACTCGTTTTCCGCTGTGATTACTTAACCCTAATCAAATTGTGTTGTAATAACGATTAGGAGCTAAGGGCCCCACAAAATCTACAAAATAAATACGAGAAAATGTTAGTACAAAACAAAAAAATCGAAACTTTGAAAAAATAGATAAAGTTTCGCTATTACCGTGAACAATCGTTAAGAAAATTTTCGCGAATCTTCGTATATATAGAATTATAGCGACGGTTTGTGGAAAAAACCGTCGCTATATAGCAACGTTACATTAAAACCGTCACTATATAGCAACGGTTTTATAAAAACCGTCGCCGATCTTGATCGGCGACGGATTTTGCATAACCTTGGCTGATCTAGATCGGCGACGGGTTTTGTGGTCCCGTCGCTAGTATAGCGAGGGTTTTTCTTTAACGTCGCTATATAGCGACGACTATGGCAAAACAGTCGCTTATTAAATTAAGCGACGGTTTTTACACGGTCGCTATATAGCGACGGGTTTTAATAAAACCGTCGTCTGTTTTATTGAGCGACGGTTTATAAAAATTTGTCGCTATATTAGCGACGGTTTGATACAATACCGTCGCTTTTGTTTTACCCGTTGAACAAAATAGCGACGGGTGTGTGGAACAGTCGCAATAATAGCGACCGTTTTTTAGAAACCGTTGCTAATATAGCGACGGGTTTTACCAAACCGTTGCTATTATAGCAACGGTTTTATAAAACCGTTGTTATAATTTAAAAGGCGACGGTTTATATAAAAACCATCGCTATATTAGCAACGGAAAATAAAAATCGTCGCGAAATGAGCGACGGTTTTTATAAAAGCGTCGCTAATCCTTCCGTTTTTTTGTAGTGTACGTTGTGAATGCTCTTGCAATCGATTTTGAATCGATTTATTCCATATAAAATGATGTGATTACTCAAGTCTTCAAGTCGATCGAGTCGTCTGGGCTTTAGATCTTTCTCAGATCATCTTTGGATATCTATCTGGCTGAGCTAAAAAATTCTTACGCCAGAGTAAAGGTTACTGAGGAAAGGTATCGGTTGCTAACACAACTATTAAACACTTTTAAGTGATCTCAAACAGATCCTAATTTGACAAACAATGGATATACGTGTAAATATTTATGAAGTGAAAATTGATTTGCATGTTACAAATGTATCAAAGGACAAAATTTGAAAATAAATCATCTTGTATAACAAATAATATGGTGAAAGCACTATTATTAATTTTATTCACTTTAGGGAAAGTTAAGAATCAACCGAAATACTTTTCAAAAAAAAAAAAAAAAAATCAACCGAAATAATAAAAATAACTCGACATTGATAAAATAAAACAAAATGCGAAAAAAAAATCGGTTATTCGATGATTTCTAATAATTCAAAGTGAAATCATACACATCTTATTTCGTAATTATGTGGTACAACTATAAAACAAAAATTATATTCATTTTTTTAACAAAAATTATATTAAAGTTTCACTAAACAAATAATGGGAAAAAACGGAAAGAAGAAAGAAACTAGAATAGCTCTTTTGTCACGAATCTTTATATGTGAGATTGGTCAACCTACTGATATTCAAAATAAAAAGTAACTTTTTTAACATAAAAAGTAACATTTTTTCATGAATGATCCAAATAAAATATATGTCTCACAAAATACGATAGGTGAAACATCTCACACATATATTTGCCAAAAAACTAAAACAAACGAAAGGAAGAAGTCAAACAACATGGGAGGAAAAATCAAAAAAAATTTGTCGAAAGAAAAGTCAAATATGACGTCACCTTAAGCCTCCATATTCCCCTTCCTTAAGAGGTCCTCGGCTCTATCGACAACTTTGAAGGTAACACGCTGAGTGTCATACCAAAACAATACAATGTCATCAAATCCTCCTCCTTCTTCCTATCAACATTCCGGCGGCAAGCCGGGAACAGATTCGCTGGTGAGCACCATGAACTCATCAAATAATACCACTCCCACTGCTACAAACAAAAACAACAATGGCGGCGCTGCAACTCGTGTGTATGGAAATAATGAAGCCACAACCACAAAAAGCACTTCATCGTCGACTCCAGGGCGCCGCTCTGCAGGAGGGGGAGCAAGTCTCCTTTGGTGAACCGTTGTCGTCGTCGTCGTCGTATTGCCCGTCACCATCATACTGCTCCTCCTGTTTTTGTGAGTCTATTTTCTAGAATTAGATCAGAATTCCCCCATATTTGTACTATGTGGCCCCTCGATCTTTCTCGTTGCCATCTCCGTATTAATCCACACTGAATGTTAAATTTTACGCACAATAATCACATGTTCTTTTGAGATGGATTGTAATTGACTATTTTTTATGAGTTTTGTCGAATTCTTATAAAATTATCTTGTGAGTTTGCATAGATCTGCTCAAATATTCACCTTTGTCCTGCTGAAAAAATAGCGGAGATCATATAAACGAGTACTTAGTTTTTATTCTCAATTTTTTAAACTTGATATCTATTAAGATCATGCATTCGATTAACTAAATACAAAATATATATTATTTAATCTTTTCATTTTGTACATTAGATGCGGTATCGTTTGATTCGCTATATTATTTATCCATATTTTTATTTATATTTTTATCCAATCTAATATCATGTTTGGTGCACTGTATTATATATTTATTCATCTATCAATCATTTATCTTATATCAATCAAATCACCAATCATTTATTTCACATCAATCAAATCATTAAATTGAAATTACAATATTATCCTTAATAAATAATATTATAAATATTTTATTAATATTTTCAAAAAGACAAAACGATAATATAAAATTTAATCAAATTAATCAATCAAATCAAACATTATATTAACTATCATTTTTTTAATTATTATTATTAAAAAATATTACTTATCTTCATACTATAAACCAAACGGTTTCTGACATATTCTCCTAGCTCCATCGGGTGCAGCATAGGTCAAAAGGGAATAAATAATAGGTTGGTTGCTAATGCAGAATTAACCACTGCTGAAGCAAACGACATGTCGAATAGATCGTTGAATAGTTCGAACATAAAACTCAACTGCCACCTCTTTGTTATGAGAGAGTATGATAATAATAGTTTATTTGTTAGTCCACTTTGTGATGAGAATAATATAACTGATACCCCATGGATGGGTCCACTACCCCTGGCCTATCCCAAGCCCAAATGGAAGACAGGCCCATCAAGGGCCCAGATATTCTCCTATAAATACCAGGTTTGAGTGTTCAGTTGATTCATTAACTAAATTGTTTTCAGCAGCATCCTTAGCTGCTCCCCTCATATATCATCAGTCTCTGACTTGAGCGTCGGAGGGGCTACGCGAGGACACCCTCCTGGCCTCCTTCTCACGATCTTATTCGTGATTTCAGGCTCATGGTAATTTCAAAACCTGCGTCTGGATTAGTGGCACTTGCTGGAAGCGGACCTTAAATTTTCCGTGAGTATCACTTGGCGCCGTCTGTGTGAACCTTGAGTTGAGACATAGAGATGGTTGGCAAGAGAGGGAGTAGAAGGGATACCTCAGCATCATCGAGTCCTTAGAGGGGACCCGAACAATCTCATGTTGAGACGAGACAGGAACAACCGCATTTTGAGACGAGATAGAAACAACCTCGTCAAGAGACAAGAACTGAGCAGCCCCTTCATGAGACAAGGGTCGAACAAATCCGTCCCAATGAGAATGTGGGGAGCTTGACCCTGGAGCAGTTGGGCCAATTTAACACTTTGGACAGTGGATGAGGCAATGAAGAGGAATCAAGAGTCTATGTTTGCAGAAGAGCAGGCCGCTCGCCAGGAGCAGGAGGAGAATGTGGAGGGCCACCAGAGCCGGGTTGAAGAGACGTATCCCTTCCAAAGGAGGGAAGTTAGTGAGATAAGGGAGATGTGGAAGGAGATACGGATGTTGAGGCAGCAGGTAGGAGGCCGAGCGCGGGTACCCAAGAGAGGAAGTCCTTTTTCATTGGTCATCTTGGAAGAAGGACTTCCTCCAAATTTTTGACAGTCAAACGTGGGAGAATATGACGGAAATACTAACCCTGAAGTACACTTGGGGAGATTTGAGAATGCGGCTCTGTTGCACCAATATTCGGATAGAGTCAGGTGTAGGGTTTTTCTGGGCACGTTGGTGAGGTCAGCCCAGCAGTGGTTTAATTCTTTGCAACCCAACTCTATACGTTCTTTTGAGGACTTCTCAGCTGCCTTCTTGCACCGATTTGCTAGCAGCAAGAGGCACCAGAAAAATTATTTGAGTATGTTCGTGATGAAACAGCAAGAGAATGAAACTTTACGAGAATTTGTCCAGCGTTTCAACAGTGAAGCGCTGGAAATACCAGCGGCTACCATTGACATCATGATAAGTGCCTTCACACAAGGACTGAGGGGAGGGGAGTTTTTCAAGTCGCTGGTCAAGAAGCCTCCGTCGAGCTATGATGATCTGTTGGTTCGAGCTGAGAAATATGTAAACTTGGAAGATGCTCAACGGTACAAAAGGATGGAGAACCGGCCCGGAGGAAGTTGAGTTGAGGGAGTGGAGAAAGGAGGGAGGAAGAGGGGTGCGGGGGAAAGAGAGGAGGACAGAACTAGAAGTAGAGGACAATTCTCATAACATGTTCCCCTGGATAGGAGTCGTGACGAGGTGAGGGAGCCCGCGGGGAGGTGGGAGAAGTCACGAAGGGTTGAATGCAGTGCTAGATTTCCTTCGCAGGACAGACGAGAAGGATCCGCATCCGAGAGTCGACCAAGGTCTCGGTCGTCCCCTAGACGTGGTCAAGGTCCTCCATGGATAAATCAGGGGGTTGGGGAGCAAAGAGGGGAAGGTCGAGGTCAAGATGTCCCTCAGGAGCTCGTCGAACCGAGGAGGAGAACGAATGAGGATAACCACCCTACGAGAGGAATAATTCATATGATCTCGGACAGTGCTACTGATAGAGACTCTGGGAGAGCTCGGAAAGCACATGGGAGTAGGTTGGAGAACTTTGAGATATATAGGGGTGCAGACTTACCACAAGTCCCCGTCATCAGCTTTTGGCCGGAAGACCTCTGAAGCGTTGTGACTCCACATAACAATGTTTTAGTGGTGACGGCCACCATTTCCAATTATGATGTGGCAAGGATATTTATTGATAATGGAAGCTCCGTGAACATCTTGTTCAAGAGCACGTTGGATCAAATGAAGATGGAAGGATTTGAGTTTGAGCCGGTATCCACCCCGCTGTTTGGGTTTGCAGGACACGCTATCCCGCCTTTGGGTCAGATTGTTCTTCCTCTATCCTTGGGGACTGATCATCCGCGGGTAACAAAAATGATAGCCTTCACCGTGGTAGATACCCCGTCAGCGTATAATGCAATTCTATGACGGCCATCCCTGAAAGATTTTAGAGCCGTAGCTTCCATTTATCATCAGAAGCTTAACTTTCCTGTGGAAAAAAGGAGTTGGAGTCTTGTGCGAGGACCAAAAAGCCACGCGTCGATGTTATGAAGGGGTAATGAGGGAGGAGGGGGAAAGAGCGCGTTTGGAGGTTAACATGATAAGGAAAGGAAGAAGTGTGTGACTTGGTTCTAGGTACAAGAAGAGCAGAGGGGAAAGATGGACCCAAAGTGAGATGGTTTTTTCAGAGTTATTGAGAAATTTAATTCTGGAGCTTATTACTTGGAGAATACTCAAGGCAAGGCTTTAAGGAGTCTCTGGAAAGCTTACCACCTTAGGAAATATCATGCTGGATTTTTATCGTTGATGTATTTCAACTTTGCATTTTCGCATATAATCAGTTGGAATTCAATAAAATCAAGTTCTTCTTTTCAATTCATGAATGTTGGTGTATTATGAAAGCGAGAAAATTTTATTTTCCTGCTAAGGCATCGCCTAGCAGAGTTGGGGATGAGAAAAATTTTATTTTCCTGCTAAGGCGTCGCCTAGCAGAGGAGTTAAAGTGTGAGGGTGTAGAATCTTTATTTTCCTGCTAAGGTGTCGCCTAGCAGAGGAGTTAGAGGGTGAGGGTGGAGAATCTTTATTTTTCTGCTAAGGCATCGCCTAGCAGAGGAGTAGAGTTGGGGATGAGAAAAATTTTATTTTTCTGCTAAGGTATCGCCTAGCAGAAGAGTTAGAGGGTGAGGGTGGAGAATTTTTATTTTCCTGCTAAGGCGTCGTCTAGCAGATGAATTAGAGGGTGAGGGTGGAGAATCTTTATTTTCCTGCTAAGGCGTCGCCTGGCAGAGGAGTTAGAGGATGACGAGGTGGAATATTTATTTTCCTGCTAAGGCATCGCCTAGCAAAGGAGCAGCGTTGGGGGTGAGAAAAATTTTATTTTCCTGCTAAGGCATCGCCTAGCAGAGGAGTTAGAGGGTGAGGGTGGACAATTTTTATTTTCCTGCTAAGGCGTCGCCTAGCAGAGGAGTTAGAGGGTGAGGGTAGAGAATTTTTATTTTCCTGCTAAGGCGTCGCCTAGCAGAGGAGTTAGAGGGTGAGGGTGGAGAATCTTTATTTTCCTGCTAAGGCGTCGCCTGGCAGAGGAGTTAGAGGGTGACGAGGTGAAATTTTTATTTTCTGCTAAGGCGTCACCTAGCAGAGAAGTTAGAGGGTGAGGGTGGACAATCTTTATTTTCCTGCTAAGGCATCGCCTGGCAGAGGAGTTAGAGAGTGACGAGGTGGAATATTTATTTTCCTGCTAAGGTATCGCCTAGCAGAGGAGTTAGAGGATGAGGGTGAGGAGGTTAAAATTTTTATCTTTTCCTGCTAAGGACTATTTTAGCAGAAGAGTTAAGGGCGCGGGGAAGTGGAAATTATTTTCGTACAAAAGCTTAGTAGAGGACCTTGAAGATGGAGGGATCGAGGGCATGTTGTGTTAGAAAAATTTATTGTGTTTGTCGTTAACGAACAATGTTTGCCGCTGCAAAAATTACGGGAATCGACACAAACATTCGCAAGGGAATATATCAAAATTCTCAACGTACTAGACGAGGATGGGCGATGCAAGGCGTGCGAGCGAAGGCAGGGCGAGCGAGCGTGCGCCCGGGAGAGCGTGAGCACTCGGGCGAGCGTGCGCACTCGTGCGAGGCGAGGGCGTGCGTTCAGGCGAGGTGAAGGCAATGCGAGCATGTAGGGCTGTCGGGCGTGCGCGCTCATGCGGTAGGGCGAGGAGAAGGCGGGGCGAGCGTGCGAGGCATGCCGAGCGAGCTTGCGGCACGGACGTTGGGCGAGCATGGCTCGGGCGTTGGGCGAGCGTGGCGGAAGCGCTGGGCGAGCTTGTGGCAGGGGCGAGGCACGCTTGGGCGAGATTGCGGCGCGGACGTTGGGGAGTTTGGCTCGGGAGTGGGCGAGCAGGAGAGGCTTTGGGTGAGCGCGCGCTGGTGCGAGGCTGTAACGCCCCGAAAATTTAAAGGTCCACGCGAACCACGTGCATTTGAATTATTAAATTCTCCCGTATTTTAATTATATGTTTTAATTGCATTAATAAATTATGTTGTGCATATTTACATGTTTAAATATATTATTCTACATTGTTGCATAAAAATGTATTTTTAAGGAATATTCAAGTGACGATCGAGGAACGGGGACCGAGGGCTGAAAAACGTAAAATGTTTTTATTAAATAATTATTTTTAAATTATTTAAAATATGGTTTTAGGTTTTTCATATTTTGAAAATAAGGGGTTTTGAGGTGATTTTATACGCCGGGACATAAATTTTATCGGTGTTGGTTTTTCAGCTAAAATACGAGCTTTTTGGCAACCCGGCTAATAAATTCACAAATTTATTAAACAAAAACTTTGTTAATATTTTATTAAAACCTAATTAAGACTAATGGACTTAATTTAGAGGCATAATAGGCCTAAGCCTAATTAGTAATTAATTAGCTATTTAAAATATTAAACACCTAAAAACGCTACACTTTGCATCTCAAATACATGGCCACCCACTTTTGAAATTCTGAAACTCTCACCATACTCACCACACTCACGGCACACACACCATATTCAAGAGAAAAATTCAAAGGTTGCAAGGAAAATCAAGCTGAGGTTGTGTCCCGTTCCTCATCGTCAACGGATTTTCGAGCGTATAAAACGCAAAGGCACGCCATATATCTCCTTTTCTCATCCATCATGTCATAATATAGTTTTAAAAGTTGTGTGCATGAGAACCATGAAGTTGCCATGTTTATTTTCGAAATATTGCACTTGCATGTATTAAATTCATGAGGTTTGATCCAAAAACTTGTTCTATGCATGTTAAGGGGCTGCCATGATGTCAAATTATGTTTAAGCAAAGCTTTTATGTGAATTAACACTACAAGAAAAATGATTTTCCGCAGCACATCAACAACAGCGTGCATTAAATGCACACTGCGAATACTACTTTTCACGGCGTGCACCCATATGTGCGCCGTTAATAGTATTGCACTTGATACTATTAACGGCGTGCATTAAAAACACGCTGCGGATATTACTATTGACGGCGTGCATTAAAAGCACGCTGCGGATAGTAACTTGATACTATTCACGGCGTGCATTAAAAGTACGCTGCGGATATTATTATGAACGGCGTGCATTAAAAGCACGCTGCGGATAGTAATATCTGCAGTTTGCATTTATGTGTGATGTTAATAAATTATATAAACCACATCGCACAATAAAGGCACACCGTTAATAGTATTATTAACGGCGTGCAAGTTTATGTGTGCTACAAAAAGTAAATCATTTTTTTATAAAAAAATCGTGTTCAGAAATTAACGGCGTACATTAATCGTACGCCGTCAATAGTATTATTCACAGCATGCATATAAGCACGCAGTGGAAAATGAGTTCGAATTTTAAAGTAGCGACGGCTTTAGTAAAACCGTCGCTAATTTTAAAGTTGCGACGATTATAAGGCCACATTTAGCGATTGTAAACCGTCGCCGATTCAAATCGGCGACGGTGGATATTAACCGTCGCTAATAGACTTACATCGGCGACCGTTTAGTAAAAAACCGTCGCTACAAAATCGTAAATTCTCTATTTATTCCCGACCTCCGTTCCATTTTTCTTCACAACACTTAAAATTTTTCTCTGCTTACATGATTTAAGTTTCGATTTAAATACCAGTTTTTGTTTCAATTTTTAGTTAATTTTTTAATTGTTAATTAAGATCATGAGTATTTTTTAATTGTTAATTAAGATCATGTGTATTATTATTATAGTTGTATTGTATTTATATAAAAAAATATTAAATTATAAAAGTAAATTTTTTTTTAAATTGCGCAAAATTTAGCGACGGTTTTGGAATTGTCGCGAAATTATAACATCGTCGGTACATTTTAAGACCGTCGCTAAATTAGCCACGGATTTACACCGTCGCCATTTTGCGAAGGTTTTGCCGAAAACCGTCGCTAATATTTTTTTGTTTTATGACTATTAACGGCGTATACGTGCACGCAGCAGAAAGTTGTATTAACAACGTACATATGCACGCTGCCAATAGTTTAACTATCAACAGCATACTCTGCACGCCGTTATTAGACTAAACCGCAGCGTAAATCACACGTCGCCAATAGTGTCAAACTTAAAATGGCTTTCAACTTTACAGTGTGCGTCGCAGCGTGCAATGCACGCTACGGATACCTTTCCACGGCGCATATTGCACGCTGCGGAAACCCACTTTTCTTGTAGTGTAAATTCCCACACACACACCCAACTCACGGTAGAAACAAAAGAAACAAGAGAGAACCGAAAGTTGCTGTCAAGGGGTTAAGGGTTCGGGTTTCTTGAACAAGAGGGAGGACTGGCCTTGGCTTGGGTTCAGGGCTGGCTAGGGGCTTGGTTGAGTCTAGATTATAGTCCTAGCCATGCTAGGACTCGAGTTAAGAGGGCTGGGAGGAGTCCTAGACAACAAGGACTCCACCCGAGAAGCAAGTGTGCAGGCGCTGGTTGTGCAGCTGGCGCATGGTGAAGTAGCTCGGCTAGGGGGCTTTGGGGCTGGGCTAGGCTAGTTCCTTAGGGTCCTAAGAGGGTACACAAGGGTCTGGGTAGGGGCTGGTACGGCCTGGCTGGTTGCTGGTCGAGAAGGAACATGATGAAAGCATGGACAGCAGGTTACGCGAGGATGCTACCACTGGTTCAGTGGTTTGCTGCTCACGTCCAGGGGCTTGGGTTGGTATGGGTATGGTCTGAGCGTGGTCCAGGGAGGGTAAGGGTCATGGGTGGTCAGTGGTTAAGTGGCTTGATGAGTCCTAGGCAACTAGGAAACCTAATACACTTAGGACACCAACACACGCACACATGCAGAATTTTGAGTTAAGTTCCAGCAGGGATTGTGCGACTTAGGGGCTGGTTCTTGGGCTTGGGGCTGGTCAGTAGGGCTCATAGATGGGTTGGCTTGGGTTTGGCTCAGGGTGGCTCGGGCGTGGCTCGAGTAAATTAGGAGATGGCTCGGTGTGTTCGATAAGGTGTCAATTTCGAATTTAATTAGACTAAAATTGAATTAATGGGTCCACGGGGGTGGCTCATGACTTGGAAGGGTAGAATAAATCTTAAAAATGTTATGTTAAAAATTTGGGATCAAAATAACGAGTTTTGGATTTATTCGGGATTTAATCGCCACACGAAACGTCAATTAACGAGTTAATTGAAAAGCCTAGTTTTTTGCTTTATAAAATTATGAAAAAATTAGGTTTAAGCTTAAATAATTACTATAGGTCTAAGTTTTTAATTTGAGATTTTTATATTAAGTTTTGGTTTAATTCGGGATTAAAACGCGTTTATATGTCTTATTTAAAGAATAAATTAAAGTCCTCGATTAAAGCTAAATAAAAATATGAAAAAATTCATGTAGGCTTAAATAATTATTTGAGACATGTCAGAGTCAGTGAAATTAAGAAAATGTGAAAAAGGGGAAATTTTACATCTAGGGGTAAAACGGTCTTTTTACACCTAAAATTAGTAAATGTTATGGCAGTGCCCTAAATGCTATTTTTATGATATTATGACTATTTTTGAATGTTTATGAGATGTTCATGATTAAATTATGATTTTTAAATGTCCATGGGATTTTTATAAATTAAGGAAGACATTTAAAAGACATGTTGCATGCTTGGTTTCAAAAACAAAAATGTTATGTTATGCATGATTTTTTTTAAAGTGATGAGAATGTAAAAGTTGAAGCAAGTGAAGTAATTGTGACTAATTCGTAAATGTTGGAGATGTCGTGAGGGTGATGGTCCCAGTGGGAGCCCAACGATCGTATTTTCACCATTACGAATATGTAGTAACGGTTTTGTGGTAACGGTAAGAATGGGAATATCGTGAGGGGAAAAGTCCCCCGAGGGAACCCATTTGTGGGAAAAGGCCCCAGAGGGAACCTCGAAGATCGTATTTCTATTCGAATCATGATAGGCTAAGGCTCAGTTGACATGTGAGAGTGTTGATGATGTCCCCGCCACCCAGTACTGTGGTTTCATGTAGATGGATCCATCGATTTTTCATGTCCATGTCATGTCAGAAAGTCACAATTAACGATCCGAATTCAACAAAAGAAAAAGATAAGGATAAAGGAAAATGTTCATGATCATGTTAAAGGTTTATGTCATGTTGAGGAAAAAGGAAAAAGTTAAAGTTCATGTTTGCATGTCATAAAATGTTCATGTTTAAAGTTTATGCATCTTCATGAAAACGATATTCTAAGTACAAGTATTTTTCACTGTTATATGTTGACTGTATTACGTATTATTCTTTATTAAGATTATGCTGTGTTGAGTCTTTAGACTCACTAGGTGTGATGGATGCAGGTGAGGTTGAGGGAGGTCTTGACGGATGATATGACTTGACTGATGGCGCACACAACCCGAGGACCAGCGCTTCTATTATTCCGCATTTACGACTTTTGACTCATGATTTATGTTAAGGATTTTAAAGACTATTTATTTATGTTTTTTGAGAGATTTTTTAGAGGTTTAGTATGAGCTATACTTTTCAAACTTATTGCTTTTTAGGTTGGGCAAAACAATTGACGATTTCATTTTATGACTATTGCACTTGATTTTTAAAATGCTAGTTGGTTAGTGTTTTATTTTAAGGAGTAAAATATTTTATAAAAATATTTTTATGTAGTAAATGTACATGGCCGAAAATTGAGTGTTTAAAAAAAAATTATAGTTCTTTTAAAGCAATAAAAATGGCAGGACGTTTCAATCCTGTCGGAGCGTGCTGAGGGGTGAGACGCGCTGGGCGTGGCGCCGAGCGAGCGTGGCGCTTGTGTCGGCGAGGTGATGGGCGAGCATGCGGCTGGGCGAAACGCCGGGCGAGCTTGCGGCGCGGACGTTGGGCGAGCGTGGCTCGGACGTTGGGCGAGCGTGGCGGGAGCGGTAGGCGAGGTTGTGGCAGGGGCGAGGTGCGCTTGGGCGAGATTGCGGCACGGACATTGGGCGAGCGTGGAGAAGGCCGTGGGCGAGCAAGCGAGGCTTGGGGCGAGTAGGAGGGGGCGTGCACGCGAGGGCTCGGCTGGACTCGTCGATAAACCAAGGACAATACTACTACTAATCGAACTTCGAACATGCGGTTCAGCTCGACTCAGGAGGAGGAGACTGGTGATACCCCATGGATGGGCCCACTACCCCTGGCCCATCCCAAGCCCAAATGGAAGACAGACCCATCAAGGGCCCAGGTATTCTCCTATAAATACCAGGGTTGAGTGTTCAGTTGATTCATTAACTAAATTGTTTTCAGCAGCATCCTTAGCTGCTCCCCTCATATATCCTCGGTCTCTAACTTGAGCGTCGGAGGGGCTACGCTAGGACACCCTCCTGGCCCCCTTCTCACGATCTTATTTGTGATTTCAGGCTCAGGGTAATTTCAAAACCTGCGTATGGATTAATGGCACTTGCTGGAAACGAACCCTAAATTTCTCGTGAGTATCAATAACAATAATAGGTTTCTTTGTTAGACCACTTTCTGCTGAGATGATGTGGCCAGTGGGTGTGAACTTGTGGGTGACTGCGGAGGGTGTATCGAAATTTAAATATGTTTCACTGTCACCGATATTAAAGGAAATACTAATTAATAATATAAATAAATAAATAAATAATATATCTTGGATGAGATAATAAAAATATATAATATGAAAATATAAATAAAATTAACAAATACGAGTTTTTACAATTCTAATCATAGTAGAGTTCAAGTCGAATGCTAAATGAAACATATACGAATGAATCTATTTTTCGCATCAAATTTGGTCTTAGTAGAGATAGCTAATGGTGGTTGTGATATTTTTTTCTTAGTGGAAAAACTTGTAGATTTTATTAAGAACGCAAATCGTCGCATCCAAGTTTTTGTTAATGAAACAAGAAAATTTTCAGAAACCCATAAAAAAGTGAAGAAAAAGAAATAGAAAATTTTGCTATATCATGTGCAAATTCGTTACCTGATTTTTTTATATGGAAAATCGTCGAAACTGTCGGACCTCTTAAAAATTGTTTAATTGCAGCCGCACAAGTGCCGCAATACATCCCAAATCCTCATATAGCGATGTGATTTTCTCCATTGCCAATAGAGAATCGTTTCACATATCATTTTTGTGAGTTTGATTTCCTACCCGATCCACCCATAAAAAGATGTCATTTTTATGCCAAAAATACTACTTTACGGCCCGGGTCGACCTGTCTTATTAGATATAAATTTGTGAAACAGTCTCATACGACATTTAATCATATTTTTGTTAAATAAAATATAATATTTTGTAATTTAAGAGATAAAAAATTTACTTGGTCTTTGGTATTGTCATTTTAAATGATAATACTACTATTATCTCACTAGGGATGTAAATGAGCCGAGCCGAGCCGAACAGTATCAGGCTCGGGCTCGGCTCGTTCAACAATTTTCTCGGCTCGGGCTCGGCTCGGGCTCGTTATGATTAAATCAGCGACGGTTTTTAAGCGACACACCGTCGCTGATTAAATCGGCGACGGTTTTTAAGCGACAAACCGTCGCTGATTAAACAAGCGACGGTTTTTAATGACAAACCGTCGCTAAATGTTCAGCATAGTTTAGTTTCCTTTGTTAATCTGCGCGGTTCATCTTATTACTTCAGCATGAAATTATTTTTCTTATTTTTTTACTTCGTCAACATTGATATACCGAAGTAAAATATAATAAAAAAAATATAGTGAAGCCCGTGTTTTTAAACATCCGAAGTAAAATATATTATTTTACTTCGCTTTTGTTATTATTGAAGTTATTGGTAATGTATTACTTCGTAATTTATTATTGTCGAAGTAAAGCCTGCCGAAATAAAATCCGATTTTTCTACTATTGATTATTGCCATAACATTCACATTTTTAATATAACTAGGTAAAGATACGTGCGACGCACGTGAAAATACATTTCTATTATCAATAATTGTTCTTAAAGAAATGAGATCATAAAAGATTAATTTACAAAAAATTATATATTAATGATTTCATGCTATATTAGTCGATAGAAATGAGTAATGCTATGTGCAACCAAATTTGTACAATAATTCTTACAATTCAAAAAAAATCAATAGAAATTTCATTTATCAAAATCTCATGATAAATTAAATATAAAATCTCATTAAATAATAACAAAATCTCACGATATAATTGTTGTAAATATCGCAGTACTATATATTAATTGTACCTTTAGCATTATCCGTAGGAAATTCAATGTAATATAATTTATACTATATGTATTATAAAATGATTGCAAAAGATATTTTTTTAAAAAAATTTATTTGTTATAAATCTAAGGTTATTCTTGATTGGAAGAATTTCAAATCCATGGATTTCAATACATTCAAATGTATTTTTGTTATTTAGAGATGTAACATCATAAACTTCAAATCCACTCATTTCATGTTTATATAGTAGTATTTCATGTTAGTTATGATATTGTTCAAGTTCACCAAATAATAATGTTATTTGAAATTTATTCTACTTTATATAAATAATAATATGTAAATAAGTAATGTGTAGATTCAAGATTTGATATATTGTTTTATTGTTAACAATAAAATTATAATGATAATCCATAAATTTGAAATCAATTTATCCAAGCACAATCTAAATAAATTAATAATTGTTGAAAAACATATTAGTAATCAATATTATAATTTTGTATAAATTAGACATTGGAGAAAATATAATATAAAATTGATATCACAATAGGTATTAAAATTAAATTTGAGAGAAGAAAAAAGTATAATACATAACGTTGACCACTTATTTTATCACGTGTTATTGATTTATGAAAAATAAAAATATAACATACATAATATATTCTAAACCTTAAATTAAATTATTGCGTCAAATTTTTTCTTCTTTTATATTTACAATTTATATTGCTTTCACGATTTTTTTTGTCATCAATTTTTTCCTCTCTTTGAAAAACAATATTCTCGCCATCTTCATTAGCAAATCTTATGAGAAGAAATGTATATTCTTCTCTATTTGATACCTCTACAAATCTCCATACAATTAAGTGTTTTTTTAGAAAAAAATTTGTTTCATCAAGCAAATAAAATCAAAGAATTTTGTTATTTCAGTATTCTACAAATTATATTTATTTTTTGTAAATATTTTAACTTAATCTACAAGCAAATAAAATCAATGAATTTTGGTTATTCTATCTTCTAGACAACTGACAAAATATGATTTAATTAATATGTTATTATATTTATCAAAAAGTGTTCAACTCTTTAATGATATAACATATTTATGCAATATGTTATTTAAATACAAAAATTCAAATTTAAGATAACATAATTTTTTTTTATTTCATACTATATTATTGGAAGTATTAAATTTATATATATATTAATTTTTTTCTGAGAAAATTCTTGCATATATAACTCATTCAAAAGATTATAGATTTACAAAATAAAACAAATCATATTCAATTTAATATTTTGTGAAAAATATATGTTCACTTCATCTACAAGCAAATAAAAACAAATAACTTTGACCTTAATTCACACTTTTATAATATGTATAGATTTTTAATTTTTAATTTATTATTATTTATCATACATAATTATTTTAATATTATAACTCATTAATTATCTCAAATTCGAGCTCACGATCTACCTAAACGAGCCGAGCTCGAACCCGAGCTCGTGAACCACTTAAAAGAGCGAGCTCGAACCCGAGCTCGTGAACCACTTAAAAGAGCCGAGCTCGAGCTCACGAGCCAGCTAAACGAGCCGAGCTCGAGCTCGAGCTCACGAGCCAGCTAAACGATCCGAGCTCAATTTTGAGCTCACGAACCTATTATCGAACATGTTCACGAGCTAATGAGCCGAACATCATTAATCTCAAGCTCGGCTCAACAAAATTGTCGAGCCCAAAATAAGGCTCGGGCTCGGCTCGATAAGCTTAACGAACGAGCCGAACGAGCTTTTTAACGAGCCGAGATCCAAAAAACTCGCGAACAGCTCGGCTCATTTACACCCCTATATCTCACTAAACACAATTTTTTTCCAATGAAAATAATACTTTCATACTACATCACATCATATTTAAAAAAAAAAAAACACACACACACACACACACACATTATCCACACAAAAAATTTACAAATTATTACAAAATAATTGCAAATATTTTAAATACAAAAGTGTTTGTAATCTAAATATCAATTTACTTACAGCATAGTTAGTTATTCATAAAAATGTCAACCGCTACTCATTTTTGTAACTGCCATTCCATCTCTTTGACAATTTTATAATTATAATGACCGCTTTTGCCAATTTGACACACTTTCTCTTTGTCCATTTTAATAAGAATAATTATAAACTTCATAAACACGTAACGTACATGTCGTGATGGACGCAGAGTCAACAACATAATATGACAGGTTTACAGCCAGAGGCCGGAGCTACTACAGCCTGTACCCGGGCTTTAGCCCCCGGTGTTTATTTTTTTAAAAAAAAATTATATGTAAATTTTTTTTATAATTTTGGATAAATTTGATATTAGCTCGGGTAGATCAATTTAAAATATTAAAAAAAGTTAGAGTTTAAAATTCTAGCCCGAGTAACACCAGATTCCTGGCTCCGCCACTATAATAAATTAAAGCACCTTTTGGAAATGTATTAGAAGAACAAAGTAATTTCCATTGATGAACAAACAGAGCTTGAGGCTCTGAACTGAAGAACAAAAATATGAATTGAATTAAAGAGATAACGAGAGTGTGCCAAGCTATTTATACAGAGGGGTAGGGTTGTGTGAAGTCAATGACAATGACTTATTAATAACTCCTACTTCTAATAAAATGGTCAACCTTCATCCCAAACAATAAATATGCATATACAAGTTGAGTTGTATAAAAAAAAATAAGTTTCCTTAAAAGTGATATGAACTAAAAAGAAATATTTATCGATATTAATGTATTCATCTATCAGATTAAAATTTAATTTCAAACATTTTAGAATTCTTATTAAAATTCACGTTTTAATCCGAGAAATATCAAATGCATTTGAATGATTGCATCGATTATGATATTTCATTACAATTCCACTTTTGTTTTCAATTTTTTCTACTTAATTTCATATCCAGTGATTCCTTATTTATTTAATATCATTAACTGATTTATTTTTAAAAAATAATATCAATCCTCATTAATTTTAGTATATTTCTAGGATATTTTATGAGCTTAAAAGTTACATAATCTTATTTTAATTAAAAAGAAATTATTGAAGTGTCTAGAAAAAATTTGATAATAAAACTTAAAGCTGTTGTCAACAAAGTAAAGGAAATATTATATCTTTCTTAATTAATTTAAAAAATAAAATTGCATAATTGCTCAAATAAATTGTGGGCACTTGAATTGTAAAAGGAAATGTTAATTTTCATGCATGAAATTATTTTATTTGCTTTAACCCATTTATAATTTTCCAATTTAATAGTATTTTTCTATAAATAGAGCCCACCTAAAGAATTCAATTAAAAAAATCTAAAAGTCCAGCTTCTCTACCTTCTATAAATAAAGTTGACCTTAAGAAACCAATACAATCCATATTATAATAGTGGGGATAAATATTGGAGGGCTGGACTGTGATGGAACCAACTCATCTAATAACCCAATTAAAATCCATGCAATAGTTGAGTTGATAATAGGAAGGTTACACTTATGTTTCACTCTTGAATATGTCTGACGTCATGTTAACATTTTATCAAAAAAAAAAACAACAATAAAATAAAGAACAGTAAACTGGACTACACTTTGAAGATTTGTAGAACTAAAAGCGAAAACATGCTAATTTATAGGACGATATTTGTAATTTTCCCGTTGTCTGTATTAACATGTATAATTATTTAGTAGTATCTATAAATATTCATTAAGAAGTATTTGGTTGTTGCTTTCAATTTTCTAAACCTAATATATAATTTTCTTTTAAGATAATTCGATTAATTAATAAAATATTTCATGAAATCTTTTCAACTTGTATGGTAATACAAGCATGAACACCCGAAGTTATGTTTTTAATTATATTATAATGATACAATTTTCGTCAATGATATAATTTATTCTCAAATCTCATTTCATTTTATCATTTATATCGCTAATTGCCCCTTGTTTATCATAGTATGTTCACATAATTATATTTGCAGCTTCTTCCATTATAACTCATTTATATATATATATATATATATATATATATATATGTATATTCTAAAGTAATATTATTTAATTTTATTAAAAGTTGTGTAAATTCATAAACAATGTGGAAATATATTCTCAATTTTAGTTAAAACTACTAGCAAAATAAATGTGAAGCCATGTTTTAATTTCGTATTGTGGATATTTAAGTTCGCATTGAAATGAGAAAATATAGTGTTTTCTTATTGAGTAGGTCTCATGTGAGACCGTCTCACGGATCTCAATCTGTGAGACGGGTCAACCCTACCCATATTTACAATAAAAAGTAATACTCTTAGCATAAAAAATAATATTTTTTCATGGATTATCCAAATAAAGATCCGTCTCACAAAATACGACCCGTGAGACCGTCTCACACAAGTTTTTGCCTTTCTTATTTCGGTTTTGTCAATTTAAGTTTGAATTTTGTGTATTGATTTTGATTTTTTTGTCTTTAATTTTTATATTGTCCGAAAAATGATGACATTAAAAAAAATATTGTGGATATTAATTAAGTTTAAGATTGAAAGAAGATAAAATATTTTTTCCTTAATTTGATTTTGTCATCTAAATATTCAAATTTTGGTTTGATGCATTAATTTTGAAATTTTTGGCTTACAGTCTTATTTTTCTGGAGAGCTGACATTAAATTAAAGAAATATTGATATGCGATAGAAAATTATTAATTTTTCCAATATCAAGTCATCAATGAGACCAAAATAACCTAAAATTAAAAGATAGTATATTAAAATCGAATTTTAATAATTTAATGAACCAAAATATAGATTCGGGGTGGTTAATTACATGAATTTGTAATGGTCCGGTTTTCGGAAATTTTCTATGGTTCTGGTCCGGTACCGGTCTGGACGCTCAAAACCAGTTTCACGGTTTGGATCGGTTCCATGATTTTATCCATGGAATCAAAACCGATTTAAGACCGATTCCTACCATTTCTCTAATTTTTGGGATTTGTAAAGCAAGCCTAAATTTTGCGCAACTCGAGTCATTTGTACATGCGTTAAACTGTTTGAGGAAAGGATATGTTTCAAAACAAACTTATCAAATGTGAAGACCCGAAATCTTGCAACGAGAAAATCTATATATGTCATAGGAAATTTCAGATCATTTTTTACACAACATTTTTTTAGTTCCATACAATCATAATCATGAAAATTTGAATAATCATTGTCCCTTCATTACTGATCATTTATCACTATATGGAAGTGCACCAATCTTGGAAGAAATTAATGCAGCCAAAATCACTCTCCATTTGCACTTAAGGAAAACCAAAATCACTCATGAATCTCGGGTGTGTATCTTGAATCAAGAAGAGGCCACGTTCATTCGGGAGAGAAAAGTGCAATCATCACGTTGATTAAGCAATCAACGACATTCTTGGAGTAACACGGGCTTACCTTTATAGTTGATTATTCAAGCATATATAAGAAGAAAACTCCCTCCCCATAACTTGAAGAATTTGAAATTTAGCATTTGCAGCATCCTAGTCGAAGCTCTACCACAACCTTGTTCGAACGAAGTTCTTTTAGCATGTCTCTCTAGCGCCTTAATCCAAACGAAATCAGGTAAGTGGGCTTTTGCTATGTATTTCTTTGTAACTTAAACTTTGTATAAGTATTTCACGACATACGTCTGTGTGTCAAATCATTTTCGGAAAATGCTATTATATATTTTATAAAATCTCGATCGATGTACGATATGTTCTTCTATTTCCAATGTTCTTTGATTATGCTGAGTTCATTCAAAAATTCCGGTAAGTGTTGTTTGATGCATCTGATTCTGTGGTGCACTGTTATGATTCGAGTGGGATATGGAACGACGATTGTAAATTTATATGGCCCTCATCAGTGGGTATAAAACTGTGTTTCGGCCCCCATCAGTGGGTATAAAAATGTGTTTCGGCCCCCCATCAGTGGGTATAAAACTGTGTTTTGGCCTCACCCCTTAGAGGACTAACATATTGGGGACAATTTGACCATGGAAAACGAGATGAGTAACAGTGTTTTCGTTTGTTCTGATTCGTTCTGTTCTGAATTGTCTGATAATCTCCGTTTTTCGATTCTGATCTGATCTGATATAAGATACTATGTTTTGAAAAATCAGTTTGCAATATGGGTTTTAAATTATATTTATATGTATTTGTGGTAATCGATCGGCCCCCATTTGCTGAGTGTTTCCCAAACACTCACCCCTTACATTTCTCCCCAGATAAGAATGAAGATCAAGTAGACGAGGATGAAATAAGACATGCTTTGGAGTTGGTGAGGAAGTTTTGAGATATGAAGATTTCTCGCTTATGTTCTTCCTAAGTTTCGATTCAAGTTGTACACTGCTTCCGCACATTTTATTTCGTTTTGGAATTTATCACTGTAAGACAAGATTATTTTGAGTTATTTATGAAATAGACTGGTTCTGGTTTATACTGAACTACGAGGCTTGTTGTTTGACGATTATGTGATTGTGGAACAACGCCGGTGTCGACTAACCCCGGTCTCGGGACGTGACATTTAAGTGGTATCAGAGCCGCCAGGTTCATAATCCGGCTGGGGATTTCGATAGACAAATTTTGACGAAGTTAGATTTTGGTAAAAACTTAGTCATTCATATCCACCCCAATTTTTGATTTGAAAATTGTGACTTCTCATAGTAAACTCAAGATTTCAATTCCATTAATTATTTCTCTCGACGTATAATCTTCAAACCATACGTCAATTATCGAATTTTCCATCTTTGAACCCTTTCTGTAATAAAACTCGAACGAGATGACTCTAAAATTTACTGTTTGATGACCTTATCATTTTGTAAGCCTTCCAGTGTTTTTCAGGACATGGCTTCGTACGCCCTCGTAACCACGCTCAGTTTTTGCCATTTTTGGAAATACTCGTAGGACTTATAATTCCGCATAGGAGAATCGAAATCCAAATCTGCCAATCGTTCCTTGATCCTCATGAATTATTTTAAATTCATATAAAAATATTCTTACTTTTATTTTTGAATATTCCATTGATTCTGCACCGAAATTTGTTATCCATATGCATAAGTATGTTTTAAAAAAAAAAATTAAGATATGATTTTTGAGATTTATATGGAATCGATTTTTGGAGTAGTCTTTATATTAATTGATCAATAGAAAATTTGAGATTTTTATTTTCGGATTTAAGTTAGATTAATTTTGAGACTAGTATCTGTATTAAATCATCGATAGAAAGTTTTAAGTCCTAATTTTTTGGGTTTAAGTTAGATTGACTTTTAAGTGTGGAGGTGATACTCATGACTAAATTTTAATAGAGTTAAAAAAAAAATTATATTTAGGATTTTAAGCAAATATATGTGAACATATAAATTTCTTGACTTGAAAATATATGGTCTTGATTTGAAACATCGTTCCCAATTCTATTTTTAATGTCAAATAACAAAATTTTCATTTGTTTAAAAATGGTCCTAAACTATTATTAAAGTTTTGTTTGATAAAAATAATAATAATAATAATAAATAAATAAATAAATAAATAAAAAAGGTAAATAAATTTGAATCCACCGTAGCCTTATTTCCCAAAAATCGTGTCCTATAACTAACATGTGATTTAAGGCTTTTTATTTGTTTTAATTTAGAAACATCCATTAACCCAAAATTTGGCACACAATTAAGTACCAATTAAAATGAATTAATGACCAAAATTTTTTTTACCATTCATCTCACCGAAAGTAGTTTATAAATGAAGTAAGTCACACACACACAAAATTCACAATCCTCTCATATTCTCCCGTGGCACCATTCAAGCAATTCTTGAACAAAACAAAAACTTCTCAATTTCGTGTTCGCAAATGACGACGTAAAAAACGACGGTACATTCAAATTTTTTTAATATTATAGATCTTTTTAAAAAAAACTATGTTGTCTTTTTTTTATCTTGTTAATTTTTTATTTAGAAGTTAAAATTTTATTAATCAAATATTTGTAATAAAAATAATAATCTTATTGGCTTTTTTATATTTTAATTATTTTGCAAAAAACTATTTTCTTAATCTTATTGGTTTTTTTATATTTTAATTATTTTGCAAAAAACTATTTTCTTTTTTTTTCATTGTTACAATTTTCTTTGTTACAAATATGTGATTAATAAAAAATTAACAAGTTAAAAAAGAACTATAATATTTAAAAAAATTGAATGTACTTTCGTTTTTTCTCGTTCGTTCGGAATCATATATTTGTAAAAAAAAATTAAAATTTTATTAATTTTTTTTAAAAAAACGAGGTGAAAAAAATTATAAAAGAAAAAGTAATACGAGACACGTCATTTTACCCCACAATATATATTTGTAATCAAAAATAAAATTATAACTTTAAATTAGATTATTAATAACATATTTTAATATAAAAAATATAATTTTGATTTTAAAATAATTAAAATATTAAAATATAAATTTTAAAAAAAAATTAATTTTTTTTATTAATGCACATTATCCGCTGCTGTGGGGAAACCCACAGCAGAGGATCTCAATCCGTTCGAGTGTTTATAAATTTCAACAAGAATGTGGTTATGGAACTTTGACGCGGCATGTGGAGAAAAATCATCTGGTCGAAATTGATATTGATCATTCTCAAACTCGTGATATATATTGGAATTCAAAATATAAATTGTAATTATCGTTTTTTCAATATAAATATTTATTATGTGTATTTTTTCTTCAACATGTTCAAGCTCGTGATTTTTTTTCCATATCAATGGAATATATGAACTAGTATTCATGAAATTTTAATTTTTTTTAATGATTCTACTAAACAATTATCCGATTTCTATTATCATACTTCTCATTCACTTTTAGCACATTGTTGCAACATTGCATGTATTTTTCGTGAACATATTAAATATAATGATAATATTTTAGTTCAATGTATTTATGTCATTAAAGAAAAATGATAATAAAAATATTTTTTTTTACAAATTCTTGAAATATTTTTATTTCTTTTTCTTATATCCTAAACTTAAATTAGATGGTTTACAAGAAATATTAACATTATATTATGAATCTTTAGACTTTATTACGTAAATGGTTCCTAATATATAATTGATTTTGTTTAATATTAAAACTCATTTATATGATATTTATAATGAATATAACACCATATAAGTTGAACAAATTGTTCGACATGAAACACAATTCACTATGTTAGTATTATTACTTCTAAGCTTACTAAAACACAATTTTTATTAAGATAAATGACGAAACATCAATGAGGATTCTCAAGTTTTCGTCAGTAACTTATTTTAACACTACTTTTGATTTTAGTGATGCAGATGATAAAACTTTCGATATTTTTGCAATGGTGGTCGTAAAAAAGAAAATTATATCCAATTTTTTTTATAATGACAAAAGAAATTATAGCTTGCCCTATTTCATCGGGTGCAATGGAGTAAGATTTTATTATTGGTGGAAATATATTGGATGAGAGACGTTCTAGCTCAAGACGAAAAATTTAGAAGCCCAATGTTTGCTCAATGACTAGTAAAAAGCCGCTAGCCGAACACAACATATTAAAGGTGATGAAGAAGACGGAGAAGAAATCGAGAGAACATCCAGAACAATGATTAGAGAAAATGCGAGTGAATGAGATTGAACATAATGAAATTTAATATTTTTTTTATAATATCTTGACAGTTGAAAGGTAATAGAATTTTTATTTAATAAACGTGATAATTTTTTTTAAGAAAATGAAATATTTGATAGAGTTTTTATAAATTTAATTGTTCAAGCCTTATTTTTCTTTAAATTAATTTATTTTATTCTCTAAATATTATTTTTTAAAATTTTAAAAAAAAAACTAAAAAAAATCAAACTGGACCCAAAACCAACAGTTATTCGAACCCGGACCTAGGCCGTAACTGCCCACGAGTAGGCCGGTTAAGGTTCTGGATTTTCTCGACTCGGACCCGAACCCGGCCTCTGTCCAGGTCTACCCTTGACAGTAGTTATTTTCGTCGTTCCTAATACTCAAAGTCAAGACTTTCAAGATAAATCCATATATTCTTCGAGTGTAACTATCAATTGAGCCGTAATAATAAATCTTTAATAATCATAATAAATCCCAATCATGAAATAAAAGGAGAGCCCATATTTTTAAATTTTTCTAATTAAAGCCCACAAAGAAAATATACTATCTTCCCCTAAATCGGAATTGCCTTTCGAAAACCAAACCAAAATCATTTCGATTCCTAACTCGAATCGAAACTGGAAACAAGAATATGGAATGTGTCTTTCATTTTCATTTGATATATATAGTGTATGTGCGCCCGTGTGTGTGTCTATCTGTGTGTTTCTTTTTATTTGATTTGGTGATATATATTTGGATTTCGTACCCTCCAAATCTCCTTTGATTTTGATTTGTACTTTTTTAAATGTTAAAACGGCCTAAGTTTTGCATAGATCAAATCTAGCAAACTTAAACGTGATTCTTCCTAACGGAATGAAATTAATTAATTAGCTAACAACTTCATGTATTTTTAAACCTGATAAAATCCTTTCAAAAATCGATGAGCCGACAATATATATATATATATATATATATATATATATATATATATATATATATATATATATATATATATGAGAAAATAATTTACATGTTTGTTAACCCTATATTAACATAAAAATAAAACTCACTTCGATCGCTGTTTGTGAAAGAGCTCTCTATGTAATCAGACGTCGGTAAGTAACCAACAAACAGACAACAATTAAGGTACAAGTTAAAATATTGTATTTTTTTACATCTTCTGTTCTTCTTAATTTTACGAATAATAGTTGTTCAAGTCTTCCATCATCATGGAATTAAGAATTGGGTTTCTACACCAAATTTAGGAAATTTTTAATTGTAATTCATTATTGTAATTTGTAAATTTTTGGGGGTTTTTTTTATTATTATTTCATTGTTACATCAACGAGCTTGGATTTTGCAAAATTTTAGGGCCTTTTACATAATTTTATGTGATTATTTAGAACTTACGAATATATATATATTATTGAATAATATATTTAGGGTCAATCATGAATGTCCAACTCAGCAAATCAGGCATATAGACATATATACTTTCAGTCAAATCAATCAATCATATATCGTATGACACAGATACATGTCGTATGTTACTCGGTCACAACATACCTCAATTCCTCCTCAATTTAATATAGCTATATCCAACATTAGGATTTCAATACAGAAAATCAATCTATATAATCAAAATATTTATTTCAATTAATGAATTCATTTAAATGCAACTCTAATAGTGTATTTAATGTATCAATTCATTCTACGCTATTCAGTTTAACATTTACGTTATTAAGATAATTATGTCGCATTATAAGTCCTAATAACATATTTTTATACAATCATTATTATACATATAATCATTTACAATCAAAATTTCAAGTTTTAGGATTGTTCTGGAACTTTGAAAATTCACATAAAATTGAAATCATAATATAATTCAATTTCGATTTTAAAAGTTAGTTTCTCGTCGGCTATTCAATAGCATATATTGATTTCGAATTCAAATACATGTTATTCCAGCAATTCAATAAATAAAAGTACTGAATCCAATATAAAATTACTTCAAAAGAACGCTCTCAGCACGAGGATTTCGAATATATAATTTGTTTTGAGTTTCGACAATGTTTCGACGTAGATTCGAATGATAGAATTTGAATTCCTTTTTTTCCTTCGCAATTTCAGAGAAAATGAAGAAATCCTTATATGAAAACCCATATTTATCGACCTTAAATCTTGTGCAGCTAAGGCGGTAGGCGCGAGTGCATAATATCTTGCGTGGCCGCGCAACTGTTGCTGTACCAAAGGAGTTTTGCAGAGTTTGGCGTGCATGAGCTCGTCTTTCTGGGCAGGTACATGCTTGTTCTGTCAAAACACTATTTTGAACTTTGAATTACAAAAGTTATCAACATGAAAATTGTAGATCTATGTCTTGGCTTTCATTTTCCGTTTATCTCACTCAATTTGAATATCGGACAGGAAAGTTTTGCTCATTCTACTAAATTGTGTCGATGTAGGAACGCCAATACGCACGCCACATTTGAGGGTATTTTGTCCCTATCTCCAAATGGATTTCGACAAAACTCAAATCATAAAATTTTACTGCTATGTATTAGCTTTCTATTGAAATTGGTTTAATCTCATTTGAAATAATACTCAGAATATTATGCTATAAACCGCAGTAGATGTCACTTCTCTATTCTAGTTCAGCATATTTTTCAAACATAAATCAATTAATAATACAATCTTTCATTATCACAACATAATCCACTTTCATTGTCAATTATATACTTCGAATACTCAATAATATGACAAATATAATGAATTATTGAGAATAAAAATATGATTTACGATAATACGATGTGAGGTCCTTACAGAGGTCGCTGCAGCTTACTCCGATGGCTGGTGGCGAGGCGAGGCTGCTAATGGAGCTGGAGGAAGACGAATGGGAAAAAGGAGGAAGAGGGTTACGGAAAATGCTTGTTCTTTCTCTTCATTTCCCTTTTTTCTTTCCCAAAGTGGTAATCTGTATACTAAAATTTAACTTGAGTCCCATTATCCCGGTTTTGCATTTAATTTGTAATCATGTGTTATTTAAATCTCCGCTTGTATTTTATATCGTATTAACTCTAATATTCTAAAATACATATTTTTAACACATTTTCTAAATTTATTTGGTATAATTAATTATTTTAATTAATCAATACAATAATTATTTTAACTATATCAAATTACTGGATAATTAATTACAATACCTTACATTTTAAAATTAAATTCATGTCATGTACATATCTCTTGCTATCTCTTACTTACTTATTATCCATTACTAAGTGTTTCATTCCTAAAAAAGATAGCTTTTGATTTATAGTTTGTCAATTATACTCCAATCAACCCGTGCTTAAAAGCTAAAATTCATAATCTTCCCTCAACATCATGGAAAATAGACTAATTCATAATCTCACTCCCAAAAGTATATTCCAAACCACCCACGCCATCACTCGAGTATGGAGCAGATAAAGCAGACGATAGAGACCGTTTGTTGTGTGTTTGTCGGGTAAATTAATAGGACACTTCCTTCCAATTATTTATTTATCTATTTATTTTGACAGATTTGTGCAATGATTTTGCATTTAATAGTTGAATAGTTCGATGACTTACTGCTTAGTTTAGTTTGAAATTTATGCTTTTAACATGTACGGATTGTAGGAAATTTAGTAGTTATTCGTATAAGACATGAAGTAATTTTTAAAATATGAAATGAAGTAATTTCGTAATTGTTTATGATTATTTTCATTTTTATTGAAACAACACATAATATGATGTATCATATTACATGTAATGCGTACATGAATATTTACATGTAACGTGTGTGGTCAGTTACTAGTAATATTAATGATCAGACAAGGACAAACAAAAATCAATTTTACGAGAAAAAGTAAATTACAAAGATAAGAAAAAGGCAATTGATAAGGAAAAGGGCAAGGAAGGTGGACAACTATTATGGAAAAAGGAAGTGAAGCAAAAGAGGAATATAATGGGAATGAATCTAAGCACGTCAGCTTTCCTTAAACCGACTTTTTTTGTCATGCACATCATATTTCTTTTCCCCTGTTTGCCGTTGAACAATTGGTTGTCTAGTCAAGAATATAAAGAATAAAATCCAATAACCCGAGCCCCAAGGGGCTTGGCAACTTATAAAAGGGCACATTCATCCGTCCACGTCTATCAAAATAAAAATGGCTAGTAATCCTCCTACTTCTCCATCACAAAACTTCAGCGGCAAGCCGCGCACGGACTCACTTGTCAGCAGCTTTGCAGCTACAAATCCTACTACTACTGCTACTCATATTGCCACAAATGTTAATGGAGGCGCTGCCACTCTTGTGTTTGGAAATAATGAAGTGAATACAAGACCAACACCTCCATCATCGACTCGTGGGCGGCACTCTGCCGGTGGTGCAACAAGCTTCCTTCCCTAAACTCATCACTTGTAATCACGAGTTACAAGTATAATAAATATGGCATGTGTCTTTCATTTTCATTTGATATAAATATATATTGTGTGTGTGTGTATCTTTGTGTGTGTTTCTTTTTATTTGATTTGGTGATATATATTGGAATTTAGTACCCTTCAAATCTCTTAACGGGATGAAATTAATAAATTAGCTAACAACTTCATGTAATTTTAAACTTGATAAAATCCTTTTAAAAATCTATGAGCTGACAACTTCATATATGTAATATCTCTAAATTTAATTACTGATTTAATAAATTCTCTGATAAATTGGAGAAATTACAAGAATTGATAATTTTAGAAATTGTTTCACTAAACATGTTTTGAAAAAGTTTAAGTTATTAAATTGGAGAAATTAAATAATTTATGATTAAAAGAGGGAGATAAATTGGCATTTAACACATAATTAATGAATGTGAGAAATAATTAAAGTTATGGTACAAAGTGGTATTGGAAACCTAATGTGAGGGAGGGGCCCAAAATTTTTTAAGTATTTTTTTATCTTTTGTAATTTTACATTAGTAGTTTAATATTTCAATTAATTTTCTTAAAATAAAGGTCCAATATATATATATATATATATATATATATATATATATATATATATATATATATATATATATATATATATATATATATATATATATGTATGTATATATATTTGTTGGTTACTTACCGACTTCTGATTACAGAGAGAGCTCTTTGACAAACAACGATCAAAGTGGATTTTATTTTTATGTTAATATAGGGTTAACAAACGTGTAAATTTATATAATTTGACAAACAACGATCAAAGTGGATTTTATTTTTATGTTAATATAGGGTTAACAAACGTGTAAATATATATATATATATATATATATATATATATATATATATATATATAAATTTACACGTTTGTTAACCCTATATTAACATAAAAATAAAATCCACTTTGATCGTTGTTTGTCAAAGAGCTCTCTCTGTAATCAGAAGTCGGTAAGTAACCAACAAAAAGACAACAATTAAGGTACAAGTTAAAATATTGTATTTTTTTACATCTTCTATTCTTCTTAATTTTATGAATAATAGTTTTTCAAGTATTCCATCATCAAGGAATTAAGAATACAATGTTGATAGTATTGAAGACGTTCGACTTGAAATATGAATCAAGAGAATTTGTTTCCCTTAAATATTGATGATCCGGAGAATTGAGATAAAAGTGATACAAATATTGGAGACTTTTTAGTAGAAAGAGGTCCAAAAAGAGATTATGTAATTATTTTTCCTAAAGATAGTACGGGCCCGTTGACTAATGATTGATATAAAGATCGTCATACTTTAAGGCGTGTTGCGCCTCGAGCACGGGCCCGCGCCTGCTTGACTGCATAATGGGCCCCTATAGTAACTACTTCGTATTTGTCATCACTTTACGAAAATGATTCACCCAAGTTGCTATAGAAGTCCATTGTAAGCCATTATAAACTCATTTTTAAATCTTTCATTTTTTAAATTGTGGGACAAGAGTATCACAATCACCTTTCTTTAAGAATGCGACGTCCTCGTCGTGGCCTGACCCCTCGATCCACCAGCCCCGAGAATCTAGAGATGACTCCTACAGGTTCAAGGGGTGGCTCCTTTCATGTAGCACTTTGCCCCGCAGGTTCAAGAGGTGGCTCTCATGCACGTAGCACTTTGCCACGCATAGCACTTATTTCTCGGAGTTCCATGCCTGTGACCGGCTCTGATACCATTCTGTCGCGCCCCGAGCCTGGGGCCGCGCCTGCTTGACTGCATAATGGGCCCCTATAGTAACTAATTCGTATTCTTCCTCGCTTTACGAACATGATTAACCCAAGTTGCTATAGAAGTCCGTTGTAATCCATTATAAACTCATTTTTAAATCTTCATTTTTTAAGATGTGGTGTGAGAACCTGAGTTTCCAGCGATAGCTAGCATTTTGTAGCAGCTAGCAATATTCAGCAGCAATGATTTCAGCAGAAGCTAGCAATGCAAAATTTCAGCAGAAGCTAACAATTCCAGCAGCAACTAAGATTTCAGAAGCTGATATTTTCTAGCAGATAGAATCCAGCAGCAGAAGAGTTTAGTAGCGCGAAATTCCAGCAGATAGCTATTGATTATGCTTATGACTTGTAACTGAAGTATTTAACATGTAATAAATGATGTTAATGGCACATCATGACAGATTATGACCATTAATTGGGAGACTAACAGTCAGAATTTTGCCTATAAATAGCACCCTCAAATCTCTGAAATAGTGTTACACACATCTTAAGTTATCACTTGAAATTCGAGTTAAGAGAGTGCATTTTCGAGCAGAAAATTCAGTAGCGAGAATAGCAGATATTAGACTTCAACCGAAACTCCTAGCAAATTACTGTAAGTGGGCTTATGTATAAATATCTTGAAACCAGATTGATAATTTCTGTTTTGAAGCAAAGTATATGTATTTCTGATTTCTAAAATCTGATTTTTGAAGCACTGAAACCTAGTGAACTAATGGTAGAAATATATATTCTGAACATTACTGAATTCTGATTACTGGCCTCACCCCTTAGAGGAGAGAACATATAGGAGACTGATATCAGTTTAGTCATGAAATTCACAAACGTTCTCAGTGCTTGCTTGCTACATTTTATGTTCTGATTTTTGAATACTGATTCCTATTATTACTGAATATTGATTACTGTTCTGAAAGTAAGAGTTTCTGTATATTATTTGTATTACTGTTTTTGTTTGAAAATGATTTTGAAAACTTGGAGTTATTCCCGCCCCCGCTTAGTGAGTGATGACCGTATCACTCACCCACCAAACACATCTCAGATAAGAACGAGGAAAATTTATTAGAAGAAGAAGAGCAGAATCAATTCTAGGGCTGGTGAAGAAGACTGTTATTTCTCAGTTCTAAATTATGTTTTTTTTTATTTCGAGGCATCTGTTAAGGCAATGTTATGTCTGATTTTACTTTTCTGCTGTAAGAAAGTAGTCATTTGAGTTTGTATTAGACATTGAAATATTCAGTATTTATGAATAAAAAGACTGGTTTCTGAATTTCGTATTTTTTATGTTTGTTGTTTTCGAATGTAAATTTGAGAGCACTGCCGGTGTCAACCAACCCCGTCCATGGGGCCTGACATGTTGGACAAGAGTATCACAAGTCGGATACTTGGAAATCATAAAGCGAGTAAGGAGCATATTGATTGCATGACTAAATGGATTGAATTGGAAAAAAGATTACAAACAAAAAAAGAATTTAGATGAAAGTTTGCAAGTCGAAATCAATGAAGAAAAAGAACACTGGAGACTAGTGTTAAAGATAATAATTGTTGTTGTGAGAAGACTTGCAAAAAATAACTTGACATTTCGAGGAGATAATGAAAATTTTTATGTTGCAAACAAAGACATTGAAATGATTGATGAGCTTGATTCCATAATGCAAGACCTCATTCGGCATATTCAAGCACGCGAGATTCACTATAGATATATTGGTCCTAAAATTCAAAATAAGAAAAATTAAATAGGAAAGTATTACTCAATCATACTAGATTTTACTCCAGATGCGAGTCATGAGGATCAAATGTCTCTTGTAATACGTTGTGTGGATAATTCAACAAACTCACTCGTGATATAGAAGAATATTGAATAGAATTTTTGAAGGTGGATGATACGTCATGCCATGGATGTTTTACCGAACTACTAGATGTTTTGAGAGAATTTGAGTTTAGTACTGATGATATAAGAGATCAGGGTACCACGGTGGAACAAATATGAAAGAGAAACACATTGGTGTACAAAAAATGTTACTAGAGATAAGTCCCAGAGTTTTTATAGACCATGTGGATGTCACAGTCTTAATTCGGCGTTATATGATATGGCTAATTGTTGTCCTAGAGTTGTCATTTTTTTGAGTAATACAACGGATTTGTACATTGTTCTCCTCTTTTGCCAAGCGAGGGAAAATTTTTGAAGATCACTTCGAAAGGCTAACACTTAAGCCATTGTTACAAACATGTTGGGAAAGTCGTGTTGAAAGTGTGAAACCTATTAAAGAACAAACTTCAAAGATGCATGATGTTTTAATTAACTTGGAAGATACAAGTAAATATCCTAAAGTAAAGAGTGATGTTGAATCCTTAAAAACATATGATCTTGGGAACTTTGAATTCTTGATAGGGACGATAATTTGGTACAAATCATTGCATGCAACAAACATTGTAAGTAAAGTTCTTCAAGCTGAAAACATAAATAATGACGTCGCCATCAAGCAGCTAAAAAGACTTATTATGACTTTGGAAGACCATAGAGAATCTGTGTTTGATAAAACCGTTATTGAAGATAAACAAATTGCAGATGATATGGTAGTTGAAGTTTCATTCAAAGAAAAATGTAATATTCAAAGAAAGAATCATTTTGATGAAAACACTGGTGAGGAGATAACACAATCAACTGAAGAATCTTTCATGGTTAATTATGTTTCCCTTTTAATGATCAAGCTTCTTTCTTCACTACAGACGCAGTTTGACAATTTTTAAAAAATGAAGAAACTTTTGGGTTTCCATTTAATTTTGAGAAGTTAAGATGTGTTGATTATAACAGTTTATTGACATCTTGTGATATTCTTGAAAAAGATTTGATACACAGTGACAACCACCCTGATATTGATGGGCATGATTTATTTATGGAATTGACGATCCTTGTGATACCCTTGTCCCACATCTTAAAAATGAAATATTTAAAATGAGTTTATAATGGCTTACAATGGATTTCTATAGAAACTTGGGTTAATCATTTTCGTAAAGCGAGGATAAATACGAAGTAGTTGCTATAGGGGCCCATTGTGCAGTCACGCAGCTGCGGGCCCGGGCTCGAGGCGTGACAGAATGGTATCAGAGCCGGTCACCGACATGAAACACCGAGAAATAAGTGCTATGCGGGGCAAAGTGCTACGTGCATGGGAGCCACCTCTTGAACCTGCGAGGCAAAGTGCTACATGACGGGAGCCACCTCTTGAACATGTAGGAGCCACCTCTAGATTATCGGCGCTGGTGGATCGAGGTGTCAGGCCGCGACGAGGATGTCGCGTTCTGGAGGAGGGGTGATTGTGATACCCTTGTCCCACATCTTAAAAATGAAATATTTAAAATGAGTTTATAATGGCTTACAATGGACTTCTATAGAGACTTGGGTTAATCATTTTCGTAAAACGAAGACGAATACGAAGTAGTTGCTATTGGGGTCCATTGTGCAGTCACGCAGCTGCGGGCCCGGGCTCGAGGCGTGACAATCCTAAAGTGCAATTTAGCAACATAAGAAAAAAAAGCAATTGATGTGTTAAATTATCTCAACAAAATGGATTGTTGTTATCCAAATGCTTAAATTTCTTACAAAATTTTGTTGATTATACAAGTAACAGTTGCAGCTACAAATCCTACTACTACTGCTACTCATATTCCCACAAATGATAATGGAGGCGCCGCCACTCTTGTGTTTGGAAATAATGAAGTGAATGCAAGACCAACACCTCCATCATCGACTCGTGGGCGGCACTCTGCTGGTGGCGCAACAAGCTTCCTTCCCTAAACTCATCACTTGCAACTAGTTTCTTGTCCTATCTAATCTATGTTGTCACGAGTTACAAGTATAATAAATGTGGCATGTGTCTTTTCATTTTCATTTGATATATATATATATATATAGTGTGTGTGTGTGTATATCTATCTGTGTGTTTCTTTTTACTTGATTTGGTGATATGTATTTGGATTTCGTACTATACGTATCCTCCAAATCTCCATTGATTTTGATTTGAATTTTTTAAAATGTCAAAACGACCTAAGTTATGCATAGATCAAATCTAGCAAACTTAAACGTGATTCTTCCTTGAAGGGAAATATAATTTTCATAGTAAATTGATTTCTCTAATATAATCTTTTTCTTGTTGATTTGATTAAGTATAATATTTAATTGTGGTTTTGCCTTTCTAGATAATTATGTTAAGATTTTATTGTGATATAATATCTTCCTTAAATCTAATTTCATTCTTGATAAGATTGTGTGGAATATTGGGTTTGCCTTTTCTAGATATTATATTTATGATAAATATCTTGAAGATATGATATTATTGATTAAACTCTTGATTTCTTTATTTTGTAGATTTCTTTGTGAGATGAAAGCTATAAATAAGAGGTGATCAACGTGAGGTGAAAAGAGGTGAATAGAGAGAGAAGAGAGAGAAGGGTATAGAGAGAAGAGAGAAGAGAAATTCAGAGAGTTTTAGTGGATGAGTTTTAGTGGTGGAGTTTTTCTTGGAGTATTTTTCGTGGGCGGCTTCTTCAATTTATTGCTATCGTGTTTTTTACTCTGTGCTTGAAAGTTTTCCTGTTGCATATCTTGTGCACGTTGTATGTCATGGTTCTCAAAGAAAAACATCCTACAAAGATGCTGCTGTTTTGAAGAGTGCAAAAATCCCGTGTTGCGCTGAATGTTGCCAACATCTACAGACAACATCCGTAACGATGTTGACTGAAGATTACATCTAATTGATCGTGTTTTCCGGGATCAAGTTTTGCTTTCTTATTTACGTTTTAATATTGTTGGTAGTTTTTAGAAAGCTTTATTTTCTCAAAGTGTTGAGAAAATTGATTTTTGGTACAATCACTAGTGATAGGTTTTTGTGTAAACATTGTGGTTTTCTAGTGATTAATTTTTGCCATAAGGCACCGCACAAATATTTATACTTGTGCATATTCAATCTCGTCCATCTATTTATTTCAAGTCAATTTGTGTTATAAAAGTTAATTTTTCGCTGCATGTAGATGTTGTCCGAGATGTTGTAACATCTGGCACAATATTTAATTCTGACAAAACACAAATTTACTATTTTTAATCTTATTCTGATTTTTTTATTATTTATTAATATCTGTTGGACAAAATAAACCTTACAAGTGGTATCAGAGCCTACTCTTGATATACTAAGTGTTGATTCTGGTTTTTGTTTTGTTTGACAGAAATATCTAATGGACACCTCCTTGACTGCACTGTTGACTAAAAATCGCTGGCTGCAGATGAATCCTTTGGGTGTTGCCCCAGGTGTTGCCACACCTGGTCGCAACATCTGCAAAAATCCAGTATGTTTGAAATCCACAACTTCTGAAAATTTGAGTGGATATGATGAATCAAAAGCTGATGATGAAGAAATCACTCTTAAGAGTGTGCAAAAGCTTTATGAATAGTTGTTTGAAGATTGGACCAAAAGAAACAAGTTGAACTCAAGTCTTATGAAGGAAAATGTTGATTTAAAAGCCGTAGTTGCCAAACTTGAGGTAATTTTGAGCAAAAAGGATTTGGAACTTGGTAAGACCAAAGAAGAACTTCAAAAGGCAACTGAAACCTTGTCCAAGTTTAATTCGAACACATCAAAGCTTGAATCCATACTTTCGATGAGAAGAGATGACAAGAAAGGTCTAGGCTTCAAAGACAGTGTGTTTCAAATTGGTGAATCTTCAAAATCTATTGTGTTTGTGAAAGGAAAAACTGAAATATTCACACCATCACAAACTACATCTTCAACCAAAAGCTCTCCACCAAAAGGACAACATACCACACATGTTCCTAAGAGAAGAAAACGAAGGTACGTATGCCATTACTGCTTTAAGCCTGGTCATATCAGGCCCTACTGTTTTAAACTCAGGGATGACTGCATGAACCAAAAGTCGAGTCGAATGTTGCCCCGAATGTTGCACAACATTTCCCGCAACACCTCCCACCATCGACCTACAGTATGACAAATTTGGGTCCCAAAGATAAAAACTCACTGTAAAGTTGTCTATACTTCGTTGAAAACTAATACTGCATGTCATTGGTATTTTGATAGTGGAAGATCACGTCATATGACGGGATCACGAGAATATCTCATCGATTATGTTGAACAAAAATGTGGTAGAGTGACCTATGGAGGGGGAGCTAAAGGAAAAATTGTGGGAAAGGGTACATTGAATGTTGAAGGACTACCAAATCTCCACAATGTGCTTCATGTTGAAGGATTAAATTCAAATCTTATAAGCATAAGCCAATTGTGTGATGATAATTTTCTTGTTAAGTTTGATAAATATAATTGTGAAGTTTTTGATGAAGCTAACATGTACATTATGACAGGTATAAGGTCCTCAGAAAATTGCTACCAAATAGATGAAGAACGTTCATGCAAACATATGAAAATCACCGAACTTGACCTTTGGCATCAAAAACTCGGACATGCAAATTTCAAAACCTTGAAGAAACTGAGTAAGTACGATGCAGTACGAGGTATGCCTAATCTTTCATTTGGTATACCATTTGTGTGCGGAGATTGTCAATAAAGTAAACAGACTCGCGCGTTACACCCAGTGTTGTCATCATCTGGGACAACACGCTGTCTGGAGTTACTACATATGAATCTTATGGGTCCTATTGAAGTTGAAAGTTTCGGAGGTAATAAATATTCCCTTGTGTGTGTAGATGACTTTTCACAATTTTCTTGGATAAGTTTTATTAGGGAAAAGTCAGACACTTTTGATGTGTTTAAAAAATTGATCACAAGGATTACAAACTTTCATAATTTGAAGGTGAGAAGGATAAGGACTGGCCATGGTAAGGAATTCGAAAACAATTCATTCTCATCTTTTTGTGTCAAAAAAGGTATTTCACATGAATTTTATGCTCCAAAGACGCCACAACAAAATAGGATAGCCGAACGTAAGAATAAAACATTTCAAGAAATGGCAAGGGTGATGTTGACTTCAAAGTGTATTTCAAAGCATTTTTGGGCAGAAGCCCTTAACACCGCTGGCCACATTTCAAATAGGGTGTATTTGAGAAGTGGTTCGACTATGACATCGTATGAGATAATTATGGGAAAGAAGCATAACCTTAAATATTTTCATGTTTTTGGTTGTGTGTGCTATGTTTTGAATGACAAGAATCAACTTGCCAAATTTGACTCAAAGAGTGATAAGTGTTTGTTTTTGGGATATGCCACTAAGAGTTGTGCTTATCGGATGTTTAATCTTAGAACTAGGACTATTATGGAATCTATTAATATTGTTTTTGATGATCATGCAGATCTGAAAAAAACTGTCGAGGATGATGTGGATGAGCTTTTGAAAATTTCTATATCACTGGAAAATACAAATGTTGCCCCAGATGTTGCAACATTTAGCACAATATGTGACACTGAAGTCACTGGATCTGAGGAAGTGAAAAACATTGATGATAATGCAGTAGATGATGGACAGAACATTCCAACTAAAATCCAGAAAAATCATCCTTCATTTCAAATAATGGGAAGTATGCATGAAGGTGTCCAAACTCGAAAGAAAGAAAAAATGGATTACCGAAAGATGGCTGGACTTATTTGCATGAGCTCCTTGTACTCACAGCAAGCACCACTTGTTTGGTATGACATATTGAGTGAATATCTAATGGAAATTGGCTTCAAACGAGGTGAGGTAGACAAAACTCTTTTTATTCAAAAATCCAAAGGTGAGATTCTTATTTGTCAAGTCCATGTTGATGATATAATATTTGGTTCTTCTTCTAAAAAACATGCTAATGATTTGTTGAGTGCATATCATCTACTTTTGAAATGAGCATGGTTGGTGAGTTGAGTTATTTTATGGATGAACCAAATGGTAGAAGACTATGGGCTTAAGAGTGAAACCTTAATTGTGTAATGTGATAATTCTAGTGCAATCAACATTTCATAAAATCCAGTGCAACACTCTCGAACTAAACACATTGACATTAGACATCACTTTATTCGAGATCTAGTAGAGAAAGGATTGATTCGAATTGAATTTGTTGGTACAAATAACCAATTGGATGACATATTCACAAATACATTAGACTTTGAGAGATTCTCCAACCTTAGGAGATCTCTAAGCATGTGTTATGTCTGACCATTCATAGATGTTGTCTCAGATGTTACAACATCTCGGACAACATCTTACATGCATATGCATTTTTAGGCATTAGACATTCTGCATTTTCATGCATATTGTTTTATGATGCGTTTTCACAATGTTGCATAATCTTCTGGTGCACTTACGATTTCTTGTTCTATTTAATCTTAACACACTTGGATATGCTTAACAATCTGATTAAATCACAAAGTAGTTGAAGGATGATCATGTACTCCATGACTTTGTCTCATACGAAAAGTGACTTGAAAAGATAGAATAAAAAGACAAATCGATTATGCATATTGATCTGTATCAGAAGAAAAGATGGGAAAAAGCTGCCTAAAAAAGTCTAATGAAGACTGTGCTTTTAGTGTGGGAGCTACCTCTTCTGAATTTCATACAGAAAGTAAAATAGAAGAAATTGGAAAAAGCTACCTAGAGGAGTCCTAAAGAAGACCGTTCTTCTAGTGTGGGAGCTACCACTTCTATGATCATAAAGTTGTTAAATCACCAAGTGTGAAGAAAAATCAAAATTGTTTTTTGAAATTGTGCGTGTTGTCAGAAGATGTTGCCAACATTTGTGCCAACACTTCATTTGTGAACATATCTCATATTTTTTCATGTTTCTAATTCTGTTACATTCTGTTTTAGGCATAAATAGGTCATGCATAAACATGTCATTGTGAATATTGTTGTGTCATGAGGACATGAGTATTTCGACAAAGAAGATTCGATGAAAATCCAGATTTTACGAAAAATTGAATATCTGTGATCTTTGATGTTTCAGTGATGTTAATTCGATGTGGATTTCAATTCTGGAAATTTTTCTTTGAAATGATTTTTGACGCAATTATCTCAGTAATTTTAGATAGTAATTACGGGCTAAAGTTGATATTGTCTCGTATAAGAACTTAGCTTCTGACTATCGTCTGGATATCGAGGTAGATGTCCATTCTGGACAAAAAGGGGGAGAAGATGCAACTCAAACTCAATGGACTGTCAATTGAAATGATCAAATGATAACATCTATCTGATTCCCTTGCTTGATTTCTTTTTTATTCTGCTTTCCCTGATGTGTTTCTGTTTTAATGAACTGTTATTGATTTTTACAGGTGTTGTCTCAGGTGTTGCCAACACAACGAACAACACCCGTACTAACTTGATTTTATTCAGGGGGAGAAAAATTCTCATATTAAGGGGGAGTTCACTGAAGATTACTGAAAAATTGAGTTTGATTTGATTTTGTCTAGAAAGGCAAAAAAGGAGAGATTGAAGGGAAATATAATTTCCATAGTAAATTGATTTCTCTAATATTATCTTTTCCTTGTTGATTTGATTAAGTATAATATTTAATTGTGGTTTTGCCTTTCTAGATAATTATGTTAAGATTTTATTGTGATATAATATCTTCCTTAAATCTAATTTCATTCTTGATAAGATTGTGTGGAATATTGGGTTTTTCTTTTCTAGATATTATATTTATGATAAATATCTTGAAGATATGATATTATTGATTAAACTCTTGATTTCTTTATTTTGTAGATTTCTTTGTGAGATGAAAGCTATAAATAAGAAGTGATCAACGTGAGGTGAAAAGAGATGAATAGAGAGAGAAGAGAAAGAAGAGTATAGAGAGAAGAGTATAGAGAGAAGAGAGAAGAGAAATTCAGAGAGTTTTAGTGGTGGAGTTTTTCTTGGAGTATTTTTCGTGGGCGGCTTCTTCGATTTATTGCTATCGTGTTTTTTACTCTGTGCTTGAAAGTTTTCCTGTTGCATATCTTGTGCACGTTGTATGTCGTGGTTCTCAAAGAAAAACATCCTACAAAGATGCTGTTGTTTTGAAGAGTGCAGAAATCCCGTGTTGCGCTGAATGTTGCCAACATCTACAGACAACATCCGTAACGATGTTGGCTGAAGATTACATCTAATTGATCGTGTTTTCTGGGATCAAGTTTTGCTTTCTTATTTACGTTTTAATATTGTTGGTAGTTTTTAGAAAACTTTATTTTCTCAAAGTGTTGAGAAAATTGATTTTTGGTACAATCACTAGTGATAGGTTTTTGTGTAAACATTGTGGTTTTCTAGTGATTAATTTTTGCCATAAGACACCGCACAAGTATTTATACTTGTGCATATTCAATCTCGTCCATTTATTTATTTCAAGTCAATTTGTGTTATAAAAGTTAATTTTCCGTTGCATGTAGATGTTGTCCGAGATGTTGTAACATCTGGCGCAACATTTAATTCTGACAAAACACAAATTTACTATTTTTAATCTTATTCTGATATTTTTATTATTTATTGATATTTGTTGGACAAAATAAACCTTACATTCCTAATGGGATGAAATTTAAAAATTAGCTGACAACTTTATGTATTTTTAAACCTGATAAAATCCATTTAAAAATCGACGAGCTGACATCTTCATGTGTGTAATATCTCTAAATTTAATTACTGATTTAATGAATTCTCTGTTGACTTGGATAATTATATATGAGATATTACAATAATTAATACTATTAGAAATTGTTACATTAAACGTGTTTTGACAAAGTTTAAATTATTAAATTGGAGAAGTTAGATAATTTATGATTAAAAGAGGGAGATAAATTGGCATTTTTAAAACACAAGTAATGAATGTGATAAATAATTTAAAGTCATGGTACAAAGTGGTATTGGAAACATAATGTGAGGGAGGTGCCCAATTTTTTTTCCCAAAGTGGTAAGTTGTATACTAAAAATTAACTCGAGCCCAATTATCTCGGTTTTGTATTTAATTTGTACTCCTGTGTGATTTAAATGTCCGCTTATATTTTATATCACATTAACTCCGATATTCTAAAATACATATTTTAAACATAATTTCTAAATTTATTTGGTATAATTAATAATTTTAATCAATCAACTCAATAATTATTTTAATTATACCAAATTAACGGATAACTAATGGGTTCTGGAGTTTAATTATACCCTCTTTCAGCTGCCAACATTTAGGAAAAGAACCCGTCACATTTAAAAAGATAATTTATGATTAAAAGAGGGAATTAAATTGGCATTTAACCTTATCTTAAATTTATACTAGTGAATCAAGCACACACAATTAATGAATGTGAGAAATAATTAAAAGTCATGGTACAAAGTGGTGTTGGAGACCTAATGTGAGGGAGGGGCCCAATTTTTTATTTTTATTTTTATCTTTTTTATTTTTACATTAGCAGTTTAATATTTCAATTAATTTTCTTAAAATAAAGGTCACTTTCCTCACCCTTCGTCAAAGAGCTCTCACTTTAGACATACATGAATAAGACAGTAACCAACAAACAGACAACAATTAAGGTACAAGTTAAAATATTATATTCTTTTACATCTTCTATTCTTCTTAATAGTTGCTCTTGAAAAACTAAAATTCTTTTGATCTTGTTCAAGTCTTCCATCATCAAGGAATTAAGAATTGGGTTTCTACACCAAATTTGGGAGATAGATTTATGATATCCAGGTAGATCGGGTGAGTTGGATCGAGACAATCACCGGATATGATAAGAGTTGTGTTTTAGGAAAATTAGCAAGAGATACGACTTCAACTGTAACCTACGAGCAAGGAAATGACCTCGTGAATGAGCGTCGGAGGGGTGTCTGGCGTGGCCACTCCGATGCTTAAGTCAGCATGTGAAGATGAAGAATAAGGGAAATATATGTGAGAATATATGTGAATACTCGAAGATACAAAATTCCCGAATCATTTAAATGAGATGCATACCTGCTATTTATATGAGAAAATCTCATGATTACCTTGTTTTCAGTGTCCGCCTGCTAATTATAGTAAGATAGATGCCCATACCCTGCTTCTGATAACTTCTTTAACACGCCAAACCCTTGTAGTTCTGACAGTAATGATTGTCAAGAACAAGGTAACCTATACCGATGCATTCGAGTAATGTGCGTTTCTCGATGTAACCCGGGTAAAAAGTTCTCGGGAGCTTGCATGAGAGCCCGAGCGTATGGTAGCCCGGGAAGAAGATGTCCTAGGCACTCATCTGCTCGGTTACTTACGAAACCATCCTGGATATTGATTCTGGGCTACCCATTTAATATCACGGACGATCCATGACCTGGGCTCTTATGGAGGTATCATAGATTATACTCTTTAGGCTTTTATGAAAATAGATTAGAGTAGACATTGTTGTAGAATTAATGAATCACGACTACTTAGTATAGGAAGTACAGGAAATGGCAAATTGGCAATGTGTCCTACGGGCTACTTAGTACAGGAAGTACAGGAAATGACAAATGACAAATGTGCCCGTAGGACACATTGCCAATTATTTATATATATATATTTATCGAACTCAGGACTTCCAAGATAAATCCATAGATTCTTTTTTTTTTTTTGAAATGATAAATCCATAGATTCTTAGAGTGTAACCATCAATTGAGTGTAATAATAAATCTATATTAACCATAATAAATCCCAATCATTACATAAAAGGAGAGCCCATATTTATAAAATTGTCTAATTAAATCCTATAAAGAAAATATACCCTGTTCCCCTTAAATCGGAATTGCCTTTCGAAAACCAAACCAAAATCATTTCGATTCCCAACTCGAATCGAAAATGGAAGCAAAAACTGTTGGTTTATGATTGTTAACATAAAAGAAAAAAATTCAGTGTGATTTCTAATTTGAAATTAAACTACTTCATATAAATCAAAAATCAAAAATAAAAATCAAATCCCCTCTTAAATGGTACACGAAAATCAATCCACATTCATGTGTTTGACACAAATAACTTAAATTTCAATGCATAAAAAAATTAAAACAGAATTACTAAGATATGAAATCGAAATTCCCTTTTCCTTATTGCAAAAGTAACACATTGAGAAAATTGTCAAATAATATATAATATATAGATCAGTACTCATTAACAAATATTCTAAAGTTGTTTTCTAATCTTTAAAATAATGAATCTTATTATATTATCTTTCTTGTTGACATCAGTATGTTCCAAGTAATGACAACGAATATTAAAAATAAATACGATGGGATGGAGACCAATGTATATTCTACGTATTCTCAAATGATGTGCAGTCATCTGTTGAAATCAGTATATATGACTGCCTTTTCTTTTTCTTTTTTTCAAATATACGAAGCACAATAAAATTAATATAAATTACATTGGAAAGGGAATATAATAGTGAATAATTAACAAATTAAATTTTCTATAGGGATAAATAGTTTCTGGAATGAAAAATAACTTTTCTGATTTATGCACAGGTGTGTTAAAATCGAACCCGACCCTTCAACCCGAAAAAATCTTGTTTGGATTTGGTGTTTTCGGGTTCAGGTCAGGTCGGATTGGATCCGATATCTATCCCGGAAAAATAATAGGGTTCGGGTCAGGTCGGGTTGACCCGAAAGTTTTAATTTTTTAAAAATATACATATAATTAATAAATATTGTCTACATTTTATATATTGTATGTTTAAAAAAATATTTATCGTATATTTATATCATAAATTTTCATAATTTAATATTTATTTTATACATTTTTTATTTTTTAAAAAAAAATTATTGATTCAGTAAATATATTTTAGTTTTCTACAATTAGACTTTCAAATATAAATAATATATAAAGAAAATTTTGGTTTTCTTGTTTATCTTTTAATCATATTTTTTTGGAATGTTAACGTACCATCGAAAAATTCTGATGTATTGTTAAAAAAGGCCGACGTGTCCGGTGCCATGTATACAATCGGAAATAATTTCTGAAAATTGAAAGAATTACCTCACCAAAACCAAAAGTTTGACTAATTAATGGAAAATATCCTAATTAAATGTAAAACGTTAGGGGCCAAAAACAATATTTTCCAAAAAATTAATCCACTTATTAAAAGTGTGAGTTTTTTAATATTAGAATTTTATCAAAATTATTAATGGTATTTTCCGAGTAATTAGGAGGAAAATTAAATAACGTACCATGGTAAACCAATAAATGATGTACTGCCTTAAAATCAGGGTATTAAAGTATATATATTCCAAAAAATATGTACATTTGTGTCTCGTATACACATTATGAATCCACACGAAATATAATCTCACACGCATATATTCATATACACTAAAAAAAATTGATATTAAAAAAAATCTAGAGATGGTATAAAAATTAAAAAAATAATAATAATATTTTGCATTAAATATATTATTATGCATTAAATATATTATATATGATATTAAGTTTCATAAATGTACCTAATATAATTTATTTTTTCCCGGTAAATAAAAAAACAATAATTTTGTCGATCTAAAATTTGAATCCCAAACCCTCGTGCAATCTGACTTCCTTTAGGTGTACGGAAATGTAAATTAGCAAGAAAAGACATCATTCGGCAAATTGAATGTGTCCAAATATATAGCCAAATTACTAATTTAACCTGATATTTTCATCTATAAAACGCCTTCGATCACCAATTCCAGAAGTGTAATATATGCAAAGAGCTAAAAAAAATTTATCTATCGATCGACCATGGCATCAAATCCTTCTTCCTCCTATAGCGGCAAGCCTCGCGCAGATTCACTTGTGAGCGATTTTCCGGATCGTTCAGCTACCGCTACTCCTCCAAACAATAATGGAGGTGCGGCATCTCGTGTGTGGGGAGGTAATGAAACCACAACCAAAAGACCGTCTGCATCATCGACTCGAGGGCAGCACTCTTCAGGAGGTGCAGCACGTTCCCTTTGGTGAACTCATTACTAGAGTTCTAGCTAGCTGTAAATATGTAGACCATGTACAGCATATGATATATACCCTAGGTTGCTCTCAAGGCCTCTCTATATATATATATATATATATGTGTGTGTGTGTGTGTGGATGATGAACCAACCGCGATCTCTGCGCGTTCGACCTTATGTATGTACATACATGAAATCTTATGTAAGGATGTATATAAATGTGTTTGTTATTATGTATGTATTAAATGCATGTGAACTTTGATTAAGATCTTGAAATATGAAATACAATGGTTTGATTTGCAGTAAACCTTGTGTTATAGACTTAATTAGTGGATATTACGTTTAAGGAACCATAATCAAATTCGTCTTGTAAGTTGATTTGTTTTCTGTTTGTTCCTATAGATAATCAAAATTTGGTTCGTTCTATATTTAATCTAGAAATGAAACTATGAGGGAGTTCTTAATATTGAAAAGTTTTTGGAATGATAACAAAATAGATTAGTAAATGATCTGACTAACGGTTTCGAACAATGATTACGTCGTTCTTGGTTCTGCTCACGATATAATCTCTGTATCAAATCATTGATCATCGAAAACTTCGTGTTTATAAAAATAAGATATAAAAAAAATTCGATAGTTCGAAAATAATAAATGCAATTTGCCCATTTTTTGTTGTAACGCATAAAATAGATTAAATTTAATTTCTTCCTAAATCTCCAATATTAACACGTGTTCATACACTGGTCGAGGAAGAAAATAACAATGTGAGGGTCCCCTGAAAGGAGCGGGTGAAGTAGGTCGTCCCCACCAAATTTGGAGCTTCCACTCCACGCGGGCATCAATTCTATTATCCTAGTCAGATTCTCCCTGTTGCCAGGTTAGCATTTTTATATATTTCCTAACACTGTGTGACAAGTGGGCCTATTAGAATCATTTGATGTAGACTTTCGACAAGAAATCATCGAGTCGTTCCACATTTATAATAGTTTATTTATTTTATTTTTTGTCATATTCGTGATTTCCATTTCTTAGCAGGAACACTGAATGTGATCAAAATTTTATTAAAGGTTCGTCTTCTTGCTAATATGAGTGGAAGTTGTGCTATCGATCGATATGCACGGATGAACAAAAATTAGATGACGGTGGAGATATATTCGGTACAGTCCTTCTGATACTTAAGTCAATATTAAAACAAAACTTAATTGTGCAATAAGAGTAGTCAGGAGCGGAGCTAGGATTCATAAGTACTTGGAGTTGTCTCCATCATGTGTTATACAATAATAAATTCAGTAAAAATCGAACCGAATTTTCTGAAATCGAATTAACCTATTTTTTTTCCAGCAAACTGAACCGATCGAGCTTTAATATGAAAATCTAACGAACCAAATCGAAAAAATCGATTATTTTGATCAGTAACACAATTAACCGAAATTTTAGAATTTTTTTCAAAATAATCATGTTTTAAATAAAAAATTGCAATATAAAAATTGGATTAAAAAATTTAAATTTTATTTATTAAAAAATATGTTTAAGTATAGTACTACTGTCTAATAAATTTAATTAGAAATTGTAATATTTATATTTTTTTCATAAATTTATTAAAAAATTTAAAAATATTAATTTTATTTATAAAAGTTTAGTTTGTTAGATTAACCGAAGTTTTATATTAAAAACTGAAATCAAACGAATTAACCTATACTTTAAAAAATTTAAATCGAACTTACGAATAAACCGAATGTAGGACCAAACGTTTGCTGTTTTACCAAAAGCTATAGCTGGTGGTAATTGTGCAACTCAAATATTTTAAATTGCACAGCAGCCCAAGCGTCATGTTTTGATCGCTATACATAGGGACAATTATTGCTTCTCAACACCGAACCGAATTTTCAAATTAATTCATTTCGATATGTTATTTCGGTTGAAACCGATATTTTGTTCACTCATAGACTGTAATTGATGTTTGTCCGTTATTTGTTGATATATGCTCTTTTGTTTTAAAAATAACTTGGCGGTTTTTATTTTCTCCATTCCCTAAGTTACTTAACTAGAAAAATTCAATATTCCAAAATTTTACAACAAATAATTATTTTTCAAATTTCAAAATTATTCAATTTTCAGTTATTATAAATAGAAGAAGCACAAAACAAGTCCAATAATAAGTACACATAAATAATCATCAAACATTTCAACAAATTAATTATTATTCCAAAAATCTTCAACAATTGATTTTTAGGGTAAATATTCAAACTCCAAAATTCATATACATCATAAGAAAATATTATTGCAACTCAAATAATCACAACTAAATATTCAATATAATTTTAGAGTCGTTGATTTTTTTATATCAAAGTTGCATAATTTCATAACAGACCACAATAAATCAACCAATACACAGAATGAATTATCATTCGTAAGAATTGTTTTATTTTAAATTTTTTAACATGAGACTAAAAAAATAAACTGATAAAAAAAATTGTTCTATATTTAATATGGGCCGAAAAAAATTTAAAATTTTAAAATACTAATATTTTTTAAAACAAAAAAAAATGTAAAAAAAAATTTAAAAATTATCATCCAGGTGTTTTACGTTTATGAGTTCTTTTTTTCGATCTCTCAAGCCCTAGGTCAACAAAAGGTGACTGCTCGGACATCTCCAGCACTTGACCCAATTGCTTCTCTTCCCAAATTTCTGGCCACCATTTCAATCCACATTCATATGTTTGAGTACACAAATAACTAAAATTCCAACGCCATAAAAATACTAAAACAGAATTACTAAGATATGAAATCAAAATTCCCTTTTTCCTTATTGCAAAAGTAACACATTGAGAAATGGTCAAATAATATATAATATATAGATCAGTAATCATTAACAAAAATTCTAACGTTGTTTTCTAATATTTAACATATTGAATCTTATTATATTATCTTTTTTGTTGATATCAGTATATTCCAAGTAATGACAACGAATATTAAAAATAAATACGAAGAGAGGGATACCAATGTATATTCTACGTATTCTCAAATAATGTACAATCATCTGTTGAAATCAGTATATATGACTGCCTTTTCGTTTTATTTTTCTTTTTTCAAATATGTGAAGCACAACAAAATTAATATAAAGTACATTGGAAAGGTAATATGATAGCTAATAATTAACAAATTAAATTTTCTATCGGGATAAATAGCTTTCCTGGAATGCAAAAAAGCTCTTCTGATACATGCATTAACTTGTTCCATTTTAGATTTTAGTTCACTAAATATTCAAAGTTTGAATTTTTACCTTCTAATCTTATTTCATTTGAGTGCTAACGTGTCATCGAAAAATGCTGACGTGACCAAAAAAGATTACGTGTCCTCTGGCATGTAAGCAATCGGTCCAAAATTTCCAAAAATTAAAATTTAGTACATCAATACCAAAGTTTGACAAATTAGTGGAAAATATCCAAATTAAATGTGAAATGGTAGTGGCCAATAGATTTATTTCCCAAAAAGTTAATCAACTGATTAAAAGTATGAGTTTTTTCCATATTAGAGCTTCATCAAAATTATTAATGGTATTTTCCTAGTAATTATAAGGAAGAAGATTAAAAAACGTAGTATCATGGTAAAACAATACATGATGTAATGCCGTAAAATCAGGGTACTAAAGTGTCTCTCATATACACATACATCCCCACACGCAATATAATCTCACACACAAATATGTATTTACATTTAAAAAAAAATTGATTTACAAAAAATTCTAGAGAGATGGTATAATTTTTTTTATCTTACATTGAAAATATTTTGATATTATTTTTCATTAATGTACCATAAAAAAATTATATCTTACATCGAAAATATTTTGATATTAATTTTCATTAATGTACCATAACAAAGTTTATTTTTCCCGGCGAACGAAAAATTATAATTTTGTCGATCTAATATTTAAATCCTAAGTCTTCATGGAATAAGGCTATGTTTGGTAGTCATGATAAGGGATTGATTATTAAATAATCATTCATTATCTTTTGTTTGGTTCATTTTTTATTTAGTCTTCAAGCCATTGATTATGATTGAAAGCCCTCACTATCATGTTATTTGTGTGATTAAATATCCCTCCTCAAAGGTGTCATAATGTATAATTCTTGAATAGTGATCATGATAAGATTGTATATTGACCATAATACCCTTGAATTGTCTTCTTCAATATAATATGAAAATTAAAATTAGTGAAAAATTAATAATTAATATAATATTTAAATTTTTATTATATTTTTTAAAAATTAATTTCATATATTTTTATTATTTTCAATCATTTTAAAAAAAAAACAATAATATTATAATTATCACTAAAATTTATTTAACAATAAAATTAATATTTAAAATATTATTAATATTTTAATTATTAATTAAATGTATATTTATAAATATATTTAAATTAATTTAATAAAAGTAAAATATATTATAAATATTTAATTATCTATCAAATTATTTTAAGAATATTTATAATTATTTTAAAAAAACAATAATATTATAATTATTACTAAATTTTATTTAATATTAACATTCAAAATATTATTGCTATTTTAATTATTAAAGTAAATGCATATTTACAAATTTATTTCTAATAAATATATTAAAATTAATTTTAATAAATGTAAATTATAATTATAAATATTTAATTATCTATCCAATTATTCTAAGAATATATATTTAATTAACACTTGGGACATTTTGGTCATTACAATAAATTTACAAAAAATTTATCATTTTAAAATCATACCAAAAACCGTGTTATTTATCCCACCATACTATTAATGTATATCTTTCATTTTTCAATCACTCTAATTACTAATCATTTACTTATCTCGTCACACATACCAAACAGAGCCTTAGAGGTAGAAGTTACTTTTAACTTGTTACATGGCATATTTTGCCATGATGTTTAAAAAAGTTTATAGTGCTCTACTCTGGTGTATATATATTGTCAGATCAAACGCTTACCACTAAGTCAAAATCTATCGCTGTTACCCAATGTTCAATTTTATTTTCTTATAGTTGTGGCAGTACAGAGTGCACTTACTTGGGTTCTAATTATTCGAGCAGTTAGGCACATGAATCTGGGGAGGTGTGTGTCTAGCTATCTGCTAGTGTTGTCTGATATCCCTTAAATATCAATCTTATCTTTTCTCTATTGTTGGCCCTTTCCTCAGCAGAGATAGTATTGTCAGTTAGATGTGGCGTCAATTTTTTATGGCTCACATAGCCAAACATATCAAGTGGCGCAATGTCGACAGCTTGACGCACGAGAACTTCCTAGAAGATCGCCCATATAAAGTGTTTCATTATATTAGTGATTCATAATATATAGGACTTGAATAAAATTATATAATATTTTAACCTCAATATAAAAGTAGCGTATGGTTTGCGGTTTTGTTCAATTTCCAGCTATTTGGTTTGCGGTTTTGTTCAATTTCATATGAATTATTCATAAATAGAACAAGCGTAAACAAAAACATATCTCCCTCTAAACAAAACCATGGGTCTTGTATTTTTCTTTGTGGTAATTGAAAACTAAAACTATATTTACAAGAGCTTATTTTAACCTTTTAACTTCTAACCAATGAAGTGTTTGAAAATTATATATAGAAACTAAAAAATATTTAAAATAAACTCTTGTAAACACGATATTAGACAAATATAAGTAAATCATATTGGACCTAAGAAAAGCCCAACAAAGTTATGGAATGACAACAAAAATATATTAATATATGATTTGACAACGGTTTCAAAAATGATCACATCTTTAATATTTGCGATTTTATTCAAGTATTAAAGCTCGGGCCCGTGCAAGCGAGAAATGGGAAACAAAACTACCAAATGATGGTCCGTGCATCTCTGATAATTTGTTTTGATCAAAGTCAATCCCAAACTTATTTAATCAGTCTCATCATTTCTAATTTGTGCAATTTATCCAGCAGTTTTATCACATGTGAAGACAATAGCAAAGTTTTGTGCAATTTAATACGTTAGGTTTATCCAGCAGTTTTATCACATGTCTTCATTTATATGTGATATAAACCTAACGTTAATAACGTGTTAAACCTAAAAAAAACTACAAAATGATCGAATGTCACTTCGGATTTAACTAACGAGCCAAGTCGGGATTTACATCGTTTATATTAGAAATCGGGTTTTTATTTGTTTATCATAAAAAAATTGGTGCCATTAAAATGTAAATAAATAAAAAATCAAAATCAAATCTTGCACCTCTTTTATGGTATAATAACATTATAACAACAGGAAACCAATCCACATTTATACCTTTAAGTACACAAATAACTAAAATTCCAATGGCATAAAAAACTAAAACAGAATTACATAGATATAGTGATGGGAATGGGGCAGCCGGTCCCTGTTTTTTCAGGTTCGGAGGAATCTCTTAACCCAAACTTGCGGAGATCAAATCTCCATTCACATTTAAAACCCGAACTCGAATAAATCGGAGATCCACATCCTCGTTTTGCATTTTTTCCGCGAGGCTCTGAACCCGTAGGGGAAATTGCATCCCTACATAGATATAATCGAAATTTTTTCTTTTTATGATGTGAAAACTTACCGCCGCCATTTATTAAAATTATAAATGTGGTTAAAGGGGTAAATAAAAACTTATAAAATATTTTGCTTCTAAAATAGCTCGTTCTTGAAATGTTCAAAAATGAATCGAGTATCGAGAAATTATGTCGAGTTCAGTTTTAAATCGAGTGGAAGAAACTCAACATACCCTCGAAATATCGATCAAACCTTTTGTGAATGATTAGAAGAGAATTCAAGTTGAAATAATAAAAACAGTTTGGTTGAAATATTTTATAAAACATGTTGTATTAAATATTTTGGTATTTGAAAGAGCTCGTAAAATGCTTCAACAATGCCTATCGATACAAATAATTAAACATGATAAAATAAAGATGCAAAATTTGTTTATGGATGTTCGTAGATTAACAACTCCTACGTCACACATTCTCTTCCGCTTATGAAGAAATCAATTAGAAGACTTTGATTGTTACAACTCCTGATACAAATCAAATTCCACTTAGGAGTTATATCTTGTCTAATCGAAACTCGTAGAATACTCTCGATTGTAGGTTACGACTTTTCAATCCGCATAATATTTAAAGTAGTATTTAATATTTTTCTTGTGATGATATAGCCGGTTCAAACTCGAGCATTGTTATATCTTCTTTACATGATTCTGTATGTGATAATGAGGAGACAATCAAATCTTGTTGACGGGAGAATCCAATGGGTTCAACTGCTTGAATTCAAGGGCAATAGAGATGAGGTACCTGTGATAATTTTGATTTCTCAAGAGTTACTAAGTTGGTGAGATTTGTTTGCCACAAGAGTTTATATGCATTAGACTTGAATTTTGTGATGTGTTAAATTATTGTATGGATAGTACATTTAGTGTGTCCTATTTGCGTGATTATTGTTTGTTGGGTGATGGTTTTGAGAGGTGCATGGCTGAATATGATAATTTCTTTGTTCATCGTGAATATATTTCTTTGTTCATGGTGAATGTATATTTAAAGGAATAAATTTTTCATTCTATATTCATTGCATGAATTGCATGATAGTGAGGCATATTACTATGATTTTATCATTGATATAATGCATGATTTTATGTTCTAGTTACATATGAAGCGAAATGTTGAGTGGCTTGGTGAAACATGCATTGCATATAGGAAAATCACGTTTAGTCTAGATCCTTATATCGTGCATGAACTGCGTCTTATTCCTAGTGAGCAAATGTCTTACATTTCTATGGAAATTTTTGTGTTGTTAACTAGGTTTAAGAATATAAGAAATTTGATTTTCATAATGTTTAATGAGATTTATTGTTTTCATTTAGTGTCGTTTGTTATTTGGTGTATGGTGAAGTTGATGATTACATGGTGAAGAATAACCATGAAGTTAGGGATCCAAGCGGTGATAAAGCATGTGGACGTCAGTGCCAATAAACTAGATTTGAAAGGTAAACAATTTGATAATATAATTTTTTTTATTATTAACTTGATTCGTTTTTTTGCAGGGAGCCAGATTTGAGGAAAAATATTTTTGAAAGAAGGGAGTATGATATGAATTTGATCGGACATGGCGTGCTTAATCTTGGGAGGGATTACATACATGTGTGTTGTCTTGATCGTACAAGGAAACCTTAGATTATGAATTTTGATATATTTTTATATATAAACAAAAGTTCTAACTTTTAGATAGACAATTATTGAATATTTTATCAATTTTTTTAGTTTTTCTCTCTAGATTTTCAAAGCTCTGCTTTGTACACGCAAAAACCAAACTTATCAAATATTTATTCTTTGTGGCGTTTGTTGATTGTTTTTCACTCGGATTCTCAAATACGAGTTTTTTGAAAGTTCATTTGAGTTCAGTTGTTTATCTTTGTAAATATTTGTTGCTAAGTTTTCGTAGCTTAGAGGTGAATAACACAAACCTTTACTTGTTTCAAAAAGATCAAGACAAGCCAACGTTCTTTATTTCATCGAATCAAGAGCGTGACTTTGTTTTTTAGCGCGTTTCTTTTTCGTGTTTGAAGAATCGCATCAGTAAAGGTAACTCATGGAAACATAGTTATTAATGATATATTATTTGTTGAAAATCTATGTTATAATTTAATTAGTATCAGTCAAGCCTTTGATAATGATTACTCAGTTGAATTTCATAAGAACATATGTTTGATTAAGGACAGTTATTATCAAATCTTGTTAACTAGAATTAGAAATGGTAATACATACACAACTTGTTTTGCCGCTATTAATAATGATAAACAGAGGTTATTGTATAAAATACTGAATCATCTCAATTTTAAATCAACTAATAATCACTACAAGAAAAAAACCCCTTCAATGACGCACCTACGACAACGGTTTTTCACTAAAACCGTTGTCGTATACTTTTAACAACGATTTTAGTGAAAATTGTTGTCGTTGATGCGTTTTTTTAAGCAAAAAACAACGATTTTTAGAAAATTGTTGTCTTTTTGGGGGTTTAAAGACAACGGTTTTTAGCGTTTTTTTAGGGTAAAAACAACGGTTCTATAAACCGATGTCTATTAGCTCATTTTTTTGGACAATCGATAACGGTTTTATATAGCGACTGATTTCAGCAAAAACATCTCCATTTTTAAATTTGCCTCAGTTTTGGCCAAAACTGTCGCTAACTTTAGCGATGGTTTCCAGCAAAACCGTCGCAAATTTTAAATTAGCGACGGTTTAATAAACAATTGTCGCTACTAGCGACGATTTTTGTTTAATCGTCGCTAATCTCTACAGTTTTTGCTTAAATGTCTCTAATTGTGACAAATTAATAAACAACCATGGCTAATAGCGAAGGTTTCTATTAGCGACGGTTTATCAATTTACCGTCGCTAAACCGCCGTAAATTATCTATAAATATCCGAATTTTCGGTCTATTTTCCTCCACAACACTTCACAACACTTAAAATTTTTTCTCTCTTAGACTATTTTAGTTTCGATTTAGGGTAAATTTTTCGTTTCAATTTTTGGTAAATTTTTAAGTTTTAGTTAAGATCATAAATATTGTTATCATAGTCTAACTGTAAGTTTTTTTTTTAGATTTATTAAATTATTAAAAGTAGTTTTATTTATTTTACTGAAAAACGTAGCGACAGACATCATGAAAAACCGTCGCTAAAATTAGCGACGGACTTTATGGCAAAATTTTAGCGACGGATTTTATGGCAAACCGTCGCTAATTTAAGTGAAGGTATAGTAAATCGTCACTAATTAGCGACGTTTTTTAATCATGTCTGTCGCTAAATTTAGCGACGGGTTTTGATAAACCGTCGCAAATAGTAGCTACCAAATCCATTGAACACACTTTCAACAACACCCTCAATTACAACAGTTTAAAAAACTTATGATCTGTTGTTGTTTAGCGTTTTTTGCGTAGTGAATCTGTGTAAATTGAACCTAGCGGATGGCTTACCTAGCATTGAATTTGTTGAAAATCATGTGTGTTCGGCATGTCAGTTAGGTAGGTAAACAAATTTAATCTAGCTGTAAGAATAAAAGTAGCAAATTGGTTAATAGAAAGTTAGAACTATTGTATATGGATTTATTTGATCTTATACCTATAATCAATTTAAGAGGGATGAGATATACAATTATAATTATTGATTATTTTTCTTGATTTACTTGGGTTATATTTTTTAGTGGTAAATATCATATTAGTACTCAAGTGAATAAATTTCTTAGCATACTCAAATTGAAAAATTGCCATCACTAATCAGTATCAGAAGTGATCGAGGTACTGAGTTCACTAACAAAACATTGGATGAGTATTTATCAGAACAGAGAATTCAACATGAGTAGTCAGCAGCAAGAACTCCTCAATAGAATGGATTGGATGAACAAAGAAGCATGACGCTGAAAGAAGCTGCTAGGACAATACCGATCCACGATTAACAAAAGGCTGGTAAAACTCTATTTGAGATATGGAATGAGAGTAAGTAACTTATCTTATTTTCTTGTTTTTTACTGTAAATGTCAGAATCATAATAACGATAAAATTCATATTCTACATTTGATGTCAAATTTATGTTGGCATATTCTTTGGTTATTCAGCAGTCATTAAGGCTTTTCATGTATTTAATAAGAAAACTGTAAGTATTGAACAAATTATTCGTGTTTTTTTTTTTAAGAAACCGAACTGATTGAAGATAAAAATAACCTAACTAACTTGAGCAATAAGATTAAAGAAATTGGTTTAGCATATGACATCAAGATGAAATCAATGTCAGTAAAAAGATTCATCTGTCACTTGAACCAGATATTTCAAATCAGTCAGCTAGCAAAGAAACAAAGAACATGAAAACCAGACTCGTCTTAACCAAGCTGACTTGAACAGACTAATGATATCCAAGCTTATGGAAACCAAGCTCATAGGAATTGAGCCGAGTCAAACCAAACTGATCTTACTCCAAACAATGATAATAGCAATCCACTTGGACCAAATTATAAATGGAGTAATTAAGACTCGTCATCGCTGGTGATCGGTAATAAAGCAAGATTTGTTCACAAACATTTAGGCAATAAGAAGACATGGACTTTGATGAAACTTTTGCATATGTAACCAGATTAAAAGCAATTAGAATTTTCTTGTTTTTGCTGCTTACAAAAACTTCAGAGTGTTTCAGATAGATGTGAAGAGCATCTTTCTAAATGGCATACTTCAATAAGAAATGTATGTGGAACATTCTCCAGGTTTTGTTAATCATACTTTGCTAAATCATGTATTTAAATTAAATAAATCCTTGTATGGATTAAAACAAGCATCGCCAACTTGGAATGACACTTTACCACAATGGATCATAGTTTCTCAATTGGTTCAGTTGACAAGTCATTATTTACATTTGTTAAAGATGATCATATTTTATTAGACCAAATCTATAATGATGGCATTATCTTTGTATCCATTAACTCTAAACTCTGCAAGAAGTTTGCTAAACTGGTGCAAAATGAATTCGAGTGAGCATTATGGGTTAACTGACTTTGTTTCTCGGATTGATTCAAGCAATTGGATACTGGAACTTTTGTTTATCAGACAAAGTTCACCAAAAATTATTAAAGAAATTCGGAATGAAGTCATGCTCAGAAACAGTAACCCCCATTAGCTCATAAGTTAAGCTTGATAAAGATGAAAGAGAAATACCAGTCGAGGTGACATTGTATCGTGGTTTAATAGGTTCTCTTCTGTACCTAACTATCAGTCAAGCTAATATCATGTTTGTAGTTTGTATGTGTGCTCGTTTTTAATCTGATCCAAAACAGCCTCATTATTTAGCTGTCCGGAGAGTTCTTAAATATCTTAAAAGAACACAAAATGTTTGAATTATGGTATTCTAAGGACTCGTTGTTCAATCTAATTGGATATTCATATGCAAATTATAATCTTGACAGGAATAGCACTAACGGATCATGTCAGTTTCTTGTTGATCGACTGATTTCTTGGTTTAGTAAAAAGAAATATCAATTGTCATTTCAACTGCAGAAGTTGAATACCTAGTTGCAGGGAGCTATTGTACCCAACTGTTAAGGATTCAACAACTAAAAGATAATGATATTGATGTCAAAGAGTCACCAATCTTCTGTGATAACGTAAGTGCAATTGTTATCACATACAATCTAATTTTGCACACTCGGACTAAGCATATTGATATTCGTCATAATTTCATCTGAGATAATGTGATAAAGAAGAAAATTCGGTTGGAATATGTCTCAATGGAACAAGAAGCAACCGATGTCTTCACCACACCGCTCAGAGGGAATAAGTTTTCTTATTTTAGAAATATTTTAGGACTTATTGAATGCATGAATTTAGTGGGAATACAGAATCATGAAGCTCTACTGAGAAGATAATTTTCAGTTAGTCTTTGAATTTTACTAACTGAGAGTTAGTTTCAGAATCTAACTGATAAATAGTACCCTCAGTCTAACTAATCTTATCATTTAGTATTGACTTACTTAAATTTTCACTATTAACCATTAAGAGTGACTTGATTATTTCATTTAATTTTTAAAAAACTTTTAAAATATGTACATTGTACTTACAATATTTTTTAAAATGTTCAAAAATTTCAATCGATAGCGTGACACGTGTCGCGCCTGTTTACCTATTCAAAAGTCGCGCATTTTAAATTCTTGAAATCCTTAAGGTTTTTCAGTTTATCTTTGCACTTCATAATCCGTACATACTCTTGTACTTGTTCTCGAACCATTTGCTTCATTCTCACTCAGAAAATTCTCTATTGTTTACCTTCGAGAACTCATTTCAGAAATGACAGCACCAACACTTCTTCCTACGTTGTGAATGCTCTTGCAATCGATTTTGAATCGATTTATTCCATGGAAAATGCTGTAACACTCAAGTCTTCCAGTCGATCGAGTCTTCTGGGCTCTAGATCTTTTTCAGTTCATCTTTGGATATCTATCTGGCTGAGCTAAAAAATTCTTACACCAGAGTAAAGGTTACTGAGGAAATTTCAGTTGCTAACACAACTATTAAACACTTTTAAGTGATCTCAAGCAGATCCTAATTTGCCAAAAAATGGATATACGTGTAAATATATATGAAGTGAAAATTGATTTGCATGTTACAAATGTATCAAATGACAAAATTTGAAAATAAATCATCTTGTATAACAAAGTAATATGGTGAAAGCACTATTATTAATTTTATTCACTTTAGGGAAACTTAAGAATCAACCGAAATAATAAAATAACTCGACATTGTTAAAATAAAAATGCGAAAAAAAAAATCGGTTATTCGACTATTTATGATAAATCAAAGTGAAATCACACATCTTATTTCGTAATTATGTGGTACAACTATAAAACCAAAACTATATTCATTTTTTTTAACAAAAATTATAGAGTAAGTATCTTGTGAGACGGTCTCACGGATCTTTATCTTTGAGACGGATCAACCATACCCATATTCACAATAAACAGTAATACTTGTAGCATAAAATGTAATACTTTTTCATGAATGATCCAAATAGATATCCATCTCACGAAATACGACCCGTAAGACCGTCTCACACAAGTTTTTGCCAAAATTATATTAAAGTTTAACCACACAAAGAATGGGTCTCATGTGAGACCGTCTCACGGATATTAATCGGTGAGACGGGTCAACCCTACCTATATTCACAATAAAAAGTAATAATCTTAGCATAAAAAGTAATATTTATTCGTGGATGACCCAAATAAGAGATCCGTCTCACAAATAAGACCCGTAAGATCGCCTCACACAAGTTTTTGCCACACAAATAATGGGAAAAAACAGGAACGAGTGAAACTAAAACGAACGAGAGGAAGTGGTCAAATAATATGTGAGAATATTTTTTCCCCGGAGAAAAGTCAAATATGACGTCACCTTACACCTCCATCCACCTTCCATTAGAGCTCTTCGCCAACTTTCAAGGTGATAACGCTGTTGAGGTGTAAGGTTTCGCGGAGGAAAAGTCAAATACCAAACCATTGAACCACACGAACAATACGATGTCATCAAATCCTCCTCCTTCTTCCTATGAACATTCCGGCGGCAAGCCGGGCTCAGATGCGCTGGTGAGCACCATGAACTCACCAAATAATACCACTCCCACTGCTACAAACAAATCCAACAATGGCGGTGCTGCAACTCGTGTGTATGGAAATAATGAAGCCACAACCACAAAAAGCACTTCATCGTCGACTCCAGGGCGGCGCTCTGCAGGAGGGGAAGCAAGTCTCCTTCGCTGAACCGATTTTGTCGTCGTCGTCCTCCTATTGTCCGTCACCATCATACTGCTCCTCCTGCTTTTGTGAGTCGATTTTCTAGAATTAGATCTGAATTCCCCCATATTTGTACTATGTGGCCCCTCGATCTTTCTCGTTGCCATCTCCGTATTAATCCACACTGAATGTTCAATTTTACGCATGATAATCACATGTTCTTTTGAGATGGATTGTAATTAACATTTTATGAGTTTGGACGAATTACTGTCCGTCTAATAAAATTATCTTTGTGAGATTGCTTATCAAAAAATTTTGTGAAAAAATAATTTTTTTTTCATGGATCGGCTTGAATAATCACCTTTGTGTACCGAAAAAGTTAAAGAGATCACATAAACAAGTACTTAGTTTTTATACTCAATTTTGTAAACTCGATATCTATTAAGATCATGCATTCGATCAATTAATACAAAATATATATCATTTAATCTCACTACAAAAAAACGGATAACTTAAAAACCGTCGCTATTATAGCGACGGTTTTATTTTACCGTCGCTATATAGCGACGGTTTATAATCAAACCGTCGCATAACAAATTAAGCGACAGTATAATAAATACCATCGTTATAATAGCGACAGTTTAGGAGTAACCGTCGTTACCTTAGCGACGATTTTATATAAACCGTCGCTATATTAACGACAGTTTTTCATAAAACCGTCGCTTATCAAATTCAGCGACGGCTTATTAAAACCGTCGTTATATTAGCGACGGTTAAAATAATGACCGTCGCTAAATCCGTTTTTTTTTCCGCCATTTTTATCCAATAGTGCACCGTATTATTTATTCATCTACCAATCATTTATCTTACATCAATCAAATCATTGAATTGAAATTACAATATTATCTTTAATAAAAAATATTATAAATATTTTATTAATATTTTCAAAAAGACAAAACGATAATATCACATCATATTTAATCGATCAAATCAAAGATTATATTAAATATCATTTTTATTTATTTTATTGTTAAAAAATATTACTTATTTTCATATTATTTATTTCATACTACCAACCAAACGATACCTGTATTCTCCTAGCTCCATCAAGTGTAGCATAGGTAAGCTAATTATTTAAATTTATCAAATCTTTGGTTATGAGAAAGTATGATAATAATAATAATAGTTTCTTTGTTAGTCCACTTTGTGATGAGAATAATTAAATATTGGTTATGAGAAAAGAATAATAGGTTTCTTTGTTGGACCACTTTCTGCTTAGATGATGGTTGTGAACTTGTGGGTTTCTGCGGAGGGTATATCGAAATTTAAATATGTTTCGCCGTCACCGATATTAAAGGAAATAATAATTAATAATATAAATAAATAAATAATATATCTTGGATGAGAGAATAAAAATATAAATAAAAATAACAAATACGAGTTTTTACAATTCTAATCATCGTAGAGTTCAAGTCAAATGCTAAATGAAACATAAACGAATGAATCTATTTTTCGCATCAAATTTGGTCTTAGTAGAGATAGCAAATGGTGGTTATGATATTTTTTTCTTACAGGAGTAGATTTTATTAAAATGCAGATCGTCGTATCCAAGTTTTGTCAATCAAACAAGAATATTTTCAGAAACCCATAAAAAAGTGAAGAAATAGAAAATTTTGCTAGATCCTGTGCGATTTCGTTAGTTGATTTTTCATATGGAAAATCATTGAAACTATCGGACCCTTAAAAGTTGTTTGATTTCCTTAATAGTTGTTTAATTTCAGCCGCACAAGTGCCGCAATATATCCCAAATCCTCATATGTCGATGTGATTTTCTGCATTGCCTATATAAAATCGTTTCACATATCATTTTTGTGAGTTGGATTCCTACCGGATCCACCCATTAAAAGCGGGTCGACCTGTATCATTAAATATAAATTTGTGAAACAGTCTCATAAAACAGTTAATCATATTTTTGTTGAATAAAAATATAATATTTTGTAATTTAAGATATAAAAAATTTACTTGGTCTTTGGTATTGTCATTTTAAATGATAATACTACTATTATCTCACTAAACACAATATTTTTCAAATAAAAATAATACTCTCATACTACATTAAATCATATTTTAAAAAAAACATACATCACACACACACATTATCCACTCAAAATTTTTACCAATTATTACAAAATACTCACAAATATTTTAGATACAAAAGTGTTTGTAATCTAAATATAATTTACTTACAACATAGTTAGTCATAAAATTAGAATCTAAACACAACTACAGTAATATTATTTAATTTTATTTAAAGTTGTGTAAACTCATAAACAATGTGAAAATATATTCTAAATTTTAGATAAATTACTACGTACCAGCAAAATACATGTGGAGCCGTGTTTTAATTTTGTATTGTGGATATTAAAGTTTCGCATTGAAAGGAGAAAATATAGTATTTTCTTATTTCGGTTTTGTCAACTAAAATTTTAAAGTTATTGTGTATTGATTTTTATTTTAATTATTTAATTCTTATATTGTACGAGAACTGACGACATTAAAAAAATATTGTGGATATTAATTAAGTTTAAGATTGTAAGAAGATAAAATATTCTTTCCTCAATTGGTTTTGTCATCTAAATATTCAAATTTTGGTTTGATGAATTAATTTTGAAATTTTTGGCTTCCAGTCTTATTTTTCGGGAGAGCCGACATTAAATTAAAGAAATATTGATATGCGATAGAAATTTATTGATTTTTCTAATGTCAGGTCATCAATGAGACCAAAATAACCTAAAATTAAAAGATAGTATACTAAAATCGAATTTGAATAATTTAATGAACCAAAATATAGATTCGGGGTGGTTACATGAATTTGTAAAAGTCCGGTTTTCGGAAATTTTTTATGGTTCCGGTCCCGTACCGGTCTGGACGCTCCAAACCAGTTTTGCGGTTTGATCGGTTCCATGGTTTTATCCATGGAATCATAACCGATTTAAGACCGATTCCTACCATTTCTCGAATTTTCGGGATTTGTAAAGCATGCCTAAATTTTGAGCAACTCGAGTCATTTGTACATGCGTTAAACTGTTTGAGGAAAGGATATGTTTCAAAACAAACTTATCAAATCTAATTAAGATCAGTAAATTAATTAATTAAAAATTAAGAAAATGTGAAAATAATAATAATAATAATAATAATAATAATAATAATAATAATAATAATAATAATTCATATGGTAAATTAAAATGATTGCAAATTGAGTAAACATTGACATTGTGATGATTATTGTAATAGTTTATTTTGAATACTTATAGGTGTGTTTTAATCAATGCTCCAACTAAGAGGGGATACGTACATAAGTTTTTCTGTAGTCTGTCGGCAATGGTTACACTAGCAGTTGGCACCAATGTTTTGATTGACAATTTTTGGCAAAAGCCTAATGTAATCGGATCTGAATCAGTCCAACGAGTAAAAATTTCCATGAAAATTACATTTATCATGATGTCACCTTCGAAATCACGAAATTCAATTGTTTAGGTTTTCAAAATCACGTTTTTGTCATTTTTGAATCGCCGATAACTTTGCATAGGAAACTCAAAATTCAATTTCGCCTACTGTTCTTTAAACATCACGATGTAGAATTCCTATCTATATCAAATTTCTCGAAAAATCTTGTTCAACACGCATATTATACTACTTGTCAAATTTTAGGGAACTGAAAATTTAATTGTATTACATAATAAAGAAAAGATATGTATCAACTTATATTATTTGGGATGTATCTATCATAGATAAGTTCCCTTAGACTTCTGACTTAAAATGAAAAATTTGACTGGAGGATAATAAATTATTCGAAAACAATATGTGAAAATCTGATATAGTAATTATAAGTTTTGGGATATTCTAATATAGAAGTTATTTTGTGTCAATAAGGAAGGTGGGATGTGATGACTTGGATTTTTAAAGCGCTGGTCATCTCAAGAGCTCGAAACTTTGAAAACGCACGAGACCCGAATGATGGCGACTAACGAACGTGAACCCCTCCCCCCAGCTGAAGAACCCAAAAATTCAGCTCAAGGAAGCTCGTGATGTGATGTCCTAAATGAATCAAATTTTCAGCTGCAGGAGAAGTTAGGAGTTGGACACAATTATGGTGCAAAAATTAGCTCTTTAGTAAACCAACGTGACTCCTCATATTGGATAAACTTTTACCATCATCATAGCTTGTTTGGCCTCAAGAAATCGGTGGAGGACGACCGCCCTTTGATATACTATATTCAGCTCTATAAGTACCCACAAACCCACAAAATCCTCTCCAACCAACCCTTCAAAACTGAGCACTGTAGTACCTGCCGAGCCACGTCATTTCAGCCTAGTTTAGGCAACAATTACGTAACATTCTAAGACTTTATTTAGCTCGTGGATCAAGTCTGAGCACCCACTCGAGTTGTTGTCCAAATCACCTCCAGGTTCTACCCGATTGCTGCAAGGTTTCATCCAAGCTTAGGTCAAGTTCGACCCACACGGTCAACCATTCGAGCAATAAAAGGCTGCCAAAATCGTCCCTCCAAATCGATGTTGTGTAGTAGATAAGTGACATTTTAAGGCATTGTGTTGTCCATTTATCTGCCTGAATTTGGGCCAAGAAATGCCCTAGTCCGAGTCAAGAAATTCAGGTCTAGTTCAAGCCACATAGGGCTGCCGAGTTCAAGTCCTTGAAGATGAGTTTCGTGCAACAGCAAGGCTGGTTAAAAGCGTTACTCTGCCCTTTCATTCGCTCGTGATCAAGCCAAGAAGTGTCCTAAGAAGTCGAGTTGTGTCCAAGCTGCGATCAAGCCATATTTAAGCCATGATAGTTTGATTCTTCGCTATGAAAACCCACATATGCAACTGTAATTTTAGGATTATTATTATTTTTTATTGTACATATTTTAGATGGGAATATTTTGGAACATTTTTGGAAATACAATAATGGTATTAGTATATGCATAAGCATGCGTATTTTCGAAATTTTGGGAATAAGATTTGGAATATTATACTAGGTGCATGGGAAATAAGATAAATTAACCTATGGAAATTCCTAAAAATCAAAGTAGCGCGCAGCTAAATAATCATAATATTGGGGCCAAGATTAAAGCATGGAAATAAACCATCAAACTTTTGCACAAAAATCCTTGACCTAGCCACCATATTTTCGAACCAATGAATGCACGTTCTTATAGAGATAAACGTGCTTTCACATCTTCTTAACCCGAAATGGATGGGGAGAGGAAAGGTTCTTTTTTTTTTTTTGAGGGTACTCTCGGGAACAGATCCAGTGGAGATGGGGTGGGGCCTGTGGCTCAGAGGATTAGAGCACGTGGCCACGAACCACGGTGTCGGGGGTTCGAATCCCTCCTCGCCCACATCCGGCCCAAAAGGGAAGTATCTTTCTCTCTGGATGTAGGAAAATCATGATCGGGATAGCAGACCAAAAGCTATGGAACTTGGGTGTGGGTCTTTGGAATCGCTTTTTCTTTTTATTTATCGTAAATGACGGACTCATAACACATAGTATGCCCCCGGCCCATAGCGTATTCTTTTGTTTTACGCCCCATAACTCTTCTTCAGCCAGGCTTGGGTAGAATAGGCGAGCAAGTACAAGTATTAGTAGCATAACAAAAATGTCTGTCTCGTCATTAATATGTTTGCTCGCGGCAATTGTGAACTCTCGGGATAATCGATGACTGCATCTTTGATGTAGTGCTTCAAAGGGGTAGGAATCAAGGAATAAATTCCACAATTTAGGTAGCTAAATAAATCAATCATGGAATGAATTTGGAAGTCAAAATCGTGGGATTTAAGCCAATTTTGGACATGATTTATGCACCAATCTAGCCTCCTTCCCTCACCTATAAATAGCCCATCACTCCTAGCATTTCTCACACCACATGCAATTTTCAAAAACCATAGCTGCAAATTTTGAAAATTTCAGCAGCATACCCTAGCCAAAACTCTGCTTAAAATCGTCCAAGTTATGCTAGAAAGTGAGCCGAAGTGCCGCCTGAGTAAGAAGCAAAAAGTGATCCAAGCCAAGCAGCCATGCACCCACGTTTTAGCATTCAAAAATCAAGGTAAGTGGCCTTGTTTTAAAGTTTAATATTTGTATTATGCATATGTTCGTTTTCGAAAATTCGGTCGAGTACAAATTCTCCTTTTACTCTTTTTTTGTGTTGGTTGTCATATGGTTTTGGGAACTACGAGGATTCGACTGTATATGGGTGAAAATCCTAATATGATATGTTTATGCCCCTTACACGATGGGATTATAACTGTTATATGGTATCGCTCCCTTAGAGGAGTAAAAATTAGGTATTGATATCATTAAACCATAAAAAGTAGAGAAATCTCAATGTCTGGTCAATGTTATGCATGTGATATGACTCTTGTTGTACATGAATTGTGTTTTGAAATTCTATGGATGTTGTTATGTTGTGCTCAAACGGCTCCCACTTGCTGAGTGACGACTATATCACTCACCCCTTAAAATCTTTTCCAAAATAACCCGTGGAACAGCTCGAGGAAGAGGAGTCGGACCACTTTTGGGGATGGTGATATTTCAATATTTTAGTTTAAGTTTTAGCTTTTAATTCAGTTGTAACGTTTCCGCATTAAATTCTATCGTTTTTCGGTTATTGGGTTGTAATTAAAGATATTGTTGTCTATTTGAAATTATGATATAAATCAGTTTTGGTTTATACTATGTTACGAGGTTGGTTGTTTTCAATTGTGTGATTACTAAACAACATCGATGTCGACTAACCCCGGTCATAGGACGTGACATTCGCACTTACAGTTCAACAAGTTTCTAAACAACAGTAAATGGGCTTATGTATTGTCTTAAATATTTGAGTGTGTTTTAAAAGTAGATCGATATAATATATGTTTGATATGTCTTTGCTTCCTTTGTTTATGTTCGTTCAGTTCTAATAATGTTATATCTTGTCTATCAAGTTTTGAATCTGAAAAGTACTGTTATGATTCAAATTGGATGTGGAATGAAAATTCATAAGTTTTGTTCTGGCCTCGACACAGTGGATATAAAACTGTGTTCTAGCCCCCCACACAGTGTGTATAAAATTGTGTTTCTAGCCTCGCCTATTATAGGAGTAACATTAGGAGGCAGTTCGACTATGGATAATGAGATGAGTTTCAGTGCTCTACCCTGTTCTCATATGATAAGTTAAGTTTTGAAATTTGTCCAATTTATGTATTGAACTTTTAAAACTATGTCTATATGTATAAATCTTGTTATTGTGATAATCAATCGGTTCAACTTGCTGAGTGTTTCCTGAAAATACTCATTCTGCTTACTTCTTTCCCATATAAGACTGAAGAACATGTGAACGATGAAGAACAAGAGACGTCTTGAGGTAGTGATGGAATCCAAAATCTGAAGCACCGTTTAGCTTTAGTATTAGCTTCTGTTGTATTTCACTTCCGCAACTATGAGATGTACTTTTCTGATTTTTTTTTTCTTGTCAATCCAATATTTATGTATGAAAAAGACTTGTTTTGGCTATATGTTTTGCTAAGAAGCTTATTGTTGTCAAACAATGCCGGATACCTATATGTATCGGCCACAGGACATGTCGGTTTTATCTATGGAATTGAAACCAATTTAGGATCGGTTCCGACCGGTTCTCGAATTTTCAGGTCTGTAACCCATTCCATCAATTAATGGAACCGTTAAATTAAAGCATGTCTAATTTGAGTAACTCGATTCATTTGTACATGCATTTAACTGTTTGAGGAAAGGATGTGTTTCAAAACAAACTTATCAAATCTAATTAAGATCAGTAAATTAATTATTTAAAAATTTAGAAAAGATGAAGAAAAAAAATAATTAATTAATTAATATGGTACATTGAAATGCTTGGAAATTGGGTAAACGTTTTAGTCGGCAAGTGACGTTAGATGAGCAATTCAAACCACGAGAGCCACAACACCTCTTCATCCATAAAAGGCCTTGTTCGGGGATGAGGCCGATATTAACTGAGCAGACCAAACATCAATCCATCGAAAATGGGATCAAACCCTCCTCCTTCCTGCAAAAATTTTAGCGGCAAACCGCATACAGATTCACTTGTGAGCAGCTTTAAGTCAGCTACTACTACTCCCTCTCCTACAAACAGTAATGGAGCCGGTGCTGCAACTCGGGTGTATGGAAATAATGAAGCCACAACCGCAAGTGCTTCATCATCTACTCGCGGCGCGGGCCGCTCTGCAGGAGGCGCAGCAAATCTCCTTCGGTGAACTCATTACTAGCCTCTAGCCTGCTCGCTAGCTATATATATATATATATATATATATATATTTTGTGTAAGACGTAAGAATTAAAAAAAAATCTCATGTGGCAAAAATCAGAAAATTCCCGATCCTTCCCGACTTCCGACCCGAGCCCGACCCGAATTTTTCCCGACCCGAACCGCTCAGAATCGGGAAAGGGATCGGGAATATAAGATATACCCGACGGGATTCCCGACCCGACCCGGATATATTAATAAATTTAAATATTTAATTTTATTTGAAAAATAAAATTAAATTCTAATTTTATTTATTGAATTAAAATATATTTTTTTAAATTTAATCTATACATAATATTTATACTTATTTGGGTTATTTTATATATATTTAAGATTTTATTAACTTATATGTATATATTCTTAAATTAGTTAGTCATATTAGTAGTTAGAGAACAAATGGAAAACGAAAAGAAATTAAAAAAAAAATCAAAAATAGTATAGAATGTATATTTGTGCACCTATCATTTGCTTTTAAGATATATGAAAAATATTATTTCGCTTAGGTATATTTTAGTAATTTACTTCAAATACAATCATAATACTAAAATGTTTTAGTAATTTTATATTTATATTAGGTATATTTTATAATAAAAAGCTACATTTGATTTTATCCGTCAAAAAAATAAAACATAAATGAATCTTATTAATTTGATTTGATTAAAAAAATATTAAATTTTATATTTAAAATATATATTTTTATAAATATAAATCTGATAAACTCTAAGTCATATTAAAAAGTGCAAATATTTAAAACATTCTTCAAATTTAATTTCTCATATCTAACAACAATAATGATAAAATTAAATGATGAAAATAAAAAATGAACAGAATGAATGACTCACTCTTGGTCATAATAATGAAAATTCAGTGAGAATACTGCATTATGTGTACACGATTCTTGAGAATCCCACAGTACAAAGCTACATGATTTGCAGGAAATTTCTGAATTTCATTACCGCAACTCTTTCGAATTTCTCTGAATTTTGTCTGTTCATTTCTGTACGACTCACCGTTGATTTTCTTGCTTGAATATCACATCTTTCCCGAATTTCACTCTGTTCTTCTTCTTCGCCTGATCACTTTTCTTGCTCCCTATGAATTCATGAATATGTAGATGAACAGAAAAATCCCTATGAAAAAGAAGTGTTTTCTTGATATGTAGTACCTGAATCAGAAGCTAAACACGATTTGAGAGTCTTCTTTTCAGGACATAAATAAAAAATATTTATCGGGATTTTGTCTCCCTTCCCGACCCGATCCCGAACATTCGGGTCCCGATATTAGTCGGGTACGGGATCAGGAATCTTTTTTTATTCCCAATCCTTATCGGGACGGGGATCGGGTTAGGGGGTTACAGGATGGGTCCCTACCCGATCCCAGCCCTGACTCTTACATGTCAAATTTGTGATCTGAACCATGAAAATTATTTTTTTTTTCTCGAAGTATCGTTTTTCACATCAAAAGTGTCGTTTTTTGTTAGTTGTGTTATGAAAAAATATTGTGTAATATAGGTTCATTTGAAAAATATTACTTTTATATCAAAAATATATTTTTATGCTGATTTAAGCAAAATTATTATTTATTTATGTCAAATGTACAATTTTTCATATTATATATGAACATGACTCATCTCACGAATATATATATATATATATATATATATAGACACAAAATAGCGTTGCAAAAAAAAAATCTATTGATAAACACATTTATAACTGGTTATCATAAAGTGTGAGTTCCACCAATGAAGAGAAATATAATTAATTTAGAGACAAAAAAAAAGGCAAAATATTGATGAATTTTTTATGATTTTATTTGGGATTCTGGTTACGTGAGTAAGAAGTATAGATTTATTCCATGTAATGATCCATGCCACCGAGTGCTTGAGGTTGAATTACTCATTGAGCCTCCTATGCAAAATAGTTCCATTTTCTCCACTCCAAGGTTAAATTAGTCATTTGCTTCCTTCTGGCGTCCTATCGCTATAATGCATTTTTTAATTTTCCTAGTCGATACTTGCAAAAAACAAAAAAACAAAAAAATTAATAAAAGGGATAGAAAAATAATATAAGAGCATAAACTAGTTGCTTATGCGGAGAACATTTTAAAACCGACATCATAAGAGAACAAATTATTTATAAATTTGAGATACATAATAAATTGAAAGACAAATAATGTAATTAGTTTTAACTTAAATTATTGAAAAACTTGAGTTCAATGTTGAACAAAAACATATAATGACAAATTGAAAGACATATAACGTAATTAGGGATGTCAATGGGTCCGGGTTTTACCCAGACCCGCAATAGACCCGCGTGTATCTAGATGGGTCATGGGGTGGGTCTTGGGTCCAATTTTTCAGACCCGTCCGGATATGGGGTGGGTCATGAGTTCTATAATATCCGTCTCATACCCGCCCCATATATGTAGATATAAATATTTTCAGGTTTAGTTTTATTAATTTTCATTTTTTTAGTATCTCACCTCAACCATAACAATTTTAGTTATTCATATTTCAACTGTTGCATTTGAATATGCTTTTAGAAATAGTGGAAGAATAGTTGGTCTTCATCTTAGTAGACTTAAATATTGCATACTCACTGATTTTATATTGATCTGTTTAAATTATGTTATGACTTATTTTTGGAGATGTCAAGATTTTTTTGGAGAGCTAGCAACTCTTTTTTTATATAATTTTTTATGTCGGGAAAATACTTTGTATGTTATTATTAAGTGTGGTCGAAACATGAATTAATTTTCCACAATGTTATATTTAGAGGCTTGTCTGTTTTATAATTTAGTCATGTGAGAAGAAATATAACTTTTTTATTTTAAAAATATTCGGGTCTCACGGGTCTCTCTCACTTGTCTATCCGGCCCTGTTTCGTATTCGAGGTGGGGTGGGTTCGAAGAATATTTAACCGGGGTGGGGCGGGTAATGGCTCAAAGTTTTTTTCATGAGGAGGGTCTTGGGTTTAGCCAAACCCGTCTCATACCCGCCCCATTGACATCTCTAAACGTAAATATTTTTAACTTAAATTATTGTAAATTTTGAGTTAAAAACCTGAACAAAACATGTAATACTTCGCATAATCGTTATGATCTTCATCATCATCACCATCATATTCATTTTGCTCTTCTTCGTCTAACTAGTGACATGAACATGATTAAATTTATCGATAAAATCATCGTCATCGTCATCTTACTGATCTTCTTTCTTCTATGCACTGGACAATTATCTTACTTTTCTCCTACTTTCATCGTCATAGTCATAGTCATCGTCACCACTATCATCTTCATAGCAATGGCACGAACATTATAATAATCATCCTCGTCATCATCACCATTATATAGGTTAAATGACACACAAAAAATAATTTTAAGAATAATCTCCATGTCCGATTTTGTAAAAGAAAAAAATTGTCTCGGACTTCTCCATTTCATAGTGGACAAAAACTTGTGTGAGACGGTCTCACGGGTCGTATTTTGTGATACGGATCTCTATTTGGTTTATCCATGAAAAAATGTATTATTTTTTATGCTAAGAGTATTATTTTTTATTGTGAATATGGGTAGGGTTGACCCGTTTCACAGATTAAGATAAATGAGATAGATATGTGAGATGGTCTCACATAAAACTCACTCTTCATAGTGTGACCCACTTTTTTTTTTGATGGTAAAGACTTGTAATATCATTAAGAATTAGTCATGTCCTTAGTTACAAGGTCTACCAACCAAATAGGAAAATTCCCAAGCTCCCAAACAAATGGGATAGGAGAAGAAATAGCAAAAAAAGCAATAGAGTGTGCCACTACATTAGCCGATCGTCGTACGTGATTGACTCGAATCCCATGGTAGGAAGTCAATAGTTTACGAACTTCTCGCGCTATAACGCTTGTGTAGCTTAAGTCTTCATCTAAGGCGGTGACTGCTTGCACCGCCAGTAAAGAATCTGAAGTGATTTCTTGAATTACAATTGAGTGTTCCTTTGCCTGTCTCAATCCCTCTCTCATTGCTTCGATTTCCGCATAAACCACCGAAGGGGGTTTCTTCAATTGATGTCCAAAAGCTATTAGAATCTGCCCTTCGTGGTTCCGAATTACTCCACCCACTGAGTACCTATTTGTATTTTCATTGTACGCTGCATCCGTTTCCAGTCTTAGTTGGTTCATCTCCGGATTTCTCCATCTTTTATGGACACCATGGTTGCTATGTGGTGGTTCAACATTGATGGCTGTGCGTGCTTCTCTATATTCATTCAGCATGTGCGTACTCCAAACTGTGCTGATAGGGGTAAAATTTCGATCTTCATTGTGTAGGAGCTTCTGTCTTTCAAACCAAACAGCCCAAGTATGTACCGCAAAGTACTCAAAATCCTGTCGATTGAGTTGCTCTTTCATCCACAAAAAGATATCCACAATATCAGAACTTAGAGCTTTTTTCAAAAGTGTTTTGAATATGGTTCCATTCCAGCCTTCTTTAGTTCGCGGGCACCAGAAGAGAGCATGCTCGGTTGTATCCCTCCCATAGTTGCATAGCCGACAGTTGCCACGAACTGGCACATGGTGATCCGAGAGATTTACTTCTGTTGGGATTATATTATGTAGTGTTCGCCACCAGAAAATTCGAATTTTCGGAGGTATTGATAGGGCCCATAAGAATTTCCACCAACTTCTCGAATGCATCTCAGAACAGTTTGGTGGGGGTTCATAGCATCCAATTTCCGTCTTATACCCATCCCGAACCGAGTAGCATCCTTTCGGATCTTGCCTCCAGTATCTCACATCTTCTGTCTGCTCTCCTGCTAGAGGGATGTTCAAGACTTCTTCAGCAATATAGGAAGGGAAGATTTGGCGAATCACTGTTTCATTCCAAGAACCTTGTTGGATTAGCTTGTTGACAGTCTTGAAATGTTCCTGGTCACTGAGATCGTGCAGAGAGTGATGAACTCCAGGGATCCAGGTGTCACTAAAAGTCTGTATCTTCTCGCCATTTCCAACTCGCCAACTGATGCCTTTGGTTAGCAGATTCCTACTCCAGATCATTGATCTCCATATGAAGGATGGGTTATTCCCAATAGTGGCGCTCATGATATCTTGATGCTTGAAGTATCTGGCTTTTAATACACGCGCCACCAGTGATTCCGGGTTAGTCATTATTCTTCAGATATGTTTTGCTAAGAGAGCTTTGTTGAACGCTTCAAGTTGCCGGAAGCCCAATCCCCCCGAGCTTTTTGGCTTGCATAGGAAGTGCCAGGTTTTCCAGTGCATTTTCTTCCTCCCTTTCTCATTTCCCCACCAAAAATTAGAACACTCCATTTCAATTGCTTCTAGGATGGATTTTGGTATGCGGAAGCATGACATGGCGTAGGAAGGAATCGCTTGGAGGACTGATTTGATTAATACTTCTTTGCCTCCATGTGAGTAGACTTTACTCCCCCATCCTTGTAGTCTGGCCACAATTCGCTCAATGAGATATCGGAATTGCATCTTTTTTTGTCGAATAGAAAATGTTGGGAGGCCCAAGTACAGTTCATGCCCTTGTACCACCCTGATTGAAAGCATCCTTTTGATTCTGTCAACTACATCCTCAGCTGTGTTGGGGCTAAATGATAATGCGGACTTGTCAAAATTAATCACTTGTCCTGATGCCTTTTCATATAAGGCTAAACATCGACAAAGTCCGACGCAATTTTCCACAGTAGCTTTGAAGAATACTAGGCTGTCGTCTGCGAAGAATAGATGAGATATAGACGGGCAGGAATTTGCGATCTTAACACCAGAAAACATATTACGAGCCTCATAATAAAGGAGCATCGAAGAGAGTCCCTGAGCACAGAGGACAAATAAGTAAGGGGAGAGCGGGTCTCCTTGTCGCACACCTCTCTTTGGGATTACTGTTTCATTAAGTTCACCATTGATAGCAAAAGAATACTTAACTGTTCGCACGCATCTCATCACCTTTTCAATCCAGCTGGTAGAGAAGCCCAATTTTCCCATGATTTTCTCAAGAAAATTCCATTCCACACGATCATATGCTTTGCTCATGTCTAGCTTCAGTGTCGCATAGTTCTGTTTTCCCCCTTTCCGGCTTCGAATCCAATGCAGCGTTTCGTATCCCAGGATGATATTATCTGTAATTAGCCGACCTGGTACAAAAGCACTCTGGAATTCATTGATTACTTTCTTGAGTATTGGTCTTAGCCTGTTAGTCAATGTTCGTGCTACGATTTTGTAACAGACATTACACAAACTAATCGGTCTGAAATCTTTAACAGTCATTGGTGTTTTGATTTTTGGGATGAGAGTAACCACTGTCTCATTCCAGCCTTCAATCGGTTCACCTTCATTTAACACTCCAAGTACTGCCCTTGTGACTTCGACCTCAATCTCGTTCCAATACTTTTGGAAGAAGAATGCTGACATACCGTCCGGCCCAGGAGTTTTGTCTGGGTGTTGATCAAACAAGGCTCTCTTGACTTCCTCGGCAGTAAAAGGCCCATCCAAGATGGCTCGCATGTTAGCATCAACCTTCGGCTCCAAACATTCTAGGATACTATTGGAATCTGAGTCCGATGGATTGGAAGAGGTGAATAACTCAGAGAAGTAGTTTACAATCAACTCAGACATGCTTCTTTTGTCGCTACACCAGTCTCCGTGAGAAGACATCAGCCCACTTATTCGATTTTTGGCTCTTCGTTCAGATGCAGACGCATGGAAGAATTTAGTATTTCGATCCCCATGTGTTAGCCAATTGACTCTGCTGCGTTGTTTCCAGTAGAGCTCTTGTTTAGTCTCAAGGGCTTCGATGTTGTTTTCCAGAAACTGAATTTGGTTCGCCTCCTCATACCATCTGTCATGCGTTCGAAGTCTGTTAAGCTCCTCTCTTTTTTGCTTGATTTGTTTGGGTATGTTTCGAAATCTAAGTCCAGCCCACCTCTTAAGTTGGCTCTTGCAGTTCATGATTCGATCTGCTAGTGGCAATAAGTTGTCCGCTTTGCACCATCCTTTAATCACTATTTCCCGACAATCCTGTTCAGTAGCCCAGTGGGGTTCAAATCTGAATATGTGCCCATGATGAGGTGTTTGCGGGGTTGTCCTCCCAAGATCAATAAGGACTGGTCGGTGGTCCGAATGAAAGAATTCCAAAGTTTGTGCTCTAGCTGCTGGGTAGAGGAGTCTCCACTCAAAAGTTCCCACGTAACGATCTAGCCGTTCAAAGATGAGTTCCTCATTCGCTCTCCGATTAACCCACGTGAAGAATTCGCCAGATGCATGTAGGTCTTGAAGATTGCATTCATGTAGGATATTACGGAAGGCCCGGGTTTGATGAAGCGGTCTGTGGTTCCCCCCGGTTTTCTCCCCATCAAAGCAAATTTCATTGAAGTCTCCTCCTAGCATCCATGGATACTCTTTAAGTTCTGGCATATTACATAGTCGTCTTAGCAGTTCCCATGAGAGATGTCTGAGACTATGGTCCGGATGTCCATAGAAACCAGTGAATCTCCACTTCTTTCCTAGATGCATAATCACACAGTCAATATGTCCCCCTGTATAAGATTGAATAGAGACTTCAAACGGGTCCTTCCAAAGTAGGATGAGGCCTCCGCTTCTGCCCGAACAGTTGACAACAAATAAACCATCGTAGCCGAGAATTGTTTTCCAATTTGTGCATTGTTGTTCCCTCACTTTCGTTTCAGAAAGGAATATGAGGGTTGGGCTCTTTTCGGCGATAAGCCGTCTCAGTTCTCGGAATGCCCTTTGGTTCCCAAGCCCCCGGGCATTCCAAACTACGCAACTCATTGGGATCGGCGGGGTTGTTTGGCAACAACCACCGCCGCATCAGATGTGTTCATGGTATCCCTCTCTTCATCAAAGCCTCTTTTCTGAGAGAACTTGTTGTCGCCCTGATACTTGTGCATATTGTCTTCTACTGTGTTAATTTGAGAAGGTATTGTTTGGTCCCAAGGCTCCATTTGAATTCCTTTCTCTCTTGCTCTCCTCTTCCATCGTTTTTGTTCAGCATGGCCATTTCGAGTGGGTAAATTCAAACTCTGTTTCTGGAATTCCTCTGATATGATGACTGCCTTGCTTTTGTCATTAGTGTTTGTGCTTTCGTTCACTAGCTTCAGATTATCAGTTGGTATTAGCATGGGGGAGGGATTTTCCTTAATGCTGTCAGGGTTCTCATGCAAACCCATAGCCCCAGTGGTTTCTTTAGCCGCCTCTAGATACGTCCCCTTCGCATGTTCTGCCAGAGAATTGGGTTTAGACTTGGTTCTTGTAGCTCCCACAGAGTCATTGTCTCCTGAACTGTGTGGCTCATTCGAGTCGCTATCTGCTTCACTAGTCGTTCTCCCCTTGCTCCATTTATTTGAAGAGTTCTCTTTGTAATTTCTTACTCCACCTTTAGGTGAAGCTCTAAGCCACTCCCCATAATTGGGTTTGCCTTTTTCCGCTAAAGTCTTCTCACAATCACGGAACGAATGCCCAATAATTCCACAATTATAACAGAAATCCGACAGGCGTTCGTAGGATAAGATCGCTATTACCTCTTCTGTGTCGTGGTTAGTGGAGATCCGAATATGTTTTATTAATGGCTTGGTGACGTCCAAACGTACACGTATTCGAGCGAAACGACCCATAGCAAAGCCGTTAGCCCTTGTGTCCACTTCTTCAGTCACTCCCACTTTGTTACCTACTTGAGTCAGGGACGAATTCTGCATGAGGACCAAGGGTAGGTTGTAGCATTGGACCCAAATGGATATTTCATCGAATTTCATCTTACTTGGGGTCTGCGTTCCTTTTGGTTCTCTGAAGATGACAAGGTTTCTGAATATGTTCCATGGTCCGCCGAACAATGCTCGTTTTCTGTCTTGCAAGGATTTGAAGTCCATTAGGAATAAGTTGTCTCCAACTGCTCCAATTTCAATGTGTTTGGTTGCCTGTAGTATGCGAGGCATCTGATTTACAAAAGCCTCGCGATTGATTGCCTTGTTTGAGAATACCTTAGCCACCAAGCACTGTTCTAGTCTCTTTTCCCCGATCTGCAGGATTTCATCTTCAATGACTAGATTTTGATCTTCCCGTTGTGTTGTCGATAATTGCAATTCTGTAACCAACCTCGTGACTTCATCAGGATCCATAGTATGTTTGCTATCGTATGTGTATTGAATTTCTGTTGTATGCGAATCAAACCAAATCAAAACCTACACCAGGGTAGGGATGATGCTCTCATTAGGGTTGCTGCCGAGAGCCCTAGGAGAGAATTTTCCGTCAATAGTTGTGTGTGACCCACTTTTTTAAGTAAAAACAAAAACACACACACGTGTTATTTTTTAATAATTTCCCCACACTAATTTATGTGTGCTAATTTTATTATGAATCAAATGCCGAATAATTAGGGACCTCAAATGGGAAAAGATAAAAGAAAATAAACGTGGCACTTCGAGAAACGACAGCCTCCATTCATGTGAATGGCCGTCTCCTTTATTCCGACATCGTCCACCACACTCCTCCGCCGTCCTCCGCCGCGGCTCCGTTCGGAAAATCATGTACCCTTTTCGCGCATTAAAGCATCATGGCAGGAGGTGCATACATCTCTGTGAATATAAGCAAGATTAAGTAACTGGTTTTAGAAATTTTTATTTTTTTTGGGATAGTTTAATCAATCATTTATATATTACTGTTAAAGGTTGCTGGCGTTATGGTTTTCTCGGCGATTCCATTCACAGCTGTGAAAGCGATTGCCAACAGTCCTCTCGGGGAGGCACTCCACAGGCAGATGGAGCAGAAGAAGAAGCTTTATGTAGAAAATTCTTCCAAGTTTAAGGCACTTGCGGAAAAGGCAAGAGAGGATAGGTAATCCAAGTCCTTACAACTCTCGATTTCTGTAATAGTTGTTTTTTTTTTCTTTTTATGATTGATTTTCTACAACAAACTTGTGTATTGAGATCAAATTAATTAAATCCGTAGATCTGTCGGGTGGATTGATGATTTGCTTGTAGCGAGCTTGGACTTGCTAATTTTCAGTCTTGTTTCATCTTCTCTAAAGATTTATGTACAATAGGTATAGGGAGTGAAGCCATTTCCATTTAAAAGATATGAGCCTGGAAGCCTAATGCATATTGGATTTGTTTTTATGCTTAAAGCCATTTGGCAACAAAGATGGGGATGTGGAGTCTCAAACTAAGCTCTCTGTTCGATCTTCAAAATTTATGTTCTTTGGAAGGAGATGGTTGTTTTTGCAACCATTATGGTGAGCGGAACACTGAGTTCCTTAAGTTCAACATAAATAATGCCATGGGCAACGGGATTTCATATAATGGAACAGTTGGTTCTTGGACCAATTTACAGGAAACATATTTATGCGGAAAGATCTTAAAGGTAGTAAAAGGGAAACTTCAGCTTTATTTCATCTCCTGGTCCAGGACAACGCCCTGTAGCCTGGTGGCCTGTGGCTGATTGAATTGACATGCAAAATGTATCATGAGTAATCAGTTTGTTAGTATTAAGAATGCCAGTGTTTGCATTCACATGAATTTAGTGTCTGTGATATTAAGAGAACAACAATTCTGAATTAGCTAAATTGTTGTTGGCTTGCATATCAATGGAACAGCTTAATTTCATTTGGAATATCAACTACCTGTAGTTACTAAACATGTTCAATAAGATATCTTTCATTGGCCTTAGCCAAGTCAGCTAGCTCATTTTCTGAAAACTGAATCTCTAATTTTCCAGTGTGTGGTATGGTGACGATCGTCCTCGCTGGCTCGGTCCCATATCATATGAGTATCCTGCCCATCTCACTGGTGAACTACCTGGGGACTATGGTTTTGATATTGCAGGTTTGAGCCAGGATCCTGTGGCCTTGCAGAAATATTTCAAGTGAGTGCTCTGCATGTATAAGTATTTTGTGATCGATAACAATATCCTTTTGATTGACAAAAAAGGTACATTGTAAACATCCCTTTTCCTTGGGATCAACAAATAATTTCCCACTCCAAAACTTTGATCATTTATTAGAACGATGATCAGCCTCTTCAAACAAGTTTCTACTGTCACTCATTTATGAAAGTCGCCATATTTTTGCAGTTTTGAGGTACTCCATGCTAGGTGGGCTATGCTTGCTGCCCTTGGTGTTATCATTCCAGAAATATTGGACCTTTTAGGAGCGTTCCAATTTGTTGAACCTGTTTGGTGGCGAGTGGGCTATTCGAAGCTTAAGGTTATTGTCTGCTTCTAGTTAGAGATTCAGTAGGCAAGTGTAGATCCTCTTTCACTCTAAGTACAAGAATTATTTCTGTGGCTGAAAGGTTATTTTAATGTTTCAAAGAAGTCTTTATCTAAATATGAAGAAGTTTTGACCATACACTCTCTCTTTAATCGCGGGTTGCCTCACATTGTCCTTCCTTTCATGTATTCATTGGCCGACTTGATCGTTTGACCTGCTCGAACTGGAACTTCTCTATGTCTCAAACATATAACTCCTGCAAACAAAAGAACTACCTTGAAGGCACATATACAAGCTTGGAGCCAGTGTGAGAACTACATGTTTGTGTCATGGGGTCATAAAATTTTCCTTAAATTTGAACAAATAAAGATTATTTATGGTTTCTCTTGAGCATTAAAAATACATTTAAACAATTTTTTTTACAGATATTAGATTATATAATGTTATGCACACTAACTTGTGATTTCATGATCTCTTGTAAAGTAGCAAAAAAAATTTAAATAGATCTTTTTGAGGTGATCTCACTTATCTTTATTCGTGAGACGGGTCAACTCTATCCGTATTTATAATAAAAACTAATATTTTTTATGGGTGATCCAAATAGAATATTCGTCACACAAAATTTTATGTGATACAGTCTCACAGTAGTTTTTGTGTGTTTATTTATTATATTAAGTAAACCAGTTCTTGAAACAAATAGTAAAGCCTTAAATTCTCTCAACCATACGGGCCCTTGAGCTTTTTGTGCAACTTTTTCATTCCTTTTAATCTTTCACCAGGGTGATACACTAGACTACCTCGGCATCCCAGGTCTTCATGTCGCTGGAAGTCAAGGAGTGGTCATCATCGCGATCTGTCAAGCCCTTCTAATGGTAAATTGTTCTTCTCCACTACAATCGAAACTGATTTTATACCTTGGACTTGAGGATTCATAATTCCCCATTGTTGTGTGAAACTCTAGAAATTTGAACCTACATGGCACTTTTTGTATTGGATAGGATGTGTAGCAGTTACCAACCCACAAGGTTCATGATAGAAATTGAAGGACAAATTGTTTTCTTATTGCATCTTTTTTCCTCTTGGCTACAGGTTGGACCAGAATATGCACGATATTGTGGTATTGAGGCTCTTGAGCCTTTGGGAATTTATTTGCCTGGAGACATTAATTATCCCGGAGGCATATTATTCGACCCCTTGAATCTTTCTAAGGATCCATTTGCTTTCGAGGACCTGAAGGTGAAAGAGATCAAGAATGGACGCTTAGCTATGGTTGCCTGGTTAGGTTTTTATGCTCAGGCAGCTGTGACAGGTAAAGGTCCTGTACAGAATCTTCTTGATCACATCTCAGATCCCTTCCAGAATAACTTGATTTCAACTCTGAAATCTCTTGTGACATAAACATAAATGAGAAGTGTAAATTCTATATGTAAATCTTTAATATCCGAAACTCAGATTCCACACATGTTACTATAACTTTTGTAGGTTGATCTCGAACACCTATTATTGGGAAGGCCCCTTTTGTGCAGGAATCTGTTGTAGAATGTCTAGCCTCCGGGCCAAGAATTTATACCGGAATGTACCTCTATGCTTGTGCTCATTGCGAGTCAACTATCCAGTATAAAACAAAATATGGATTCAGAATTTCTGAAATTGATCGAAACGACGAGCATACTTGTGTTAAAATATGTGAACTTCTATGAAACACAACAAATAGGTTTAAAATTGAACCAGAGGTGTAATAGCCAGCCTCAACCTTCCAACAAGATGGATAAAATAGAATGCCACACATCATGTAACAAGGAAGGCGTGTTAAAATGTCCAACATAAGTTGGATAAAGTTTCTGGGAGGTTCGGACCTCTCTTGAACAAGTTTTTTGGGTTGACTTGGGTCAGTATCTCAATCTTAACAAAAAGTTACCCAAATTTTCAAGTTTAATGATCTCTTCACTAACTGCAAATGCAACAATTCAATTGAACTGAACAGTGAAATCCTCGAAGATTGGGTGTCCAAATACCAAATATGTTTCATCCAACAGAAAATAACTTAAACTTTGATTGCACATTTTCTGATTGGGAAGTACATCTCTTTCTTTTTATGTTTCTCCGTCTTTAATAATGCCTGTGAAAGGCCAAGAAATTAGAAGGGAAAAGTTATGCATTAAGCAAGGTAAAATGAGGTAAACTTGACATTATAATTAGTAAAAACAGTAATTTGGGAGATGAAAAAATCGTAGGAATCATTAAATGTTTATAGATTTTTTTGAACCAAACAAATAGTTCTGACACACTTAAGTACAAATCTCGCTTGAATTTTGTCTCTCCAAACAAGTAAAAAAAAAAACATGAATTTCAGAAACAAAGCTCATTTGGAATCTGAATCAGCCACATTTCAAAGCGTAAGCACAAAGCTACAATGTCAGCAAGAGATTGTGTAGAATACCAAGTATATGAAGATCACTGTCAGAATATTGTTACATCAGTTGAGTCGATATTTGAGTATGCTGATTCTCAAGATTATAGGGACAAACATCACCATGTAGTGATCATTCCTGTATTCTTAATCAATATAATGGGACATTTCAGGATTGAACAAGCTATAGAGGAAATTAAAAAATGTATACTTTGATCACAAATCCTACATAGATTTATTTTGCCGCATCCGTGCTTATAGAAGCCGTTTATATTTCGAACCATTTTGAATTGTTTTTAGGTTTGATCGAAGTGTGGAAAAAGACATAAAATGGAAAAGAAATGCAAACAAAATGCGCGCCTACCGACCCCTTTAATGTGCCTATATACAATGTGCGAAATGGGAAAAGACCTGGCTCAGGTTTCATGTCCTTTTATGTGAAAATTGTCCATATTTTTGACGCAGAATTATTTTGAAAGTTATAAAGGCTCGATTTTTGTAGATTTCTTGGAAGAAAATACAAGGTTTGAAGGACTCTTTCTATTGAAAATTATAAATAGAAGCCTTGGACGATTCTTGAAAGACTTTTTCTCAATTATTCTCGACGTCTAGACATGATAAAGGATCGTTAATAGCAAAATAGTATGGTGAAAGCACTATTACTCATTTTAGGAATAATTAAAATAACTCGAAATTGTTAAAAATGAAACAAAAAACGATAAACATTTTATCATTCGACAGTTTGGTTTGTTGTTTGAAAATAGAACACTGATATGTGAATTAAATTGAAATCATACACCTTTTTTAATTATGTAGTGATAAGTTATTAACTTTTAATTAAAACAAAAAAAAAATGATAATTCTTAATATAGAGAATTACATGTTTATCATATATTAAATTTTGTATTTGAAACTTGTATTCAGGTCAAATGAATTTATTCTCAAATCAATTTGGTAATCATTATTCATCATAGGTAAGAAATACTTTTCAAAGGTAATTGAACATAGTTACAAATCGAGTTCCCATTGATTTTTGTATGCTTTTTTAGGGGCATTTTGATGCTATATTTGAAGCTATCTCGATAAGTGAACAATGATGTCATCTACTATCCAAATAAGCAAATGATCAATTTGCTACGCATCTACTTCAATAATCCCTCACTTTCTCCAAAACCATTGATTCATGTACCTTGAATATATTTTAGCCTGAATCACATGCCAAGGAATGAAGCCAACTCTGCTAATGGTACAGTGACAAACTCTCTCAATAGAAGAGAAGCATGAGTTCGTTTTTACGCTAAAGCAAAAATCCGAAACCCATTGCACTAAAAAAAGGTCAACTAACAAGGGAACACCAGTTTGAAAAAAATGAAGAAGGAGAAGGCGTTCACAAGTTGTTCTAGTTAGTGGAGTATGCGAGCAATTTATTTTACTAATAATTTCTCAAATGAGTCTATTGTATGATGTTTGTCTAGTAAGATTTATCTTGCTAACGTGGTTTATAAATTATTGTTCGATATATATCCCCAAAGTCACGGCTGTGGGTTCTGTCACAAAAAGAATGGAGTGACAAGACATGTAATCAATTTTTGGAAGTAAAAAATGTAGTCGATTTTATTATATTTTACAAAAATCAACTCAATTAGCAAGATGAACGGATACAAACGTGGCACTGCGAGAAACAACAGCCTCGACTCAGTTTAACGGCCGTTTCTTTTATTCCGACATCGTCCACCTCACTGGTCCACAGTCATCTGTCACGGCTCCATTCCAAAATCAGGAACCCTTTCCGCATATTAATGCTTCATGGCAGGAGGTATACATATCTCTATGAATATAAACAAGATTAGATCACTGGTTTTAGCTTCTTTTTGTTTTAGGCGAGTTTTATCATCTATTTCTATTAGTTGTCATGCTCTATAAGTTGTAACTGGCCAGGGCCACCTTATAAATAGTCATCTCTAAAATTTATTTGCCCGGAGACATCAATTATACAGGAGGCATATTATTCGACGCCTTGAATCTAAGACCCAGTTGCTTTCGAGGAACTAAAGGAGAAAGAGATCAAAAATGGGATTATGAAAGCCAAGCTATGGTTGCCTGGTTATGTTTTTATGCTCAGGCAGCTGTAACAGGTTAAAGGTACTTAACAGAATCTTCTTGATCACATCTCATATCCCTTCCAGAACAACTAGATCTCAACTCTGAAATATAACATAATGTAAATGAAATGTTAATTCTAAATGAAAAGGTCTCCAATATCTGAAGCCACCTATTTACTAAAGGGAAGGTCTCTTTTTTGCTGGAATCTGTTGTAGAATGGTTGACTCCAAGCCAAGAATTTGCACTGAAATGTCCCTCCATACTTGTGCTCATTAAGAATCAAATATCCAGTAGTAGAACAAACTTGAGTTCCAAATTTGAATGAAATGTGTAGATATGTTTTAAAATATATTAACTTCTATGAGACGCGACAAAATAGATTTAAAATTGAACCAGTGGCGGAACAGTCAAACATCATATAACAGGGAAAGGGTACCAAAATTCAAGTTTATGATCTCTTTAACTAACTGCAAATGCAACAATTCAACTGAGCTATGAAATCCTCGAAGACCCTTTGTCAAAATACCAAACATGCTTCCAGCACAAACTAACTTAGACTTTGATTGCATACTTTCTGATCGGGAAGTACATTTCTTTCTTCTTCTGTTTCTCCGTCTTTAATGATGCCTGTACAAGGCCAGGAAATGAGAAGAAAAAAATCTAAGTTAAAGCAAGGAAAAATGAGGAAAACTTCACATTATTGGTAAAAAACAGTAATTCTGGGGATTAAAAAATAGCAGGAATCATTAAATGTTCATAGAGTGAAAACTAACTAATACAATATAGAAACTGTTTGGACCAAAGAAAGAATTTTGACGGATTCAAATTTCTAATTTAACATAAGTCCGCTCAAATGGTCTAGGGTAATTTTTAATTCCATGCGTTCCAGATACCAAGCTCATTAGGATGGAAGGATTCCATGTTAATGAATCAGCCACATTTACAAAGTGTAATTACGAAGCTACAATGTATAATCTTCGAACAAAAGTCAGTAAGAGATGTGCAGAATACTGAATATGTAATTACGAAGCTACAATGTATTTCGAACTAAAGTCAGTAAGAGATGTGCAGAATACTGAATATATGAAGATCAATGTTCCAGTCACTCTGTTGGAATATTGTTGCATCAGTTCAGTCACGAGTATACTGATTCTCAATAAAAGTTACAAGATTACAGGGACGAGATTACAATTTAGTGAGACGAGATAACAATTTAGTGATCATCCAGGTATTCATGTTCAATATAATGTAACATTTCAGGATTTATCGAGCTATAGATCATAAATTCAGCAGACCATAATAAATCACACGAAGCAAACAACCAGCAGCCATTACAGACAGCACACAACTCAACCAATCTTTCAACAATGTAAAATCCCAATTACCAAAATGAAGCAATTTGATTGCAAATCGTTATAGCTCAGAAAAGGATTACCGAAAAGTGAAAACATGAGGAGCAAAAATAAAAACTAAAGTACACTACAATACCTGGTGCTTGGTGAGACGGCGGCGGATGGCACGTGTTTTTTTGGGACGGAGATCAAGAGGCAAATACTTTTTGTTCTTGTATACTTCCCTCAGAGCAGCCTTCTGCTTCTGCGATATCACGGTCAGCACCTGCGCAATGGAGAGCCTCACCACCTTGATTTTAGAGAGCTTGTTCGGAGCGCCTCCAGTCACCTTCGCGACGCGCAGCAGGGCAAGCTCCGCCTTCAAATCTTTCAGCTGCGCCAACAGATCCGCCTTGCTCTTCTGCCGAAGCTCGTGCACCTTGATACGAGCTAAAACCAATAACAAATATTAAATCATAGGAATAATTATTCAAAAACAAAATCAACTTTTACTTCCAAAATAGCTAATTTATCGTTGAATTGAAAGGTTTAGCATCTCTTCGTACCCATTTCCTCCTCTTCGTTCTCTCGATCTGCCTCTGTTGGCTGGGAGATGGAAAATAAGTAAAACGCTGCTATCAAAACCCTAATTTACCACCTTTCGGACCCGTTTGGATTTTGGGCTTTTACGGCCTCAACCATTTCAGTAGACTTGAATTCTCAAAAGCCCAAATTTTAACACTCGATAAATATCCTCTGGCCCAAAACAATCATCTCAACTCATCTCATCCTCGTTTTTTTCTTAATCATCTTTTTCTAAAAAAGATTGTGTGTAAGATTCTTGGATCGACGAAGTAGAAGAGATGTCAGCTGTCGAATATCCTTTTAAGACAAGAAAAAAAATATATATATGATCGAACATTTGTCGTTTTACCAAAACTAGTTTGTGGTAATTGTACAACTCAAATCTTTTAAATTATACAGTCACATTTCAATTGTTCTACCCAACAAAGACAATTATTGCACAACGATAATCACCCTCTCAATAATTGCACTATTTGCAATCAATTAAAATCGTACTCGCGACATTTATTCCGATACCAATTATAGAACCGAGCGTTTGACTTATTACTAAAAGTTATAATTATTCGTAATTCTGCAACTCAAATATTTTAAATTATACAACAACTCAAATGTTATGTTTCGATTGTTCTACTCAACATGAACAACACTATACATTTTTTAAAAAGTTAAAAATAGCTGAGCACATAAGATTTTTTAGGAGGGTGCAAAATAAGTAAAGCCCTCCTAGATTAAAAGCTGCCACCAAACATTTTGATAAATGGTTGGCACAAACAAACCACTTTAAAAAAGAACATTTTATCAGTTTGAGGAAACATATGGACTATATGGAACTTGTGTAATGAAAGAAATAGAAAAAAAAATTGTAATAATATGATGTGATAAAATGAAGCATGTCACATGCATTAGAGTAATTGTGGGAAAGGATGGGGTTTCAATTAATCCATATATTTTTTTATTTCACTCAAACCCCAAAAATAATACTTTATTTCCCATAACTTTAATTTTTTTAAAATAGTTCAGTTTCACAAATTTTATGTTAGTTAAAATTTTTGAATCACTTTGAAAAAATATTAGCTCGATGGTTCATGACTTCGTTATTGTACTTAAAAAATTAATAAAATTTAATTAATTGGGGACTTAATTCATGATTAAAATTTGACATTTATCTACGCTGTACAAAACAAAAGCAAGCTGCAACACCTTTTGTACACAAAAATTGGACCGTGTCGTTAGTTAGTGCTTCGGTACAATGGTTTTCCTTGTGGAGAGTAATCGAAATATAATAATTGAATTTGTTGTATGAGTTTAAAACATTTGAATTGTATTATTATCGCGTACTATATTTTATGGCAAGTGATAGTTGTCAATCATATGACTAGTATCATAATTAAGATATGGTTCCATTCTATTAAGTTGCAAGTTTATGCAACTATTGAGAAAAATGATTATCAGGGATTAATAATTACTTGTTCCTAATGGGACAATAATTGAAATTTTGAAGTTTGAGATATTACACGGCGTAAAAAAATTAAGTTTTGTAGTTACGATCAATCATAGGTTTTGAGAATCGTCATATTTTCAACTCTAATCAGAGTAACATATATAAAAAAAATCTCTTTTTCAGAACGAAATCAAAAAATGACCAAAAAATAAAACAAGTATCATAGTAGGATATGAAAATATTGATTTTGGGCCCTTATTAGGCACCAAATAAGTAATCCCACCAAAGAATATGATCAAATTGTGCACAAGATAAAAAATTTGAAAGTAGCAAATCAAAGATTTATGGAGTATTTGCATGTGGCTACATCATATCACATGAGGCGTTGCTTAGAACCCATCCCTTTCCCTTAGTGCTTAGGCACAGCACTTACATTCCCATGTTAGCAAAACAACAAATATTTGTGGTCACATGCCACAAAATGTGGATACATTATATTCATATGCCACAATGAGCGTCTAGTAGGTGTCGTGTGAGATGGCTCGATCTAATTCATATTTACAGCTAAAAGTCATATTTTTTTACATAGAAAGTAATACATTTTCGTGGGTCGATCATGTCGAATATCTATCTCACAAAATAGACTCGTGGGACAGTCTCATGAGAGTTTTGTGATGAACACCAAAAAAACTCATGATGATGATGATGAAACAGTGATTTTTTTTTCTTTCTGTTTTGTATCGAAACTGTTATGATCCCTATTATTTTTCACGTTTCTCCATTAGTTTTTTGGCAATTAGTTAACGTTGTTCTGACAAAAGTATCTTAAATTCATGAATCAGATTATTTTCTTGGGACACTGCAATCCAAAGGGGATGTATTCCCCTTGTGCGATTGTAGACAGAGGCATTACCCGAAATAGGTACGAGAATTTCTTGATAAATAAGAATATTTTTTATTATTTACCTTTCTAATACATATACATATATATATATATATATATATACACACACACAATATGTATGTAACAAAGATTATTGTGAGACGATCTCACGAGTCAATTTTGTAATATATATATAAAAAAGTTTTGGACCAATGGTTATCAATTTGACTTGTCTATGTATGCAAAGGGGGTGGGTGAAAGGCACCGACACACCGTACTTATATTAAAATATATGAAATAATATAAATATTAATCGAGCGCATCCCATCAGCATTACGTAATACTGATTCATTAACATATTTAAAACAAATCATAAGATATTTCTCGATTTATAAGTGGACTATTACTATTTGGTATTTTTAAATTAATTAAATTATTATCAGTAATAATTATTATATTATATAATAAAGATAATATTTTTAAACTCCTTTTTCCTTTTATCTCTTTATTTGTTCTTTGTACGAGAACTTATTTTTTAAACAATTAAAAAAGATTAATTTTAAAATAATAAAATGTATCGTTACTTGCACGCATCCAACACCAGTTTACGCATCCTCGCGCATTCTTCTGAATCTTCCATTTGACAAAGTGACCTTGATTCTTGTACCGTTAAATTATATTTTATTATTTTATTTTGAAATTGAGCTACCTATTTTTTAGGGCTACCTGATTTTGATAACTAATTCTATCGTCAAATTTAGAGATATAAGTTGTCTACGACGGATGGGTTTTTAGTTATTTCATCTCGAAAATATTCGAATAAAGATCTTTATTTGTAAGATAGATTAATCATGTTCATATTTACAATAAAAATAATATTTTTAATGGATGACAAAAATAGAAGATCTGTTTCACAAAATTGACTCATGAGACCGTTTCACAAATTTTTTTGTGAAATTTGAAATTTTGGATCTACCTTTGTTAGTTGGGAGTTGGGAGGTATGGATTTTGAATTCTATTTTAGCTCATCACAAAAAATCAAGCTCGGAGAGTATTTTAGTTTTGCTTAGGTAGTGTTTATACGAGGTTATTTTAAGTGTTTCTCAGTTTTCACATACAACTTTTAAAAATTTCATTAACTCGAAATTTATAAACATTTAAAATAAATTCTTACAAACGTTATCTTTTTTTTTTTTTTATATCATGGGTCACGTTCTAGAAAAATAGCACTATGCCGTAAAAAAATGACCTAGTCTGCCTTAAAGCTTAAAAGTAATATTATATTTTTAAATAAGAAGTCAATTGAAATCCTAGAAAGTGCTGCAAACATTTAGACTGGAAGGAAAATTTTAATTTTGGGCAGAGGAGTAAAGTATTAGTGAATTTTGAATGTTTAAGATGAAAATAATATTATATTAGAAAATAATATTACTGATTTTTTCGAAAATATGATGAGATCTTTTTTATACGAATTAAAATACAAACTTAAAATATTTAATTGATGCCAACACCTAGCAAGATTTGTTTTAATTCCATCCTATTTTGTACCATTAATTGAACGTACAGTACACATAGCTACAAGAGTAAGTTTCTTGCGAGACGGTCTCACGAATCTTTATCTGTGAGACGGGTCTACCCTACCGATATTCACAATAAAAAATAAGACAAAAAATTGTATGTGACAGTCTCACGGGTCGTATTTGTGAGACAGATATCTTTTTTGGGTCATTCATTAAAAAATATTATTTTTATGCTAAGAGTATTATTTTTTGTTGTGAATATGAGTAAGATTGACCCGTCTCACATATTAGAATCCGTGAGACGGTCTCACATGATACTCACTCAAAAAATAATATTTTTAGTATAAAAAGTAATACTTTTTCATGGATGACTCAAATAAGAGATCTGTCTCACAAAATACGACCCGTGAGACCGTATCACACAAATTTTTGCCTAACTAAAATTAGTAATAAATGAGCGAATACATCTAATATTAAGTCTCAAATTTAAAACGAGATATCGAGTTCGATATTTAATTATAACAATCTACATTTATATTAAAAATAAAATAGCAATATATGACTACAAGTTGATATTTAAGAATGATTATATAATATAGTTTAATTGGAAATAATAATTTAATATTTGAAAATAAAACAAATCTTGAAAGAGTTGTGGTAACATAGCGTGGGAATAATGGACCACGTCTCATCCACGCGCGGCATCACATTTTTCTTTCCGCACTATTCGAGTGTTTTACATTATTTTTCTGAGTTTCTAGAAAAAAACATTATTTGGGATAATGACTTCATTACATTGATTGATAAATACGAAACTAATTATAAATATAAATTAAACATACAAATTTTAGGTTTGTTGGGTTTAAAAATTTTAACAATCTTGATTTTGATGATAATAAAACTTGTTATTATGTTTCTAATATATTTACTCAAGTATTAAGTTGCTAATTCAATATGAAAGCTGAAAATCGAATTTAGTGAAACTGAAAATCTGAAGATTATCAGTGTTTCGTTGATATTCGATACTACAAATGATCAGCCGCCAAAACGAATAAACTAAAAATTCAATTTGTGACAAGTCGTAATTCAGATGAGTTGGGCTAAATCAGATGTTATCTACGCAAACAAGTTGCAGCAAGGCTCATCAGTTTGACTGTAAGGATCAGTTGAGTATGAACAGTTGCAATATTTTGGTCAGCCTGATCAACTCGTTTAATCCAAATGGAATGATTCGGTATGTGTTACAAAGATAATACGATAGTTTTACTGTATTACAGAAAGAACAAACATTTCGAATATAGCATATTGTTTTAGGGTCAACCAAAATTTAAATTGTATAAAATGTTATACAATAAGACTTTTCGAAAAACAACTGGAAAAGCATTGATTATATTGTGTTGAAATGTCAAATACAGTAAATAATTGTATCGATAAAGTTTGTCGGTCCCTATTAATTTAAACTATAGATTATACTTTGTTTGGCTTCCTATTAAAAACATTGTTAAAAAAGTATATCATACATGAATTAACTTCCATTTTATTTTGTCGAATTTTTTTTTATTTTCCTAAAAATTTCATTAGCTTACTTGCTTATATTCTGATTTTAAGTTGATAAGTAAATTTAAACTTTCTTAATCAAATTGGTTTATTAATTTGATCTCAAATTTTCCATACAATTTTTATCCATATTTGTTTTTTACCTGATGATTTTCCAAGATTACTATGAAACCTTAATCAAGTTATTTATTTTATTTTCTATTTGGACAAAAAGTTTAGTACATAAATTATTATCCATAAAATAACAAACTAAAATAAACTATTAATTATAAAAATTTATTTCAAATGTGCAAAGATTACCCAGCCTTTACAGGAGAATTAATAGCGATTCACGCGGTCAATTAGTTATTAATTAGCTTGTCTTTAAACACGCATGGTCATTCTTGCTATGCAACATTTCTCTTATAATTTTTTTTATTGTTGAATATATTATGGAGGAAAAAAATAGAATATTTATTTATATGAGAATACTATATGCAAAAATTTGTCTATCTTTGATATAATCGAGTTATTTATATATTAGAGTTCATATTTATTTTGAAAATTGTCGAGAGTGGCCATATATGATAAATAGAGGTCGATGTGTTTTCATTGTCAAATCTTCAAAGCAATTTGTTGATTGTTTCATATTGCTTTTATGCACTATATTCATTTAGACATTATTTCGAAGAAGAATGTGAGCTATCGAAATATAACAATATTTGGTAGAGAGTATATTTATATTGTGATATTATCAGGTTGGTTGGTACGAAATTAACAAGCCAAGACGAATATATTCATTCATTGTTGCATTTTGTGTCGACAAAATTCAAAGAACGCCGCTTTATCGTTATGTTGCGAGAGCTTTTCTATTGCTAGTGTTGCATAAGCATTTATCGAGAGAGGAATGTAACGTTCTTGTGAGAGAACAATCCGCATGTTATCGAAGGGAGTTCGATTTGACGGATATTGAAGACGAATGATGTTCAAAAAATGAAGTCTACTTAATGTATACGTCATAGAAACGTCATTAGAAAAGATGAAATATTTTGTTTGAATATGTTTTTGTATGACTGTAACTACTTATATTTAGTGGATTTACTTGATAACTAGGCGTGAGCACTTGAATATAGATCAGTTGAACCAAACAATATTAAAATTTCTTGTGTTCTTATTTTTTCTTTCAATCTTATTATTTCTTAGTTGGACTAATAATGAAAACTAAGCAAAATAAGAGTAAATCGGAGCAACAATTTTTAATTTGTTTTTTGAATAAATTACCTCATATTATCTTATACCAAATGAGGTACAACCATTTTTTCAGTTAGGCTAAATGATTGTTATACTCGAGTCACGAACTTGAGATCTTAATGTGAGATAACCTATAAATCAATGGTTAATACATATTGATATTACATTTAAGATGTAGATATGATACAACAACAATTTTTGAAGTAAATCAAAGCTTCTCATTTACCCACAAAGCAACTGTTAATTTAGTTCCATAATTTAATGTTTCCTATAGTTTGTCTAATTTTTTTTTTTTGGATCTGAAAATGTTAATTTATACCAGAATATGTCATGGTGGGGCCAAACAAATACTATTTTTAGATTTTACTTGTGGTTGCAAAAGGTAAGCAATCCCGTTTGCATCCCTTTTTCGGTTTGAATTGTCTTTATTTAGTAAAGGGGGGTTGACAAAGTGAACCTTGGAACCAATGCATTTTGTTAATTTATCAATTATCTATATTTTCCAAACATAGATTTAAACTAGCAATCCACGTGCATTTTATCCTATTTTAGTATATTTTTTAAGTTCAATGAATCATTTTTATAATTTTTTTAAAAATTATTAATTAAGATTAAAAGTAAAAAAAAAATAATCCATATATTTTTTTGATCTTATACTATAAACGAGAATAGAAAAAGAGATTGAAAAAGGGTGAATAACATGTTTAGTAGATTAAGAGGTTTTTTTAAGTACATACAAGAGGAAGAGATTGATCTTGGGTTGTCAGCTATTCTAGTGTTAAGCAGTGTTCTAAGAAGCCAGTTTAAGTTTGAAATTCGACAAAAACACTACGTTTCAGAAAAAACGGAAAAAAGCGGTTAAAATGTAATTGGACCGAATTAAGCGTAATTAAGGCGTTTAATTAAGTGTGCTTAAGTACAATTAATCGCATCTATTTATTTTTAAATTTTTTATTTTGAAGGTATGTCTTTTATTTTAAAATAATAAATTAGGTTTATAATTTAAATGTTTATTTTTAAATTTTAATTATGATTAAGCAACTCTGAAAATGATTTGACAAATATTTATCATTTTAAATGTGATCTAGTTGCAAAAACAAATAAAAATTAAAATTTTGAGATTTTTATGCATTTATAAATATGAGAATTAATGAATCAAACTTAAATTTATCATATTTATGTATGAATGATTTTCATGTGAGACCGTCTCACGGATCTTGATCTGTGAGACGGGTCAACCTTACCCATATTCATAATAAAAAGTAATACTCTTAGCATAAAAAATAATATCTTTTCATGGATAACCCAAATAAAAGACCCGTCTCACAAATACGACCTGTGAGACCGTCTCATACAAGTTTTTGTCTTTATGTATTATTTTATTTATTTATTGGTTTGAGATAATTACAATTATACTAAAAATAAAAAATGTTTTTCACGTTTAAGCTTGTGATAATCTCGCTTAAACTTGAAAAGCTTGGAGCTAGACATCCGCGCTTCAGAGCGCTTTACGCTTTTTAGAACATTGCTATTAAGTGAGACCACAGGGGCTAAGGCCCGGTCTCGATTAAGAGTTACTAAAGATTTAGAGTCACTAAACTTATATTCTTGTAATAATGTTTAAGAAATGGGGGAATATGGGTATAATCTAAATCGTTTGGGACAAGCTCATGCTAATTTGAGTTAGTGGCATTATACTTTCACAATATTTGAGAAGACTCCCAAATCAGGAAAAAAAATATCGTTTGGTACAAGCTACATGCACACATGTTTACAAAAGTAAAAAAAATATAGAGATCATACAATTAAATCTCAAATCCAATATCTTGTTCTAAACCTGAAAATTTGTGGAAAATAAACTATAATCCATGAACTTTTATATGGGAGTTATAATAACTAATTAGAAACAAGATATTACAATCAAATTAGACAACAAAAACTCGTGCGAGATGATCTCACGTGTCAGCTTTGTGAAACGGATCTCTGATCCGAATTAAGTCATGAAAAAATGTTAATTTTTATGTCAAAAATATTATTATTCATTATAATCATGGATCATGTCAACTCGTTTCATGATTATATATATACCAATCACGGCACGGAACCTTAATCGCTATCATTATTCATAATCCAAGTGCTTCAATTATAGTGATGAATTTTTATTTAATTTTTTATAAATTTGAAAATATAATCTACATATTATTTTCCATATTCATTATATTATTCAATATATTTAGATTTTTAATTATGATCAATTTAGTAATATACAAAATTATCCTAATATTATACAAATCTAACAATAAGATTTTTTATAATCTTATCTGAATTCTAAATACTAAGTGACTATGAAATATCGTAAATTTAAAGATGCTAAAATTATCTTATTAAATATTTATTCTAATTAGTTAGTAGAAAATCTTCTAAAAAATTTAAAATTTTAGATAATCTCTAGATGTATTGTTACAAAAACACTTAACGATAATACATTTTATTTTAAAAAATATTATTTATCTTACCTATTTAATTTTTTTATTAACAAGATTATCCCTAATGTTACTTTCCTTATATTATAAAATCTTTATTTACCTTAAAAAAAATTCAAATAAAATCATTTTATCTGTCAACAACTAAAATGTTATTATCTTTTTAAAAAATTCAAATTTCTCTTCATATGAAAATAAATTATAAAAAAGAAAAAAAAAATCTTTAGTTAATCTTAAAATTTAATATTATTCATATTTTATCTCAAGATTACAAAATGTTAGTGAATTTTTTTATAAATTACTTAAAACTAAAAGGGTTTACAAAAAATATAAAATTTTGTTTGATTTTTAATGGTATAGTAAAAAAATGTTAGAAAATATGAAATAAATTATGAAAACTACAGAATGATTTTTTTCCCCCAAAAATCGGAAATAGAACATAATAATAAACAATTTTAAATGTATAATAATTTTAATTTTTTGTGCTAATGGACAATAAAAACCTATTTTAATCGTCACAAAAAAAAAACATATGAAACGATCTTACGAGTCGATTTTATTTGATATATTTTATCTAATCTAATCTTATCTTATAAATTTTAGACTAAATAAGTACAAAATCTTCGTCTTTTTCTCATTAATTTTTTGTTAATCACACCAATATTACTTTAAAGTAAATATGAACGATATATAATATAATTATTGGACCAATCTTATTCACACTTGGATTTTTGTTTGTCATTTTTGTGTGTATATATAATTTATTTAATTTTTTATAATTATAATTTATTTAATTAATATAATGTTGTATTTTAAAAGAGTGGGTCTCTTGTGAGACCGTCTCACGGATACTAATCTGTGAGACGGGTCAACCCTATTCATATTCACAATAAAAAGTAATGCTCTTAGCATAAAAAATTATACTTTTTCATGGATGACCCAAATAAGAGATCCGTCTCACAAATTCGACCCGTGAGACCGTCTCACAAAAATTTTTGTCATTTTAAAAATGGAATATAAATAGTATTATTTCAATATTATAGAAGAGTTGTATTTGATAGAAACACCCCTTTCCCTCGCCAGCTGTTTCGTCACCGTTTCTCTCTTTGCCGTTGCTCTCTCGCTCTCTCTCTACAGAATTATAGATATACACATATATTGATAGATACACGGGTATATAGATATAGATATATTTATCTCTATCTCTATTTTCATCACTCCGTGTTTGTGAACAGCACAAATTGAAAGAAGTCAGGATTTTCTTCCTCGCATTGGAGTGTCGACATTCTGTGATCCGATCTACAAATATCTTTGGCCGGGCTCGGATCAGCATTCCTTGTTGCAAGATCGTAGCTTTTCGGGTAATTGAATTCCGGCCGTCGGTTCTCTTTTGATTCATGCAATGCAATCTTCAAATTAATTTGCTGTTTGTTTATGGTTTTTGTTTTCGTTTATCGTTTCCCATTGCTGGGATTTTAAGTTTGATGACAAATTTGCATGTTCCTATGTGTTTGCTTGGTTATTGAATTTGATTTCCCTGTTACAGATAATTTTGGGGAATTGGGAATATGACGGCCGAAGCCGAGGTTTGTAATGGGGCGGTGTCTGAGGTGGCTGGGATTGAAGAGAAATCGGAATTCAAGGCCAGATCTTTCCAGGATCTTGCCAAGCCCGAGTTAAACGGTATTGGGAATCACGATAAAACCCATGATCCCGAAGATTCCTATGTTTTGGTGACCGATGTCGGTGACCCGTGTGCTGATGGTAAAGATGTGGCTGCCGTGGATGGCAGTCCTCGGCATGAATCCAGTGCCCCTGTTGAGCCTTTAGGGATAGAATTGGATGCCTGGAGCCGGAATCCGGATGGTGTGAGTGCGGAGAAACATGGGAATGCTGAGGGTGGAGATGAGAGTTTTACCTTGGTGAATGGCAGTACTGACGTGCAATCGATTTCCTTAGTGGAGGGAGGTGGGGACCAAGATACTGTCAAGGAGGATAAATGTTTGGAAGAATTGAGTGATCAAAACGGGAAAATCAATGTTGTGAATGGGGAAGAAGATCCTACATTAACGGAGGGGGGAATTGGGAACGCGGCGAGTGCCGATGAAAATTCGTCGGTTGCAAATGGAGTTGTTGTAAGGGTAGAGGGCTCTGTTCGGGATGAGGATGAAATCCAAGACAAGTTGGTTGTTCACAAACCTGCATGTGAGGCAGAATCTGAAATTAACAAGGCTGAGGACTCCAATGGAAAGGTTGAAAAAAGATCTGAAGAAGCTGAAGTCGTGAAATTTGAGGATCAAAATGGGAAAATTGGAGTTGTGGCAGAGGCTGAACCGGATAAGGTTGAGGATCGGTTAATATCAGAAGCGAATCAGGAATCTGAAGTTCCGAACCTGGGAATGGTTGCAGATTCAGGAGAGGAAGAGGTACTCAAAAATTTGTTGTCACCCTCTGACAAACAGAAGACAGTGGAGGATGAGGTTGAGTCGGCTTTGGGTCAAGAAGCTATGCAAGGGGAGAAGTGTGATCAGGAGTCTGAAGTTCCGAACCTGGGAATGGTGGCAGATTCAGGAGAGGAAGAGGAACCCAAAAATTTGTCTTTGCCCTCTGACAAAGAGGAGACAGTTGAGGATGAGGTTGAGTCGGCTTTGGGTCAAGAAGCTATGCAAGGGGAGAAGTGTGATCAGGAGTCTGAAGTTCCGAACCTGGGAATGGTTGCAGATTCAGGAGAGGAAGAGGAACCCAAAAATTTGTCTTTGCCCTCTGACAAAGAGGAGACAGTTGAGGATGAGGTTGAGTCGGCTTTGGGTCAAGAAGCTATGCAAGGGGAGAAGTGTGATCAGGAGTCTGAAGTTCCGAACCTGGGAATGGTTGCAGATTCAGGAGAGGAAGAGGAACCCAAAAATTTGTCGTCGCCCACTGACAAAGAGGAGACAGTTGAGGATGAGGTTGAGTCGGCTTTGGGTCAAGAAGCTATGCAAGATACGAAGTGTGATCAGGAATCTGAAGTTCGGAACCTGGGAATGGTTGCAGATTCAGGAGAGGAAGAGGAACCCAAAAATTTGTCATCGCCCTCTGACAAAGAGGACACAGTTGAGGATGAGGTTGAGTCTTCTTTGGGTAAAGAAGCTATGCAAGAGGAGAAGTGTGACATTGATCCTGAAAATGACATTCAATACTGTCTCGATACAGACAAAGTTGTGCAGAGTAATGTTGTTTCCGAAATTGGAACGTCCTGCGATGAGGTTTTAGAAGTTGAAGGCAACATTATATACCCAGATGATGTTGTCAACTGTCGAGATGAAACTGGATCAACTCCCCTTGGTGTTTCTGAAAGAGAGACCGGGGCTTCTGGGGAGATTCAAAAAATATCAGCTTCAAGTGCCCAAATTCAAAGGCCAGCGAATGAAGTTCAAATCTCTGATGCTGAAACTGATGGAGTCATCATATCTTCTTTACCTTCTGATGGTTCAGAATCTGAAAATTTTGGGAATGAACCTATTAATCTTGACAGCTTGGAAACGTGTTCTGTCGATGGTGTATGCTCAGGGTCTGACATCAGGATGGTTGTTTCTAATGGAATGGAACCAATTTCTCAGGGCAGTGAATTAACTGCAGATTTTAAAGATGACCATAACCCACCAGTTTCAGCAGTGAAATTGGAACCTGAAGCTCATAATTCTTCTGGTGCGGACCATGTAGTTGTGACTAGTGAAAAAGATGCCACCAGTGGATTGGAGGTTATAGATAGTTTTGTTTCTGATAAAGGTGATGACTGGTCGTTATTGGCCAAAAACGCAGGCACTGGAAATTCTTGCAGCGTTGACATATCAATGGCTTCAGCGGAGTCTGGTTCTGATACAGTCACGGAAAAGGATGTGAGTGGTGTAGCTGTGACAAAGCCGTTCAATTTTTTTGTTAGGACTCCCAGATATAGTGATGAAAAACTCCAAGAACAAATCAGGATTGCAGAACTAGAAGTTAACGAGAAAACAAAACTCAGGGATTCTATTCAAGCCCAAATTCAGGAGAAAAGAGTAAGAAACAGGCATATCCGTATATTTTTATTTGTTTTTTCTTTTGTTATTGTCTTAGACTATTACGGGCTTGGGTTTAGAGTAATAGTGGGTTTGGGTTTACGGATAATAGTGGGCTGTATCCAAATGGGGTTAGTAGTTATTTTGGACGTGTTAAGAATAAAATGGGGTGGGATTAAGTTATTTGAGTAGGTCTGAATTTTATGACAGTTTCTGCCAGCCGGTGCCAGGGAGTAGGGGAGAGGGAAGATGTTCTGTTATGAATATTTTCTGCTCTAAGAAGCTGAATTTGTCATTTTCTTTATAAATCTTATTATTATTTACTGAATATAATTATCTTCTTGTGTATTCTCTTTTATTACTGGTTTTGTTTGTGTGTTGTGGATTGAACACAATTATAATTCATTGATTTTTAGGCCAAAAATCAGAATAATGGTATTGATTATGAATATGCGAAAGGTGAGGACAGAAGCATAAAAAAGTTGATAAAGGAAAAGCGCGTGGAAATAGATTCTCTCCAGTCTGTTATCAACAAGGCCAAGAATGCAACATCTATCGAGGATTTGAATAGCCGGGTAAGAATTATGTTACCCTGTTGGTTGCTGCATACACACCACACCACTTTCGTTCGTTTGTTTTTCATGTGGCTTTTGTGTACATAGCTTAGAAATAATCTGTTTAACAATTTGTTTTATGATTGAATTCTATCTCTTGGCAGATAAAAACTGTTGAGCATATGATACAACACGAGACACTTCCCTTGAAGGAAGAAAAACTGTTCATTCATGAAATCAAACAGCTAAAGCAACTCCGCGAACAATTATCCTCTAGCAATTGTAGCCAAAGTGAAATCCAGCAGGCTCTTGAACAGAGAGAACAAGCCGAGGAGCGGTTAAAGGTATGCTTATTTCACTCTTGTTGCCCGAAGTAGAGTTTGGGTTGGTTATTGCCATTGCATGTTCCTGTACTTCCTAGAGGGACCAGAGTTTGTTTGGATAGTTCAACTTAGTGGGGATAGCGTGATCATTTTAACATTTATGTATGTTTAAAAAATTATAGCTTTGTCTCCTCCAACCAAACTTTTGGATCCATGTTGCGACATCATGTCCTACTATGACATTTCTCTTTCTTTTTATATACTTTTTTATACGGTATGTGTTGTATTATAATTTTAATGTAAAATTATTTGTATTTAATACAATATCGGCATGTGTAGACCTTGAGGAAGGAGCTTAGTAATCTCAAATACACAGCCTCAAAAGCTCAAACAGCCTGTGATGAAGCAGAGGGTAAATACAATGTCGAACATAAAAAGGTCAAAGAATTGCAAGCTCACTTCAGAGCTGCTGATGATGTTCGTCAAGAGGCATATGCTAAATTTCTGAGTCTATCTAAAGAACTTTCCCAGAAGGTATGCCGCCAATCAACAATGTAGTCTTTTACTTGTTTTGCCATAGAAAGTTATGTGCATCTCACATAGACAACAAATTTACAAGCTTGAGGCTAATAGTAATAATTGCATTTAGAATTTCAACCATAGCAATTAGAACCGTTATTCACACTAACAAGCATAGATGTTGTAGGTCTTGAGCATAGACCTTGGCACGATACATGTTAAAGTGACACACTCTAATAGATAAAATGGTAAAATGTAAGTCAATTTCTTATCCCCAATATAATCGAATATGTACCTTACAAACAGCTGAATAAATAAATTAAATAAACATAAGTCTATTAGCAAAAATTGGATTTCTACCCTGCATTTAATACATAGATGCATTGAACATTTAAAGTATAGAAAGGTTATGCCGTTATGGTTAACTCACGTGCCTTATTGAAAGCATGAGCCTTTTCACGTGCCGATTTATCAGATTTGAGTCCCATGCTGGACATATACTATATTTTCACAAAAATGCTATCTCTAGCCAAAATAAGAGCATCAGATAAAGTATTAGAATGATAAGTATGTTGTTCTTACAACTTTGATACACCTTTGGATGATTTATATATGAAGTTCTAAGATTATTTACAATACTTATTAAGAGTGAATCGTGAACAGCTACAGTCAATTTAATTCTGTGGTAAAGTTTGAGCCTTCAAAATATTCTACACAATTTACATAAAGAAATGGGAAGATTCTAGAATACTTCACTTTATCATCTTCTGCACTATCCTACTTTTCATTATTGCTCTAGAATATTTTACATATTACAAGCAAGATAAGATATATAACATTTGGACACTACTACACCTTTCCGAAATGTCTCAATGCATCTTCTACATTCTGGGTAAGTCTTCACACTCGCACTTCAATAATTTGTAACATTTGAGACCTGATTTAGTTCGATTGAAGGCTAAACCATGATTGAACATTCTTGATAAAACTAGCATCTTCCAATCAAGTACCGGTCCTTGACACTTGGCTTAGGTTGATGCACAAAGGCTGAGCCTCGAGCTTAGACACATTCCTTGTGGGCTTTAAAAACCGTGCTGATACGGATGTTAACTAGTTGTATCCCAGTATATTACATGCAAAGTTTTATACCATAAACATTTATTATCCTTTATTATCCTATGGACTTTTGGTTTAGTGGTACTGCATTGTGTTCCTTACCTTGTGTTCTCCTTTGTGCCTCAATTATACTGCGACAATTTCTCAAATTTTGTGGCCATTTGTATCTCAAGCTTCTTAATTGCAGTTGCTCCAGATGTTACTCTTAGCTCCAGTTATAACGGCCTTCATTTTTTGACAGATTTAAAGCTTTTCATGGCATTTGATTCGGGATGAACTATTACCGTTGCATATTTATTAAAATAATCAGTTGGAATTGGAAGTATTGTTCTCTTACTGCTATGTGTCAATATCTTGTTATATAAATTTTCCTCTTTGAACTAGATGCGATCCAAATGCATATCAAGAATTTCCTCTTCGGGCGAGTTATTTACTCCTTGAAATCAAAGTGAAATGGGGAAGATACACTGGAGAAAAGAAAACTTTTTGGCCGATAACTCTAATACTCTATTCATCTTCCTCTTGTCACCCACTCTTTCATCTTTCATCTATCACAAACATGAGTCAGAATATATTTCTTGATACATTTTGAAGTGATTTTTAATCTGTGTACCCGACACTGCAGAGGAGAAACTTCTTCAAGTTCAAGAATGATAGCGCCACAGCAACTTATAATCCATTTACTGATGATAAGAAGAATCTTTATCAGCGCTGTGTGAATGAGGTTAGTTTTGTGATACTTTCTCTTTTTGACTCTGTAAATTCAGCTCTAACTTTGTAATGGCACGGCAATTCCATAGGTTGAAAATTTTATGGAACTCTGGAACGGGAATAATGAATTCCGAAGCGAGTATGTTAGGCTGAACACAAGGAGTACATTAAGGAGATTCGGCACTTTAGACGGCCGTTCCCTTGGCCCTGATGAGAAACCACCCATCCTACCCAGTTATGTCAGAGAGCGAAATGATAAAGCGGTCTCAGTGCCAGCCAATGCTGATTCGATATCTAAAAGTTCCCCCATGGAGCTGAAGCCAGAAGCAAATATTGAAAATGCGAACTCGGATATTCATTCGATTAAGAAAGAGACAGAAAGCAAGGAGAAGACAGCGACCACCAGGGGACCTGCTAAATCCAAACAAGTGAATAGCTTGGCTACTGTTTCTGGCATGGATGAGGAGAAGGTGGAGGTGCAGGAGGAGCTTATAAAGACAAAGGAGGAACTTGAACTGATAAGGAAAGCCGAAGAAATTAGAAGAGAGAAGACTGAGGCTAATCTGAAAGAACAGCGTCGATTGGAGGAGATAGCGAAGGCTAAGGAAGCCCGTGAGAGGAAGCAACGGCGTGACGAGAAGGCACAAAAGAGAGAAGAATTGAAAGCTAGGAAAGAAGCAGAACAAAAAGAAAAGGTTAATCAACTATATTTCTCATGTTTCAATTAATTTCCTCACGTTACTTTTGCCATTTTTCAGTATCATATGTGATATGGATCAGGGGTCCCAAAGTGTTGGCTGTGATTTTTCTAAATATGCAAGTTCAGCCATCTTGTTCATCTCTCCCGAATTTGTGGGCCTTTAGCATAAGTAATGAATTTGATATTTTTGTTGATATAGGAGAGGGAGAAGAAGTCAAGAAAGAATGAACGAAGAAAGGCCGGTGCCTCATCTATCTCCGCTTCCACGGATCTGCAAGATGATGCTAGCAGCATCACTTGTGTGGAAATTAGCAAGGAGGAAGCCTCCACTCAAGTGAATGACGTTTCAATTAAGAAGCCTAAAACAAGTCGTGTGATGGTGAGCAAGCAAAAACAGACGAGAAGCACGCTTCCTCCGTCTCTTCGTAACCGAAACAGGAGGAAATGGCAGCAATGGATGTGGGTAAGTCTTGTAAGCCTCGTTGTGTTGGTCCTTTTCTTGCTGGGAAATATGGGTGTGTTCTCTAGTGTAAATTCCAAGCTCCGAGGTTCTGGCTTCTAAGACTCTGCTGCTGAAAACATTTACTTCTCTTTTTTTCTTATTGTTTTCTCGTTTTTTTTAGATAATTATTTTTAGTATTATAAGTTATATGAGCTTCATGCAAACTGTACACTTGACAAGGGGTGATAAATAATTTTTGGTATTGGTTTAGACCAGCAAAGTAATATTTATTTTAATTTAAAGATGGTGTTTAGCGGATCATAACTTAGTCTCGAATATGAGATTTCGTCCCAATTTTATAAAATCCATTATTATACTCTTATTAATATTTAATAAAATAATTATTGAAATAAAATATTGTAGAGGTCAAATGTGTGGAAAAAAATATTTGATTCTATATACCTCAGTTCTTAAACTAAGTCACGTAGAGTGATAATCTTATCAAATGATTGTATCATGAATTTATATAATTAGTTAATTTTTCTGCTCGCCTTTTAGTTGATATAAATTATAATTTTGTTATTTTATATGAATTGTATCTATCTCTAAACAAAATTCTTGGGTGTGTAAATAAATCGAGTTGGTTCACAAGTAAACAAATTTTACACTTTCATTCTCTCGTTCAAAATTTAATTATTATCGGCACGTGAAGGATTGACTATACTATAAGGTATAGTTTGGTACACGTGATAGGATAAGCATATGATATATAATATAAGGATAAGTAAGATTTGGATATTATATTTAATGATTGGTATGATTTTAATAAGAGTGATTAAATTTATATATTATATTATAATGACAAAATTAACCTTATCATAATAAATTTTATAATTTCAAAGTTGTTGTTTGAGTTCATATTTTTTATTTTAATGCGCCGATAGTGTTTGCATGATTTATTTATTTTTACCTAATTTTATATATTATATAATATGATAATTGAGCCCTTGATTTTGTGAATCAAGTCAAATATCAATTTTTATGTTAATCGGGTGATACCAATAGTTTTATTGAGATTTATAAAAATTATTTATATAATTATCTCGAATTCATTTATATAAAATCATATTATCTAATATATAAAAATAAATAAAAAAATTTATTTGATTTTAATTTCTACCTACTAGCATAGATTTATAAAAATCACTTATAAATTGAGGGTAATTAAGTCATTTATAATGTATTTTATCTTTAAATAAATATTATCACACCTAATAGAAGTGATATTTTATCCTTCTAAAAAATTATTTATCAAGAGCCTATGATATTATCACGAGCTTTTTATAAATGTACAAAACATGGGATACAGAGCATTATTTATCAATCCATCCCTTATCCCATATACCAAACTATGCCTAAATACACGTTACAATTGCTTATTTTACAATTTAGTCGATGTGATACTTGAAATGTAGCACAATCTTTGGATAAATACGAACCTCGCATATTTTCACGCGAGTTCCGTTGATCCAAAGGTTATGATCGAGTATGACACTCTATGAAGCATAGTTTCACACGTTTATACTTAAAAAAAGGAAAAAAAAAAGTTTAAAATAAAATAATATTTTATTTTTCAAGAATAACAGAGAATAAAAACATAAAAGATATCTAATTAGATTCAAAAATATTTTTATAATTATCATACAAAATATAAATTTAACGTACGTACAAAATTTTCCGCCACTCAGTTATGCTCGTGGAGGCTAGGTCAATGTTGTGTGGAATGCCAACTAGCTGAATCTTTGGTAATATTTTTTTGAGTATGTCTCTTGTAAGACGGTCTCACAGATCTTTACCTGTGAGATGGTCAACATTACCGATATTCACAATAAAAAGTAATACTCTTAGCATAAAAATTAATATTTTTTCATGGATGACCCAAATAAGAGATCTGTCTCACAAAATACGATCCGTGAGACCGTATTTATATATATTTCATAAATTTATTCGATTTGATTTTTTTTCCTCCAAAAACAAAATGGAAATTATATAATATTTGAATAAAAATAAAAAAAGTTGGGGCATTAAAAAAACACAGTATTAGTGGGATGGGACCGGGAGGTGTACGTACGGTAGGCAGACTAAAATGGTCCTATCTGTAATTGTACTTAGGCTGGATCCACCAATCACTGCCGAGGGACAGCTATTGTCCATACAAATTCGTATTTTTATGAATAAAATTAATAATTTTCTATACATTAATATTTAATTACTTGTTTATATATTTTGCAATAAAAAAAATTATATAAATTGTACCTTTGTACTTTACACGTTTTTCTTATTATTATTCGAAGTCAACTTCAGCTTGCCAATCATATATTATTTATTTATTATTATTATTATTTAATTATCTATAAGTAAAGTCATAACAAGAGAGAAATTGAATAATATTTTAGAAAATTTTATAATAAATGCTGATATTAACAAAAACTTATATTTTTTTCTGTTTTTATTTCGTTCATCTGTGATTTATTTTTAAATTTTTATTTCTCTTCCGATTCAATATTATCTATAATTTATTTAAATTTTAGACTCATTGTTATCTTGTGCATTTTATAATTAATTAATAATAAATGCTTTTTTTTTTTGAAAATATGATAATTGTACATAAGCAAGACACATCATACTAGTCGGTAATTGTCTTCGTTGATGTTGTTGTAATTAGTAGTTATTACTTATACAATCTCATATATTTATATTCGTTTATTTATATTCGTGAAACGAGTCGATCATATTTATAATTATAAATAAAATAATGTTAATGATATAAAAAAATATTTTTTTTATGAATTAGATCGAATTAGAGATTTATATCACAAACCGGTAGTTTGATACGAGTTTTTGCGTTGAAATTAATAGGTGCATGCATGAACATCGATTATATGTGTGTATGGTGACACAGCCATCATCATTCATTCGAGGTTGAGAAAAGGATAAAAAGGAAGAAGGGTGGGTGGGTGCGTGTACTGTGCCTCATGTCATCTTTTCGGATAACTATTTACTTTTAGCTTGTCGTGCTGTACACTACCAATGAATATATATATATACATACATATATTATGTATATAATATATACATAATATATATGAGTGAGTCTCATATGAGACCGTCTCACGGATCATAATCCGTGAGACGGGTCAACCCTACTCATGTTCACAATAAAAAGTAATACTCTTAGCATGAAAAGTAATACTTTTTCATGGGTGACCCAAATAAGAGATCCGTCTCAAAAATACGATCCGTGAGACTGTTTCACACAAGTTTTTATTAATATATATGTATGTATATGTGGTTGATGAGTAGTCGAGAAGAAAGAGATCACATGCATGCGTCAATTTGATGAACACCAAAGGGATGCATCTCCACACATGAGTAGCACTAAAGAAAGACCATGGACTTCTCAACACATGAATCACACAACATGATTTTATTGAGTGACATCCACCCAGCACTTTCTAAGGTTGCATTTCTCCGGAAGAATTTGGTCGGAATAAAGTTATCTCGTACGAAGAAATAATTTGAAATGATCACTACCCAACACTCTCTGAGTTAGCATTCGGACCCAAGAATTTGATTTGGATAAAGATATATGGTTTTAAGCGATATTTAATTTGAAATGGCGTTATGAGAGTATTTCAAATTCATATTTATTACCTTATGTCGTTTTTTGAAACTAATTTGTAGGAATGAATAATTAAATTTTATTTGAGTAAGGATTTGATGAACGAGACTGGAAGGAAAGGTAAAATCAGAATCAAACCACTCGAATAAGGTCCACGATCAGGTTGTTCATAACTCCAACTTGGATCTGATCACGGTTTGAACCAAGTTGAATTGAAATGTATTTCTTTATACTTGAAAAGGTTGGGAAAGCGCGTGCTAGTACAATTCATGTGATAATAAGACTAATTCAATTTTTTTTATATAAATAAAAGAGTTTAATAACTATACAATGTGAATGATTTCTACCTTTGTAACCAAATTTAGGCTGCCTAAAATACCATTTTTTTAAAATATCGTATTATTTTCCTAAGATAGTGGTAAGAAGCTGTAACAAGTTTGACTTTAAATAAAATATCACAATCATGAATCGATTTTGTGAGATGAATCTGATACAAATTATAAAAAAATATTAATTTTTATGTCAAAAATTTGTCTAGGGAAATGACATATAAAAGTAAAAGATAGTTGTGAATGCATGTATATATGTACATATTTACGAGCAAGCAATATGGCTTCATGTTCGATTTTGTGATATATATATATATATATATATATATATATATATATATATATATATATATATATATAAAACTATGAAAAAACTATTAATTTGTGTTTCAAAATTAATACTATAAATTGATTCATAAAAAATATTATTTTTATATTAAAAATATAAAAATCACCAAAAAAACTTTGGAAAAAGTTTGACGAGCGAATTGATAGATAAAAGTAAAAGATAGTTGTGAATGTATGTATATACGTACATATATACGAACATTATTTATTTATTTATTTATTTATTATTATACAGAGAGGCAGCAGCGGAGTATTTTAAAAGTTCATTTTCCCTATTCTAGCGTGGTATTCCGTTGCCGTAGATCTCTCTTTCATGTAATTCTTCTAACCCTAGGCCTGCCTTTTCTGGATTCACTCGATTTATACCAGGGAACCAATAAATTTGTGTTTTTTTTATCGGTCGGAAAATAGAGGAAGAACTCGGAAGACTGTCGAAGGAGGAGTTCGAATCTTGGGAATCTTTCTTGACGGTTTGATTTTGTATGTTTTCGTGCAGATGAGATGCGTCGTACTCGATTACTCGAACCCTGTTTTGGACATGGAATCTGTTGACTCATGAAGGTACCTACTTTTTACCTCTTTTCTTGTTCTGCCTGAATTATGCTGTTGAAATCGTGTACGGCTATTATTTGCCCCCAATGATTCAGTAATAGTCATAGTTGGAAGGTATGCTTTATCTTCAGTGCTTAATTTCCCGCAAGAATTAGGCAAAGATGTGAAGAAATGATGTACTTGTTAGTCTTTTAGATTTGGTCTTTGTACGGGCACACGGATTTCTGATTTGACCCTGACTGATATTTTACTTGTTTAAATTTTTATTGGTTATCGGGGATCGATGGGAGAGGAATCTGCTTTCTTGTGATTTTGCTGTGCCCGTGCGTGTGTGATTATTTAGCTATCGTAGACTTTTATATTTAGAAGTTCTTTTACAAGTATGATATTTCGGGTTGATAACTTTAGCTTTTTCCGTGATTTTCTTTGGGATCTAAAACCCCTTCAAGTTGGAAGTCTCAATATCTTTCATCCGTGCAGGTTCTTCTTTTTTGGTTCTAGAGTTTAAGTTCTTGTCTTGTAAAGATGGAGGACGCGGGCACCAAAATAGCCTCTCCTATAGTCATCCCTCAACCACATGCTGGAATATTTTACGACGTGCATCCAATGGCCAAGAAACGTGGTCCACCTTTTAACCCCGTTAATTTTGTTCACCAGAACCCTTCTGAGAATTGGAATCCTATGTCCTGGGATTGGGATAGTACTAGGTTCATCGCCAAACGGTTACAATCTGATGGAATCTTGGTGGGAAGTGACCCTTGTATTCAACAAGACTTGCCAAGGAGTGTGGACATACGAACTAGTGCTCAAAATGCTAAAAATCTTGACCGTACTGGAGAAGATGATGAAAATCTAATGTTGAAGCTAGGAGCTGGAGACGGAGTTGGGCCCAGTGGAAGCAGCGGTACTACGAATGTAGCGGAGCCACAGTCTGTGTCAAGACCCAATAAGAGAGTAAGAGCCGGATCACCGGGTGGTGCTAATTATCCTAGGTGTCAAGTCGATAATTGTAAGGAAGACCTGTCTACTGCCAAGGACTATCACCGACGGCACAAGGTATGTGAGGTCCATAGCAAAGCCAGTAAGGCTTTGGTGGGGAAACAGATGCAAAGGTTTTGCCAGCAATGCAGCAGGTTGGTAATTCGACCTCATAGTTGAGCTAATTTTGTAGCATTCTGCAGGTTGATAATTTTGTTACTTTCTTTGTTTTGGGCATATTGAGCCAACTTGATAATGGCTTCATTCCCTTTTATCAGGTTCCACCCCCTTTCAGAATTCGATGAGGGAAAGAGAAGCTGCAGACGCAGACTTGCTGGGCACAACAGGAGGAGGAGGAAAACTCAGCCAGATGATACCACTCAACGGCTGTTAGTTCCTGACAACCGCAACAACAATGTGAATTGTGATCTTGATATTGTCAGTTTATTGGCAGTTCTAGCTCGTGCACAAGGTAAAGAGGTCTTTCATAAGAATACTACGGCTTTAACGTCGTGCAAATGATGCAGTTAGAGCTAGGGAAGAGTTAAAAGTGTTTTTTCCTCTTGAAATCACGAGGAGTTCAAAGTAGAAAGAGTTATGTGGACTTCTAATTATTCGCTGAGAAGCCTAGGACTAGAAATCTGATTTTTTTAACTTCTCTTGCCTGTACAATTGACCTTTTGCTGAATTCTATTTCATGTAATATTAGGGAACATTGAGGACAGGAGTGGGAAATTCTCACCAGTACCCAATAAGGATCAGCTCATACAAATTCTTAGTAAAATAAATTCACTTCCCTTGCCAGCTGAAGCAGCAACGACGTTGCCTGTTGCGAAAAGTAGCAACGCAAGTGTTCATAACCTTTCATCCTCTGAAAATCAGAATCAAGTGATGGAAAATGCTTCTTCACCTTCAACCTTGGATTTGCTTGCTGTTCTTTCGGCAACTTCTGGAACTCCGTCATCTGATGCATTTGAAATTCAATCTCAGCCTAGCACCGAGGAAAGTGGTTCTGAGAAAAGTAAGTCACCATGTGTTGATCAAGCAGCACATGCCAATTTACAGAGAGGGCCTATTTTGGAAGTTCCCACCATGGGAGAAAGGAGTGGCACTAGTTACCATTACCCATTGGAAGATGTGGATTGCCATGTTCAAGAGACTCCAAGTTTACCATTACAGCTATTTACCTTCTCACCAGAATATGATAGTGGAAGGAAACTACTATCTGGTGGGAAAAACTGCTTTTCTTCTGGCAGTAGTAATCCTTCAGAAGGAAGGTCGCCGATGTCGTCACCACCTATTGTACATGATTTGTTTCCAGTGCATACTTCTAAAGAAACAATAAAGCATGATAGTTTGCCTAGCAGAGGACATATGAAAGCATCCATGAGCAATGATTGCAATACATCTCTTCAGCTGTTTGGATGCTCGGTTAGGACTAATGAAAACAGTTCAATTCCAAGTTCTCCATACCATGCAGGATATTCATCTTCTTCTGGATCCGATCGTTCACCATCCAGATTGGTATCTGGTGTCCAGGTATTTCTTCTCTCTTTCTTTTTAACAAAATGTTCAAGTATTTCTGGATATATGTTCCGTCTCCTTTTAGCAACAACTTTAGTCATATTGTTGTTGTTTTCACATTTCATGTATTCATATTTTTTATTCTTAGGTTTACACTAGTCAGTAAGATAAGAGAAAACATGATTTCTTTGTTTTTTTTTTAACCAGGATCGAACTGGTCGAATAGTTTTCAAATTGTTTGACAAGGATCCAAGTCATTTGCCTGGCTCATTGCGATCTCAGGTTAGACTTTAAAGCTTAAGATTTGATATTTCTCAATTCATATTTGGTTTTGACGGTATACATTGCCTCTATCTTCAGATCTTCAATTGGCTGTCCACCAGCCCCTCAGAAATGGAAAGCTACATCAGGCCTGGTTGCATTGTTCTCTCGATCTATTTGTGCATGCCATCTTTTGATTGGGAACAAGTGAGTGTGTTTCCATGAAAATTCATTTTTCAATATTTGCCTTTGATTCACCATCTTTATCGACCCTGGTCTGTTTGCAGTTTGAAATAAACCTTCTTCAGCATGTGAAATCTCTAGTCAGAGGTGTTGATGTCGACTTTTGGGGAAATGGGAGATTTTTGATCCATACTGATAGACAGATGGCATCTCATAAAGACGGTAATGTTCTTTTTTGTTGGGCTATTGTGAGCCAGTTAATGAAGGATTTGTTCTCTTGTCATCATCATTTTGTTTTTGTTTTTGGAGTTTATATAGATTATTTGCCTAGCTACATGTTTCAAGTACTCATGTTCCGTTTGTGCAAATAAACTTCAGGAAGTATACGACTCTGCAAATCTTGGAGAGGCTGGAGTACACCAGAATTAATCTGGGTCTCACCTGTGGCAGTCGTTGGAGGACAAGAGACCTCTCTCCTTTTTAGAGGAAGAAGGTTGACCGCTCCAGGCACAAAGTATGTGATTTTGCTGAGTTGGATGATTTACGTCATGCCTTGGGTATCTTTTCACCAAAAACTTTCTAATCATGGTGTAGGATATACTGCACACATCCAGCTGGATACAATGCAAGTTTGCTTCCAGCATTATCACACCAAGACTCAGCTACTGATGAACTTATTTTGGGTAGCTTAAAAGTTAATCTAGCAACACCGAATACACTTAGCCGCTGTTTCATTGAGGTACAAAATAGAATATTATCAATTTTGAAATAATTGTCAGAGTTCTGTATCATAATAGTTTCTTAATTACAGGTTGAGAATAATATCAGAGGTACTAGTTTTCCGGTGATTATAGCAGATGACACCATTTGCCAAGAATTGAGACTTCTTGAACCTGAGATTGTTGGAAGTGCTGAAGTGCATGACAATGTCAATCACATTCGAAATAGAGATAGACCCATGTCCAGGGAAGAAGCCCTGCATTTCTTGAATGAACTTGGTTGGCTCTTCCAAAGAAAGCATAACTCTACTTTGCAGATGAGCCCAGAGTATAAGCTTTCTCGGTTGCAATTCCTTCTTATATTCTCTGTTGAGTGCGATTTTTGTGCTTTGGTCGAAACCCTCCTGGGAATTCTGGTAGAATTTAACCTGGGTAGAGAGAATATAGTGAGAGGATCTCTAGAGATGCTAGCAGAATCTCACCTCTTGAACAAGGCTGTCGAAAGGAGGTGCCGCCGCATGGTTGATCTGCTAATTCATTACTCTGTTTTTGATTCTACCGATAGTTCCGAAATGTTTGTTTTTGTACCCAATATGGCGGGACCTGGTGGTGTCACGCCTTTACATTTGGCTGCTTGCACATCGTCAGCCGATGACATCGTTGATGCTCTTACAAGTGATCCGAAAGAGGTATTTCAGTTTTATTCAACCACTTATACGATTCATGTGCTTTTATCTTTACGAAAAATGCCTTGATTGTTCACCATTTTAATATTTCTCCTCCTGCTTTAATTGTTTGGTCATGGATAGAATTATGTAATTCAGTGACTTAACATTTTGATGAAGTGTGCCGACCTTTCTCCATGGTTTCTTTGTGTAGATTGGATTGCATTGCTGGAATTCGCTTCTTGACTCAAATGGACTTTCTCCTTATGCACATGCCTTGATGCGGAATAATAACTCCTACAATTCTCTTGTTGCGCGGAAATATGCAGAAAGAAAAATGGGTCAAGTGTCGATATCAATTGATAACGAAATTATTCCATTCCATTTGGAGGTAAATAAGGACAAGACGATTGTGTCGAACCTCAATCAGGGTGAAAGATCTTGTTCCAGATGTGCACTTGTTGCTGGATACGGTAAAAGGATTCCAAAATCACAAGGGTTGCTCCACCCTCCTTTTATCCATTCATTGCTTGTTGTTGCTGCCGTATGCGTTTGTGTCTGTGTGTTCCTGAGAGTTCTCCCGTATCTCAGTTCTGTTGCCCCATTTGCCTGGGAGAACTTGGACTATGGTGCAATATAGTTTTATTTTTGCTCGAGCAAATTTTAGTAACAAATCAAAGGCTCCAGTGTTATTATGGGAGAAGAGAACAATATCTTTCACGCAATTAGTCACGCAGGAAACTGTAACTTGGAGTTTCAAGTCTGATTGATCTTTATGTAGAGTAGCTTGAATCTCAGAGGGGGGATGGTTGGACCTCGATCTCGTAACAATAACTTATTTAAGATAAATACACGAGCTTAATGCATCAAAAGCTGAAGATTTAGTTTCCGGGGCCGAAACAACCTCGAAGCTTGTGTTCATGCAGGTAAGTGACTCTAGTATACCCCTGTATCAACTCAACACTAAGAAACTACAAAGTGTATTTGTGTCTGTAAAAAGAAGTATCAGGCTTTGAAATTACATTATTAGGTTGTTTAAGTGATATATATACTTGTATGTCTTGGTTTTTTTTCTTCCTTTGCCTCATTTAATTAATTGGTGAGGCGTTATATATTTTGGGAAAATATGGTGAACTATTATCAGTTGTTTTTGGCCTGTTTGAGTGATCAATAAATCTATTATTTCCACAAAGCCACGTGTTCGCACGTGAAAGTATGATTGATTGATGAATGAGACAATTATTGAGTTTGAAAATATAGGAGTATTATGTAATCTGTCGGAAGAGTGTCTGAAAGTTTGTTTTACTCAAGGGACTGCATTATGACATAAACCTAAAAGACAAATTCACACCAAGGACTTGATGAAATGACATCTCAAGAATGCACAAGTATGCCAGTGATCATGTCCGAGACGCTCATGTATCAAAAGTTTGCATCCTTTTGAGAATTATTGAACCTTGCTCTTATGTGGAAATACAACTTGAATGGAATGAAGTAGCTCTATAACTTCTTGATGTGTGGCACCTAGAGATGAGGCGAAATAGTTCACGCAACATCTATGCGAAGAGCTTTACTTTATGTACACACACACACACTTTGCATCATATAAATTAAACTCACCAAGTAATTATTTGAAAATCCAAAAAACACAGTTCAAAACATAAAATCGTAAATTATCAAACCAAACTAAAAAAAAATATATTTTAAAATTTAAAGCATAAACTTTTAAATATCTCAAAACCACTCAAAAACATAAAGTATAAAAATCTTTAAAGTAAGCTTGATGCGGAAACCTAGCAAAGGTCTTCGGGTTATGTGTATCATCAGTCCAGCTAGTCAACTATCAAGACCTATATTATCAACAAAATCATGTTCACATACATCGATCACACATATTGATTCTATTGACTCAGCAAACCTCAATCATTATAACCAATAATACATATATGTTCATAAGCAACAGTGAAAGATATTTTTAACAAAATAAATTTTCATGAACATGCACAACTTTAAATCTTTTTTTTTCTTTCATAATATAAATATACGTTTTCGTTTTTTTTTATTGAATTCAGATCGTTAATTGTGACTTTCGTATTAGTTGTAGTTCGACGATCCATCTACATATAACCATGATCTCAGGCGGCGGGGGCATCATCGATATTCTCACCGTCAACCGAGCATTGGCTTTACATATCATCGTATCCGTCACAACCAAGTCACATCCTTCGACCTTTTATTATTTCATCACTTATAAAAATTCACGTATATATATCATTTTTCTTTTAAACAAAGCATACAACATGTTTTTTAGCATTATCGTTTTTCATCATAAAGTCCATAACTTTCAAAATAAACATGTTTACATTCATTATACGATTCAAGGTATTGACATGACGTCTAAGATTTTTCAGGTGTAAAATGAGCGTTTTACCCCTGAAACCCTAACTTTCCCAATTTATCCTTAGACCTTAAAACGACGATCCAAGTTCATCCAAACTTAACATAACATCTTAAAATGCACCCATAAATATTTCGTAGATATAAATTTACGCTCTTCGACTAATTTCCCAATTCGTTTTACAACTTAAACGTACGTCTCGGTTTTAACCTGAATCGACTTGAAACTTAACCAAAATTTACCAAACTTGAACCATACATTATTAACACCTAACCATACCCTATACAACCTAAATCAAACATTTAGAACCCTTGACAAGCCTAGAACCTTGCTGGAAATTATGCACTTATTTTTTGAAACCCTAGCTTGATCAAACCTTATGCCCCTTCGTTCCTAGCACTTGGCCGACCCAACCAGCCCCTATGCAACCTTCCTGTGACCATGACCGAGTCCCTTAGAGCTACTTAGACCAGCCCTAGCGAGCCATGCACGAGGACTTGCATGGTTCTCCATATGAACTCACGGCCACAGCTAGGTTGTGTCCTAGCCATGCGTTTACTACTCCCAGCCCCTCCAACGTTGCGTGGACCAACATGGCTCGATGCTAGGACCCTCATGAGCCATGTCCCTTGCCTGGAAAGTACCCCGAACGGCCCTTTCTTATTTTCCAACAAAAATGCAAGCCCTAGGCCTAGCCCTATGAGCCCCCAAATCGAACAGCCCTCCTTCCTGAACCATATCAGGCCTACCTCCTCCCACCTAGGACCACAAGACCACCCTCTTAGGACTCCTTGATGTGCCCCAACAGCAGCCCATGGCCTGCTCCTTCCTAACCCTCAAATGGAAGCCCTAGCCTCCTTACAACCAAGTTTTCGTTCAGCCCTAGCCTTGCTTCAACAAGCCTTGAACCGTGACCCTTAAAACTCTTGAACACACTGAAATTTGTCTCTTACCATGACACTACCATGGCTGCCCTTTGTGCATTATAAAAATGAAGATTTGTACAAGAAAACCAATGATTCTCTAGGTATATGCCATAAAAACGAAATTAATTGAAAGATCATCATTTTTTTCCATGCATAAATGTATTAACACACATAATATGGTATGGACGATGAGTGAAGGAAGATTAAGACGTTCTACGAAAACGATTTGCGATGTGAAGAACGTTGGTGGCACGGGATGAGAATCGCTGTGTTTTGCCTAAAAATTCACGTGAGAGCCCTTTCAATTTGGTGTGTATGTGTGTGTGTGCTGATGGAAAAAGAGTCCTAGTGTTTCTAGGTGAAGGGTGCGTGAGTTGTGTGTGTCTTGTTTAGGGTTTCCAACTTAATTTTTAGTATAAAATACCATGTTAGAAACAAAATGATACTTTTTTATTGTGAATATCGACAGAGTTGACCGTCTCACAGATAAAGAATCGTAAGACCGTCTCACAATTGACCTACTCTTGACTTATTATATCTAACGATTATAATTGTGCTCGATTTTTTAAAAATAATATTTCAAATTAGATTAATAATTAAATATTTTTCAAAAATTTATAATCTATACTTATATTTTTTTACTAAGACTGAGCTGAGAGTTCTGATATGTTGCGTAAAGATTGTGGTTCGGATTATCATTATGACATCAACCATAATTTTATCCCTTTTTTTTTTGTTTATTTGACGTTTTTATATTTCTTAAAGCACGCTTTCCAATTATTATAAGAAGGGATTTTTATTGTAATATTTTTGATTAATTATATTTATATTAAAAGAATTTAATCGTCTTGATTAGTTTGGTTGTCAAACAGAAACAGACACGTAATTTAGTTTTGTCGTGATTGAATAGATATTGATCCAATATATTACACAAAACATCATAGATACATTTAAGGCAAAAATTTATTGAGACGGTTTCACGGATCGTATTTTGTGATACGGATCTCTTATTTAGATCATCCATAAAAAAATATTACTTTTTATGCTAAGAGTATTACTTTTTACTGTGAATATCGATAGAGTTGACCCGTCTCACAGATAAAGATTCATGAGACCGTCTCATAAGAGACATATTCTAGATTTAAATCATATGCAAACTTATATTTTAGATGATAAATTTTAAAAATATTTTTGAATTCAATTATATGTGCTTGAGTCTTTTTTCTTTTCTTTTGTTTCATTTATTTTTTTAATTTATATTCATTATTTTTTATAATTATATATTTTATCTTCATTTAAATATAAATAAATTATAAAAAAAATATCATAACATGGTCGATATATTAATATATAATAATATATTGTATGTATATATGACGGTGTGTGTGGAACCAAAGAGAGAAAGCACCGTTGGTTTTCCTATTCTTCCACAATCATCGAGAGAGAGAGGAAACCAACAAAAAGGTATGGGTCAAAGGCTTTAGAAGAATTGGCGAAAGGTGTCAATTACTGAGAGACTACTGTCGGCAATGAGGAAAGACGGAACACCGCCTTCCGCCACGTCTTATCCCATCGGAAAACTCTTCCTGTGCTTCGAGACCAAGCCCCTTCTCGCCACATTCCTAGCTCTCACACTTGTCTTGCTCCTTCTCAACCTTCAGCCTTACTACGAGAATCTACTCTCCCCGCCTGCTCGATGCTCCGTTACTCAGCCTTCGATGCCTATCAGGTCCACTGCTGCTGTTCCTCTGGGGAACAAGAAGCTGATGAGCGCCCCCGCAGATCCCAACAAGCGTACGTTCCAAGCCTATGGAAACGCGGCGGCTCTCTTTGTTCAGATGGGTGCATACCGCGGCGGATCCCGCACATTTTCGGTGGTGGGTCTGGCTTCGAAACCTATCCATGTCTACGGTCGGCCGTGGTACAAGTGTGAGTGGATCCCTGACAATGGAAACGCTTCCGTCAGGGCCAAGGCTTTCAAGATTCTCCCCGACTGGGGATACGGCCGCGTCTACACCGTCGTTGTAGTGAACTGCACCTTCGAGTCCAACCCCAACGCCGACAACACAGGAGGGAAGCTGATGCTCTATGCTTACTACACCAGCTCTCCCCGTAGATACGAGAAGTTCACGGCCTTGGAAGAAGCTCCGGGAGCTTACGACGAGTCCAAGTACCAACCGCCATACAAGTACGAATACCTTTACTGCGGTTCATCCTTGTACGGGAACCTGAGCGCGCCCAGAGTCAGGGAGTGGATGGCTTATCACGCTTGGCTCTTCGGGGCCAGCTCGCACTTCGTGTTCCACGACGCCGGCGGAGTGTCGGCGGAGGTCAGGGAGGTACTGGAGCCATGGATCCGAGCTGGATGGGTGACGCTGCAGGATATCAGGGCACAAGCCGAGTACGATGGGTACTATTACAACCAGTTCTTGGTGGTGAACGATTGCCTCCACCGGTACCGATACGCCGCCAATTGGACATTCTATTTCGACGTCGATGAGTATATTTATCTTCCCAACGGCAACACATTGGAATCTGTGATGCAAGAATTATCAAACACCACCCAGTTCACCATCGAGCAAAACGCCATGTCCAATGTCCTCTGCTTGAATGATTCCTCCACTCAAGCAGATTACTCCAGGTACGGTGCCCAACTGCGCAAATTGGAATCCACTCATTTTAGTTTTATAATATAATTCCCATACTTAAATCTTTCTGGTTTCAAATCTTTTCCTTAGTTTCTCCAACATTTCCACAAAAATTATGTTTGTAATATACATTTATCGATCCACGGTGAAGCTAGGACTGAGATGGGGATATGGGACATGATTATTTTACCTATTTTGGCAATAATTTTTTCGAAAAATGCTGCTTTTATTGATGGTAACTGGAATTGGAGCTACCGTGCGTATGAATTTACTGGCATTTGAGACTGGTCCCTTTTTGTCGTGTCAATGCTTTGGCAGCAGCATTTACCTTTTCTTTGGTAGCCGTTGGTTCTTATTATATTCATTTGTTATGCTGTCATTCTTACCATGTGGCTGAATAAAGCTAATCATCGTAATTATTTTAATTTAATTTGTTGTTAGTTTCGAAAAAGGTCATCTAATGGATCAAATTATTTTTTCCTCACTATTATTTGGGACTAAATCAAATGCCACAGTATTCTTCTGCGATATTTTATTTGTGTTGGTCATTGTTATGATAAGGCAATGGGGTTTTGAGAAGCTGGTGTTCAGAGACTCCCGGACCAGAATGAGACGTGATCGCAAGTACGCGGTACAAGCCAAGAACGCTTTCGCGACGGGTGTGCACATGTCCGCGAACGTGGTCGGCGCGACACGGCACAACGTGGAGGCCAAAATAAGATACTATCACTACCACAACTCGATCACCGTGCATGAGGAACTATGCCGGAATATCCTCCCCATCACAGCCCAGAGCACGACGACTTGGGTCGAGAAGATCCCGTATGTATATGATGATAATATGAGATCGTTGGTCCCTGTAGTCAAAGAATTCGAGAGAAACACCATTGGAGGAGGTCTTGCTTCTTCCCAATCACTCCCACATTCCCATTCTTGAAATTTGTTCATGGCTTTATGTGATTACTTCATGTATAAAAAAAGGTATGGTGCGATATATTTTTTTAGAACCTTAGAATTCTCATTTTATACAATCACATTGTTTTGACCAAATATAATCATACCTTCTGCCTTTTTTCGAGCATTACTCTAATGGTAACCGGCGTCGTTTCTAGTTTATAGCATCATTTCGGTGCCATGTAGGGGTGTTCAAACTTCGGATAAAACCGAAAAAACCGAACATCGAACCGAACCGAACCGAAAGCGGATATAAATGTTAAGACCGAAGTTTATTTGGTTCGGTTTTAGATTATATATGTCAAAACCGAAAAAACCGAAATTTCATAAAATTAATAATTTTTTTATATTTTTATTTATATTATATATTTTGATATGATATTTAGCGAATGAAAAATCATTTTGAACAATTTTTAGTTGATTGTTGATTGTTTAATTAATTTAGACTTTCTATTTAAATATTTTACTAAGAAAACATATAGAAAGTTAACCTATTATATTTTATAATATATTTATATTATTAATTTAAATAATTATATCAAAACTGAAATAACCGACCGAAATAACCGAATCGTTTTGGTAGAAAATCGAACCGAACCGAAGAAAAATGGTTCGGATTCGGATGATATATTTCTAAAACCGAAATAAAAATCGAAAACTGAACTGAACCGACTGAGGAAGAAAAATGGTTCGGATTCGGATGATATATTTCTAAAACCGAAATAAAAATCGAAAACTGAACTGAACCGACTGAGGAACACCTCTGTGCCACGTGTCTGATTCATGCTATTTAAATAAAATATATATAAAATTGAATATTGAGAGCCGAATGGGAATGATGGAGACTAATGCCGTGATACGTTTGGGCATTGTGATCAGTTAATATGATTTATGAGAAATAATTAATTTGGTGGGAGAGCGATACGCGTGCATGAATTGGATAACTGGTGCCGGTTGTCCGAATGGCTGTCAACCACAGAGGTTGGTGAGCTACACTCTTCGTATATCACAATAATGTCGACGTGAAATTAGGTTAGTATAAAAGGATAGAAAAAATAAAGGTCGAATTAATTTTTTTTAGAATTAAAATAAAATTGTAAATCTGGTTTTCTTGTAGTTAGCTTAGTGTAAATAATTAGCTCAGTTAAGAAAAGTAAAATTTAAAACAAAAATGAACATATAAAATTTTAAGGTAGTTCGATCCACCTTTCTTCGTTGACATGCGAATTGTTCTCGCTCGAGAACGTTATCTTCCTCTCTCGAGGAATGAATCACGACGTTTTGAATGTGTGTGCTACTAATAAATGAAACTCTCAAAATCAAAATAATACAAGTGATGTTGTCAGAACATCGTTGTAACAATCGCGACATAAAATAATCAGTATGGTTGTTTCTCCATCATAATCTCGCACTCTAGTTTATACTTTATCATAATTATATAGACATTGTTTATGCTTGTATACGCACAAAATCTTATCATAAATATTCAACGATGAAAGCTTGGCGCACATGACCATTCTTGACAATCTTATATCATATCGGTGTAAACTCGATAAATCTCTAAACTAATACAATAGCCTAACACCGCCACCTACTTTGCCATGGGAACTATATTGGTGGGACTTATATTGATAGAATCTTGGATAGACTTTTCTTATCGAGATCATTAAATTTGGAACAATATTTTAATTGATTATTTATTATACAAGCATTTCATATTAGTTTTGAACAATTTAATAATCAGATAAAAATTCTCAAGAAACCATGTTTACGAACACAATAACTAACCCATGTATTATGTTATATGTATTAACAATAACAGAAGGACGATAATATTCAATGGCTGGGCAGCATGTCCTTTATATTAAGTGTATATTATAATTTTTCTTTATAAATTTTCAAATTAAAACACAGATTTTAATTTTTTAAACATAAAATTTGGCAAAAACTTTTATGAAACGGTCTCACGTGTCGTATTTTATAAGACAGATATCTAATTTGGGTCATCAATGAAAAAGTATTTTTTATGCTAAGGGTGTGTTTGGTTGAGTGGATTAGATAAAGATAGATTAATAGTCAAATATTTATCGTTAAAATTTTAAGATGTTTTAATAATCATTTTGACCCGATTTAAGATTCAATTTTATTAATCAAATAGTTATCTATAAAATTGGATCTTAAACCGGGTCAAAATGATTATTAAAACAACTTAAAATTTTAACGATAAATATTTGATTATTAATTCATCCTTATTTAATCCACTCAACCAAACACACCCTAAGAGTATTACTTTTTATTGTGAATATCAATAGGGGTGGTCTGTCTCATAAGTTAAGATCTGTGAGACGGTTTCACATAAGACCCACTCTAAAATTTACCCGATGAAGAGTTTTTGTGATATGAGTATATCTCGAATAAGTAGTTTGGCTCATATTCTACCCGCGGTGAGTGGTGATTTGAAATTCATCGTCTGATATTCATAAATCTAAACACAACTTAAAACAAATGATCGTTATTAAGAATCGAATAATCCGTCTTTATTCAAATTACATCGGGAAGTAATTCTCTAAATAAAGCTCGGTAATTTAATAATTATTACCACCACATCCAATTAATAATTAGTGAAAATGGGCATGTGCTTTCATCATTGATGCCACAAGCATCATTCCAACTTTATTTCATTTTTTACTTTCTTTTATTTAATCTTTCTATATTTTAAAAGTGTCGGAAGATGCTTTGATTGATGAAGCTATTATCTATGCCAACAACGTATTTTCTTTTTAATTGCTTAAGATTTGTTCGTGCCAAAATCATACTCTGGCTGCGATAATCACGGGCAAAAAAGTTGTTCTTGAGCTAGTGTCATACATTTTTTAACATGGACGCAACTCGAAAAGGTAAAAACTTGTGTGAGACGGTCTCACAGGTCGTATTTGTACGACAGATCTCTTATTTGGATCATCCATGAAAAAGTATTAGTTTTTATGCTAAGAGTATTACTTTTTATTGTGAATATGGGTAGGGCAGACCCGTCTCACAGATTAAGATCCGTGAGACGGTCTCACATGAGACTCACTCACTCGAAAAATATCAAACCAAGCATCGATAGTTGTCGATCTGACACTAATATCTAAGCTTTAGATGACGTTTTGAGTTCGAAACTCAATCAACTCAACCCGGAAAATATTTTAGGAAATAATTGTAATAAAAACTACAATAATCATAAAAGCTTTATCGAGGGGAACTATGTTATCCTGCAGGCCGAAGAGTCATAAATGTTGGGAGATTATTCAGTGACGAGGCCAGATTTGGATACTGGGAGATGATTGTATAACTCCAAATCATATAAAATTTTCTTTACTTTAAACCGATGAAGGTTATATTTTATCATTTTCGTGAGCGAACAAGCTTTTTTTGGTTAATAAATCAAGAATTTCATTTCAGTGATATAACTACGAGCATAAAAAAGAATCCGTAAATTTCATTAAGATATATTCTTATTTATGTAAAAAAAATCTACCAATTTTTCGTGATTTTTCGTTCAGCGTCGAACTAGCTTCGCCGAGTCGCGTCCACCACGGCCATCTATTGAAATTTATGGACGATTTGGTTTTACTTGTGGAACGTGGGAGGTTTTAATGTCATTTTTGGAAAATAGTCAATTTAATTATTTAAGTTGTTATATTTTTCTTATCATCTAAATTGTTAAAGTTGTGTTTTAGTCAAATAACTTCGCGTTTTATTGATTTTTAGTCTTATTCCTACAGAATGGTGACAAAGAGCGAGACACATAAACAATTTTTTTTATTGTAAATATAGATATAACTGACTCGTCTTATGAATGAATAAAGATCAATAAATATATCTCACAAAAAACCTACTCTTACGGTTACATGGCAGGCAAAATCTTGTGCGAACGGTCTCACGGGTCGTATTTTGTGATACGAGTCTCTTATTTGAGTCATTTATGAAAATGCATTACTTTTTTATGCTAAGAGTATTATTTTTTATTGTGAATATCGGTATGGTTGACTCATCTAACAGATAAAGATTCGTGAGATCGTCTCACAAGAGATCTACTCTATATATTATATCTGGATAAGAACTCTTTATCACCTAAACACAACTGATCTCGTGGGTCCCCATGAGAAATACGGATGGTCCACATCAATTTTTGAGATTCAATAGTTATCATTTAATCACACTACATGGGCTGAAATTCAGCATACTGGGCTCGTTGGTCCATTATAGCTGGCCCAGAAATATATGACAGCATGCTTATGAATCTAGTAAATTGTATCCAATCCGTTTGATCACTTTATATGGCCCATTTATCACAGTGCAAAAATTTAAAATTGCTACAAAATTTCAAAATAAGGGACCCCAACCATTATTTTAATTAATCGTAAAAACAAAGAATTAATACTATCTATAAGAGCTGCTCTAAAATACAAAAAAATTTATTGTAGAACGCAATAAAATAACAAATATTTTTTTCTAATTAAAAAAAAAAGCTCTTCTAAAAATCATCTTCAAAATTGCCTAATTATTTTTACGTATATAGAAAAATAATATACACAAAATTAATTTACAAAAGGATTTGCATGAATGCCGAGTCTAATCGCGCTATTTTTTTGTGGTCCCAAAGTGCTATCTTATACATAATATATGTTAGTAAAAGATACACACATGACATGTGTTATTATTATTTTTAATTTGATTAAATGATATTAAACAATTAATAAGAAATTATTTTCAATATAGAAGAGTTGTCCGATTTAAAAAGGAAGTTTTGTTTACATTTTTTCCTATATAAAATATGAAGTGACTTGAATAGGTTTTTTTAGTAGGGTAAGCAGGATAATTATGTAATTAAATATTTTGGTATCATATAAGCTAATTACTCTAAGGGTCTCATACTATATATATATATATATATATATATATATATATATATATATATATATATATATATATACGTGATGCGCGTGTATACAATTTTTTTTTTATAATTATCGAAATACTAAAATGAAATTTGACAAATTATCGAGGGGCTAAAGTGTTATTTGAATTGTTGAAATAAAAAAAAAAGTATAATATTGATATCATAGAATGACAAAATCGGAAGAAAAAGTCGGTGTCTATTTTTGTCTCTATTAGGCCCAACTTTTATATATACTAGTGTATAATCTTTTTTATCATTATCGATGGACTAAATTGAAATTTGATAAATTATGGAGAGATTAAATTGATATTTGATTTTGATATGTTGTTTACTCATTGTGACATCTTCGTGCCCACCAATAACTTGATATATATACAGAAAGATAAACACAATGATGACAATATATATTAAATTGATTGTGAAAACAAATGAAACAGAATTAACACCATGTATTCATTCTTCCATCACACCTAGTTTGAAAAATGACTCTTGGTAATAAATTCTGGCCTCCAAATCTTCTGTATTATTTGGAAATCGGTCAATAAATTAAATTTGTCCAACTCATTCAAATAATGACATGATTTAATTTGTAGCCTAATCATTAATAATAATAATAATATTATTATTATACTTTCACTTTTTAAGTTATGTAGGTCAATTATTAATTTTTTTTCTTAATTTGTAGCTAAAGTAGTAAAATAAAATTTTACCCCGACTGACAATTGATGGTCGAATATCATAATCTATTAAAAAAAAACAAAAATCATGGTCTAGGAAATCGACCGACAGATTTTGCTACAGTAGTTTGGAGCATAATACGTAGACATGTATATGGAGTCAAAATTGGCATTTAATTTGTGAGAAAACTGTGGCAATTTTTTGTTCGTCTTATTTTATGTCAGACAAATTTGCTTCCCTCTAAAAAATTGCATGGTTTTTTTCCTGGAAGTTGAAATAACTTGCTATTACAATCAGATTTTTTTCTCATATGAGATTGTCTTGAATATCGATTTGTGATATGAATCTCTAATATAATTCATGAAAAATTATTACTTCTTATTGTAGTAATGGACTGGATCGACCAATCTCACAAATATACATATGCGAGATAGTCTTATAGATATAAATATGTGAGAGACCATCTCCCAGAATATCTTTTTTAAAAAAAAAAACAAAATAATATACTTTTACCTTTATATATTTTATTTTATACAAATTAAAATTATAAGATAATTATACAATAATCATAATTAGAACAATCGAGAACTCTTTTCCTAGACACCATTGATATTCTAATTATGATTATTGTATAATTCTAATTTGGATATATAATTGTTATTATCTTCAATATAATGTTATCTTAAAACTTCAAGGCAGTAAACGTGCTTGCAAATGATGCTAAGTTTAACCTAATCCAAATAAGTGCAAATGCAATATTTAGTATGAGCAAGGATGGCACATTAGATTCAAACAGCCTAAATATACACTGGACAAAAGTTTGTGTGAGACTATCTTACAAGTTATTGTTTGTGAGACAGATCTTTTATTTGGGTTATCCATGAAAGAGTATTACTTTTTATGCTAAATAGTATTATTTTTTATTGTGAATATCGGACTGGTCTTAAAAATTAATATTTTTTTTACGGACGACTCAAATAAAATATTCATTTCACGAAATTGACTCATGAGACTGTCTCAAATGAGTTTTTATGAATAAATATTAAATAATAATGAGATATTCACTCATATTACCCTAAATATAATACATGTATGAAAGTATTAGATAATTTATTATTAGGAAAATCGTTTTTTATATCAATGTTTACCTCTCTAGATTTTGTTCCTCTATATTATAAAATTCAATCAATTTTTAAAAAAATTAATTTTGAATATAATTTCAAATTACAAGATATATGAATATTTTTTACTCGGATATCAAGATAGGTATTACATTTAAATTATAACAATTTCTGATTGATACGTAATATGATAAAGGAAAAATTTGGAGAAAAATCCGGTATAAAACTTTTTTTGCACTCCTCTCCGATTATTAGATAATTTCTACAAGAACAAATTCCAATTTTATAGGCCCAAAAATTATTTCACAAAATAAGTCATCCTTTTCTGGTTCATTGATTTGGTGATGAAAAATATATGGTTTTGTCACTTTTCCGATTATCTCTCAATTAGATAGAATTTTAGTGGACAAAGCATTTATTTGTTAAGTAGAAATTAATCCAATTCGTAGTTGATGTTTATACCAATCGATAACAGAAGAAAACTTTTTATTCATTTCGATTAAGTTTCATTCCTATTCATCGGAAAGTTTTTATCAAATAAAAGAATATGATTCAGTTCCAGAGCTAATGATCGTAGTTCTTTAACAAGCAATCGAAATGATTCTGGAACATCTTCCAGATTCGGTATTGTTTCTCCAATGAACGTAGTACCAAGTATTTCTTGACACGTATAATATAATCAGATTTATAAATAAGTATCTCTCATAAAATGGGGCCAAAGACATTTGAAAAATAATTAGAAAGATAAAAAAAAAATTGAACCGCTAATGAACAAAGCCGATATGATAAATATTTTGGGAGTCAATTATATGAATTTTTTGGTGATCGATGGACTTGAATCCTCACGTTTTTCAACAAATTTTCACATTTAACTTTTGTGTTAGACATATTCATCCTCATCTTGTTCATATGAAATTCTTGGTTCAAATTCTTTGTTATGGGCTAAAATATGCTTATTATTTGTATTTGCTACTATTCTTTCTCAATGAGTATTGTAATTAGACTACTTTTATTACTCTAACGAAGGTCAATTCTTTTCTTTCTTTTTTTTTTTTTTTCAAAATAATAAAATAAAAAATTAAAATCTTATATTATTCTTATTCTTATGTAACTCTTATGTATGTGAATACAAATTTATTTGAGTGAGTCTCATGTGAGACCGTCTCACGGATCATAATCTGTGAGACGGGTCAACCCTACCCATATTCACAATAAAAAGTAATACTCTTAGCATAAAAAGTAATACTTTTTCATGGGTGACCCAAATAAGAGATCCGTCTCACGAATATGACCCGTGAGACCGTCTCACACAAGTTTTTGCCAATTTATTTTCGTTTTTCTACATAACCAATCTTCTCATTTACGATCAACATTTTGTGAAGTTCTTGTTGAAGAATCTTATTCTGTGTAAAAATAGAATATCTTGTGAACGTCTTTGTTAAGATTAACTATTTTTAAACGAATTTGTTTTTGGTGAAGTAATCTTACATGCATTATGTTAGGTATCAAATAAAATCCATCTTGGCTTCAAAAAAGACGTCTCATTTTATGAATAAATGGAAATGTAATCTTGTAATTTTTTGGCAATAACATTTTTCATATGGTTTCATCCAAAAAAGATTTATATAAACCAATTCTCCAATCATTCTCTTGAATTTTTTGGATCTCTTTCAATTGTGAATGAATCTTTCAGAATGTTGTGAGACAATTTAGTTCATATCCAGTGTGGGTGTTAGAGCATTGAGAGGATCTTTCCATAGTATGAGAGGTCGAGAAGGACGTACCTCTGGTGTGTTCCTGTTATCGTGCCCACGATAAGCGACGGGTAGCCAAGTGCAGAGCGAATAAATGCTAAAAACATCTAAGTAGTAAGCCCATCCGAAGGTGATTGCTGTCATATTCCAACTTCCACAGAGCTTCCAGTAGCACACCGACACATCGACGAGTTCTTTGCTTCTGCAATGATAGAGCGACTGAAGTTTGAGATTCAAGAGAAGATCATGGTGAGACAAGTCGTTTATCATTACGATAAATGTCAAGTGGAAGTGCAGTAATGTATACACTATATATGACTCTCAAAGAAATTCTATATGAATATTTGTAGGAACGAGGGATTCTCGATTGACCAAAAGCTATAACGGATAGTAATTGTGCAACTCAAATATTTTAAATTGTACTAAATCTCGACCTTGAGTACTATACCAATAGTAGGAATGTGAGTTTCCGCTTTACCAAAATATGCAGCTCGTGGTAATGTGCAACTCAAATATTTTGAAATGTATAGTAACTCAAGCAACACATTTCAATTGATCTACCTAGCAAAGACAATTATTACAACCCAACAAATACTTTTACTTTAAAAAGCTAATAAATAAAAATTTAACGAGCAGATTATATTTTTAATATTCAGGCTTGAGATGTATTAATGTACAGATGTGTCCATGCCATTAAGGTAAAATGCCACTATCAATGACAGATGCTGCTATATATTTTGTAGTATCCGCCACTAATAATACCAGATACTGCAAAATTACATCGTCCAAGCTGACGTTTTTTTTCATTATTATCATTATTATTTTTATAGAATTTGGACACATATCTTATTAATAAAATATGAAGACCACATGTAAAAAATGAGAATTGAAACTCAAATTCAATAATTTGAAAAATAAATCACTTTAAAGTTTAAATGATGAGTTAGTCAACCAAAATTTTTTAAATCTTTATTTGTAAAATATTAATTAATTTATCTTTAAAAAATTGGACTTATTTTTGTTTTAAAAATTATTTATTTAAAATCGTGTTGGTTTAGTTTTCGTAACAAAATGTGTGTATATCCATCCATTTTTTTTATGACGAGTAATATGATTAAGAGTAGGTCTTTTGTGAGACGGTCTCACGAATATTTATCTGTGAGACGGGTCAACCCTATCGATATTCACGATAAAAAGAAATATTCTTAGCATTCATTGATGGTGAAGTTTTGTCTTAATTTTGCAAAACTTCACAATCTAATTTATTCTCAAAATTGATTTTATTTATATTAATTTAGAAAACCCAGTGCCTTATCCATACACACAGTAAAGTTATAGTAGTATTTATTCTTAGGATTGTTTGAACTCAACCATAAATATATAAAGGAACAAATTGAAGTAATAAAAGTGAGTTATATTATATAAGACAAAAAAAAATCCAATTTTCGTTTGTTTTAACATGCCTAGTTAAATAACTATCTTATATATATATATATATATATATATATATATATATATATATATATATATATATATATATATATATATATATATATTGGCAATCACTTACACATGGAAAATATCTAAAGACACATTTAATCGTGATTGCTTGTTTTTAACTACCTAACCAGACCTACCTCACTCCACACTGTTGAGTGGATCCATTCACCTGTACCACTAATACCACACCCAGTTTTTCTTTTTCTTTTTTTTTTTTAATAATGATTGATTTAATTACATTTATCTTGAAATTCCAATTTTTGTATTGCATACATTGCAAGGTACATATATATTCCGTGTGGGACATACAAATAATTTAATCTATGTTCGATTCTAATGGAAGAATAATTGCTCAATTCCTGAGAGCGAGTATAACTTTTATGTTATTACATATAGGTAAAAATTTGGATTCCAACGTTATCATTTATTATCACATTAGATTAAAAACAATATATGTACCGTTGGTATCATATTCACTGTCACGTGTTCAGTTCCTATTAATTAGGACAAGATAATAGTTATCGGAGAAATATTGTTGAGAGCGATAATTTTTTGTTTTAAGAGTAGTAACACTAATGTTATATTTTTGAACAGGTGTATGCTTTAAAAATTTTGAACCAACCAATTATAACTATCATGAAACAACAATCACTCGATACAACATTTGACAGATTTTTTGAGGTTTTTTTTATTAGATTATAGTAATTCTGAAAAAACTTTATCAAAATATTGTGAATTCTTACAATTTACTAAATTATTATAAAAATAAAATTTTCAATTATTTTTTGTTTAACTTTGTGGGCGGGGCAACAAAACACTCCCCTACCAGTAAAACATGACAACAACTTGTATGAGACGGTCTCACGAGTCGTATTTTGTGAGACAGATCTCTTATTTGAATCATCCATAAAAAAATATTATTTTTTATGCTAAGAGTATTACTTTTTATTGTAATTATCGGTAGAGTTGACCTATCTCACAAATAAAAATTAATGAGATCGTCTAACAAAAAACCTGATAGACGAGGAGTGGAAATCAAGAGATTAAAACACATCCTCGCCTCTTGTACAGGCGGGGGACTTGTACTATATATAAATATTACACACATGTATAATTTATATATTAGACACATATATACAACAATTTAAGTATGTTTAATGTATAATATAATAATTCACTTATTTCATATAATATATAGAGTGTGTCTCATGTGAGACCGTCTCACGGATCTTAATCTGTGAGACGGGTCAACCCTACCCATTTTCACAATAACAAGTAATACTCTTAGCATAAAATGTAATACTTTTGTATGGATGACCCAAATAAGAGACCTGTCTCACAAATACGACCCGTGAGACCGTCTCACACAAGTTTTTGCCTAATATATAAATACGTGTGTGTATTTATATATATGTATTTGAAAATACAAGATTTCAATAGTAGATTAACATAAAAGAAAAAAAATCAAACACGTGTTGTTATATAGATAATTCAAATTCGAGCGGATGAAAACTATTCATTTTCAAATATGAATTTGAACTCTAATTTGTTCAAAAAAATTTAAATAAAACTCAATCATTAAATCAAAATTTAATATATTAAATTTATTTAAATTCTATATAACATGAGCATAAAATATTTAATATAAAAATTAGATGAACAACTATTGTTTTTTTCCATTAATTAAGACGACTTTATAAATTCACATTTCCAATTAAAATTTTAAAATTTCATACAAATAAATAAATAAATAAATTTTTTTTGAATGTAGTATAACGTTAAACAACAAAAAAAAATGCAAAAACTTGTGTAAAACGGACTCACGGGTCGTATTTTATGAGATAAATCTCTTATTTGGGTCATTCATGAAAAATTATTTTTTTTATTGTGAATATCGGTAGGGTTGACCCGTCTCACAGATAAAGATTCGTGAGACCGTCTCACAAGAGATCTACTATTGGAACATATATTATGGGTTATTTTTGTTAAATTCCAACAACAAAAAAATATTTTCCACACAAATCATTCTTAATTTCTTTTTGTCATCAATGGATTTAACGATAAATGCGATGTTTGGTCTCAGTGAAGCAAATCATCTCCATCTTTCTAGTTATTGAGTTATATACCATAATTTTCTAATTTAAATATTATTAGAGAAATATTTTAATGATATTTTTAAAAGCACGAACCTAATTATATGTTTCAGAAATATTTATAATCATTGATCAACAAATTATTCTATATTTTGTTTGTTTAACGTTAGACTTCACTAAAAAAACAAAAATCACGCTCTTATTTATTATGTTTATACTATATTATTAAATGTGATGTCCCTTAGAGTAATTATTTTAGATGACACCAAAATATTTAACTTCATAATTATCTTTCTTACCCGACTAAAAATCTCATCAAGTCACTCCATATTTTACATAAAAAAAATATAAAAAAACTTCCATTTTAAAACCTAACAACTCTTATAAATTGAAAATAATTTCGTTTTAATTGTTTACTATTATTTGATCAAATTAAAAATGATAATAACACATGGAACATGTGTGCATATTTTACTAGTATGATGTTAAATTTATATGTTCATCTTAAATAATGAAAATAAAATTAGTTGCTCATCTATAATTTTTTATATTAAATATTTTATGTTAACATACAATTGAATGTTTTTTTTTTATTTTCAGTTACCTATTTATAAATACTATATATTATATATATATATATATATATATATATAGTCTTGTACAGTGGAGAATGAAAAATTAACAAAAATATATATTTTTGTTGCTTCGTCTCTTCCAGGGGAGAGGCGGGGTGACTAAATTTTTTATTATTATTTTTATAATAATGTAATAAATCATAAGAAATCACAATATCTTTTTAAGAAAACCTTTTCGAAATTACTAAAATCTAAAAAAAAAACCCTATTTTTTTACACTCATAATTACCACTCAATGTTTCCGTTTCACCTCCCATTATGCCATTTTTGTAGTTCTCCGAACGGCTCCTCACCACTTTTTCCATGTATTATAATTAATAATAATTATTAAATCCTACGCGAAATTATTCCATGCAGTTCCCCACTGAACGTCAACCTTAAATAATAAGAATCATGTTTGAATCAGTGTTATATTTAAACGCTTAATTAGTTATTATAGATGACTTTTTTATCAATATTTTTTCGGACGAAGTTGTACAACGAGTCTGATACATCGTCATAAAAGAAAAAGACGAATCATCATCTTATGTTTAATGATACTTTAATTTTATATCCTTCCTCAATTATTTATAATCACAAAAACTCTCGTGAGACGGTCTCACGGATCAATTTCATGAGACAGATCTCCTATTTAGATCATCCACGAAAAGTATTACTTTTTATGCTAAGAGTATTACTTTTTGGCAAAAACTTGTGTGAGACGGTCTCACGGGTCGTATTTGTGAGACGTATCTCTTTATTTGGGTCACCCATGAAAATGTATTACTTTTTATGCTAAGAGTATTACTTTTTATTGTGAATATGAGTAGGGTTGACCCAAATAAGAGATCCGTATTTGTAAGAGTAATACTCTTAGCATAAAAAGTAATACTTTTTCATGGGTGACCCAAATAAGAGATCCGTATCACAAATACGACCCATGTGACCTTCTCACACAAGTTTTTGTCTACTTTTTATTGTGAATATCGTTAGGGTCTCACAAATAAAGATACGTTAGACCGTCTCACAAAAGATCAACTCATTTATAAAATATCAAATTTTAATTTTCAAAAAATATTTTTTATGGCATTAATTTGGACAGACGCTGCAGCTGAATTATATAAAAAAACTCTGCATTTCTTTCATCAAATTCACTACACGTTTGCTTGTTTTGTATTGCTGTTGTTATTCACCCACTTCAATGCCAATCCTCCATTGACGCCACTGTGTTAATGACCCTGTTTTATTTTGTTTCTTCCTTATTTTATTCGCACTCTTCTTATTTTAATCCATTGAATCTCTCATCATTATTGCCCCTGGCCTGGCTTGGTCTTCCCACCCACCCCTTTATACGGATCGATTCTTTGATTTTTTTTTTTAATTAAAACTTTGTTGCCACATTTTTCTCTCACCTAGAGGTTTTGGTTGCAGCAGAGTGTGGCAGAGGTACCCACTTCAAGATTTGCTGGGATATTTTTTTTCTTGATGATAAATACTAGCATTTGAGTGATATTTGATTCAGTTATCGACTTGTATTGCTTCTGGGTGTCGGTGCTGAGATCATACTTGGGTTTTTGTTAGATTTTGACGTAATGCCTCCAGTGGACTGCCCTTCTCCTGCACCGACTCCGCGTGCATCCAGATGGAAGAGGTGTGCAGTGTAATTGGTTGAGATTGGGAGTGTTCATTTGTGTTCTGTTGTTGTATTTTGATTGATTTGTGGAATTTGCAGCAGTTTTGAGATGATTAAAGAGGATGATCATTGTGTACTCAACGTGTCGCCGAGGCCTTCCCGCCATGAAAATCGTCCTGTGCGTAATTCCCTCACTTTTATTTGCTTTTGTATTCCTCTTTTGACCGCAATCTCTGTCACATCGGTCGTTTTCCGCCATTAAGGTTTTGTTATACTTATTTAGATGAAAATAGCAACCAATTTATGAGGAAGCTGAACTAATTCTTAGATTCATGCAACTTGGTTAAATGAACTAATTACGTGCTAATTGAATTGAAAAGGGCATTTCATTTGGTGAAAAGTTGAGCTAAAATAGGTTGGTCACTGGTCATTTTGGCAGTGGAATCAGAAATTTTTGTTTGTTTAGGTTGTTCAACAGTGGTGTCTTGCTTTCGGGAAATGGAACTTTTCTCAGGCTTCTAAAATGTTTTATTCTCATTTTTTTTCCATCCGAGGAGTTGAGTTCTGAATTACCCAAGTCTTTGCTGACCAGAAGAAAACACTGTTATTTCCAATCATCAATATAATGGTTTTCTTTGAACTTGTGATACAGATTTTGCGCATGGAGACTAAATCTGTTAGCAAGTTATCCAATTTTTCGGATACAGAAAAGGATCAGTGCTTTGAATCAATCAGTTGTCTTCTTCCAGATGGCAAGATGACTTCTAAGGTTATAGTAGTTATCTCGTACTTGGCTCTCTAATTCCCTTACTACATTTTATCATACTTGAAGGGAACATGCTAATGTAGAAACCCCCTATGTTCGATTATCATGCATTTTCATAAAACAGTATAAAGTGCTGAGAAAGATGAGATTTATGCATGACATGATTTGTGATGTGTTTGTTTCATGATTTTTGTATCATGCTTCTTCCGTTCATTTGAGTGGTTGATAAGCTTTACTATCGAGGCCAGTCTATCATTGATCAGAAGCAAGCCCAGTCTAATCTATTATTATTTTGTTAGACATTTCTTTTCCCGGAATTGGTGATATTCATTGTGTAATACTTTCAGGCATGATGCATGTGGTAATCCTTTAGGTTAGCTTATTTAACCATGGAGGCCAATATGCTACGTCTACAGTTACTGATCCCCATGGGGCATTTCTGCAAATAACAGACATTTAAGGCTCGTTCAGACTAGTTCCAGATTTTGATTTCATGTTGGCTTTGAAGATTTGTCTTGCTGCTAATCAACTCGATAAATGTTTGTAGGACTTTGCATAACTAAGTTCCCTTGATTTTTTTTTTTTTTTGGTGAAGATCTCAAGAAATTAATCTTCCTTTTTAGCTAGTATTTCTGGTGCAAATATCACAATTATATGTCAATCTGCTTTCTTCCACTACAGTAATTGGAATTAGTGGAACAAAATTAATCATTCCTTTTAGTGGGATCCATCGATAAATAGAGATATCATTCTCATTTTTAAATTCACCATTCTGACAAATGATGAAACTAAACGAGTTGGGGTGCATATCATGACTTATTTATGTCATATTCTGTCTGTGAAACTTTGATGACCTAATTTCATTAATTGGCTGTTTTTGTGCAGTCTTCAGAAGAACTTGTGACAGAAATTGCCAAGCTTGAGATTGAAATAGTGCACTTGGAACAATATCTTCTTTCTCTGTACCGTACCGCTTTTCTGCAGCATCTCCCAAGTATTTCAGGAAACCATGGGGTCAGTGGACAACAAATAACTGGAAAACCACCTTTGGGGTTTGTGCCGTCTGATCAAACTTCGCACATGATGAAATTGAGAATCCCAAAAAGCTATAATGACCATCATGATCAGAGTTCGCCTACAAGTGCTTTAGCTGGCCCTAATGATTTGATTCACGTTGCAACCACAAAGTCATCATTTGGAAGTGTATATAAGCCTCACTTCTCAAACACTTTGCGTTTAGTTGGTTCATTTCTGTTGCCTACGTTCTTCCTAGCTGTAAATTATTCTGTAATCATGAGCATGTAAGAATTGTTCTTGGACAATTTCAGGAGAAGAGAAAAACTTATTCTCGTCATCGTAGCTTAGGAGATCATCTTGGAAATATCAGCACCAATGATGCTCTTGTTTATCCCGACAGACTATCTGAGGAAATCGTAAGATGCATATCTTCAATTTACTGCAAATTGGCCAACCCCTATCTCACTCACAAAGGCTATTCAGCCTCGTCTACTTCATCATTCTGCTCCTCCAGCACTTTTTCTCCCAGAAATTTATCTGGTAGTTGGAGTCCTCAATGTAATGATGAAACTACGGAGCGTTGCGATTTTGAAGCCCTCAAACAGGAGAATGGTCCGTACGCTGCAATGATCGAAGTTTTAAAGATATGTTTAGATGATGAAACTTACAGTTATGCGGCCACAATGCTACAGAAATTCAGGTGTCTGCGTTTACCCACTTGTCAGATTTGGTCAGATTCTGTTAAAATCAGTCAAATGGCTTATTTATAATGAAATGATAATTTTTTGTTATATTTTACAAGTATAGTTCATCTAATAACCTTAAAGGAGCTTATGGGATTTTGGTTTATGACCCATATCAGATATGTACGGTTTTCTTCCTACTAAATATTAGCCAACTGGTTCCCCCACAAGAAGCATTTTTTTAACCTTTTGGCTCTATTATTAGCGTTTCTAATTTCCTCCCAACACATTTCTAGTCAATTAAATGAGTCACGGTATTGGAGTGCCCTTATAAAAGAGGCTAACTGATACGGTTCCATGAATACATTTTTAGTCTCGACTTATCGCATTATTTCCATATCCTTCAACTATTTTTGGCGCAGGTCCCTGGTTAAGAGTCTTGAGATTGTTGACCCTAAGAAGATGCGGCGTGAAGAAAAGCTTGCCTTTTGGATCAATATTCACAATGCCTTGGTTATGCACGTAAGGCTAGCAAAACGTTATATCAATTTTGTGTAACCTTCAAATCCTCTAACTACTCATATACTGAATAATGGCCATCATCATTTGCAGACAGTTTTTTCAAGTATTTTTTTCATGAAAGCCGAATATAGTAACGGGTTGACAGTTTTTTCAAGTATTTTTTTCATGAAAGCCGAATATAGTAACGGGTTGCCCACCAGTTTCAGTATGAGCTTTTCAGCTTTTGTTTGTGTGGTTGAATGATATTTCATTTCGGTTGCAGGCTTATTTAGCATACGGCACTCAAAACTATATAAAAAGCACTTCCATTGTGAAGGTCGAAGTATAGTTTTTTATACCACAGTCTGTTGGTTTTATTTCTTATTTATAGCAGTTAACTAAATCCGCACACAAATTTTCTTTCAGGCTGCGTATAATGTGGGTGGACATAACATAAATGCTTTTGACATACAAAGCTCCATTCTGGGAATCAGATCACACTATTCTGCACCGGTATGTACTCTGCCCTCGAGTGATGTACTAAAGCGGCAAATACTTCTGTGTAAAAATAAAAGGGTGGCCTGATAAATAATAAATAAATTTGTAATAAACCCCTCTCGGTCCAATTAAGGATCCATATTTGAAAATATTCGTATGGGTCCACGTTGACTTCCTTCTATCATCTCAACTCTCGCCATTGAATCCTTCCTCAAGATCTGCTCAGATGACATGGTGCTGTTCAGGAGTCATTATACTCTGGGAAATAACTGAGGGAGTGTATCTTTGCCATTTCATTTCTTTCTCTTTTAGGAATTCCACTAATAGAGTGGAAACCGGGATAAATCTCTGGAAAAGACGGATTACCCTGTGATTGAGTTCTATTTGTCCTTGATCTACGAACAAATGGGACAACTTGTTTTTTATTTTTCAGGGTTAATCATCCACTTTCACTGATCAGTGTTTGCCCTTAATGTGTAATTTGGCATATCATTGGGGTAAATATACTTAATCTCGTCAAATGTATCTGGTTTCAGTAATTTATCTGAAGTCATGAGGCCCTGAAGCTTGGATTTTTTTAATGAAATTGATTAGAACTACCACATTTGACTCTATGATGGTAGTAGCCAAAAGGCGAAATAAGTTGGCATTAAATTAGAGCTTTTGGTTTTTTATTGCTCTCGGTGAGACCGAGTGGAAGCAAGTTCTTTGACTTATTACCAAGTTTATGTCTCAGTAATCCGCTTCATGCTGGCATACATGAATGTTTTATGCAGTGGCTCCAAACAATTCTCTCTCCCGGAAAGAAGTTCAAAAGTGGGAGCTCTAAGCATACTTATGCCATCGAATACCCTGAGCCACTTGTTCACTTTGCACTTAGTTCGGGTGCTTATTCAGATCCTGCGGTAATAATTTCATGCATTTCCTTCTTAGCTATTCCGAAATAGAAACAAATGCAAAGTTCTTTGTTTTCCCATTTTTTATATCTATTAAATTATAGGTGCGGCTTTACAAGGCAAGCACAATATTTGAGGACCTGAAAGTTGCGAGAGAAGAATTCATACAAGCTACGGTTTATGTTCACAAGGAAACAAAGATCTACCTTCCAAAAATCCTGTGCTATTACGGAAAGGATATGTCACTTGACATGGCTGCGCTTTTAGAAGCAGTTGGCGAATGTTTAGTTGGTATACAACGAAAAGCTGTTAAAACATGTGTGAAGGGTCGACCTGAGAAGCATGTTTATTGGTTAGAACAGACCTCATCTTTTCGATACTTGATCCATAAAGAAATAGCAGCTCAAGGAAGCTAAGCTAGCTATCTCATAATGATAATTATAGGTATAAACCTGGGGTGCTTCATGAATAGTTTGTTTCTTGATTTGATTTGATGTAATTATGAGTTGTGAGGCTTGTGTTTCTAGCTAGAGTAATAATCAAGATTGCTGTGGGAGTATTTTGTTCACTGTACAGAGATAGAAGTAAGAGTGGAGGCTTGGTTTTGCTAGTGTCCATTGATTCCTCTCAGCGTAAAAGACTTCGAAGTTTTAGATGTTTTTGTTTTATATATTTTTGGTTAACATAACAATTTTATGTTCTTTGTTTGGTTTTAAAAGTGTTTTTTGTTATAATTTATGATTTATGGTGGTCGCAAGATTAGAATAAGAAATGACGTGTGTTTTTATGATAACCAACTTAATTCTCTAAAACATAATATCTATTTTCCCCCCAAAACAATCCTTTCAGCAGAAAATTCCTTCGGGCTGACAGGAGTGTATGGATATGTTGGTGTGACACTATGATCCTTCGTGGGTGTATATATGGTTAAATCGGGTTGTAATTTGGTTGTTGATAATGAGCACGATGGAAGTGGCAGCCTGCCTACTGGATTAGCTAACCTGATTTGTTCATAAAATATTTCGCAACTACAGGTCTCAAATTGGAGCTTTGACTGACGACCGGAAGTTTTAAATAAGTTCACAAATATAATGAAAACGATTTCGACAAATATAATATAAGCCCTTGAGACCATGCCAAACATTGACATTTGTTGTGATGGTGGCATTCAAGTGGGCGAGGGAGAATTGGTAAACTAAAAGGGACATTAGAAGCTTCAACCGACTTTATCTTCTCACCTGATTGTTGTCTAAGTTTATATCAAATCTGGCGCATACTTGCATTTGTGACGACATAAATGGCTTGACAAAGACGACCACCCTATGGTTAGTGATTGGGCACCTGATTCTTTTACCTTTACAACGTAGAATCGACTTCTTTTACGGTTTATAGAGATATGAACAACACAGTGTGTGGGTTCCAAACCAACTGAGCTTAGCGGCCGACCAATGACCAAGTTTATAGCTACTAGTTGAAAAGGATAAAACGTTGAAAATGACCAGACTACTTTTTGTTAAGATTAATAATTGAGCAGAGCTCAACTTCAAAAAGTAGTTAAATAGAGAGGATTGGTCAAGTCTATAAATACAACTCTCAATTACTTAATCCAGCTTATGTGCGATATGTAACATATTTCATTCATTTCTTACATCCCCGGAATTTTCTCTCTTTAGTGGCGGAAACTTTTGCGTTTCATGATTATGGCTGCATCCGGTCTCAACTTGCACCAATGGCTAGTGCAGACTGGTGCTTTACTTGTTTCAGAGATCATGAATATTTTTCACAAAATGCCTAGGCTTCGGTCAACTACTGCCACACTTGAAAGCTGATTCTGACTTTTTTTGACTCGATTTCATTATTTTTGCAATCTGCTGTATTTGAAAGGGAAATCTCTTTTGCTTAAAAAATGACCCAGACACACTGTATCAAAACAATATGAAAACGGTTGAAGTGACGTTTATCTATTAGATATGATTTAACTGTGATAAGTGCTCACATAGGTTTCCAATGTATATATACACGATAGGTGGATATCTTCTCAACGATATTCACATAGATATTTATATGTATATTTTCCATCAACCGTACTCAACTATGTGTCCATCACTGATGTGACACTCATTTATTGAACGTGATGAAATATATCAAAATTGTAAATCAAATATGCTAGTATAATCTCAATAATAATGAGTACATAGATGAGCACGATAAGTAAAAAACATTTAAAAATATTTATTTAAGCGTGTAAGTTGGGCCAATTGGAGAAGTATCCAACACAAAGATGAAGGGAAGCCCACAACCACACAAACATTGAAAGGCCTCACACAAATAATCCCAATTCAGACCTAAGTCACTCAATTAATTAGGGGTTTGCAGCAATTGGGGAAATTAAAAATTGGGGCAAATGCAAGCATTAGGGTCTCCAGTGGTACCTTCGTCGACACCGTTCTTTTCATCATCGTCCAGCTTCACCTCAGTTCGAAGTAAAAGCGTATCTCAGAAGATTAGAACAACGACAATCAAGAGCCAGCATCTTTCCCTGGATAATCAGCAGACTACTATGGCGGAGTCTTCGGGAATTGCAAATCCCAAATGGGCTCAGAAGATTGTTACCATTCCTTCCCAGAGGCGCGGCTGCCATCTCATCTCATCCAAGGTGTCCACTCTTTCATCACACTTTTTTGCTTTACTTAACGTCGGAGATTTTGTGTTTTGTATATATCATAAACCGAACCTCTTCGGTATGAATACTCTCATTTACCTGCATTTAGCCGACCCGCTTATGGTTTTTGTACTTCCTACTGCTTATTACCATGGAAAATCGTGATTTTGCCTACCTGGATAAGGAATTATGCAATTTTTACTCCACGGTCTGATGAATTCTAAATAGCTGTGAATTCAAAATTCTGTGTTATATATGGTATGTAAACTCTGGAATTAGGTAGCTTAGATGGTTTTCAGCCAATCCGTGGCCTTTAAATTTGAATTGGACTCAATAGGAAGTCCATACGCGAACAAAGAAAAAATTGTGCCCTCAACATTCCTAGTGCGTTTCTTTACCTACTACTAAAATGTTGACGTGGTGTGTGCTGATTTTACTTTTATGACTTTTCAACTTGTCTCAGATTTTGAAAGAGATTGGACAGGATCTATCTGGGTTCAAATGCGGCCTTGCTCATTTTTTTTGTAAGCTTGAGCCGAGTTATCCATTTAATATAATTTAGTTTTTCATTTCCTCTGTTATTTTCCATTCCATACTCCCTTTCCTTTTTCTCTGATGTCCTCATTCTGAATATGTGCATGAAACAGTGCAGCATACAAGTGCTTCTTTGACTGTGAACGAAAACTACGATTCCGATGTCAGATACGACACAGAGACATTTTTGAACAGAATAGTTCCAGAGGTAGTACCTTTGTTTTATCCATTCTTCAGATGGTGTCATTTATTATTGGAAGATGGCGTTCATTTGTTAGAGCTTTTAATTTCAGGGACCGTCAGCACCATGGGAACATACTATTGAAGGTAGTGCTTCCTCCTTTTTGGATAGGAACTGTAAAATCCGAGATCTCGATTTTATCGTGATAGTAGTTGTAATTTTTTGATTGGATAATTCTACCGTGTACAATAATTTTTCTCAAGAATTTAAATAATATCGTGTATATTATTTTTCAGATTTTGAGATATGCAGAATTTTACCAGATATAGACATAAGATTTGATATACCGGGATAAAGATTTAAGCAGGAAGATAACTCAATCTTGGATTACAAATCTTGAAGAAAATATCATGTGATTTTCGAAAATATGGGAAGATTTTGTTAAGGATTTTCGAAAATAGTAGGGAAAGTCTACGCGATAAATACAGACGGGGAAGAATTTAAAAGATTTAGCCAAAGGAAAAATAATCCAAATATTATTTGTGGAAAAATACCACTAAATTTCGGATTTAAGTAAGCAAATTTGTGGGATTTAAGAAATATAATTTTTATTATTTTAGGAAGTCAAAAATCTATCGAATATTGGGAATTAGACACAAAAGTCGAAATTTTGCAGACTGGGCAAGGCATAATTTCGAAAATTATCCTTGGGATATATACATACAATTCGAAATTTAGGATAAAGAATAAAGGTGGATTTGATCACGATTTTAGATGAAGATTTGATTTCAGAATTCAAACGCGATTTGATATACGATCAGGATAGCAGCCAACCCCTATAAATAAGAGGGCTCAGTGTCTCGAAAATCACACCATTTTACTCTCAAATTTTCGAGAATTCCCCTCCCCTAGTTCCTTAGGATTTTCGAGCACAGCGAAGCGTTGCCGCAGTCCAGCCACCGGAGTTTCACGTTTTCCTTCAAGAAGTTTAAGGTAAGTGGGCTTGTTTTAAATGTTGAATTTTCGTGTGATGCATTTTCGGTTTTATAAAAATTCGGTCGAGTACAATTCTTCTTCTACCCCTTCTGGTTATGATTTGTGCATAAGTTTTATGTTGACACTGTGAGGATCCAACTGGATATGGGAGAGAATCCCAACTATGATATGACCCTCATACGGTGGGGATATAACCGATTCGGCCTCGCCCCCTTAGAGGAATAAAAATTAGGGACTGACGTCAGTAAACCATTGAAAGTAGAGGAATCTCAGTGTCAGGTCAATGATACGAATGTGATATGAGTCAAATTATGCATGGTGTGTGGGTAAAATTTCGAATTTTATATGCATGTTGTTGTGTACTCGAACGGCCCCCACTTGCTGAGTATTTCCCCAAATACTCACCCCTTACACCTTCCCAGATAAATCTGAAGATAAATCAGAGGAACAGGTCGAGGAAGAAGAGTCGGACCAGTTTTGAGGCTGGTGAAATTATTTAAAGTTTCGAGAATTTTGTTGCAAGGATTAATAGAATTTTAGTAGGTTTATTTTAATTGTAAACGCTTCCGCAATTTATTCAATTTATTCAGTTGTAAAGACAATGATTATTTTTGACGAATTTATGAAATAAGCTGGTTTCGGTTTATACTGTGCTACGAGACTGGTCGTTTTTCGATTTTGTGATTGATGAGCGACGTCGGTGTCAAACCCGAGTTTCGGGGCGTGACAGGAACATAGTTGTGAAAATGGTTCCCTTTTCTTTACTCCATGTCTTTGTCGAAAGGTTCTTGAATTTTCCCGATACATGTTACCTTTTGGCAAATGGAAAGTTACTTGGAGTAAAAGTCTTAGTTGAGTTATTGAACTAGCAACAGTCGTACAATGCAAAGTATCTGTCAGACCACATGCATAGAATTGTGTGTTTATAACCAGTTGAACCATGTCTGTTGTTACCTGTTGCACCGAATACTTTCTCATGTGACTCTTACACATTAACCTGCTGTTGGCTCTTAGTTGTGGTAGACCAGTTCTCATAAGAACAGAAACTTGGTATTTGTTATTTGTCTACTGCAGATCCTCATATTATCCTTGTTCATTAATGGGGAAAATTAAAGATAAAAGGAGCTGAGCAACCGTAAGGGAAGAATGTGTTTCAGAGTTGACAATTTGAACAGAAATTTTCTCTGTAGGAACATATTGATCTATATGATGTCTTCAACTAGCTAACAGGTTACTAATTATTAATTAAGTATCTTAACTTGTCTGTCAAAAATATGTGCTTCAGGGTTCTTGAAGAACATAAACATACCCAGTACCACTATCATTTATCCTGAATGTATTGTTCTTAGTTTTGTTACATATGCTGACTTCTCATAGAATTGTGCTAGGTTTGTTTCCTCGAAAGCAATCCAAGTTTTTTAAAAAATAGTTTTATCTCTACAGTAAGTTGTAACGTGGGGTGGTGGGGGTCGGGTTGGCAAAAAGAATTTTTTTCTGTCGGGTAATCTCTCATCAATTTTATTGTTGTGTTGGTTATTCGTAGCTTTTTCATCCACAAGTGGTGAACAAATTGATCTGGATAAATCATAAGCACTTGAAAATATAAAAGAAGCAAGATATCATGATTTGATTTTCTTACGCAATAAAATGTGACAAGGTTTTTGATGTCATGCCTTTGTTGCAGGTCCAGATGACATGCCGGCTCACATCAAGTCTTCAATGTTTGGATGCTCTCTCTCGTGCGCAATTCTTTTCCTTTATCTTTCTATTTTTTCCTGTCAAGTTGAATTGCATTGTTATTTAAAGTGGCCTGATTCATGGTGAACTTTCATGATAATGAACTTATGCAGGATCCCCATCACGGATGGAAAACTTAATATGGGAACTTGGCAGGTATTCAACTAAGTACATGCCTCTGATGATATTTTGCAAACTGCAAAGTAAAAGAAAAAGGGAATTAAATATCGGAGTCTTCACTGTCATCAATAAAGTTTTTAGGAGTGCATAGGATGTAATTGCCTTGCTCAAGTGATCAGGATGGTCGGGGTGACTTCAGTTTTAGTTTACTCGTGAATCATGCGAATTCCTAAAAATACACTCGTGTCATTCATGTTTGGGGTTGGCTTTGACTTATTGTTAGAGGCAGGGTTTTCTAATATAGTTGGTACACTGACTACAATGGAGATGCATTCAAGTTTCAAACAAGAAATTTTTGTTATGCGTGACTAATATTTTGATTGAACCCCAAAGAGAGAGAGAGAGTGTGTTCAACTATTTAGTAATTTGCTTTTAGCGGTAGCCTCTTGGATGAGTTAGCCAGTGGCACTAGAGACACATGTTGGCAGTGCCGTGGGCCCGAGTTTTAGCAGCGGCAGTGGCTGCATTGTTGGGCTGACTGCAGAGGTGTGTGCCAGTAGTTTATATGTTGCTCATGGCCTTTTGAGTTGTCAATTAAACTATTCCCTGTGGGAGGTTTCTGGTTGAATCTTAGAAAGGACGTGAATGTTCACTGCGGTACTGGGATTGATATCACGAGTGACATTAAAACATCTTTTCTTATATGATCACTTTTCAACTATGATTTGACGTTCTTAAATTGCTTGATTTTGTTGACTAATGAATTATTAATCAGATAGAATTACGGCAGACATGTCAGTTTTTTACAGGACTGGAGCATCTCAAAGAATTTTGATTCCTTTGTTCCAGGGAATATGGCTATGCGAGCACCGTGACTCTGCTACTCCACGCAAAATTGTGGTCACCCTCAATGGGATATAAGACTTTGGTTACGTGGAACTATGTGTGCTCTGTTTTCCATTGTGATAAAAATAACAGGTTTATCATGTAATCAAATATTCATGTACTGTGAGTCATATGTTTGTGGAGTTAATAATCCATGAAACGACACATGTATAGGATGAACTAGTTGGCTTGAGCAATAAGAACTGGGTTTATGATATTCATAGTTGTCAAGGGCGCAAGACGCACAAGGGCCATGGAGCCTGAGGCACAAGTTGGCGCACATTTTTTAAATTTTAAAAAAAAATATTTTTTAGAATAATATATCAAAATATGAAATAATTAAGTTATATTGTCACAATAAACAAAAAAATACTAGTAGCATGATTAAAATTATTCAATAATTCAATTCAATTTCATCTTTTTCCATCGAATCATTAGAGTATCTAGAACTTTCAGACTTGTATTTTTTTATTTTCATTATTTTTTTTATCAACATCAATTTCTTCTTTTTTTTCATCCAAAAGACTTGAAATTGAAATTTTTCCGGTTGATTTGGATGTTGAGATGTCTTCATCTTGTTCTTCTGTTCAGCACTATCTTTTTCTGATTATGACGTTGGGGCGTTGGATCGCCGAGGTTTGGGTTTGACTCTTTTGTTTTGAACAAGTAATTGAATAAAAAAATGTGTTTGAGTAAATTTTCAAGATTAGTCCAGGCGAACGTCAATCGATGTGCCTAAGATGATCCCAGACGCAGGGTACACACGTTCGCTTTGAGAACTATTATGATATCATTCGTGAGTTTATGCTGATTTGCTCGCTCTTTTTTTGAAGTTCTTTCAATGAGGTTGTTGTCCAGTTGAGCTTATGTAAAGAGCTGAGACCAGTCAATTTTTGTTTTACAAAAATCCGTAAACCAAATTATTATTATTCAAATTTAGAGAAGTACGAGTACATTTTGCACAAGGCGACAATAGTAACAATACTATACTAGTTGTGTCGTGTTGATTGGAAATTATAAATCAATTTGATTGTTGAGATTAATTTAGGAATGAAAAAATCCCGAATCCTGTCTTATTCCCACCCAGAAAATATTCTGATATGCGTTAACTAATTCATAAAATAAAATAAAAATCATATAGACAAACATTATAATTATAATCAAATAAATTTGTACAAAATAAAAAAGAGGTTATCATCTTTGTCTCCTCTTCAGCGACGTGACCGAAAAGGACAACCTATCGTCAAAAGGAAATCCACGTCTGGTATTACCCATTGATGACAAATGGTTACATTAATAAAATAATATATATTTTTTTTATGGTCTTTATATTTATTCATAAAATATTATTAGTGAATAAATACAGTCACCGATCATTATTAAACTAAGAGAATACCGATTGTTGGCCGATAGAGCTTGAGGAGGTTGTGTAGTGGTTAATGAAACAATGAATTTGCATGTCAATTTTGGTTTTGGATTTTCTTTGATTAATCGAGAAATTGTTTCAGTTTATTTGTGATATAACAAGAAGATGATTTGATTTTTAATGTTTATATATATTCTTTGTCGTGCTCGGGCTAATCGAAATTTAAAAATTGACGTGTCTGGTTCAGATTCAATTTTTGCTTATAGAGCTATCAATGGTGATGTGATCCTGGTGAAATGGATGAGTAGGGTCGGTGCTCCACCGGATCGAATCAATAATGTTGTTGAAAATGAGCAAAGTAGATGAATCTGTGAGCTATAGCTTCCATTGTGACCTACAGACAAGGAGATGAACTCATGAATGGGCGCCAGAGAGGTGTCCGGCGTGGCCACTCTGATGCTTAAGTCAGTGAAGGATTCAAGAAAAAAAACTAATGTAACCAAGTGATGGTTGTGATATTAGTGTAATGAGTGTAGGCCATAAAATGAATCAATCTCCAATGCAAAGAGAGAACCTGATATTTATAGTAAGAGAAGTAATGATGACCTCGTTCTTCGTGCTACATACTAATTATAGTAGGGCGACTGATTGTATCATATATCCTGATACGTCAAATCATATAATAGTCACATCCCGCGTGTCTGATTTTGTCAACCATTTAGTGTCAGAGATAGGTCGGCCGTCTACACCCTACTTTGTCGGCGTTAATAAATGCGGCACTCATATCGAAGTGGTCCGGGTAAGGTGTTTCTCGGGAGACTTCCTAAGGGCCCGGGTATACAACGTCCCGGGGAGGCTATGTCCCAGGTGCTTCCATGGCCCGGCCTCTTGATGAACCATCTCCATAGATCCTCCATGTCCTTGAGCTATCCCCTCAATGTCCCGGGTTGCTTGAGATCAGGAATTCTGTGCAGATCTTCGTCCTCTTGGCCCGGATTTATCCATGACCCGGGAATATTCCATTTTCCTGACTCGGGCACTATGCATGGCCCGGGACATCCCAAGGTATCAAATGGATTAAAAAAATATTATCGAAATATATTTTCCTACATAACATGATCTCAAACATTCGAGTCTCTGTACTTGTTAGATACTAGATCTGGATGAAAAAAAATATTTTCAATTTTTATCGGGATGGAGACTAGGTATGAGGGTTACGTGACGGGTTCCTACCTGAGCCCACCCCTAAATGAATTTATATTTGAAGGATTTTAAATTCACCTCACCTTAAATTATGTATGATTAGATATCTTGTGAGACAGTCCACAGATCTATATCTACGAGACGGTTTGACCCAATGCATAGTACATTAAAAAGTAATATTTTATCATGGATCAAGTTAGGTCGGTGATCCGTCTCATGAAATGAACAACTGATATGGTCTCATGTGAGTTTTTATGCATATATAAATACAACAAAGATTATGATGTATTCGAAATCCATCAAAAATGAATGTCAATTCAAATCCTTCTCCATATCAAATCCTTCCACGGAATCAAATACTTCAATCCACAAATCCTTCCCCATATCAAATCCTTCCATCCGAATCAAATATTTCAATCCAAACACAACATTCGATAATATCATATTATCATCACCTATTAAACATTTCATGTTTGAAAGAGATTTTTGGTGTCAAGTCAAAGATTTGTTATGGGCTCCTTGCGTGGGGGGAACTCTATTACAACTCTTTAAATTTCTAAAACAGCAGATTCATCGATCATGTAGCCATTTTTACTTGGTTCCACTGCATCAACAATTCCAGCAACTTCATAAATGAATGGCTCACAAATCACAATGCTTCTTTCTTAAAGTTTAAACCCAAACATGAATGATCATCAATAAAATGTGTACAACCAATCTTGTGTAAATAGTTTTTTAACCATTAATCCTACGATTTTATGATATAAACAAATTCTTTGAGCATGTTAGATAATCTTAGATTTGTTGGAATTTGGTAAATAGTATTTTCAAATGTTTCAAATTCATATTTGAAATGGATTTGATGCCATTTTATATAATTTACTCAATCACCCAAAATTGGTATGATTTTTTAGGATTTGAATTTGCAAAATAATTGTAATATTATATCTTATATTCATCTGTTCTATTTATTTTCTTTAGACTCTTTACTTTTCTTCACTCTTTGATTCAAATTTTTTCTTGAAATATCCAAATCCACAAAAAAAGAAAAATAAAGAAAGCTATTCATTTTCATGAAATTCGCTTAATTCAATTTTTATCTCAATATGTAATATATTGCTATATCTTTGTAATTTGGCGGTAATTAAAAACTTGTGTCTAATAACCATAAAAGATAAATCATATAAGGCAAAAACTTATGTGAGACGGTCTCACGAATCGTATTTTGTGAGACATATATCTTATTTGAGTCATCCATAAAAAATTTTATTTTTTATGTTAAGAGTATTACTTTTTATTGTTAATATCGGTAGGGTTGACCCGTCTCACAAATAAAGATTCGTGAGATGTGAGACGTACTTATCATATAATGGTCACAACCTGATTTTTTTTTTAAATCATCTACTTTAGTATCTATTGTAATTAATTATCAAAAAGCTTACAAAAACATCTCTAAATTTCTTAATTTAATATAATATCCAAAAATTATTTATCATTATACAACTCTTTTATTTTTATAAAAACGGATTTATATGTACATAACATGCACAAAGTATAAATATGATAACTTTTGATTCGAAGGATACGCATATTCATGGATAAACAATTTGAGTTAAGTCAGATTAGAAATCTGAGATCCAAATGGATCAAATCATTTTATCCGAACACATTGTAATAGCTATAATTGGTTTAACGATTTTACATTGTTTATTTCTCATTTTCTTGTTTTTTTAACTCCAATTCATTTAGAGTAGGTCTCTTGTGAGACGATCTCATGAATCTTTATCTGTGAGACGGGTCAACTCTAGTGATATTCAGAATAAAAAATAATACTCTTAGAATAAAAAAGTAATACTTTTTCATAGATGACCCAAATAAGAGATTTGTCTCACAAAATACGATCCGTGAGAACGTCCCATACATTTTTTTTTTTAAATTTTACCAAAATAAAAAAGGGGAATTTCTGAAATCCCAATTGCCGGTTACCACACCCACACATCCAAATCCTAATGTAACGAAAGAAAAGAAGAATCATACTGTCTTCGTTGTATATATTACTCTCTCCCTCTTCCCATTTCACACACCAAATTTCGTTTTCGTGAATCGATTCCCATTCACGCAGCAAAAATCATGCATGTATACCCGATGTGAGATTTATCCACGCATCACATTCTTCTCACCCTACCCCATTCCTTGTGAGGAGCGGATCTATAAGCTTTCCTTCACTATTATACGGCTTTAACAATCAAGAACCCTCCGCCATTACCAAATTCTTGAGGTCCCAGGTAAAGAAAAGACAGTTGAGGCAGGTGATTCAGAGATGGAGGTGGAGAGGAAGCCGTCAGCAGTGTCTGATGTGGGTGCCTGGGCTATGAATGTCATCAGTTCTGTGGGCATCATTCTGGCAAATAAGCAACTCATGTCCAACAATGGATATGCTTTCACATTCGGTAAGTGCCATCTGATCTGCGATGTGTCTTTGTAGCTTAAATGGGGCTCATTTTCTTGGATCTCGGTCCTCCGAGTTTGCCTCTCCACTATTGTCTTGTGTTATTTATTTGTTCATAATTGTTGTTGCATCTTGGTAAATTTTATTTGAATGTTATTTACTTTTGTTGCTTGAGATCAACTCATTTTTTTTTGCTGGGGGAAGTGGGCATCTTTAATTTGAATTTGAATGGAGTTGTGCCCATATAGTTAATGTACCACTTTTGAGCACCTACAACGAATTTGTCCTCATTTGCAGTATTTTTTTTTTAAAATTTTTTGCTGATTAGTGCCTCTGTTTGCATTTTGATCTTTGTAACTGGTCTAGTTACTGTGATAATTTGTGAAGGATCAAGGAACTAAGATGTAGCTTTCTGAATCAGATGTATAGCATAATTTACCAGAATGCCTTATGTAGCTCACTTCCACCTCGGAATCACCTTTTGAGTTAAGTGATTAGGTCCTTTGCTTCAAACTTACTCTTTTATTTATAATTATCGTGGGGCTATTCTTATGGACTGATATTTGTGATATGGTGTGATCTCGCATTTTTTTCCACTTTTAGTATCAATCAAGACTTTAAAGAGGTGTTGATCGTGGAATTATGTGATCTCTATATAATTAATGGGACTTTATATTGTAGAGTCATCTTTTTAAGTTCATGTTTTAATTCTTCTTTTGCTTCATGCAGCCACAACATTGACTGGTTTCCATTTTGCTGTTACTGCACTTGTTGGCGCAATATCAAATGCTACAGGATATTCTACCTCTAAGCATGTGCCTCTTTGGGAGCTTCTTTGGTTCTCAATTGTTGCAAATATGTCTATCACGGGGATGAATCTCAGCCTTATGTTGAACTCAGTTGGATTTTACCAAGTATGCTTGAACTTTTAGCCCACATGCGTCTTGGTGCTTAGATACATTACATTAATCCAATGTTTTCTTGACTTGCCAATATATTCTACTTACCTAGTAATTAGATGTATTCACGTTTATCGAGCAATTAATATGATTAATATTATGTTAACTTAAAATTATCTTCCTATTTATCATCCATACACTTTGAATAATGATTGCGATATTTGCATATTTAAAGCTTCCACCTCCTGGAATATTTACTCACATTGGGGACTGCATAAAATAAAAAACCTCTAAATCTGTCTATGTTTTAGTATTGATACCAATGATCCTATTTTGCTGTGGTATAGTGTATAGCATTCAATAGATTTCTAGCTTAGAAACCTGTGACTTATAATTTATGACATCAACAAAGTTCTAAGTTTTATTTTCTTTGAAAATTGTAAAATTCAGACGCGTCCTGTCTTCTCAGCTTCTGAGATCGGTTTTTCATATATCTAGTCATGACTCCTTTTCTTGATTAAGCTGATGTTACGTTGTATTTTGGTGTAGATATCCAAACTGAGCATGATTCCTGTGGTCTGTGTAATGGAATGGATCCTCCATAATAAAGGGTACACAAAGGAAGTTAAAATCTCCGTCGTCGTCGTGGTTATAGGCGTGGGTGTTTGCACTGTGACTGATGTCCAAGTGAATGCCAAAGGTTTTATATGTGCTTGTGTTGCAGTTTTCTCAACATCTTTACAACAAATTGTGAGTAAATTTTATTACCTGCCCTTATTAATATTGTAAGTTTTTTGATATAATTTGATCTTGATGAGATGAATTACTGTCTAAAACTTCTGCATTGCCTATGCTGTGTATTGACATTAAGGTTGATACACTTGGGGTCGACAATGAAAGAATGTGGTACCAATTGGAAATATTTTGTTCTCCTTTGGCAGAGTAAAAGCTCCACCGGAGTTTTTTAAACAAAGTTGGATTTTTTGTGTTTTAATTCATTTCTACTTCATGCTTCAACCTTTTCTCTTTGCCTATCCCTTTTATCTTCATGGTAGCACTTCAGAAGTACCTCATTGAACTGATAACAACTTTCAATTTCAGGCAAGCTTGGTTAAAATATAAAACACTGATTGAGGGTTCTGTTTTTAAAAGGCTCTGCTCACTCCAAACGCCAATGGCTCACTCCTGCAATCTCACAACTGAAAATATGAAAAAAAAGAATATCAATTCTAACTTAATGAACAAATGGGATGCTGGTTCTAGCCTTTTCCTGCTAGGCTTTTCTTTCCTGAATTCTTACACTGCAGAGATATTCATTAGATATTCTTTTGGATGCAGTCAATAGGTTCCTTGCAGAAGAAGTACTCGATCGGATCATTTGAATTATTGAGTAAAACAGCTCCTATTCAAGCTGGTTCTCTCCTCGTACTTGGTCCTATAATTGACTACTATCTTTCCGGAAAATTAATTCTGGACTACAAGTTCACTTTCGGAGCCATAGTAAGCATCCATTCCGTCCTATCAATGTTCATCCTGCAGCATCATATATTAACTCACTCAGGAATTAATACTTCCATTACATCTAATATTATGGGACAATAATTTGCAGTTATTCATACTCCTTTCATGTTCTCTAGCCGTGTTCTGCAACATTAGCCAGTACCTTTGCATTGGACGTTTTTCAGCCGTTTCTTTCCAAGTTTTGGGCCACATGAAAACGTTATGCGTATTAACTTTGGGATGGCTAATATTCGATTCAGAGTTGACTTTCAAGAACATATTGGGAATGCTTGTTGCAGTAATTGGCATGCTAATCTACAGTTGGGCTGTGGAAGTTGAAAAGCAGACTCATAGCAAGATCATGCCCCATGGGAAAAATAGCTTGACAGAAGAGGAATTTAGATTAATAAAGGAAGGCATGGAAATAACTCCCATTGAAGACCTTGAGTTTGGTGAGTCAAAGGCATAGGGATGGATCCAGGTTCGGGTTTCGTTAAAGATTTTGAGCTTGGCTATCCCATTTGTTTATTTGTGTAGTCTGAGTTGGAAGTTGAAGAAAGCAGAGGAACAAAGGAATGAATTTGTTTGGATTTTCAGAGATTGAGAAAGCAAAGGAGATACATGTCCAATATTATGTTATTTAATGTGTTAATTGAGTCACATTTATGATTGTCATGTTTATTGTTATAGAGACACTTTATCGAACTAAACGTGTCTTGAATCACTGAGTTACTAAAAAATAATGCCAACTAAATGCATGAAATGTGATGTCTAAACCGAACATCATGTACACGACAAACTGGCAAGAATGGAGCAAAGCTCCATGTATTTATTATAAATAGTAAATAAATAAATATGTGGCCTACACTTGGGTCCGATCATGGTTTCTTTGAACCGGAACAAGAACCATTTCTTAAGGATCGGACTTATGGTTCAGTTTTGGTTTTTAAAAACCGGAACCAGAACTTTGTTTATCTATACTACTTTATTAAGTTTGAGGCACTTAAAGTAACTAATTTCAGTGTCATGGTCTGTTTTATTAATTATATATATTAATAAAATGTTAAAATTTTAATGTAAGTTATATGTAATTCAGTGGAAAGAATCATTGTCTTTTGAGGTTTAGGTTATATGTTCAATTCCTTCTAAGTTCAATTTTTTATTCTTTTATTTTTTAATTTATATATCAAAATTACAGTTTAGTCTCACTATTTCTTATAATTAATTTTGATCCTCATTTAAATATTAATAAAATAAATTATAAAAATATTATACATGCGTCGGTGCACTATTATGGGAACACTATTGATACTGCAAAGAATGTTAGTGACATTCCACTTTATCTAATTTGTCAGTTGTTATACAAATATACTATTGGATAAACTTGAATTATTAAATCTTGAAAAATATATATTTATGTTATTTTATTTAAAAATTTAGAATAATTTTATTTTCTTATTTATAATTAAATTATATTTCTTACATTTTTGGATATACATGTAAGTTTTTTGCCAACTAAATAAAATATATTCAACTTTATAACAACTTTGTAGAATTTATCGTTTATTGCATACAATTTTAATTCCAATAATCAATATTAAAGATTTAAAATATGTATAATTTAAATATTTATTCAAAACATTAATATATTGTCAATTTCAATTTAATTTTCTCATTTAGATTAGATTGTATCCGGTTGGAATGATAATAAAGAAAACAGAATGAAGAAAAAAGTATATTTAAAATTTTACGTAAAAGAAGAATCAAAATAAATTTAAAAATATGTTTAGAATACTAAGTGATCTATACCAACTTAAACAAACCAAAATACAAAAATAAGGTTTATAATAATTATAATAGTTAAATAATGAGTTTATTATTATATACTACAAAAATAATGATTAAATATTAAAATATGATTATCATAGTAGTTAATGGGGAAAAAAATAAAAAATTTATCACATTTTTTGAAGTTAAAGTTTGAAGTCACCTTAGTTTTCAAAAAAAAAGTTCAAGTCACATTTTTTGGCTCTTGAAAAAGCTCTTTTTTAATGCAGATTCTTGATAAAAAAAAAAAAAATGCTCTTGATAAGACAAAATGAAATCTATTTAAAAAGTAATCTAGATGGCAAATTTTAAAATTCATTAACCTTAATTCTCCAAAAAATTTAGAACAAAGCACAATCATTTTATGTCACAGTATGTCCTACCTAGCTAAATGTTTTAAAATTTTATACATATTAAGTTTGTGATAATTTTGGATTAATTTAATATTAAATCGAATGACTCAATTTAAAAATTAAAAAATTTTATAATTTAAAATTTTAGTCCGAATAGATTAATAATCTTGCCCCCGCCATTGAGCACAACATAGTGGCCATGTTGTTTTTAGTTTGTGTGTGGATATATAATTAATGGTGCTTCGGGTTAGTTATCATTTTATGTACGTTGTCATTACTACTAAAAATGTATTTATAAATGCACCACAGCTCAGAGGTGGTACTACGTGTTAGAAATATGGTTTGGGAATTTGTAGGTTTGCTATAAATATTAGTTACCTCCCACTTATGAAAATGCCTAAGAAACATCCCGAGGGAAAATGAATAAACTTTGAAAAAAAACGTCAAAGTCAGTAGACTAAGATTGTGAATTGACTGATAATAAGACCAAAAATCAAATATCTTCGTTCAAATTACACGATCTTAAAATATACTAGTTACTCTGCACACGCGATGCATGTGTGTACAATCTTTTTTATTATTATCGATGGATTAAAGTGAAATTTACAAATTATGGAGGGACTAAATTGATATTTGAATTGTTGAAATGAAAAAAATTAAAAATAAAAGTGTGTTGAAATTTAAAACAAAAAAAAAAAAAAACAAAAGTGTAATATTAGTATCATATAAGGGTAAAATTAGAAAAAAAATTTAATGTCCTCTCTAGATAGTTATTATCATGTCTTCACACTTAATAATATAATTTAGATATGCACTCTTGTATGTAAAGTAGGATTGATTTCATCCTACATGTAGGGGCACTACCCTATGATAGAATCAATGACTCAAATTTAGCCAGACATACATGAGGTCCACTAATTATTTTTAAATCACATATGTGTGTAAATCTTGTCCATCCAAACCATGTAGGGACACTGACTCCACATGTAACATCAACCTACCGTAAACTAGTAAAGAAGATCATATATATTTGTCATAAAGTGGATGACATATATATACATATATATATATATGTATATATGTATGTTGCCTATTTTTTCTTGAATTTTTATCCTTTTATAGCTTTACATCTCTTCATAAACGCGTAATGAATGGCTCTTGTATGTTGATCTTTACTAATGTTAGGTATATGCATACTCCATTTGATCTTGTGTTTACATTAATTGTGAAGGTTCAATCTTTCCAATCAACAAAAAAGGAAAACACAATATTTATTTCATTTCATTGATTTAAACGTCAATTTTAACCCAACTTGTTCGTATTAATGTGACATTCTGGATCAGAAGGTTGATTTATTTATTATAATTGTCATTAAAAAAAAGCAAAAATTTGTGTGAGACGGTCTCACGAGTCGTATTTTGTGAAACAGATCTTTTATTTGGGTCATCAATGAAAAAATATTACTTTTTATTGTGAATATCGATAGGATTGACTTGTTTCACAGATAAAAATTCGTGAGACCGTCTCACAAGAAACCTACTCTTTCAAGAAAACAGAACTCCGGAAATGGAAATATCCCTTCCTAATTATCGTATTTCCACAATGTTTACCTACCCGAGCTCAATAAAATTTATTTATTTAGTTATCATTTCTTTAAAATATTAATTAAATTGCCGATTTATCCTTGATTTTTTTTTTTTACCATTTTTTATAGAATAAATGGTGTACCACCTGTCAATCCCAAAACATGGGCAGAATACGTAAAGTACGAGGTTAACATGAGCTACCCGCCCCATTTTTGGTCTTGATCTCGCACTTGCGTCTGAAAAGAGAAGCCATTGGCAATTTTCCCGCTCGACATCGGTCCCCAACAAGTCATAACGACCAACAAAAATACAATAAGTTATAGTGACGATAAAGAAATACAGTAAATCATAAAGATCATAAAAAAAACCCAACAAATCATAACGACTATTTAAATAAACAATAAAGACTATAAAAAAGTTCAACAAGTCATAGCGACTATAAAAAAAATACAACAAGTCACAACGACTATAAAAAAATCCGACCAGTCACAACAACTTTATAATGAAAATAACAGTATTGCCTAAATATACTCTATTTGCCCAAAATTTAAATACTTCTAAAGATTTCTACTCTTCACCACCTCCATCTAGCTGCAACTAGTAAAGAGTGGAAGCTAATGATGGGTAAGTAACCTAAATTAAATATTTGGCCCATTAACATTGAGTTTGGTATCTAATTAAGTTAATAAGGTCCAAAATTAAAATTATTAAACAAATCAGGCCCAACTACGTTCAAGCCCAATAAGAATAAAACCCACAAGATTCTTCATCAACCTATAAATAGGGTCATTTCCTCTAATTTGTAAGGGTCATTCTCATTTATGTTCTAAAAGTTCTTTAGTTTTTTGAGTACATATCTTGAGGCATTTGCTGACTTAAGCGTCGGAATATTTTCGCCAGGACTATCCAATGCCTGCCTCTAAAATGGTTTATTATGTAGATGTGAAACCACATAATTTATTTGTCAGAGAACTGAAGTATTATATGACCATCCAGAGTGATTATCCATCGAGATTGGTTAATCAATGCATTTTTGATGTTTTTAAAGTTAGTTGTGGGAGCAGCCACCCAAACCTCATCGTTGTCACGCCCCGAGCCCGGGTCCGCGCCTGCGTGACTGCACAATGTGCTTCTATAGCGACTACTTCGTATTCGTCCACGCTTTACGAAAATGATTAACCCAAGTTGCTATAGAAGTCCATTGTAAGCCATTATAAACTCATTTTAAATCTTGATTTTTTTCGATGTGGGACAAGGGTATCACAATCACCCCTCCTTCATAACGCGACGTCCTCGTCGCGGCCTGACCCCTCGATCCACCAGCACCGAGAATCTAGATATAGCTCCTACAGGTTCAAGAGGTGGCTCCCGTCATGTAGCACTTTGCCCCGCAGGTTCAAGAGGTGACTCCCATGCACGTAGCACTTTGCCCCGCATAGCACTTATTTCCCGATGTTTTATGCCGGTGACCGGCTCTGATACCATTCTGTCACGCCCCGAGCTCGGGCCCGCGCCTGCGTGACTGCACAATGGGCCCCTATAGCAACTACTTCGTATTCGTCCTCGCTTTACGAAAATGATTAACGCAAGTTGCTATAGAATTCCATTGTAAGCCATTACAAACTCATTTTAAATCTTGATTTTTTTTCTATGTGGGACAAGGGTATCACAATCGCTAATCCCGATTATTTTATGATGATCCTCATTGAATCCAACTCGACTTCACTCCCGGCCTATGCCGGCCAACTGGTACATGATCAATTCGGACCCATCTCAAATTCAGATGATACAAATCTTCGGTTGTATGAGATTTGGAGTGTTTATTTTATTTTTTTTTGCATGGAAAGGCCACAACAAACAAGAACCGGTCCCTTCGCCATGACATGCTGCGCTATCAATTGTATAATACAATCTGAACGTTTTTCACCATAATCAAATGATTTTCAATGGTTTTTCTGAGTATTAATTCGAAAAAATAGCGAAATTAAGGTGAAAAATGTATTACAACAATGTCTGTAGAAAGACTTATTATACTTTGAATAATGAGAGATTGGAAAACAAATACAAGAGCTGAGAAGCTCCTTCTAAACAAAATAGCTAGGATAATTAAAGAAATCTAATTTATTTACAAAATACACATTATTAGTTACTTGCATACTATCTAGCTAGCTACATGTGTTGTTCCAGATCATCTGTTGCTCATGGACGGACCCCAACCGATTTCAAACTCTCAATATCGCGAGATCTGTCATCATCCATCAAATTTTGATTATTTATCGAATATATTTTTAGATGAACTATTGAAACACTGTTGTTATGGGAGAAGGAAAAAGGTAATTAACTCTAAAAATAGATATGGAGAGAAAGAGGTACGTAAAATACCGAGTGAAAATCGACTGAGTCGGGCTATCCTGCTGATCCTTGTAATTGTCCTGGATATGGGCAACCTTACGAAGAAACGACCTGTCTATGAATTTCTCGGCGGATCCCAGCACGGCATCGGGGATTTCCACCTCCGGCACGCTCTCCCTCATCTTCTTCGTCACCTGCACCGATGGAGATCGCGTCAGCTGCTGCGTTGCCGTGTGGATTCCGATGCATCCTGCTACACAGACCATCCCAGCCACCATCCATACTGGTGCAAAATCACCACTCTTCGCTATCCTCCAAAACCCGCTGTTGTTACCGGAGGCCCTACCGGCTGCTGTGGCGGATGTGGCCAAATTCCTGTTAGCCGCGGCCTGGAATAGTGGAGCACGGCGCATCCATGGTCTGCTTTGTTTCTGCATGCACAAGATTTTAACTAAATTTAAAAATTTTAAAGAATTTTATGCATGATATATTCAGGCTAGAATCCTCATCAGACACACCGATCATGGGAAGAAACTTGAAATTTATAAAATTTTACAAAATTTTCTTGTCTGATCAGGGCCAATACATGCATCAAATCAAACAAATTAAATTGAAAGTTGAGAAACGGATTAAGCTAAGCATCCATGGGGCTCACAAACCAGAGCAGTAGTGTATGCCATTTGAATATTAAGAATTAATCTTGGATGATGAATACAATACAATACTTGGTAAATTGATGAATAATTTTCTGCCAACTTAATTTTTTATAAACGGAAGGCAACGATTAAATAGGAGAGAATCGTGCAACCGCCAACATGAGATCCATCATCAGATAGCCTAAAAGCGTGCTTTGAGATACACGTTTCAAGCCCATGCAATTCAAAGAATGAAATATTTATGTACGTAAAATCTCTGACCAGTTCTTTTTCAAGGGGCTAATCATTATTAAACATGTAGGTTGTTACGACTATGGGAGGCAAAGAAAATAATGGATAAAAAGTAATTTGTTTCGTTTATGTCATTTATGATTTATTAAGCACATAACATTGCGTGTCAGGTGAATTTAGCTTTTGGAAAATTAGTTTTTGAAACTTATATAACGGTTTTCCAAATAGATTCGTGGAAGAAATTTTTTCATCCTTTTTCTAGTTGTCTGTTTTTTTTTTTTCGATTTTCCGGTAGTGCTTGTATTTTAGTTGATTGATATATATCTTTATTTCTATATTATATTATTAAGTTTGAGATATTTATAATAACTAATTTTTGTTGTCATTATCTGTTTTAATAATTGAATATATATTAATAAAATGCTAAAATTTTACTGCAAACTATATGTAGTTCAGTGGATAGAGATTTTGTTTTTTATGCATCAAGTAGGGGTGTTCAAACTTCGAATAAAACCGAAAATCCAAACCAAAAAAACTGAAAATGGAACAAAACAGAAAGCCGAATTTAGTAATTCGGATATAAATGTTAAAATCGAAGTTTATTTGGTTCGGTTTTGGATTATATATGTCCAAACCGAAATAACCGAAATTTTATTAAATTAATAATTTTTTTATATTTTTATTGATATTATATATTTTGATATGATATTTAGAGAATGAAGAACTATTTTGAACAATTTTTAGGTGAATGTTGTTTGTTTAATTAATTTAGACATTATATTTAAATATTTCACTAAGAAAACATATAAAAAATTAACATATTTTATTTTACAATATATTTATATTATTAATTTAAATAATTATATTAAAACCGAATTAACCGAACCGTTTTAGTAGAAAACCGAACCGAAGAAAAATGGTTCGGATATCAGATTATATATTTCTAAAACCAAAAACCGAAATAACCGAAATTAAAACCGAAAACATAACCGAACCGACTGATGGACACCCATAACATCAAGTTGTAATTTCAACTCTTACTTGGGTCTTTTTTTTACTTTCATCTTTTTCTTTAATTTTTAAATTTATATATCAAAATTGCAATGTAGTCCTTCACTATTTCTTATATATATGATATATTTTTTATGATTATAACATATTGTACAAGTATCTATACTTTATTAAATGAATCTACTTAACAAAAAAATCATATACTTCAAATATTATTCAACTTCTAATTTTAAATGCGTCGATACTTAATACTAAATCGAAAATAAGTGTTATTATTTAATATTTAATCAATAAAAACATAATTCATTGGTCATGTACTAGTTTATTATTAAATATTAGATATTTAGATAAAATTTTTAATTAATTTAAATTAATTTATAATAAAATAATAAATTTAATTAAGTCTGGAGACTGTAGGTTAGTCGAATCGACAGACTCTTTATTTCGCAAATATTAACTTATAAGTTCCACTTTTTTATTTATTTAAAATTTTAATTTGTTTTTATAATTCAAAACTCTTGTATTCCCCTGTGTTCGTTGCCCATTGCGTTCCGACAAACCTTAGCTACAAATCTTTAATCCAATGAAGAAGCTTAGATGGGCCATGGACGGTGGCTCCTGGGACGTCGACGTATCGACTCCGGTGACCGTGGAAGGAGTGGCGAGGCCAGTCTCCGGCGAGCCGCTGCCGTTGGGATTGAGCCGCGGGGCTAGGCTGTCTCGCCCCCGGCAGGTTGATTTCTTCCAGCGCTTCATGGCTATGCCCCTCGTTCCCAATCTTGACTCCGGCCGTGGCTTCTCTTTTCAGCGCGTCCTCTCTCTCCTCTGCCCTCTGTTGCCAGCGAGTCATGGTAGTGCTACCAACCTCTCTCCACAGTTGCCTTTCGCTTCAGTTAAATAATCAAGAAATTTTCCTGTTTCCTTCGTTACAATTGAATCTGTAACAATTCAATTATGATTTAGAACATTGGCTTTCAAGGTTGAATTTAATAAGGAATTTGTGCATTTAACTCTTTATGCCTCCATCTTTCCCATATTCATGGTAAAAGAGAAGATGATGAATGCTGAGTGGGGAGAGTGGGCTTTAAGCTCTCAAGAATATGGAATTAGTGTGTGCTATAGTTATCTTGGGTTTAAGCAGATGAATATTTAGTCATTTCGACACTCAAAGACTTGAATTTCTAAGCTATATCATTTTAAATTCTATCCTAATTTTTTATTTTGCTTATCTCTTCAAGTTCTGTTTTTTTATATTAATAACATTTAGATATGCGATCTATTTGCCTGAATTTACAATTCATGTTTAATTGTTGTTGATTTTAAGCTGTCAAATCCTCGGAAATGGATGCCCGCCAAATCTCAGAGCAACAATGTGGCAAATTTGTTCTGAGGAAATTATGAGTTTCACAGGTTTCAGTGCTGTTAACTTGTTTTATAAAACTAAATTCTGTTTTATTTCAATCGAACCGGTTTTTGGTTCCTTCTGAACTAGGTTAAGTAACATCAAACAAAGTTTCATTTTCTGCTTAACCAAATACAAAAGCTTTCTGGAAAAGAGTGGATTTAGTTATATGTTGATTCTGCCTCCACTTGTTGATACTTCCCCATGGACAAGAGGAATTATCTTTTCTGCTTGATTACAATTCAATCTTCCAACTGCCTATCTATTATTGGAAGAACTGATCCCACCGTCACATTGTTGACTGTTCCGGTTGAGCACTTTATCTGCAGTTCTAATACTAGTTAACTTGACTGTACTGGCAGTTGTGATATTTCGCCGCTGATCTGATTACTTTTTAATTTTTTTTATTTGATTTATAATTTTTTTTATGTTGCGATTATTGTAATAATTGTATTAAAAATTCACTAACAATTTGTTTACACAGTTTTCAAAGCTACTACTAAACTTTGCTCCATATTTCTCCTGAAAGGTGCTTGGTGAATTATTTGTGACCAGGTTCTAGACACTTAAGACTATGCTATCCACTGTGAAACACACCAACATAGCAAAACTATTAGATCATCTACTAATAACTAGAGCGTTCGGCACTAATTCAATGTCTTAAACTCGTGTTTAACTCAGGGAGCATAGACTTTGTCAGTTCTATAAACACGCATATATGTACATACATAAATATATATAGTTGTGATTGATTCACGTTTTGATACGAAGCCATGCAGGTTAGTGGCAATTCTTGGACAGTTCAATGTACAGAAGTTTGTGACTTCGCTTCGAAAGAATGGGTTCAGACAAGAGTCATATGCTTCATCTTTGCCGAGTATTTGGAGACACCTTTCAAACAAAACTTTGTATGCCCTGAATTTTTGTTCAGAGTGGTCGTTAACCTCACAGGACACGATGGTACTTAGCTTAGAGGCATGTGCGGATGACAAGGCTCCTAGAAAGAAGGCAGTTCTTCATCACAAGGCAAGGCTGTAATTGTGTAACCTCTGATATCTATGGAGAATCGATATTGATAGTATAAATTTTTTCAATGGCTAAATCTTTCTTTGCCAGCATGCATTTTTTCTTTACTCCTTGTCCGAGTTTCAATTACTGCCAGTGATGTAGTCATTGTTTTCTAGTTCTCTGATAGAAACATGTCGTGACGTTCGATTACATCGTAGGATCTCTGATATAAACTTAACTGTTTTTTTTTTAAATAATAATCACCCTCACACACCTGCTGTTCTATAACTGGGATTTTTGGGCTGGTCACTTTAAGCTTAACAACTATTAGTATTTTTCCTTTTACAGTTTCTCCATCACGATCTCATTGTAGAAGCAGCTTCGCCATCACTTTTTGTTGATCAGCATGGTAATTACTGGGATGTTCCATTGACAATGGCGATGGATCTTTCGTCAGTTGCTTCTGACAGTGGAACAAGCTACCATTTATGTGTCAACCACACTTCAGGTTCACCCAAGCAGTGTGATGATCATCCTACTCAAAGAACACCCGCTGCTTTACTTTCAGGTTTGTGTGCCAAATGTGCAGTTTCATTCAAGAAAAATTTCGACATTTGGAGAAGTGAAGCGCAAAAGATGAAAATGGTGCAACCATATGATATATTTCTGTCCACTCCTCATATTTCAGCAGCAGGGATTCTAGGTAAACACAGCCATGTGACTCTGATAAGTTTAATTGTAAGTGATATTTGTTGCTTGTGTTCATTATTATTGGTTGAAGGAAAATGCCGAAAATATTAATCTTTACTCAGGGAAGCAGAATGTTTTTTTTATGTTAGTAGTAAGTTTATGACTAATCTCGGAAGTAAGTTCATGACTAATCTTGATATGCATTGATTACGAAGGGCTCCCAAGATTCACATATTATCTATGTATTCCATTTTCCTTGATGTTATGCTTGGATGAATTTGGTTTTTGTGGAGGTATTTGAGATGAGAAAATGACTTGAAGCTGGGATTTTAAAATGACATGAATATTGGGTGCATTTAAAATCTATTATAGTTTTCAGTACAATAATTTAAATAATAAGAGATGAATTTGAAATATATTTATGTCATAGTTATCCAAACAATAAAATGAATTTGAAGTTATGGTCTTAGAATAGTCTATTTCAAATGACTTAATCATATGCCTTGATAGATAAACAAAAACAAGGATTCTGAGTCACTCTAAATTGTATGTATAGACTAAAAACTTGTACATCCTTTTCATTGCTGTATGTTCATTACTATAGTAAAGAAGTACACAAAATGGCCATAACGATGCCAGACAAATCTTTTTTAATTGAGCAGTTTTTCAAAAATAATGCATTGTGAGTTCAAGCTGAAATTCTATATAAAAGTAATTCATATTTGATTATACACAAATTATCATTAGCTTTCTATATTTGTGGTTAATTTGTTGGTTAAGTAATGTTGAATGCTATTTGGCAGAATTTTCTTCCCGTGTATAGATTGTAGAATTTTATATATCAACTCATCTTACTTTGATTGGCATGGATGATTGGCCATGCGCCTCACCATCCTCTGTGCTCCTTAGAGACTGAGATATATGTGCACCTAGTGCATTTAATAGCTATGCTAAGGGCTTGCGCTGAACAAATTGACCACTGCATTATTTTGTTTTCCATCAATATATCATTATCGTCTGAATGGGCTCTGTCAACCATTTGTGTAATATTTTTTTCTCCAATACCACACAACAATTATGATTTTGATGTGTTTATTTCATTTTAGGTGCTGTCGTCACTGCATCTGTCGGAGATAATGCACTTCGAGCCCAGGAAGAAAATGGGTGTTCTGGGTTTCGAGCCAAAGGCACAAACTCTGCGATTTTAGCGGATTTATTTGCGTCAGTCTCACTCTCTGCTCAGCATGGAAATTTCCAGAAGCCTTTCCTAGACCTTACTCGCTTTTATTCCCGGCTGGATATTCCTTCTGGATTGAACTTTCTAAAGGGTGCCACTTGCATGGCGTTTGATCTCTACAATTCTCAAGTGCCAAATGCAGAAGCAGTTCGTGCAATGTGTCCCTCTGCCAGCTTCTCTTTTCAGCAGCAGGTTCATATTTAATCTCGAGTTAACTTTTCCATTACTGAACTTCATAAAACCCAATTCTGCGGCAGAAACCCCTTTTGATTTTTGTGCAGATTGCTGGACCTTTCAGCTTCCGAGTCGATGCAGGAGTGGCGCTCGACCCAAAGAAAAAAGACTGGATTTTGAATGTGAATGATCCTGTAATTGCCATCGAGTATGCCCTTCAAGTACTTGGTTCAGCAAAGGCTGTAGCTTGGTATTCCCTGAAACAAAGAGAGTTCATGGTAGAACTAAGATTCTTTGAGAGTTGAGTTGAGAGAAATTTAATTTTTTCCATAAAACTTTATTTGTTAGCTTTTTGAACTTAATTGTAATTAAATACATAAATTGGATAGAAACTTAACTTTTAAACTGTTTTTCTTCATTTTATTGAAATAAAAAGGACATCCTTATTAGACAATATGGATAAATGGGGGATATTTTGTCATTTTCCTAAGAAAAACTATTATTAAATTAATAAAATTTTCACCGGAGGAATTTAGGAAAATTATCTAAAAAATTGATATACTTTAAGTTTTAACCATATAATTAGTTGAAAATTGTTCTTTTCGAAATGAATGTTTTATTAAATGCTGATGACATCGAGCATTATTGATGTGATCAAATTTATCTAATATTATTGGTTCTATAATAAAAGAAATGTTAAAATAATAATAAAACAATTATTAGACAATTATTACACTTTGTTTATATTGAGTACGACCAGCCATTGTGAATAAGATAACCTATTTTTTTGAAATGTTTCTGGCTTTTATTAGCTTTTGTTACATAAAGCGTTCATATAATATGAATGTCCCCTTCCCACGTGGTATCCTTCCTCCAATTGTTTTGAATTTTTTTACATGCTGCATATCGAAATATTACAATCGTAAGTTTTATCGTCATAAAAAAAACAATTATAATCTATGAAAGAGAGATTGTTAGAGATGACCAACGTCGTCACATGTTCGATTATCGATTTATCGTGAAATTGCCTAAGTTTCATAATAATGTATTGCCAGTTTTCATTTCATATAATTCCATATTTTATATCAAAACGTGTAAATCGTAAAGAAAATTGTGTGTACGCGTACAATATTATTTAACAATTGGCAGCGAGCCAAATGACATATTCTGATGGATACCTCGTAACGAACACAAGTATTATCCAATCACTTATTAGTTGTCAAACTATATATTTTTTGTTCGAATGTCAAAGTTTTAATAATTGCAACTTAGGTTATTGCTTTCTTATTAATTTAATAAAAAATTGTATATATTAATAGCAATAATTAGAACACATCTATATTGAAGATTTGCAGCAATTTTCACGACTCGTCCTAGTCTTTTATTCGACTCAATCCATGAAATTGAAATTTTTTATATAAAAAATATTACAGGTCACTCTAAATATGAGCATAATTTATTTGTCTCACGAATATAGATCTATGAGAGCGTCTTCACATAAAACGTACTCTTTGTGAATATCGGTAGCGTTGAGCCGTCTCACAGATAAAGATTCGTGAGACCGTCTCACAAGAGACATGATCCTCTAATTTATAAGGTAAACGGATTAAGTTGAAAAGTTATGGCTAAATATATTATCACTAATTTGTGGAGATTTTATCCTTCAACACAATATATTATATTGGTTTATTCATATTATAGAAAATATTTATTTATTTCTAAAGTCACGTGAGACTGAGACATTTCTTACTGCTAGCATTTGAAGTTTGTGCAAAATGTATATTTTTAATTAATTAAAAAGGTATATATATTTTTATAACAGTGTAGATGCTCTTTTAATATAATACAAACTCGAATAATTCGATAACTTTAAATTTATTAACCAGAGCAAACGATTTATTAAAAATATGAAAACTTTAATGTTAAGAAGCAAAATGTGGACGAAATAAACGCGAGACTTATGAAAATTGGAATTCCATATGGTCTGTAATATTATTTTTGTTCAATTTTCTACATATTGAATAAATTTTAGAAATAATTATATATGTCCGGTAAGATTAGATCGAAAAATAATTTTTTATTAGAAACAATGCAAGAAAAACAAATATCGGTTTAATAAAAAATTGTCAAAAATGTTTTTTAAAGTTGAATTAATTTAATATTTTATGGCGAATATCAAAACTTTGATTATATTATGTAGGATCCAATTCTTGTTATATAAGAAATTATAGCTAGTGATACCGAAACAAGTGAAATATTGTTAATTTTCTGAAAGTAAAAAAGACTCAATCCTCCGGTTGCAATATTTCTATATTTATCTTATGTAGTTGACAACTTTTTTAATAATCAAATTCTAAAACAATGTAATTTTTTTTGTTATTCATTTTTTTCACATCCAAAAAAATTTCTTTTAACCATGATTAAATTTAAATTTGATTTAATAATCAACTGGGCATTTTCAATTTCATAAATAAAAAATATTTTTAATAAATAAAAATAATAAAATATACTCACCATTTTCTTATATTAAAGTTCATTTCAATTGAGGAGTTAATAAAACAGTTAATTTTCTTATATCAAAGTTCATTTCAATTGAGAAGTTAATAAAACAGTTAACAAGGCAGACACAACACGATTAATTAACAAACCATGTTTAGAAAAGCATTAAATTTCATTATAAAATTATCAACAATTGGTTATTGACAATCATTTTCATATTCATACAAAAATTATTAGAATGCTATTTTTGTTATAATTTATTTAATTAGCTACTATAAAATCAACTTAAAATCTATTTTTGATAATATTAATAACATTTTTTTGACATGTTGGGTGCAATAATTGTCGATGTTTGGTAGAGTGATCAAACCGTGATACTTGAACTGGTGTGCGTTTTAAAAGATTTTTGAGTTACACTATTACCATCAGCTATAGCTTTTGGTAAAGCAGCAAGCGCTCAGTCCTATAATTGGTATCAGAGCCAGTGTCACATGTTTGATTCATGTTGTCTGCCATGAGTGCAATTATTGGGAGGAAGATTGTTGGGTGCAATAATTGTCTTTGCTTAGTAGATCGATCGAAGCGTGGTGTTTTGAGCTATTGTGTGGTTTAAAAGATTTGAGTTGCACCATTATCACCAGCTATAGCTTTTGGTAAAGCGGCAAACGCCCGGTCCTATAGAATATGTCGTCGCTACCTTTCAGTGTATATTGAACGTAAACCTCCGGACTAACGTAATAAACTGCAAATCACATTAGTCAGGTGAACCGTACTTATAAGCCCTATGCAACAACAAACTTGTCCGAGAAAATATTGATAATGAATTTGAACCCATGATCATTAATCAATCTCTCACATACTTCTAGGGGTGGGCATAAAATCGGAAAAATCGAAAAAACCGAATAATTCGGTTTAAAATGGATCGGTTTTATCGGTTTTTCGGTCAGTTACGATTTTAAAATTTAGGGTATTCGATTTTATCTTTTCTTGACAGGTTAATTTGTTTCATTTTTTATAAATGACAGCAAAGGAGGGTATGATCGATGAAAGCAAGAGTTCTAATGCACCTAATTTGTCATCTGCAGATTCGGTTGATGTTGGGAAAAAGCGGAAATCTGTAAGACCTAGATCTCTTGTTTGGGAACATTTTGAGAAATATGAGGATTCTAATGGGACACTTAGAGAAAAATGTAATTATTATGGTTCAAGTTTAAATGATACTTCATCTTTGGGTGCTCATTTGAAAAAGTGTAAAAAAATATCCATGTAATGTGGAAACTAAACAAGCAAAAATAGCCTTTCAAAACATTTCAAAAGATCAAATAACAATCAATGCTTGGAGATTTGATCAAGAAGGTTGTAGGAAAGCTTTGGCCAAGATGATACTTGTCGATGAATTACCTTTTAGTTTTGTGGAAATGGAAGGATATAGACACTTTATAAATGTGATACAACCACTATTTAGAATTCTATTTCGTAGGACTATTACAAGGGATTGCTTTGAACTTTTTTTGGAAGAAAAGAAAAATCTTAAGCTTTTTTTCAAAGATACACGTCTAAGAGTTTGTCTCACAACAGACACATGGACTTCAATGCAGAGAATTAATTATATTTGTCTTATTGCTCATTTTATTGACAAGAACTGGAATTTGCAAAAAAGAATATTAAATTTTTCTCCAATATCTAGTTATAAAGGTGATGATATGGCAATTGTTATCACTAAATGTTTGCTTGATTGGGGTTTGGATAAGGTCTTCACTATCACAGTATATAATGCTAGTTCAAATGATACTACAGTGAAAGAGATGTCAAACCAATTCATTAAATGGAGAAGTAATTTGATGGATGGTAAACACCTTCATGTGATGTGTGTGGCTCATATAATGAATCTCATTGTTCAAGATGGTTTGAAAGAAGTTGGAGATTCTGTGAGACGAGTTAGACAAGCTATAAGATATATTAGACAATCTCTTGCAAGGATTAAAGATTTTTGTGAAATTGAAAAGATAACAAGTAAGAAGTCCTTGTGTTTGGATTTTGTTACTAGGTGGAATTCTACTTACTTGATGTTGAAAACTGCTTTGGAATTTGAAAATGCTGATTGTTGGATCATTTTCTTCCCCATGTTTGTGAAGATGGAAAGGATGTAGGTGCATTGACAAGTGGTGATTGGGAAAATGTGAGAAAAAATGAGAAGTTTCTTGAAGCTTTTTATAATCTTATCTTGAGAGTTTCAGGTACATGATATGTTACTTCAAATATCCACTTTCATGAAATTGTCGAGCTTTCTTGTGTTTTAAAGTTGTTAGTAGAGAGTGATGACATTGTTTTGGCTATGATGGCAAAAAGGATGAAATCTAAATTTGACAATATTGGGGTGCTCCAGAAAAAATAAATAAGATGATTTTTATTGCATGTGTGCTTGATCCTCGTTTCAAATTTGATTATGTGGCTTTTGTGCTTTTGAAGATGTATGGGCAAGAGAAAGGGGAGCAATTAAGAGTTCAAAAAAGGTTGTACATGACTTCTTTGTTTCAAGAATATAGGAAGGCCACTTCAAAAATGTCTAAAGGATCATCTACTAGTAAAGTTGAGCCATCGGGTATAAACACAGGAAATATTGATAAAAGAACACTAATACAACAAGAATACTTGAGATTTAAGGCTGAAAGTGGAAATATGGATGCTAAGACTAAGTTAGATAGGTATCTTGATGAAGATGTTGAGGAACATTTTGATATTTTGCTTTGGTGGAAAGTTAACTCTTCCAAATTTCCTACTCTGGTTGAGATGACTCGTGACATGTTAGCGATTCCTATTACTATTGTGGCATCAGAAATTGCTTTTAGCACCAGGGGACGTGTTCTAGATTCATTTAGAAGTTCATTAACACCTCAGTTAGTACAAGCACTCATTTGCCTTCAAGATTGGTTCCGAAAAGAATCTTCTCCCATTAAAGTAGAAAAAGACTTGGATCGCCTTGAAAAAATTGAATCTGGTAAGAAATTTGTGTATTTTTTTCTGTTTTATTTTAGAATTATTTTGTTATTTAATGTTGGTAATAATTTTCTTATTTTTTTAGATTTGATCAATATTGGAAGGGATTCTTGTATTGGAAGAGATTCTTGCATAACCAATATATAATCATTTCAATGAAATATTGTAAGTTAACTAGTTAAGTTTAAGCATTTTCACTTATTGTTACTAGTTGTAATGAATTTATTATTTTTCCATAAAAATAGGATTTTTTTTTATATTACTTTGTTAAAGATCTTTGCAATTAGTTTCAATAAATTTAAGTTATTACTTCAAAATTGTGATTCATAATCACTTTATAATTGTAATGAACTTAATAATCACTTTATAATTCTAATGAATTTGATGTTTTTTTTTTTTATTTTTGCTAAACAGGATTTTAGAGTTTGAGAATTGGAAGTTTAAATATTTTGAAGGAGATGGACTTGCAAAGTGTTTTGGGATTGTTAGGCTTGGGTTGCCGATAGATTTGAACGAACTTCTACCTCTTTGGACGTAGGCGTAGTGATTTTTTAACTGTATCTTCCCTCCTTATTTCCCTAGATTATGGTTTTTTAGCATGTCAATTGTAATGCTTTCGGACATTAGTTTTCTCTCGACTTGGCACCAGCTATCATGGTTGGATTACGTATCTTAATTTGTTATATATTGTTAATATATTCGCATGACATGTTTGAACATAACACAAATTAAATGTTTGACAAATACTATGATTTAAATTTTAGAGGCATAAATTGACGTAGAATTTTATTTCTTAACAAATTTTTTTCTAACCGTATATAACCGACCGTATAAACCTAACCGTATTACAAAAAAAAAAAAAAAACCGAACCAACCATAATAAAATGGTTTGGTTTTGGACTAGAGATATTCAAAACCGAAAACCAAAAAACGAACCATTGTAGAGTAAAACCAAACCAAACCGACAGTTATCCACCCCTACATACTTCACCAACTCGAACATATGATAGGCATAACATGAAATATTCGAATACATTTTAAACATAACATTATCTTTCAATTCTTATTATACGTCAATAATATGCAGTGAATCAATATTTGAGTAGCACATCTTTTAAAATTTGTATTACAAAAATAATCCAATAATTGATCTTTAATGAATAATGGTTTGGTATGTTCGATGAATTTTATAAACTATTAATAATTGTAATTATATTGGTCCTTTAAGACCATTTCAATTTTCAACAAATAAAATTATAATTCTAATATATAAAAAAAGTTTCCTTTACTAACACTTGTTAGTTACATAATTAAATATCGATTGCTGTGATTATTTCTATCATATAAAATCATAGTTGTCCATTTTCATACTTTTCTTTAAATAAAAATTATCCTTTTTTTATTATTATTATTATTTCAACAACTGAGGTGAACATAAGGTCTTACCAACCACTGAAAAGCCCATGCCTTCTTATTACCCAACGCCTCGTTCTCTGTATTTCCCAGAATTCCATGTGGTTTCTGCGGTATTACTTCAACTTCAAAACAAGTTTTTTTCTCTGGCATTTCAAGAAATACAATAAATTGATCTATTCGTCTTCTTCAAGACCCTTCATCATTATTAGTATCAATTATGGTACCATGATATCTATATTTATATCCACTTGAGATTATATCACATTATAGTAGAAAAAAATTCAAAGCCAAGGAGATCATCCCATAGAGTTTATGAGCGTGTTTGTTTGAGATCACTGGGTTATGGGCATTGGAAAAAGATTTCAGTTTTATCGGATTTTGAGTTTGGATAAAACGATGAAATAGGATACTGGGAGGAGGAATATCTCCATACCATCAAATCAAGGTGAAGTTCGAATCTTTGATGGCATTTTCCAGTCGTTTTGTGTGTTTTCTTGCTGAAAATGATGTGATCATCAGAGAGCGATGTGAGGATAGTTCATAATTGTTTGTTCTGTTCTCCTCTGTTAGAATTGGTTGCGGTTGTTCAATCTTATACATGAAAAAGATGCAATTTTTTGTTCCCTTGATTTGTTGTATACATCTAATGCTTAACAACAGAGGGTCTTTTTTTCTTCCTTTGGTTTCTTTTTGAAAGGAGTAGTGAATCATTTTGTTTCTCTAATATATTTGACAGCTGATAATCTTGGAAGTAATGGCGCCTATTGTTTAAGGTTGTTCTATTTCTTGATCATCTTTGTTTTGTGTGGCAGTCCTCTGGAAGTCAAGAAAATGGGGTCCTTCAATTCCGGGTTGTCGAAGGAAACTCACATCCTTCATCTGAAGGTGTGGGCTTTAGTGGGAATCTTCTTCTTCATCTTTGCTATACTTGTTCTTTTGCTGCTATGGTGTTTCGTAGCGCGTAAGAAATTTAGGACAGGGAATAAACTTCCAGTTAGCCGGATTCCAAATGTGTCGAAGGAAATCAAAGAGATAAGAATGGACCAGATTTCAACTAACCATTTTGATCCCGAAAGAGATTCCTTCTCCAATGGCGAAAAGAATTCTGATAAGCTTATGACTCATTTAATCAATGGGAAGGAAAATACTTCAGGTTCCTTTACTTTCACGGGGAAGGATGACATGACATTTGAATATTTGGAGAAGAGAGATTTTCTGGCAGTAAACCAGCCTTCTTCCCATCTTATTACCATACCATCCCCTCTAGCGGGCCTCCCTGAGCTCTCGCAGCTCGATTGGGGCCACTGGTTTACGCTAAGGGATCTTGAAATAGCAACCGATAAGTTTTCGAATGAAAATGTCATTGGTGAGGGCGGATACGGAGTTGTCTACAGGGGCCAACTAGCCAATGGTACTCTTGTGGCAGTGAAAAGGCTACTCAACAATTTGTGAGTCTGGTTCATGGATTTCATTCAGCTTTGTAAGACAGATTTTCTCTTACGTGCTTTCTTTATGCGTTGATGACCATGTGATGTTTAAATTGTAGAGGGCAAGCGGAGAAAGAATTTAGGGTGGAAGTAGAAGCTATTGGCCATGTTCGACATAAAAATTTGGTTCGACTTTTGGGTTATTGTATCGAAGGTACTCATAGGTATTATTCTTTCACACTTCCTATCTTTCCTTTCAAGAAAGCAAATCAAAACCTGTAGAGTATTGTGCATGTTGCAGATAAAAGAAGTTTATATCTTCGTGTATTTTATCTTTAAAATAAATGAGAACTTGAGCAATTATGGCAGATTTCTGAGCTTGTACAAGTCATAACGGCCAATAGTATGTATTTATTTACCTTTGTTTCCTATCTTGTTACACCTATAGGTTATTGGTGTACGAGTATGTAAACAATGGCAATCTAGAGCAATGGCTCCATGGAGCAATGTCCCAGCATGGATACCTTACTTGGGAGGGACGAATGAAAATTCTACTCGGCACCGCCAAGGCGTGAGTTTACATATCCTTATGTTGCCATAGTTGAGTGACTGAAGTCATCTGTTTATTAATGTAAACTGAGTTGACTGTTGCAGAATAGCTTACCTACACGAAGCGATTGATCCTAAAGTGGTTCATCGAGACATTAAGTCGAGCAATATATTGATAGATGACGACTTTAATGCAAAAATTTCTGATTTTGGCCTTGCCAAGTTGCTTGGTGCTGGAGAAACTCATATTATCACTAGAGTTATGGGAACTTTCGGGTGAGTTTTGATTCAGGATCTACTAAGTCTCGATCTTGAACTTGTCTGTAAATTGTTTGCTCTTCTAAAAAAGATGGGGATATTGGTTTTGTAATCTTAAAAATCTCATGTTTCCCCTTCTCCTCTTGTATTTGCCTCTCTTATATAGATACGTAGCCCCAGAATATGCTAGCAGCGGCTTCCTAAATGAAAAGAGTGATGTTTATAGCTTCGGGGTTTTGCTCTTGGAAGCAGTAACTGGAAGGGAACCAGTAGATGACAGTCGACCTTTGCCTGAGGTATAGTTTAGTTTGTAAATATTCTATCTATCTTTGAATTTATGCAGAGCACTGATTCCGGTATTGAATGTGGAGGAGAATAGTACAGAAATTCAACTATCCTTTCGGTTAATTCATGCATGGTCAGTCCCATTCATGCTAGAACCAGAACCTGAAGCCAACTGATTTTGTAAATATTTTCAAGTTATTTTTTCACTGACATCCCAACTCTCAAGACTTAGACTATTTGCATCTATAAGTTGATACGATACGTAATTGAAATCGTTCTTTTTTCATAATCACTCTGTAAAATACACTGTCGATTTTCTCGCAAACCAGAAAAATCTGGTGGACTGGATAAAGATGATGGTCGGGGCGAAGCGTTCCGAGGAGGTGCTTGATCCAAATATAAACAATAGGCCATCTAAATCTGCCTTTAAACGAGCCCTTTTGACTGCCTTGAGGTGTGTCGATCCCAATGTCGAACAAAGACCTCCAATGAGTCAAGTTGTCCGCATGCTCGAGTCAGAGGAATACCCTGTACCAAGAGAGGTTTGCTTAGTTTCAACAAAATATTCTTTCCTCCCTTTTTCTTTGATATAAAACAAGAAAATCATCAGAAGTAGTTGTTTCATTTGCAACCTTTTTTCATCATGTTCTGCTTCAGGGTCGTAAGAAGTTGAAGGAATCCTTCAGACCATCCTCGGAAGGAGAGCAAATACACAGATTCTGACACGACACTCGAGACAATTCCAAGTTGAGGTCGGATACACGGTACATTAGTAGTACATAGCTGGAAAACCATGAAGTGCCAAGTGAATTCAAGATATAAATAAACTAGCTAAAGGGTGTTTTTTTTTTCCTCAGAAAAAGAAGTATACATACGTAATCGATTTATTAAAATTGGAAGATACCGATATCACGAAGGATTCCTTCCTCAATGGTCGGATTAGCCGGCATCACAGTGTTTTTCCTTGTCTTTGAGCCTGTGAATATGGATTTTAAGGGGCTTTGTACTTAGAATTTGTGCAGTTCCATTTTAAAAGGACTTCGTATTGAATAAAATTAAGACCGAGTTTCGTATGATTTACTTGTGTGAATAAAATGTGTATTTAATGATTGAGATTTTAGCAATATCTTGATGGCATACTCCAACTATCAATATTAATTTTAAATAGTGGATTTATTGTCAAATAATAATTGTACTTTGATTATTAATTTGATCTTAAATTTGTGTTGTACATAGGATTTATATGGAAATATTTAACAAAAATGACTTTCGTTTTACCATAAAATGCACACCCGTTACTTAATTTTTAACATTTGTTTTGTCTTCATTTTCTGTATGTTTAAAAATTATTTTTCAAAAAAGAAAAAGAAAAAGAAAAAGAAAAAGAAAATCACAAATTCTTGAATTTTCGTACTTAAAATTTCTGCTTAATATTTGCAAATAAATTTCTCCACGTTTAAAGAATATTTTGTAAATTCTTGAATTTTCGTACTTAAAATTCTGAGTTTGTATTCTTTTTTTATTTTTTAAACAAATTATTTTATTTATTTAAATATACATTGATTTAATTTTAAAAAAATAACAAAGCAAGATGTGACATACAGAAAAATGGAGTTGGATCTCAAATTCATTAATTATTACTCTATCATCATTATTTTTTTATATTACTTATATTACTAGTAAAAATAAAATAAAAAAAAGTGGATCGACACACACACATTTTTTTCGAAAGCTAAACTAACACATATTTAAATAAATAAAGAATTTTTTTAAAACAACAACAATAATATAATTTTTTAAAGATAAATTACATAATGTTTTACAAATAAAGAATTTTTTGAAAAAAATTGGTTGACTAATTCACTATTTTAAAGTGATATATATTTCAAATTATTGAACTTGAGCTTCAACATTATTTTTGGTATGTATTCTCTGGTCTAAGTTTTTTAAATAAGAGACGAGTTCAAATTCTAAAAAAAAATGACAAAATTTTTTTTTTGTAGCATTCACGATACATGTGCTGAGTGCATAAATCATGACCACTCATTCAACCATGATGTATGGATTAGTGATCATGATTCATCACTCAGCACATGATATATGTGCTGAGTGAATGAATACACTACCCATATGAATAGTATCTACCGAATCTTATCGTGATTGTGTTAGTTGCTAGTAATCTCTGCCCAAAAAATGTCATTTAAACGAAAATTACTCTAATCACTATACTTCACACGTAAATTTACTATATACGAAGTTGTATTTTATACTCACATTTATGTATCTAACATGCTATCCGCGTGTCAATGTTTACTAGTATGTTGTCAAGAGAGGAAGAATAATAGCGTTTTCATGAAATTATTTTATTGTAACCAAAACCTATGGGCAAAAATAACTCGAATTTGATAGAAAATTATCTTGCCTAGGCATGTAATCGAGTCGAGTCAAGCCGAACCGAACTCTTGAATGTTTGAATTTTGTTCGTTTATAATCGAGTCGAGCTCGAGCTTTATTTAACGAATATATGCATGACTCACGAACTTATTCAAACATTTATCGAGCCGAAACATGCTTAATAATTATGAATTATACATTTAAATTTTCATTAAAGTAATTAAAAAAATAAATTATACAATTAAAAAAAATATATTATTCTTATTAAAATTTGTAACTTTATTATAATAAATAAATTTAATAAGTTTTTTTTATATATTTCATAAATAATATTCAAAATCAATATATCAAATATCAAAACTATTATTTTTCATCTAAAAGATTACTCAAGAACTTACCAACGAACATGTTCACGAGTTAACGAAGCGAATACTGTAAAACTTGAGTTTGTTTTGTTTATCTCAACGAGTCTCATTAAACGAGCCCAAACGAGCTTTTATCGAATCGAACTTCGATTAACTCACAAACGGTTTTGTTCGTTTACGTCCCTAATCTTACCCCTGTCAAGTTATCTTGAATTTCCTATCCGTTACACGTTGAAGCAGTGGAATATCAATTCTAAACAGTACCACCTTGGAGAAGTTTATCATCACCATGCATGCTGTGTGGAGAAAGAAACACTAGCCTATATATAACAGGGGCCACTCTTTCTTTCATCGTTTCTTTACCTCCTCTGGAAGTTCAGTCTCCCCATGAAAAATGCGAACAGGGAGGCGAAAAGAGCAGGAAAACCGAGCAGTGCAACTGCTACTATCCATAATCGATCATGTCGAAAGCCGAAGTATTCTTTCAGAAAGGTTTTTGCAGATTTGACTTCTCCGAACATTACTATGTCTACATCCAAGTCTCCATATTGTGATGTCAGCAGACCATTCAGGGACCATGACGACGGAGAGATCCAATAGCACCAACTCCACCATATAGGAATTTCCTGCATTTTGTATAAAGCACTGCTAAATGAACAAGAAATATGCAAAAAAATGGGTTGAAAGTAAGCTAAAGTTAGATTGGCTACATTGAGTGTTGTTTAGTTTTATCACCTTTGATGGTTACTCTATATCGTAAAATGCAGTGGATTGAGTAAAATTTGGTGTTAGTATTTGATTTGATTTGATTTAGGCATGTCGTAGATTAATAGGTTGGAATTGGAGGAAGCCCAATTCCACACAGTTGCATTGGCTCCTTGTTAGAAACTGTGAAAATCTTTTACTTGCCATAAGACAGCACATCTAACCTTTCGGAAGTTCTGCATAAGGCTAAACTCGTGATTGCTGGATAGCAGGGATGTATGGCTAGTTGGCATCTTCTTCTTTACTTATTTCTTCCATAGCAAGTAAAATGAAATGAAAATACGTTTGGTAGGAACCCAAGTATTGGTCTTTGTTTTCCTGTTTCCTGAGGACTATACAAGTTCTATGGGGGCTCTAGCCAATTTATGCAGTCAACTATTCCCCGAAAAGATAAAATTCCTTACCGGTCCTGGCAGTAGAAAACCTGAGAAAAGGCTCCATATAGTGTAGACTGCTGTTGCCATCACGGAAGCAACTTGGAGACTTGGCGTTAGTGAAACTATAAGCATCCCAAGGTAAATAAAGTACAGAAACGTGCAGAATGTAGTGTAGAAACACCAGAGCACCTTGCTGACTGATGCATAATATCCAACCGATGGATATATGATGGTCACATAGAGAGCTGCTAGCATAAATACATATGGTAATTCTATTGTTACCTGCAACATCAAGGTACGATTGATTTTTAAAAACTACAGTCCACTATTGTGAAAGTAAAGTTTAATGTGATGGCATCTGACCTGTGCTAGTGAGTAGGCCATTGATGAGTACATCCCAGCAAATCTCTCTCGATAAAAAACTGTTCGTTCGGTTGCAACATATGGAAGCACTAATGAACAGTTATTTATGCCCAAGAAGATGACCGCGAGATACATTGATCCAAGAATGTTAAGGAAATCTTGCTCGTTGTTTCTTGAAAAAGAAATGCAAAAATATCATGGAGAGAGCCATTTTCTAGTTAGTAAATTGAACTTTATGTACAGCAAAGTATCGTATGTTCATAACAATTCAATTCAGTCATACAAGTCTCCGAATGATTATTCATATTTCAAAATATTAAGAAAAGTGATCATCAATCATGAGGCCAGAGTAAGTTTTGATGATAACTACACTACGAAGAGTTTTAGTCGATGGAGAATTTGATAAGTTTTAATAATCTAATTATCGAGACTAAAGTGTGCTCGAGTTCCTTTTGGTTTGGAACATGGCCATGTCGCGATCCCTTAGTACAAAGGCTTGCGGGTTTGGCATTGGTACTTGGGACTAATCAGTTGAGATGAAAAAATTGGAAATAAAATGAAAGAGAGAATGATGATCCGTGTTCAGGCAAAATCACATAAAATAAAAGAACTTACATGTCTTGCCCCTTCTGCCAAAATATCGCTCCAAAGAATAATGCTGCAATAATCATGAAAAGGAAGCGCGCCAAGTTGTATTCTGGGCTTCTCCAATACGACAGACACTGTTTCCAAAGGCAAGCCTTGAACTGTTCCCAACCGTTTTGTGGATATTGAGTTGGAAAATGCAAGTCTTTTGAACCTGTTTGTGGTTCACTCAGCTGCCTTACAGTATTCATTGTTTCTCTGTGGCAATGTATGAAGGCCCCATTATAAGGGAAAGACCACACTTAGCAGGGATAAGAATAATGCAGCAATCACATACTTCCCTCGAATACATTTATGAACTTACTGATAAAGTGTTGATTCCTTGTAAATTTTAGCAAAGTCTAATCCAAGCTCTTCTTCTACTGACGCAGAAGTAACCTCTAACATCCATGTTGCAGGATTATAATTGTTTCTTATCTTTTGTAACTGAGGAATTCTCTGGTAGAGGCCAAACATATGGAATCATTATGCACCAGAAAAAATGAGAAGCTTAAAGATACAATGATATTCAAATAGCAAAAAGGGCTTGCATATGAGATGATTTGATAATCTTTTTCCCCCATAGGATTTTATCAGGAGACTTGGTCTCGTCTTCTTATATTTGGAGAAATATTTTGTGTGATTTATCTAACTCAAATGCTATTCTGGCTGACTGCTAGAGACTAAGTTCATCTTTAAGTCTGAACACACTTGATTTCCAGGAGACCTGAAGGGAAATGCTCTATCGTGCTTGAAGTCAATTGCTGCTGCATAAAAAATTTGAGTGTTTGAAACTTTCATACCTCAAAATATTCGATAAGTTTCTGTGAATGGTAACCCAACTCTCCAGAATAGATGATTTTCCCTCCCCTTTTCATTAGAATCAACTGCAAAGATTAAACACAGGACAGTTTCCTTCTTGAATTTGCCATGTCTTCTTCGTAAGTGGATTAGTATTATAATATCTTTATCAGACATACTAAGAACAGTTTCCACTGCCCATATCTGACAAAATGAACAACTTTGATTCAAATGAAACTGACGTATGTGTACCTCATCAAATACTTCAAAAACATCAATGCTTGGTTGGTGAATGGTACAAACCGTGGTTCTTCCTGTGGCAACTATTTTTTTCACTGTGCGCATGACAATAGCTGCTGCTCTGGCATCTAAACCCGATGTCGGCTCATCCATGAAAATGATTGATGGATTGGAAACAAGCTCAACTGCAATGGTTAGCCTCTTCCGCTGCTCAGTAGAAAGTCCATTTTGTCCAGGAATGCCAACAATGAAATCTTTGATTTCATCAAGCTCAATCATGCTCATGACTTCCTTAACAAATTCCTGCATCATGTACACATCGAAGCTTCAAGATTTCATGTGCTCATATTCTCAGGTTTATCATATTCAGTTAAAATCTTTCCATATGTAAGGAAATTTTCTTTCATTATGACTATCACTCTTTTACTGTTAGTTAACCCACATCGGTGGTATTTAATCTCTGAGAGTTGTATATATGGTCTTGGGCAATCCTCCTCCTAGAGCGTGTTTGCCCATAGTTGGGACACCCGTTCTGATCATAATTGGGTCATTTGTAAACTCAACGCTCCAGATGTTCATTCCTGGACGTGAGGAGGGTGTGTTAGTTGTCCCACATCGGTGATATTTAACAACTGAGAGTTGTATATATGATATTGGACAATCCTCCGTCCAAGTTCCAATCTTAACATTTACCTACACTAAAGCTACTACGACTGTTAAAACAAACTCTTCGTTTCTTTGGTAGGTTTAGTCGTGAGAATCTTTGTTCGTACGCATAACATTGGAGTGACAAGAATGTGTACAGTGTCTGAACAACCACCCGCCAGTTCTGTATCTAATATATTTCTTTCTAGTTTTATACTAATCTATGGTTGTTAATTGGGCTTAGACCTTAAATATCAGTTATGCAGTGGAGTCTAGTGGATCCATGCAGAACTATTTGTTATTTTTTAGTTTAAAATTCTATCATATCAAAATTATCTTTAATAAAAATAATAATAAATAGAATCATCGTACATGTTTGCTTTCTGGATCAATCTGTGTTGGTAATCTCAACCAAGCCGAGTACATCACAGATTCTTCGACTGTAATTTGTGGGGAATGTATGTCGTACTGCTCACAGTAACCCGATATTCTAGCAAATGTTTTCTGAATTTTGGGATATCCTGCAATTCTTATATCTCCTTCCACAGTTCCACCATTTTTTCTTCCAGAAAGAACATCCATGAGAGTTGTTTTCCCAGCACCGCTGACTCCCAATAGTGCTGTTAGGATTCCAGGCCTGAATGCACCAGTCATATCATGAAGCAGTTGAAGTTTTCTCTGGTCGAAACCACTTTCTCTCATTTCCTGTGCATATGCAAGTTGGTTATGTACTAAAATACTGTCCTGGATTTGCAAAACCGGTGGTATTTCTCACAAGGAAATAAAAAAATCATTAAACATAAGAAGCGAGATTTTGAAAGTTACAGATGTTACCTTGGGTGTGTCAACAAAATATTGCACTCCTTGAAATACCATGGTCAGTGGCTGGAATGGTAGAATCATGTTTCCTTTGATGGTAGACACTTGATCTGCCATTTCTTGGACAGAGATGTCCATTCTGTTTATGTTTGTTGTATGATTAACTAACCCTTGGATTTTGGAGGAATCTGAAGGATAAGAGGCTTCAGTTGAATCGTTTTCCAAGAATGACTTATGATTTTCTCTTGCTTTAAGATGTAGTAACTTGTCTTTAGAAATAATGGCTTGAACTGCCCCTGGAGCTGAATTTTGCTGTGTTCATCAGTAAATAATATCTGAGGATTTATTGATATATACTTGTGAGGGAACATACCTTTTAGGTAAGTCAAGGCTAATACAAAGCCAATGTCAAATATTATCATGAATCCAAATAATACCCCTACTGATATCCAATAAAAATATCCACCGAAATCCATCCCATGCCCAGCTAAGATAGTCTGTCCTAAAGTTGTGTTTCCCAGGCTGACCTGCAGAAAGGAATTGGTTTATTAAAACTTCAAGTTTGTTTCATGTATTATAGCCTTGATGCTTTTTTTTTTGTTAACCTTTTGCCAGCGTGGAGCAAGAAATTCATTTAATGAAATCCCTATTTCCCCATATGTCATTGGAGATACCCAGAATCCCCATCTCAACCATGGTGGTAGAGAGGCTGCATAAAACAGAATCTTCTTTAGGAATATAACTTAAAAATTCGTTGTATTGTGAGATGAAGATAACTTACATCGTTGAATAATGAAACCTCCGAACAAGAACATAACCACTAATGTTAATAAACCGAAAGTCGTTGCAACAACCATACTTTTGAAGATTGATGCTATGAGTCTACAGAGAGATGTTGACGTTCCATGTACCAAAAATAGTAGGAGAATTTGGCAGAAGAACCTAGAGGGATGGAAAGTAATGTGTGGAACACATAGACTAGAGAAATCAACAATTTAAGTAACGGATCTAGTACATGTTAGAGCTTACACTTGATTTACCTCTCGACTTCAGGAGAATATCCAATCACATAGTATGTCATTGATGTCCATATAATGGAGTCAAGAAGCGAAAGTGGAATCTTGAGAACAGAAGCTGGGATTGAATACGCCCATACTGGATACAGACAAAATGCCTTTTGTTTGTAGAACACTGGGAGCCTTGAAACCGTCAATGCTAGTTCTGCAACTCCATTTGTCATAAGCCTGATGAGTGTATAGAACAGAGAACCCATCGCGTAGTTTGCATGTTTCAAGTCGATAATCATTCGAGTACTCATGAATATTGTCATTGTTATGAAGGCAATGATGATCAGCTGGAAGAAGTTAGGGAATTATCTGTTTTAGATTGAAAGTTCTCTCGGTTAAATTAATGGGTATGGTCTTTGTTACATCGAAGTTACCTGTACTGTTTTAAACACGTACAAAGGGATATTCCGCTTCATGAGAAGCACTTCTCTGGCCATACAAGCTTTGAACAATTCCCATTTGCTGATGGTACAAGTGCTGAATGATAAAGCATTTTCATGGGATTGGGATTTGTCATATTGCTTAGAGAGCTCCTGGTTTAATCGTTCTCCAAGGTAGCTGGTTTCAAACATCTCACAGAACTGATTCACTGAGATGTAACTATAAGTATCATATGATCTACACCAGTACCTAGATTGATCTTTTCTTGATATTACCTGAAAATTATCGTATAACACATTTATTAAACTACTTCACAAATTGTAAACAGTGTTAAAAAATATGTCGTGCACCTCCTGAAGGAAGTCTGCTGCGCTCTTCCGATCTGGACATTTGAATCCACAATTCTCGAAAAACTGAAGGACCTCACTGCGAGGCCCTTGATAGATAAGTCTGCCTTCTGCCATTAATAAAACATCATCGAAGAGTTCAAATGTTTCCGGATCTGGTTGAAGCAACACAATTAAAATGGTTGCATCAGTCAAGTGAGCAAGTTGCTGAAGACAGGTCACTATCTGAAATGTTGTGGAACTGTCTAGGCCTGTGGATATTTCGTCCATAAACAATGCTTTAATTGGACCAACAATTATTTCTCCTGTAGTCAATCTTTTCTTCTGTCCACCTGAAATTCCTCTTTGAATTGCATCCCCAGCAATAACATCAGAGCACATATCCATTCCAAGGATCTGTCAAATCAAAAAATAGTATATGTCATCTGTTATATGTGATGTATTCTTTGCATTTCTAAACATTAAGCTAATTTTCCTCGAACGAGAACTAACCTTCAGCACATAATCTGTCTGAAGATTTCTTCTTTGACCCTCGATTGAAATTGCCTGTTAAAGCAATAACTTTTGTGTTATATTAAATTCATTGAAATCTATACTAACATATAAAACACCTAATCTCACACACTATTACCTTCATGTAGGTGTCGATATCTGGATCAGGTATAATGCCTGCTGCTTTCTCTCTTTTGCTCAATTCTTGCATGATATCTACAGGGTAGAATAAGTCAGCCCATGTGGTCCAATGGACTTATTAATCTGAAAGGAGAAAAAAGAAAGAAGCAGCAAAAGAAGAGTTTGGTGGATGGTCAAGTTTCAGGACCTCCTCTACTTCCAACCCCTTGACAACGTGCAGAAAAATCAATTGTTTCCTTCACCGTCATCTCCGGCACATGGATGTCATATTGGCTTATGTAAGCCGACGTTTTTTCCGGAACAAATTCACGGAGTTCATAACCGTTGTACGAAACTTCTCCTGTCACCTGTAACTTGCAAATTGGGATACCATAAACAATGTTAGTTAAAGTTGCCTTGAGTGAATGAATCATCAATGATCACGTGTTATTGTTGATTCTTTGATAAATTGACAAAAAATATGTGTCTGTGCAGCAACTTCTTGGCTTGCCAAATTTTTTAACACTTACTCCCCCCATTTTATAATCCATAGTGTAACACAAGTACCATAATCCTTTCAATCCCCAGAAGTAATTATACTTATTGTAGGCCATTAATGATTCTGATTTTAGGTTTTTTCTTGTTATATGAGGTATAGTTAAACAGGCTCATACGTCACATGCAAAGTATTTGAATTCTAATTTTCTCTTATTCTTTTCAAAGAAAAAAAAAATGAAAATGATTTCTTTAAAACTTTGTGAACGGTTTGCCTTGTCTGTTTCCTGATGCAGAATTTGGAATTTGAGTAGATTTTTAGAAGGTGGCTGGCTACAAGCTCTATGACAGGAGGAAAAGAACGGAGAAGCTGCCAGATTCTTTAGAAAAAATAAGCTCTACGAGCTTAAAAGATGTGTTTGGCAATTTACACCGCACTCGAGTGATAATGACTAGTGGACCTCGCGAGAATATGAATCATGGGGTAGGTTTGATCCCAAAGGATAAAGGGTGGAGGTCTTGGTTCAACTATTCATATATCTTTTATAGCAGAGGTAAGGTTTACTAAATCCTTGCAAAAGCTGAGTGATACACATATATGGTAAGATATTTTGACGAGAAAATATCACAAGCACACTGCTGGCATCACTCACTCAGTCAATTGAAATATAAATTCACTGAGATCTATAAGTTGGCATACACCTAGTATTGGACTCTATGTTTCTTATTTCCGATTGAGATACAAGACTCTTTAACCCAACCTTGAGAGGATCTTGCAACTTTCCAGCAAGAGCCTTCAGCAGTGTAGTTTTTCCGCAGCCTGGGGGACCAAGAATGAGAGTAAGCCTGCAAATACCATATTTGGTTGATTATGAAACATGTATCACTTCTTAGTTCTCGTTTCACAGTGAGCATTAGTTTCACTGGATATGTTCTGCAAAAATAACTTATAGCAAGTATAAAGCCTGGAATTGCACTTCAGGGACAACCACTGTTCTTTCAATTGTCCAGCTCTTATAAACGACTAATCATCAATATGTCCTAGAAACATGTTATTTTATCATCTTGTCCAAGGTAACAGTTGAAATATATATACTTGAGTGCTCCTTACCTTGATGGCTTGATGATGCCACTGATGCCTTTCAAGATGCTTATCCTGGCTTCCTGAGACTGGCACCCGAAAGCCTTCCAAACCTATTTAAACGATGAAAACATAGCAAAACTTAAGTTGAACAAGTCCCTGGCTAGATCAGAGATATATAGACTTGAAAAAAGCATATGTTTTCCTTATGTAGCGTTTCTTTTCTCAGGACTGTCAAAAGTACTTACCGGAAGCATGCTTGCAAGAGAATTCCAGAGTGTTGGCAGGGGCTTTCCATCAACTACTCGACACTTGGCTTCCACAGAAAGATGTCTGAACCTCACCTCGATTGCAGGTAATTTTACATCAACTCTATGTAGCAAGATTTCATGTTAGCCCAACAATATGACAGATCCCATTCGGTTACGTATTTACGGTAAAAAAAAGTCTTAAAAATTTCTATTTACAAGAGTTGGTGATAGTTCGCAAAGCATTACATTAAGATGATACCTGTCTATTCGTTCTCTTATTCTTTTAAGCAGCCTCAGATTGTCTTTCTCGACGTTCTTTATTAGCTTCTGCACAAAAAGGCGTTGTTCAAGTGCTCCAAGCTTAGCAACATTGACAATTCTTTTCCCTTCAATCTCAGCATCAGTTTTTGTAGCTTCTTGACTAATATCAAACACTGATGTCCTGAGTCGTTGGAACGTGGGTAATCTCTCGATGGCTGCCCACTGTAATTCGAATTCTTCATCCTCCTTCCTAGATGAATCAAGAAGTTGAAAAGGTGCATCACTACTGTCCCTTCTGAATGATTCCATGTCCTATAATAGTGAAAACAACAATAACAATGGCCTAGTCATATTCTTTTATGACTGCCAGGAATTATCAAATGCATCGTATTTGGCTAATTGATAATGAAAAATATAATAACGACATTTATATAATTTTTAAAATCTTTTGAATAGTATTTTGTTTATGTGTATTTATTAATTTAAATAAATCAAAATATAATAAATAAAATACATCACGACGATAAATCAAATATATTTACTTATTTATATAAAAAATTTCAATTTGCATGATTATAACATAATGACAGCTCTCTCAAATTAACAAAGATATTTTTCATCCAACTATCATTCACAATGGAAAACAATAAAAATAAAATTAAGAGAATAATAAATTTTACTAAAACCAAAATCACAATGTATTTAAATAGATTGCATATAGTGATTATCAAATAAAATTATCTTAATTAACTAAATTATCATAATTTTATTAAAATAAAAGCCCTAAGCTTGTTATTAAGTTAAAAATCATTTGTGTTTTTGTTAATTTTTAACTCCTTGCGAATTTTGTTTAACTTTTTTCTTTTTTTATAATAGATATTACACATCAACTCAAATATTTTAAACGGTATAGTAGCTCAATCGTCATGATTCGATTGATGTATCTAACAAGGACAATTATTGCACTCCAACAATATCAATAATTACACTACTTGCAATCTATGAGAATCGATGTCATGACTTTGACTCTTATATATACCAATTGTAATATCACGTATTTGCCGCTTTACCAAAAGTTATAACCGGAGTAACTATGCAACATTAACTAAAATCTTTTAAAATCGTAAAACAACTCAAACGTCACATTTCGATTGTTATACATTACATGAACAATTATTGTAGCTAGCAAATATGATATAGTTATTATTTTACATTTTAGAAATAATTTTTTTAAATCAAATTTATTATCACTAATCAAATAATGTTATCGAACACAAAGTATTTTTAATTACTAATAATAATTTAAACACAAATATTAATTGCTAAGGTGACCACTCTATGTCCACATCTATGCTTCATTAACTTACAATCATAGTAATAATGCACAATAAATTGATAAACATAACTTAGTTAATTTAATAAGTGAGTAATATAAAATAATAATTTTGTTATTTTGAAATATGATAAATAGTTTATATATATATATATATATATATATATATATATATATATATATATATATATATATATATATATATATATATATATATATAAAAGAGAAAAAATTGTTTTTATGTATGTAATTACATTATTTACAATAAGAAATTAATTAATAGGTTAAAAAAACAAACAAGATAACAAATTATTATTATTATATGATGATTTCGTAATAGAATAATGCTAATATAATCATACTTTGTATTATGTTTAGAACACAGTTGAAAATTGATAACAAAATATATAATAATAGAAATTTTAATTTTAAAAACATTATTATCAAAAATATTATCATAATACATAATGAATCATAAGTGAAATCACTAAATTATTGAGTAATTATTTATTTAATTATTACTTAAATCAACAATTAAATCAATTTATAAAATAGAAGAAAAAATAAGATATAAATATTAAATATTCATTAGCAACCATGAAGAAATACACTAATTTTAGTAACAAATTTTAGTTAGCAAGAAAGAAAAATTATGGGTAAATTGATCAATTCAATATGCATTAATATTCAAAGGCATTTAAGATAGACAATAAATTATAAAAGACCTCATTAAAAAAATTATTGATTTAATTTGCTAAATTAAATCAATAAAGGTATATTAAAAACTTAACAATTAGAAGTCATATATGTATATGTATGTTATATTTTCTGGTCTACTTTCGAAAAAGATGTCACATATGATTGATTATAATTATGTTTATTTGCAAGTTATTTTAAAACATTGTTTTCGATTTGTACCAGAATATTCATGCTCAGCTGATTTCTTTACGGTGGAATTCCATTGAACATAATTCTTCTTATATTTTAGTCATTTTCACTTTTTTTCCTTCCATATATATCATGTTCTTTCCTTTTTACATCTCGGACATGTTCATCATTTCCCATAAATCATATTTTAATTACCTCCAGGAAATATTTTATTAGCACTGTATAATATTTTGAAATATTAAATTAATTTTTGACCTCTATATTAAACATTTTAATTCCCCTAAACAAACTCATATATTCGGTCCGTCTTAAGGATTTAAATTTACTAGACATTCTAATAGAACACCTACTCAAAATTAGGAACTATAAAATTTGAACAAGAGTGTAAACTTCATTTTTTTATTTATATCAAAATCTATTATTTAATGAAAAGAAAATCAAACAAAATGACATTGAAAAAATAAATATATAGTTCATAAATCAAATAAAAGGAAAAAAGAGACATATCGAACAAAAATAATTAACTTTAAAATAAAGATATAGTTTATTTTTTAAAAAAAAGAGTGTTAACTTCATTGTTCTTCTATTTATTTTAAATTCCATTAATGAAATAGATATTTTTTTAAAAAAATAGAGTGTAATTTCATTCAAAAAATTTAAAAAATGGGGGATAAATTTTATTTTGATATATTTTAGAATCCATTAATACCCGAAAACTAAACAAACAAAATACATATAATTATTAATATATAATATATTATTAAGTTTGAGATCTTTAGAGTAACTAACTTTTGACATCACGGTCTGTTTAATAATTATATATATTAATAAATTGTTAAAATTTTAATGTAAGTCACATGTAGCTTAACGGACAGAACCTTTGTTTTTCAAACATCAAGTTGTAGATTTAGTTCTTACTTTGATCCATATTAAAGTTAACGCTCTTCTACTAGATACATTAAAGTCCCAATAAAGAAAAATCTTATTTAGCGCACTTTATGGGGTTAACTTATTTGACAGTCTACAATACATAATTACTTATATATACGCCTAACAGTTTGATCTATGTTCCAATATCTTTTCCTTGTTGAACTGATTTTGTTCTTGTTGAGTCGGGTTTAAACTCTATTCTTAATACTTCTGAGCATGTCTACCACTTCACCATTAATCTTTGTTTGTGATATTTTTCTTAAAAACTTGCCTTTTCATATGTTTATTGAATTTTATTTTGTCCCCTTTCTACTTTTTTACAAGTCAAGAGTTCCACCACTAAGGCATCGTGTCTCATTAAGTCTGCCTTTTTCTTTAAGAAAAAAACTCCTATCTAAGAGTCGAATCATATCATCTGTTAATGGTGCTTTCTCTCTTTTAGAAGTGGGTTGGAACCCTTTTTCTCCCATGAGATACACATTTATAGTTGAAATCACATGATTATCCCTCTCTTATTGCTATGGCCCTCACTTGATAGGTCATATTTCAGAGCAAATTTCAGTCACCATTTGGTCTTTTCACCAAGAATATACAGTTGATATTATTATTGGGGTCATCAACATGTATGTATGTATGTATGTATGTGTTGTGTCAGTGTGTTTGGAAATCATTGGACTTGGTAGGACACCACTCTCCAAGTAGAGAGCAAACGAGTTCACATCAAATAATGGTTTTCTCAACTGTAGTTCAACTAAAATACATTCAATAGCTATTATATGAAAGATAGGACCAGGGATGTTCAAACTTCGGATAAAACCGAAAAAACCGAAAATCCAAACCGAACACTAAACCGAACCGAAAACCGAATTTTATAATTCGGATATAAATGTTAAAACCGAAATTAATTTGGTTCGGTTTCGGATTATAAATGTCAAAACCGAACCGACCGAAAAACCGAAATTTAATTAAATTAATAATGTTATTTTTTTTAATATTATTTATTGAGATGATATTAGTGAATGAAGAATTATTTTGAATAATACTTAGTTGATTGTTGTTTATGTAATTCATTTGTACTTTATATTTAAATATTTTACTAAGAAATCATTTAAAAAAATAACATATTATATTTTATAATATATTTATATTATTAATTTAAATAATTGTATCAAAACCGAAATAACCGACCGAAATAACCGAACCATTTCGGTAGAAAACCGAACCGAACCGAAGAAAAATGGTTCGGATATCGGATTATATATTTGTAAAACCGAAAACCGAAAAAACCGAAATAAAAAACCGAAACCGAACCGAACCGACCGATGAACACCCCTAGATAGGACTCTACGTTTTTGTCTGATCCATCGCCACTCGTAAAGTAGAGATCTAATGAGTTCACACCAAATAGTGGCTTCCTCAACTGAAGTTCAGCTAAAATACATACAATATCTATCTATAATCTATATGAAGATAGGACTTCACGTTCTTTTCTAATCCAACGTCATTCTCCAAGTAGAGAGCTAATGCGTTCACACCAAATAGTGGCTTTCTCGACTGAAGTTTGGCTAAAATACATCCAATAGCTATATCAGGATAAGACTCCGTGTTCTTGTCTAATCCAACGCTTAACTCGAATTCTAAAATCCAAGGCAAGAAGCGAAATCCAATAACTTTGAAGCACAGGATCCTCAATTCCTTTAACGATATTCAGTATGTTTGAACCGATGATTGTAAACGCTTTTTCACTACCACAAACAGATGTGTTAAGGTCATCATTCAATGTTCAAAACTAACGAAGTTTTTTGGTGCAATAAGCTGATTAAACAACTTCTATATATCTCACCGCTTAGCTTGTTCCCCCCTCCATGACCATGGATACCCCCACCGTAATACCTGTTTCCTAGGTCGCCGGATGATGTTTCAGGTTCTGTTACTGCATGTTACGCCACTCCATCTGCAGCAATCTTTTCCTTTGCAAGTGGAGAGCCTTTTCCAAGGATTGATTAGATTTTCTTTGAATATCAGCTGTGCATTCTTCTCATTCCTCTTGCAACTAGAATGGAGTTTTTGCGTGCAGAACAAAAACAAATGTACAAGAAACGGAAACCAATGATACAATATCCATTCCTATTCTAGAAAAGAGAGCAGCTAAAATGTGAGGGTTTTTGACTTTGATTCACCTGATGACCCTGCATTTTATATTTGGTGACTTCGAAGATTTAAATGCAAGCCCACTTTGAAATTTGGCATCAGCCTTTGTAAAATGAAAGGTAGAAAAAAGATTTCATGACTCAGATACATTTTAGATTGGACCTTCCCTTCCTCATTATTTCCAATCAGATTCTCATTTCTATTTTCTAAACAAATTCTCATAACTTAAATTTCACTTAAAGGAGGAAAAGACCTTTCCAAAAGAACTGAAGATGGTTTCATCCAGAGTTTATTCAATAACAAGATTTGAGGGTGCCTTGGTGGAAGCACAGAAAAAGCAGGCAGCTCGGGTAAATTAGCCCAGGTTGACTGACCGACTTACGGGAATGTTGTCGATGATCCACAAAATTATATTAATTACAGTGAGTCTAGTCTTGCCATGAAATCATTTCTCCAGCTCCATGAAGAAAAGCGTAATGTTTCTGAAAACTGATGCACCTCGCTCAAATTCAAGCCCTCGATCTATTTTCTTTCGCAGTTCTACAGTTTACGTTTATTTACAAGTATTAGTCATCTGTCCCGAAGTAACGATCACCAAATTCACCCAGACCCGGTATCACACGAAATTCTTCATTCAGCGCCACATCAATCTCTGAGGTCACAATCTTTAAGGATGGGAAGCGTCTGCAAACACAGTGTATTCCCTCCGGTGCCTATGCAGAAACATTAAAAGAAAATTTGAGATGGTCCATGTACAAGGATTTTTCCTTCTTGGGGAAAGAATCTTATCACTCACTGATATGAGGTTCAGGAATATGATGTGGGACTCTGGAACCCCCTTTTGTATTAGCAAGTCGATTGCCTGATTAGCAGAGTTACCTGGAAAATACAAATCAAGGTGTTGGATTCCAGAAGAAAATAGTACGTAATAGTTTTCAAATAATTCAAATCTTTTCATGTTAAATCGCTACCTGTAGCAAGAACTGGATCCAGCAACAGGACATGGCGTTCACAGATATCTTTTGGAAGTTTTTCATATATAAGCTATTTGGGTAGGAGAGACTGATTAATATATTTAGGTACAGATTCCACCAAGAATATACAATGGAGGTTCAATATAAATGACAGAGTAAGACAGACCTGCTTTCCGTTGTCTCCATCACGGTGAATCAGAATTTTTCCTATTTTAATCCCTTTGCAACAAGCACGAAGTGCATTTTCCATGCTTTCCCCACTGTAAGTTCGAATAGGACCAAAAACACTAACTGAATTCTTTTTAAAATAAATGGTCACATAGAGCAGTTGAAAAACAATATCTGCATTTCATCCCCTTTAATCTCTATAGAAAAAGAATGTCGGCAAGAGCAAACCAAAGGCCAAACAATTAAACTTTGAGAAAAGGTTCTCAAAACAATGGATTCCTTTTAAAACTGTCTGCCTGCCTTGGTACAAATTATACAAACTCAACCTTTTCTTCTCATGGTTGTTTTCTAATATTAGACACTTGCAAGTAGAATGAGGTCGGACTTGTTCCCTCACCTTCGTACAATGGATACTCCACACAATTTCTTGCAAAAATCTACACCAGAGTACACTGACCCTGAGACAGATCAACGTAAAAGTTTCAAAGATTAAAACTTTCGTGTAAAGAAACTAAATGGTCATGCGGATAGGAGGATAAGAGCACAGTATAAATTATATTCAATCACAAAAAAATGAAATATCTCTGAGGTGATTGTGATTTCTGATATTTCATAGATAATCTCAATAGCATTGTTTCTCCTATAGCATGTAATAAGCGATTTTAGAAATCTCTAGGATGGACAATCGTGATATTTTCAATAAATGAAAATTTTCCTCAACATGGGAAGAGAGAAGGCAATTGCTATTTTACAACGCGATCGAGAGGAAATGCAATTAAGGCATATTTCTCTTGGTTCTCTACAATATTCTAACAAACCTGTAGGAGTGATCACTTGCTTTTCCGTGAAGGGTAAATGACCAAGACCAAGCTCCACAATCTGAAATATAAGATTATGTACGAGACTATTGGGTCACCTTGCAAGTAGTATTTGATTGTCTTTTTTTTGCCAAAGGCGGCTAAAAGTTTACCAGTCGGATAAGCCTGTCTGAATAAAATACAAAATCGTGTTTTGATGTATCCCGATCTCGAATCAGAGTATGCATACCTCTTATCTGTAACAAAGAAATAGAAGGGACAGGTAAATTTCATTACAGACACGGAAACAAGGTATGGGGTTAAATAAGTAAACCAGCAGTTAAAACTGATAGAAGGCAGATAAAAAGTTATATCATACTAGAATCACTCATACAGGGTCCCAGCTATTTACTACTTCATTACGATGACAACAAAATACATTGTTTAACACAATTTTTATCTCCAAACATCAATTCCATCCATATGGTTGAACAGTAAAAACTAGTTTCTTAATTCCACTCTCCTATTTTATGAACTTTCAACATTTAGGACACCGACATTGGTGTTAAAGTGGGGGTGTTACAACACCCAAATAACTTCATCACTAATGTGAGCGGGTGTTATCCACACACATGCCGCATCAGCCACCACGTTCAATGTTTTGAACGCGTCAATTCTCAGTCTGGCGTGTGCAAACACGCACGGTGGGAGGGCGTGGAAGTGGGCCGCACGCCTGGCCCACCCACACGACTGCACCACACGTCCACACAAACTTTTCTATATTTTTTACTTTTTTAATAAATTCCCAACGGTTATTAAAAATATATATATTAATCTATTTTAATGAATATGAATTTACAAAAAAAATCTAAAATTCCTAACGGCAATTAATGGTTATTTTAATTTTAAAAAAATTCATCTATAAATATTCATTAATTACTAAAGAGATTTTGAGAGTGGTTTATTTGTAGTACTAAAATGAAATGAAATGAAATTGATGAAATAAACCACTCTCAAAATCTCCTTATACCATCCTCATCATCAATGAAAATAATCAGAGATGTTTTAGCAATTTCGTGAGTTCTACAAACATGGTTGAAGAAAATGGCTACTCCCAAAATTCACAAATTCCACCCAATTATCAACATTATGAATTTGTTTGTTCTACACAATATCCACCTCAATTTCCAAATTTCTTGTTTGTTCCAAATTTCCAAGGTTTTGGAATAATCCGAATAACACCCCCGAGCTAGCCTACAATTGAATATTGGCGAAATATGAGCAATCCATATTTCATGTCGCCCTCTTTTATGGATTTTCTAATCCACAAGCAACTGGTATGACCTCTACATCTCCGATGGAAAAAAATTGACAACTCCGACTTTTGTCCTAGAGACTCAACTCTCCATATGTGAATCCCCAATCAACCTTGCAATTTGGAAAAAGCGGATTTAAGCATCGAGGGTAGGAGAAAACGGTCAACTTGCAGAAAGGTTGAAGACGAGGTCTTAGCGAGATATATTGTCACTGTTAGTGATGACCCAATCATCAGCAATGATCAAAAGACGGATGCTTTATGGGGACGTGATACAAGTTACTACAATGGGAATCGTCTCGCAAGCTCACCCAATAGAAGTGCAAGTGTAATACGATCGCACTGACACAATACAATCTAAAAGGAGATATATCGCTCAACACAAATTACAATAGCAATTATAATGTGTGTTGAGGCTTGCGTATGAAAAAATATCAAGATGAGGATATATTGAGGTTATCATGATGAGGATATTTTAAGGCTTGCGTATAAAAAAATATCGCAAAAGAAAATAATGGCACTATAACTAATTTCGAGCATGTGTAGATAATCATCAAAGACCGTCCAATGTTCACTGATCACCTTGTTGAAACGAAGAAGGTGATGACCTCGGAGGTGGGTGCAAGCAACAATTCATCCAACCAAGATGCGAGTCTAGACATAGATCTAAACGAAAAGACGCTAATCCAATGGGTCAGAAGGCAACAAATGAAAGGTAAAAGACAAAGCTAAATCGGCCATAGAGGATATGACAGTAAACAAGGACAATATGTTTGCAAAGTTTACTGAGTATACATACATAAAAAAGGCGGAATTTGACCTCAAACAAAACCAACTCGAAGTTAGCCAAATTTGAATCTAAGAATCGCGAAAATAAGCTGAAGGAATGCACAATCTTTTACAAGGACACGTCGCAAATGAAAAAGGAACAACTTATTGTTCATGAACGTCTATGTGAAGTGATTAGAGAGAGATGAAATATCTAAAACTTATACTCAACCTTCAACTTTTAGTATTACTTCGTTTTCAATTAATGAACTACGTGACAATCAAGTGAATCACCTTCGTGTTCACTTAGTCGAGCATATTTGGGGAAGAATACAACAATCCATGAAATGTATTTTACATATTTTGAAACGTTTAATTTATACGTTGCTTTTAGTTTTATGAAAGTGTGAATTTTTGTCCTATGCTTTCATTTAAAATTTATAATAAAATTTCATTTTTAAATAAATGACACTAGTAAAATAACAAGAAATGGTTTTAAGTAATAAATATATTTAAAAATATATAATATTATTAATTTAAATCATAATCATTTAAAGATTGTAAATAAAATTGAAAATCCATTTAGTTAATACAAAATAAAAATATTTATGAATGAGTGGACATGGGGATCCGCAAATAATGAGTTTTAATATTCAAATGAATGTGGAAGTATGTTAAAGGAGGCGTTATTATAATAGGTATGTAGCGTGTGAGACCCACAAATAATGGGTGTTAATGTTAAAACTAATGTGGATGCCCTTATAACTGAAAGTCTAGTCAAAGTTCATATCAAGCATGAACTTTTATCAATTTTGACTTCCATGAACTTTCCAATCAATATGAGATATGACATGAAGCTCACAAAGCAGATATGAAAAATACCAAACTTTTTCTTTCCCCTCAAATATTTTAAAATTACTCTACCCAGTCATGTCTATCCACATCGGATAAGTGAGAGCTAAAAAGATAGCTCTCATTGTAGAAATAAGTTCTGTGATGAGTATTTTCAGACCTACAATATCAAGATAGAACACTGAATCAAGAACAAGCTAGAAAATGTACCTGGAAGGTCGACTGAATAACATACACATTCGGATATATCTTACATAGGTCATGTTGGCCAAGCTTGGTGTGGATATGTTGAACAATCAAATCTACTGCTACGTGATTGTCACCTCCACGGGGGATAATAACATCAGCATATTTCTTGGACGGCAGAACAAAATCATCAAATGCAGGCTTAACGAATTTTGCATACTGTACAGAAAGCATAGTTTTTGCAAAATAACGTGCGTTAAGGTGACTGAAAGTACAAAAAAGCAATCACATCGAATCAAAAATTACAAATTTCTATGCCCATTATAAGTGACATTGACTACAACCAAGACAAGTAACACATTCTTTTGAAAACAAATTAGCATTAATTACATTATGAAATCATATGCAGTAACATCAAAAAGTTATTGAATACTTCTATCTACTCCATCCTTTTAAACCATATCACTATTGATCAAAAACAAGCTGTTCAAAAATGTTCAAGTTTTATTAAGGTATATCGAAGGGCATTGTTCCATTTCCTTCCCTCACATCTGAAATCCAAGTGATATGAAAATTCCTTATCAAAGGTCACATCACAAAACATCATTACCGTTAACTCCTCAAAAGACAGAAGAAACAAGAGGCTTGCCTGTTCAAGAACGGAGTCTATGTCCCTACCCCTCTGAACAGTATCCCGTCTGATTCTACGAGCAAGTCTCACATCAGCATCTGAATTAATAAATCATTAGAATAAAAAAAAACCAGAGCTCAGTCGACTATGAAAGAAAAAGCAACTTCGGTCACACATAAATATTCCAACGATAAAATGAGCTTATGCGCAACTAGTTCAAAGTCAACCTGTGTCAACAAATATCTTCATATTCATCAAATTCCGCACTTTCTGGTCATGGAAAATGAGGATTCCTTCCAATATGATTACATCAGATGCATTCACCTGGGACAGATGGCTCTATGTTAAAGGAAATCTATACAATACCTCCAAATATTATGACATCCGATTCATTCAACAAAATGCATGTTTGTTCCATTATCTTGCAAACAAATTTCAATGGTTGCTGAATACAACGGATCAGCAACTAAAATGGCTACATTCCTGATGCACGCTCAAAGCAACTCCTAAAGGTTAAAAATGAGCACCTGGCGGAAGCTATCTGAACACCTTTGATGTGTTTTGAAGTCATATATTGGTACATGGACTGGCTGTCCATTCTTGAGAGTTTCGACGCACTCAAGGAGTTGTTCAGTGTCAAAAGCATCTGAAAGAAACCCAATGTGACACTTGAACCAGTGAATAGTCTCTACAAAAATTCATGTACCGACAAAAATAGTATCAAATTCTGAAAAAATCAGCAAGTCTAATTTATCACCTGGATGATCAAAATTATACTCGTGGACACGTTTCAACTCTTCCTGAGTCAATCCTCTATAGAAAGAATCCTGCAGAATAATTTTAAAAATTCGAAAATAGTTGTGCTACTAAAGTGACGCGGGTAACACTTTGTTTTAAAGCATCATAACAAAACTTCATCTACTGATAACCATGGTTTGCCGAAATGGTCGAGAAGGCCGTGCTGGGGGCTATGGTTCCAGCTCCATGCACAGTTCATGAAACCGTCCCTGATAGATTGGAAACTAATTCAAAATTCGTTCCGCAACGCCGCAAACATTATGTTCGGCAACGGCTTGATATTCCATAAAAAAAACAGTGTTATTGTAATTTACCTGTTTGAGCCTGGAGCTTTACCGTGACAACTACCTTCCCGTTCCAAAACAGCGGTTCCGGCTGTTCCACGGCCACGACGGCAAACCATGCTTATAACTCTTAAGGTTCCTTGCGTACATAGCGTTAACTTGAAAGAAACAAAATTTGCAAAGCGGGAAAAAAAGAACCTGATTGACAAGCACGACTCGGTGATCATGAAGTTGCTGAATGATCATATCACAAACCGTGGTCTTCCCTGAGGCCGTCCCACCCGAAACACCTGCTCCAGACCGCAAAGCAAAAATCATGGAGAATCAGTCCAACATTTAAGGTAGGAGAACGATCTAAAAGCCGATTAATTGAGAGATGCAAAAGAAACTACCGATGACAAATGGCTGTTTGTGAGGCGTGGAATCTGCGGAGTGAGAATCGGGAGTGGGGTAGGTGGAAGAGCGAAGAGAGCGCGGAGAAGCAGCGGGAGAGATTCTAAGGCCGGAGAAGTGAGGGCCGGACGCCGCCTCCATTACATAGTCGATGGACTTGGTCTCCTCCGCCATCTTGTGTCCGTCTCCGGTAATTTCGAGGCGGCAACGGCGGCGTTGTAAATGGTATAGGACGGGCTTACTGGGCCTACACCCTGATCAGGCAATTAAAATATTTTCTAATTACCCATTAATAATATATATAGAAATGAATTCATACTAATTAAATAATACGCATAAATTATTAAAATTGATTAAAAAAATTTAACTTGAATACATGAAATTAAATTAATAATAACACAGTACAAATACAACTTCAAAATTTTATTAATTATTCTATACATTATTTTTTTATCAGTTTTTTAACTAATAAATAATTTTAAAATTAATTAAATAGTTTATTAATTATTTATGAAATTAATAAAAAAATAACTTTCTCCACATTTTTTGGAATAAAAAAATAAGAAAATGGATAATTATCGTAATGTGTTTTGGATTGTATTTGAATTGATGAATTTCAAATATATTTAAATATATTTTTGATTTTTAGAGTGGTAAGAGCATAAACTTCAGATCCACTTTGTGCACGTTTATATAATATATATTTTATGTTAATTAAGATGAATTTCAAGTTTATCTAACAATGGTGTCATTTGAAATTCATTCTACTTTATATTACTATAATTTAAATAAATAATGTATAATTTTAGATTTGATATGTTTTTTTAAAATAATAAAACTATAATCAAAATTAATATATTTCAAATTTATTTCTCCAAGTAATTCATTAGATAATGGAGAGATTATTTCTTGACTAATAAATTATATAATTTTATGGATTTAATATTGATGATATAATATAAAGAAAGTATATGGTTGATTAGATGAGAAAATAACTTGAAATTTTCATTTCTTTAGACATTTTTACTCTTATTTAATTAATAAAAAGGTATATTCCATTCAAAACAAAATGGTATATGCTTTTCTATTTTCCACCACATATTTATATATTTTTTGTCAAAGTTTTTAATTTTAGCATCCCCGATCACATTTACAGGAATTTAATTTTTTTAGTTATAATTTTTTAATTGAGAGAGGAGATTTTTATATATTTTTTATTATTTAGATCAATAGGTATTGATTTTCGGCCTTAATTTATCAAAATCATTTAGTTAAGAATGTAGCTTATTAAATTAAAACAAATAAAATTATTATATAATAAAAATCATTAACTATATATATCGTTCTTTGGACTTCCCTAAGTTGGTCAAATTTTGATATTAGTAATTTGATTAGTCACATTTCATTGGATATTTGTGAGAATATTTGAAGTACATCAATCGTTTTCTGATCATAACATTGATTATTGTTTTTCTTCAATTTTTTTGATGAGTAAGTCTCTTGTGAGACGGTCTCACGAAATATTTATTTGTGAGACGGGTCAATCCTACCGATATTCACAATAAAAATTAATACATGTAGCATAAAAAGTAATATTTTTTATGGATGACCCAAATTAGAGATCTGCATCATAAAATACGACTCGTAAAACTGTCTCACACAAATTTTTACCTTCTCTCCTATTAAACGTAAACTAATAGGGTGGCAGTCATATTATAAATTCTCATTGAATGTATTCACTAAATCCATCTAAGTTCGATATGTTTTTGACTCGTCGCCTACTGAAATCCCAAATGGTTCGGTTTGCTAGTCTCTTAATTTTATTCTTTTTTATTATTTTATCTTTTATTTGAATTTCCAAACTTTTTAATGACGTATATTAACATAATATTCTTGTAAATATTTATTAATTTGCTAATAGAGATCATTTTACATGGAAATACAATAATTAAAACAAAATTTCATAGAAAAATAAATGAAATAATTAATCACATATATTACCACGATTTAAAACTTATTATATATTATTTATCACTTTTATTTGTTTTTTATGATAATTATTCAGGAGTGAGTCTCATGTGAGACCGTCTCACGGATCTTAATCCGTGAGACGGGTCAACTCTACCCATATTCACAATAAAAAGTAATACTCTTAGCATAAAAAGTAATATTTTTCATGAATGACTCAAATAAGAGATCCGTCTCACAAATATGACATGTAAGACCGTCTGACACAAGTTTTTACCATTATTCATATTCTTAAAGTACTCACAACAATATTTATTGGACAAATTAAACTAGTATGTTGGTTTTATTTGTTGACTACATCATTATCTTATAGATAAATTATGATTATTTAATGATAAAATGTCAATTTTATCATGTATGAATTGAAGTATGATATTTTTAAAAGTTATGTATATTTCCTTAAATCAATTATAGTCATATAACTATGTTTTTAATCAATTTTAATCATTTTCATCAAAATCATGTAACTAAATGATTAAGATCATTGTTAAATTTATAATTACATTGTCAAACATACGTGCATATATCAAGAATTTTTTAAGAACGTACTTAAAAAATAACAATAATATCGGTCATTTAGTTACACGATTTTGGAAAAATAAAAAAACTAAAATTGATTAAAAAAACATAGTTATGGAACTATGATTAATCTAAGAAACATATAAGACTAAAAATGTCACACATCAATATTACAAAACTAAATTTGACATTTTTCCTTATTTAATTATTGGTTTGAATTTTAGAAATATCTTAACTATATAATAATTATCAATACCCTAGAATAAACGTTTGAGATCATAATATAATTTTAGACAGGTTTAAAATGCTCTTTGGTGCAATATTTGATTAATCACGTAAATGAACACTTCTTTTTCATTATGAAATCAATATTTTGATTACGTTTTGTCAATTAATTTGTGACAAAAATATAATGATTTGGAAACTTTTCTATTTAAAATTAATCATCATTTATGTTGAGATACTTTAAAAATATAGATATATCATGTAATGACATACATAATATTCGGGTATTATGTTATACACACTACGCATGTGTCTTAGCGATTGAAGCTTTTCTGTGTATTTGTTTTAATATTTGTCAAATTACGACCAATAATTACTACTAGCGATCAGACACATGTGATTGAAAATAGTACATTAATATTATGAATTATATATATATAAAATAAATATTTTTAGAAAATATTTATTTTAATTAAGTTATTTTACAAAATCAATGATATATGATCGAAATTAATAAAGAAATATAAGAACGACAAGGGATATTTATGAGAATTTAAAAAGTTTAAATGAATATTTCTTCAATATTGAAATTGATTTAGAAAGAGATGCTGAGTAGTAATAAAATGGCAAAAAAAATAATGAAGTTTCACCAACACATCAAAATAATTAATTTTCATCACTACATGGAAAAATGGGAAAAATGCATCTGGCTTCCCAGTGAATATAATATTCTAATTATCACAAATCTCTCTATGTAAAATAAATATTCTAATATGTCCTAGTGATTTCAAAACTTTTGTTCATTTGCCCTAGTGTCCACACACACACACACAAAATATAATATATAATAGTAAAAGATACACACATACATTGTATGCCTTATTATTATTTTTAATTTGATCAAATAATATTAGGCAAAAACTTGTGTGAGACGGTCTCACGGGTCGTATTTGTGAGACGGATCTCTTATTTGGGTCATCCATGAAAAAATATTACTTTTTATGCTAAGAGCATTACTTTTTATTGTGAATATGGATATGGTTGACCCGTCTCACGGATTAAGATCCGTGAGACGGTCTCACATGAGACTCACTCATAATATTAAACACTTAACACAAAATCATTTTCAATATAAAAGATTTGTTCGATTTAAAAAGAAAATTTTGTTTAGATTTTTTTCTAATATGAAGAGACTTGATGATTTTTTTAGTAAGATAAGAAGGGATAATTATGTAATTAAATATTTTGGTGTTCGTTTCTTGGGATCACGATCTTCTCACAACCCTGAAATTGATATGGAATCTGACATCATCTCCGACCATCCTCGAACAGAGGATGAATGAATTTTCGTCTAGTGCATCTTTAAATTAAATCTCCTCAATGGATATTGCATGATGGTTTTGGAGGACGACAAAAATGTCGTCTCCAAAATTGCATATAGATTTTTATTTTATTTTTTAATTTATGTTTCGATCTTTTTTTATTTGTATAATTTATGAATGATATCCTCAAAAATTGCATAATGGTATTTTTTATTTATGTTTTGGTCTTTTTTTATTTTTTTTTAAATTTATGTTTCAGTCTTTTTCAAGTTTTTTTATTTTTAATCCCTTGATTAATTTTAGTGCTAAATTTTTTTATTTTTTTTATACACTCAAGATGAATGTCATTTGAAATTCATCGTGTAAATACATCCTCCAAATCAAATCCATCCATTTATGCACAACTTTAATATGTCACTCATATGCTATGCTCTTCCATTAAGTTTAAAACATTACCATAACTGTTAAAGCACATGAATACATGATCACAAGTCACACTCGCAGAAGAGCACAGCACAAGTAGAAGTGTTCATCGGTCGGTTCGGTTCGATTTTCGGTTTTTTTATTTCGGTTTTTTCGGTTTTCGGTTTTACAAATATAAAATCCGATATCCGAACCATTTTTCTTCGGTTCGGTTCGGTTTTCTACCGAAATGGTTCGGTTATTTCGGTCGGTTATTTCGGTTTTGATACAATTATTTAAATTAATAATATAAATATATTATAAAATATAATATGTTATTTTTTTAAATGATTTCTTAGGAAAATATTTAAATATAAAGTACAAATGAATTACATGAACAACAATCAAATAAGTATTATTCAAAATAATTCTTCATTCACTAATATCATCTCAATAAATAATATAAAATAAAAATAACATTATTAATTTAATTAAATTTCGATTTTTTCGGTCGGTTCGGTTTTGACATTTATAATCCGAAACCGAACCAAATTAATTTCGGTTTTAACATTTATATCCGAATTATAAAATTCGATTTTCGGTTCGGTTTAGTGTTCGGTTTTTTCGGTTTGGATTTTCGGTTTTTTCGGTTTTATCCGAAGTTTGAACACCCCTAAGCACAAGTGCAAGAATCTATAAAGCATAATGGTAAAAAAGAAAAGGATATGTTATATATAGCCAATAAATACTGTGATAATCGATAATGGAGGTTCGAATCTTCAATAGTCATACACAGACGGACAGAACAATGCGAGTGATGAACACATGATTTGTAAATTGCAATTAATTAAGTATATTCCCATTTATATTTATACATGCAGAGAGAGGTTGCCAAGACTAACAACAAATTTTGAAATGGCCATCCTCGGTTCCAACGAGAAAAAGGCGTGAAAAAGGTAAAATGGAAATGGCTGATAGCATAGACAGGTTCTTTGATTCCCCATCCGCCATATAAAGATTTTGAGGTATGACACGAAACTGTCCATCCTATGCCATGGTAAAAACATAAATGTGCCTTAATATATACATTCAGGGACAACACACACAAACACACAGAGATAAAGAAAGAGATGTACCTCATCTGCAGTGCTAGCCAAAGAACATAAGCCAATTTTGTTTTTGCATATAGAGATCACATTTTTCCCCCACACTGAGAAACCAGAGACGCTATCACTATAACCTTTGAAAACTGTGTATTCTGATGCCCAATTCCTGTTAAAAATATCAAAAAGGGCCATAATACAATAGCAATCCTGTTCAGTTGATTTTAATCTACATAAATTAAGTAATCTACTCAAATTTTGCCAGCTTGAAGCAACAGTAATTAAACAAAGAACCTTCTCAGATCCCAAATTCGTAAGGTTTTGTCAAGAGAGCTCGAGACAAGGAGATGATCTGAAGCTGCAGCAAGCTGCCAGAATGGGAAAAATTGAATGTAAATTGTAAAGCTGTGCATTTTTCAATATCATTTTCATCCCAATTATTTTTAGATTACCTTAGTCACATATCCATCATGAGCCTGCCATGATGAAATAATATTGCCGCTTCTCATGTCAAAGAGGCTGCAATAGCCAGTGCTGAATGAAGCTGCAATCCAAGAGGGGTAAGCAACATTGTCCTCTGGGTGCAATTTTGCAGAACCAGATGAGCAGATGGATGATATTAGAGGAGAGAAACTAGAATCAGTGGGTTCTCCCCTCCAAAGGTGAAGTTTCTGACCACTATTGACATCAAAGAATCTGTGCAACATGAAGATAGTTTTTAAGAAACACAAATGCTTATGAGATATGGTCTACTTGTAAAATGTAGTCACCTGAGAGATCCATTTCCAGTACCCACTACAAGTCTATCAATGAATTCCAGGTAATCTATTTTAGTGTACAAACTCCCGTGGAACACATTACTAATCATTCCACTTGGTGATGGATTAAAATGAAGCATATTGTCTTCATCTCTATCGATTCGGCGTGTGGACTGTTAAAGAGCTCTCAGAAAATGCCGAAATTATCTTTCCTGTTTGTCCATTCCATATATGAACTGTTCCATCACAAGAAGCTACCCTTCCAGAGGATGCTAAAATACGAATATCATTTACAACCTGACAATAAAGAGGAAATTAGAGAGGGATCCACAAATATTATTTGTAGAGAGTAACAGTGTAGCAAAGACACATGAAAAAACTAGATCCTCCTACAATAAACAAAGCAATAAACTGAGGTGTACTGAATGTAAGCATGAATCGAATCAAATGATTTTTTATTCATCATTAAAGTTAAAAGATGGAGATTTCCAATCTTTGTACGGACATAGCAAAATATCCAATGGCTTTTGGCTTGCAACAAAATTAACATCTAGACGGACAATACTGTCATAATGTAATTATTAATAATATACCCCATCTCTTATGTTGAACAAAGAGCGCTGAATAACACAACACCATAAGCATGTGGTTAATTTTAAAATAGAAAAAAACCTGTAATCAACTTATTTTCAAGCATACTATTTGAAATTAGGTTTTGATAGTCAAATAACATCATGTACATGTCATAAACACAAATAGTAGCATAAAGAAGACGATACAAGTACTTCTCCAGTACCAGATTACTTCTCGGACAGTGTCATCGGAAGGGCTCACTTACAAACTGCATTCGGTACGGAAGAAAAATGGAAGGAAAAGAATACAGACTGAACAGAAAGGGTAAGCTTATCCTTTTTTTGTTTGTTAAAAAAATATTTAAGAGGGAGAACAGGTGGGTTGGTGCACAACTCATGTCTCAGGTTCATCACCATTTCCAGAGCAAAGTTATTTTTAAATTTATTCCCATACAGTCTCCAACAGATTCAAACAAGATTAAGATAGGAGTTCCCTATCCCTCCAACCCAGGACATACGAAAATAAAGCATCAATTAGGCTTTGCCAGAGTTTGCATATTAATAATCTACACAAGGAAAACGAAAGCTGACATTAATCATTTTTTTCAGCAAATATAAAATGAAACAAAATGCAAAACAAAAGGAAGACAAAGGAACACTAAAATAACAGTTCTTCGGTCCTCCAGATTTAAAAGTTACTATTGGTGTGCTAAAAACTTGAAAGTCTCATTCCAAGGATAACTTAAGTTCAAATCAGTCAACACATTTTCTTTTTCTTTGTCTAATACCCATAAATGTATTTGAATCATGAAAAAACTAAAGCAAACCTCTTCGTGGCGATTGTAACTCATTACACAATCAACTGTTGATAATTCCCACCTCTGAATGTTTCCTCTGAATCCCGGTCCAACTCCTGCTGTGAACACCGTACACTCATTGTGGTCAACAGCAAAAGATCTCAACGCTCCATGATGCGCACGGGTTGATTGTATAATAGATGCTTTGATTTTCCATGGGAGTTCATCCTTTGGGAAAGTTGTACGAGAAGTGAAATCAAGAATACTCAAACTAGAAGCTGCACTAGGGAACCAATACCAAGGTTCATGGAATTCTGAGGCAGAACTTATCACATGCCTCTCAACAGGGTTCTGGTAATGCTCTGACAAATTTTTAATCGGCATGGTATTTTTGGGGCCTCTTTTTCCCTGTGACTGTGGGATTGACCATCCAACCCCATTGAGTAAGAGTTTGGTAGGCATATTGTTGGATGACGAGTTCTTATCGTAAGAAGATCTTCTACCATTTTACCTTCCAAATCACTTTGAGAGGGATTCCCAGTAAATTCCCACTAAAGTTACAACAGATAAAGAAAAGGTGCACTGTAGAGTTAAAAATTGAAGGACATTTTCAGATGCAATTAATACACTCACAGTAAAGCTAATATAATTTGTCCTCACGTTTCTTTTTTCACTTTGAACTTAATGTTTTTCTTTCATCTGAAGTTTCACAACATCTTAGCACTTGAAAAATTTCATGGTTTGCTATGTTATGCATGATTGCTATCTAGACAACATGCTAGTCGGAAAATGGAAAATAATAATCCATTCCTTTCATTATGAAATAAAAATCATCAACTATAACTGTAGCTACCTATAAATTCCAAATTGAAGTCAATAAGTTCTCATAATTGGCAAGAAAAGCAGATGACGCTGCCATGATGTAGGTAAAATATGTGGATATGGAACCACTCTCATATAAGGAAAGCAGCCTGTTATCAGAGGGATCGAAAAGGATCATACCTTCCAGTTTTGGTGCCGTAGAAGGAATTGCTCAAGAAGCAGCCATGTTGCACAACACTGACGAAGTTTCTCAATTCCCAGCAGAGAAGCAAGTGTAGGATACAATATTAACCTGCCAAGAGTTCCTTAATTGTGTGGTGACCGAAAGCTTATGTGCAATAGTATACAAAGCCTAAAAAATCAGAATAAAATAGGACAGAGACATACACAAGGTCCATGCGGCTTTCAAAACCATCTTCCTTACTGAATTTCATTCTCTGTCCCTTCAGGTTTCCACCCAAATGGACATGGTTGTCATTTTCATTTGAAAAAGCAAGCTCACTAAATAACTCTCTGAGTTTCGGCAGAACATGCACTGCTGTTAAATCGGCACCAATCTGCTGGCAAATCCTGATAAGACTCCTTGCACTAGTCTGGCAAATAAAGTAAATCATGTAAGCACAATAATTCTTAATTGATTAAAAAAATTGCAGATGCAAAGGAAACAAAAAAATACAAGTCTGGTCCATTAGTAAACATGATTTCAAACCTTGTTTTTCGACTTATAACTATTCAACCAGAAGATTCAATCATAACAAACAGAATTACTATCTGGGCTATGATATGTAAACTGAGGGCCGTAATAGATTGGGGGAGGGGGCGAGAGAGAGTAAATCAGGTAATGGTAAGAGGGGGAAAGAGCTTCACTCCCGAATCTATCTTCATAGCCACATTGCGCTGAAGACCTAAAAATAAAAATACCTGATATACCCGATTTTCCAGGTCTCTCCGCATCAGAATCTTGACATGTATGCAACTTCTATCCTGCATAAGCTTGAAAGTATATTATTGGAGCCATACTAGTTTGATATACAATGCAATCATAGAGTCCAAAATAATTTTATACCTCAGTCAGCTCCTTAATTATAATATCATTTGTCAAGGATGGAACAATGCCATCTAATGTTGTCAGGCAATCTATCAACGCCAAAGATCCCCAACTTTGCAAGGGTTCAGATTTATTGGCATATGAAGTATCAGTGCAAGAATGGACGACACTTCTTAGTAACGGTAGAATCTGTTTTACAATTAAGTTCTCCCCAAAAAGTCCACCTGAATAGCGACTATAATACCTCAGAAGTTGAAAAGGGAGTAGGTACAATTGCAAGAAGGGTGTTCAAATACCAGTTATTCAGCCAAATAGAACCTACCAATTCTAACCAATGCATCAATTCCATCGTTGCAAATCCCTTTTCCAAAACAGAGTATCAAGGGCAGAATTGTCTGGAAATTTAGTTCAATCAGTCCAATGCATATAAAATCAGATAGAATACCATTCAGAGAATTATAATATAAAAGTTGTTTCACATAATAATATTAACTTTTGAGATTGCACAACATACAATTTCGACAAAGTTAAACCTGATGAACTGTAATCGGCACGCCAAGCTCTTCACTAGACCCAATGAGTAGAACTGTGGCAGCAGCAGATGAGCTCTTTTGAGGTGCAACAGACAGGTTTGATATTATCAAGGGATGAATTGTCTCCAAATATGCTTGTTTACCGATTCGGTTCCATAACTCGTGCATGAATGAACCTTGAAGAAGAGAAACCTTCAAGTGCGAATGGCCTGTAACCTAAAACAAAGTATTTAAGAAATGAGAAGAGGAAAATAAAAGAAACGGATGTGTTTTAACATGCAACACCAAAAACAAAAACAAAGTTACCAACTAGCCTGTAGAATTGACTGGATAGATGGCACGACAAGTTTCATTATTGCCTCTAACTTCAGACACTTCAGAAATTCTGACAATAGCATATAAGCCCATTCAGCTTCAGTATCTGAGGTAGAAGTCCTTAGAAGAGGTAGGCAATGAGGGGCACACATTTCGACACCAAATGCTCCCATTGCTTTCAGTGCTCCATGTTTTGCAAAAGTAGCAGCATACTGGAGACGACACGCGTCATTTGCTAGAAGATGAAAGGAGGACAAAAATAAATACGATGACTTTACTGATTTGGGGAAGCACGGAGATTCCAAAATGCACTTGGCAGAAGGCCTCCTGATTATTTTAAAAAGAAAAGAAAATTTTTAGATAAAGTGGACAGCAGCTGAAGTTCTTATATTTATCTATAAAGGAAAAGGAAATGAACGGAGCTCAAAAGCATCAACAGAAATCTTGGGGGTTACAAGGCTAAGAAAGTTTACCTGCTCCAGTCCTTCTGAATGCAGGTTTCAACGATAAGTCGTGCGTGATAAGGCAGTTCTTGCATTGGACTTGGTAAGACACCACTCTCCAAGTAGAGATCTAATGAGTTTAGACCAAATAGTGGCTTCCTCAACTGAAGTTCGGCTAAAATACATCCAATAGCAAACATGTCATCTGCAGCACTTTTAGAAGATATCTTCGAGGTAAATGTTTGGCTCCAAAGAAATAGTTCCTGAAATCCAGTAGAACTGTCATCATCAACCTCAAGATACTCAAGAAGATAACTCAAATCAACATTTGGGCTCATGCCAAAGTTCTTCACCCAGTCAGGTTGTCTCGATAAAATATTATCAATGCTATCCGTCATCAGCTCTTTCTCAGAAAAACCATCCTTCACCCTGTCTTTTAAGTAATCATTATAACAAGGACATAAATGCCACGATTTCTCACTGAATAGAGCTGCTTCTTCTAGTTTCCGTAAATTATCCGTTTCAGTGGGTAGAGCATCCTTACACCCATTATTCTTTGTTTTAGTATATACATATTTCTTACCACAAAGTTTTCCAGTAACTTTTTGACGTGGAGGGTGAGGTTGAGTAAAAAGTTGGCGGCGTCCCATTGACCGTGGCTTTGTGGATATGGAAGGTGGTAAAATTACATTCTTAGCATCAATGGCAGCCGCACCATACATTTTATATCCAAAGGTGATGTCGATCCAATTATGTATTTGACATGAAACACGATTGTTTTCTAAGGCATCCCTGTGCAACTTGATGAACCTCTCTGGAGTGCCCGCCCAAGAAGGCACCGCCAAATCCGGCATGCCAGAATGTAGGGAATAAAATATCCGTGGATCACAATAGAATTCGGGTATGCACTCATCAGGGGTCCATTGGTATAACCTTTGCATGCTAGAGGGATATTCATTAGGTTCATAAACGGAACGGACAGCTGTTCTCAAGACACTCAATGGCAACCTCCTAGCTTTATAGCTGCAAACAGCAAGTTCAGATAGGCACTCGTCTGACACATGGTGTGGGATTTCAGATGTTGAGTAAGTGAAGTCCAACTGCTCGTCACCTTTTGCCAAGCGCCACTTACTTTTGCTTAGATCCCTCCATCCAACATCACTATTTTCATCAGGTTTCACACTAAAATCTACAACCCAGGGCATGACAGCATAAAATGTGTGATCGCCCCACCTCCTACCCGCTAATCTGTTTAAGATGAGAAGATACTCAAAATTACTCAACTCTCCTTGCCACCACCTGTGGAAACTAGAATGCCAATCCACAGATTCAGATAGACTTAAATCAGCATAGAGTGTGCTAAAGGAACATCCTTCGAAACAAAAACCACAAGCAGAACAATTGTGGCATTCTCCATGCAGATTTACCTCGGAGTTCAGTAACTGACTGCCACCAATTGGTAACCAACACCAACCTGTATCATTTAACATAATGTTGGATGGGCATAAATTCCCATGGGCGATTCCCAAACCATGAATATAAGCCAGAGCTGAAAGTAACTGGTAAATTAAAAATATCACATGCCAATCAGACTTTACGGCGTCTGGGCTATAGTGCATTATGTTTTCAAGGGTAAACGGCATCTTTTGAAGCACAATATTAATATGACTAGATGACTTAAGGATTTGCAAAATGGGTACTATGTTTGGATGCCGTATGCATCCCGGAAAACCATTCTCCTGAAATGAAGGTATTCCAATCAAACTAAGAAAGTTTATACTCTCCTGTCCCGCCGATTTTCCATCAATAAGAAGGTTTATCGAATGCAAAATGTGATCTTCAAGTGTGCCAGATAAGAAATCTGAAGCAATATCTTCAGAGAGCGCAGAGGATGCTTTGCCAATCCGAGCAGTTGGAGCCAACGAAGCTATCATCCTTGAGCAAGAAAATCTACTGGAAAGTTTACATTTTTCACACCTGAGCCCATTAATGAATATGTTTCTGTCACGACATTGAGTTGTAGTAGCCGACGAATTACTCTTACCACTGGAAATTCCAACACTGACCTCTACTTGGTCCCGCTCAAAATCGGAACGCATGATGTTCTCTCCGGCGTTATCATATCCACCTTCATCAGAACTGTACTCGTCACTAGAAAAATAGAAGTCAGATTTACATCATCTCAACTAACAAAAAACTGATTGTATTGCGGATGAAGCCATATTTACAACTTCACTACTCGATACTCATTACCTATGCCACTAATTTTTTGCTCATGGAATTCATCAATGCAACAATTATACGCTTCATTGCTTGCCTCAAAAGAAGGAAAACACGAAAACACAGAAAAGAAGCAAGTAACGTAGTAAGTTATAGTGATCAAACATACATGTATTTAGACAAGCAATCCTCTTCACAATAAGGTACATAACTCAGGACGAATTGCTGCGATGTAGCTGCTCCACCAGAATCGGACATCTGCATCCAATTTTTACGTTTCCCCAAAAGCAAATAAAAATTCAATCAAGAATTGAGTATTTCACAACAACAAAAAAGCTAGAATTCGTCTAAAGATTTGCACGAGGAGGACCTGGACGACGGCTGAGGAACCAAAAGGGAGAGGAGAATCGGAGAGTCCATAAACGAAGCTGAGTTCGCCGGAATAATCAGCTTCAACCCGTCTTTGAAGACAGTCAAAGCACATTTTTGTTTCTCTTCCCATTTCCGTTTCTCGACTTTCAATCCAAATGGAAACTGATCAACCCGTCTTTTATAGTTCTAATTACAATTGGTAAAGAAAGGCCCGAGAGTCTATTAGATCACTGTTGCATCAATCAGTATTCACAAACATTATTTCCTTCGTATGATATGTTAGATTTATCTCGGCCACGACAATGTGTTTCCTTCACTTTTCCAGACATCATGGGTCGTACTTTGTGAGAAATATCTTTATTTAGATAATCCATGAAAAAGTATTACTTTTTATGCTAAGAGTATTACTTTTTATTGTGAATATGAACATGGTTGACCCGTTTCACATATTGATCCGTAACACGATCTCACATGACACTTATTCTGATTTAATTTAAGTCCTAATATCATCATCTATGGATGGACTAGCCCATTTTTAAATGTATTATCCCCTTTTTGTGTGGGATACAGCCCCAATAATACTATTTATTTTTTCAAAAAAAATTATTATTAATAAAATCAGGTATATTTTGTGTTGGATCCTCTCCGAGGTTGATCGGGACAGAAAAATCCCGACAAGTCGATCGGGATATTTTTGGGATTTTGGAGGATTTTTCTTGTCAGTAAAAAACTTGTGTGAGAAGGTCTCACAGGTCATATTTTGTGAGACGAATCTCTTATTTTGGTCATCCATAAAAAATATTGTTTTTTATGTTAAGAGTATTACTTTTTTGAGTGTGTATCATGTGAGACCATCTCACGGATCCTGATCTGTGAGACTGGTCAACCCTACCTACATTCACAATAAAGAGTAATACTTTTAGCATAAAAAATAATATTTTTAATAGGATGGTCATCCGTCTCACAAATATGACCAGTCCTTAACCTAGTTTTATGTGGGTGTAAAGTTTGATTATTTTTACTTATGTTATGTTGAGGAAATGAGAATCAAATAATTAGAATTATTTGCAAATAAATTACATTATATGTTAAAAATAACTTTAATCCCGAAAATTCAAAATCTCGTCAAGTAAGGAGAGGATATTCGGAATGTTCAACACCTTATAAGATAGATTATAGAGTGAGTCTCATGTGAGACCGTCTCACGGATCTTAGTCTGTGAGACGGGTCAACCCTATGGATATTCACAATATAAAATAATACTCTAAGCATAAAAAATAATACTTTCTCATGGATGATCCAAATAAGATATTCGTCTCACAAATACGACCCGTGAGACTGTCTCACACAAGTTTTTGCCTAGATTATATTCCGATAAATACAATAATAAGAACAACTTGTCTCCTTTTAAGATTCTAATTTTTGCTGATTGGGAAAAAATAAAGATAACACTCTATTTTTAGTTTTTTATAATTTTATTTTAATTATAAAATATTTATATCTATGTGAATTTTTTAATTTAGGTGAATTATTTAATCATTTAATTTAAACCCTATAATCGTAGGTTAATCTTTTTTAAATATTAGTAAAAAAAATACACATTATTAAAAAAATTAAATTAATTGGATCGAATCTGAAATATTTCCTGACGAGAGAAAAATCTCTATAACTCGGGTAAGAAAAAAGGCGAGTCATGGATTTTAGGATTGGGGTCGGCTCGGGAGGAATTTTCAATTTTTACGAGGTGGGAAGAACAGCTCATGAACACTAGCGAATAAAACAGCTTGCACCCAAATAGGGATGTAAATGAGTCGAACTGTTCGCGAGTTTTTCGGATCTCGGCTCGTTAAAAAGCTCGTTCGGGCTCGTTCGTTAAGCTTATCGAGCCGAGCCCGAGCCTTATTTTGGGCTCGACAATTTTGTTGAGCCGAGCTTGAGATTAATGATGTTCGGCTCGTTAGCTCGTGAACATGTTCGATAATAGGTTTGTGAGCTCAAAATTGAGCTCGGCTCATTATGCTGGCTCGTGAGCTCGAGCTCGAGCTCGGCTCGTTTAAGTGGTTCATGGATTTTAGGATTGGGGTCGGCCCGGGAGGAATTTTCAATTTTTCCGAGGTGGGAAGAACAGCTCATGAACACTAGCGAATAAAACAGCTTGCACCCAAATAGGGATGTAAATGAGCCGAACTGTTCGCGAGTTTTTCGGATCTCGGCTCGTTAAAAAGCTCGTTCGGGCTCGTTCGTTAAGCTTATCGAGCCGAGCCCGAGCCTTATTTTGGGCTCGACAATTTTGTTGAGCCGAGCTTGAGATTAATGATGTTCGGCTCGTTAGCTCGTGAACATGTTCGATAATAGGTTTGTGAGCTCAAAATTGAGCTCGGCTCGTTATGCTGGCTCGTGAGCTCGAGCTCGAGCTCGAGCTCGGCTCGTTTAAGTGGTTCATGGGAGTTGCTGGTATAAAAAAAAGGGATATCAGCGACGGTTTTTACTAAACCGTCGTTATATAGCGACGATTTTAAATAAAATCGGCGCATAATAAATTAAGCGACGGTTTCTTAAAACCCGTCGCTACTATAGCGACGGTTTTTGTTTACATAAAACCGTCACTATAATAGCGACTGTTATGAATAAACCGTCGCCGATTAATACCAGCGACGGGTTTAGCAAACCGTCGCTAATAGCAACGGTTTTGGTGTTTAGGGTTTAGGGTTTTAACAAACTGTCTATAAATTGTCGCGTTTAGAGTCGTTTGTAACATTTGCACTTAGTCATCTTGAGTGTTTATTAAATGGATATATCCGTTGTCCTTACAATCGAAAAAAATGTCAGAACAAACCATATTTAGACTAAATTACAAACCATTTGTGTTTTCATGTCAGAACAAACCATATTTAGACTAAATTACAAACCATTTGTGTTTTCTGATAAAAAGTACAAAATTGTGGATGTCAATCGAAAAAAAAGTCTTGGATACTACGAACCATTTGTGTTTCCTACGCAAGCCTCACAAGTTGTGTATTTGACTTATCCAACAACGAAGAGAGCAGAATCAGATTGGATGCATGTGAGTACTCTACGTAGGCGAGCTTATGTCACTGATGTTGAGCCAAATACTGAGCATAATCAAATTGATGCGAACGATGCATTTCAAAACAACGAAAGTGGACCTCATGACATCTCAACTCAATTTCTTTTATCATCTCAAAATCTAGTCGATGTTAATGTTATATACGACAACGAAATTGATTTGAACTGAAAGTGAAATAGAAGATGTTCAATATTCGAGCGACGATGTTCGTGACATTTATTGAATTGTACTTTGGAAAAAATATATATTTCATTAATTATAAATGTTAATGTTTTACAATTATTGAATTTATTTTAGCGAGCACGACATGGCAGAGATCCAACGTCATGGGAGCTATACGTTCACACACATCGACATGCAGATGGATCTTTCGTTGACATGCGATTCGCTTGCTACACGTAAGTTTATTAAATTTCGTTATTCTCATCAACGTTACATTAAGAAAATTCAATTTGATTCATTTTAAATCAACATCACAGGAGGAGATGTAGCGCTACATGGCTGATTCATTTTGTATGAAACACTTGTATTATTATTTGCAGATTAATAATATGATTACATTTCTCAAATTTTGTTAATTTTTTTTTCGATTATACAACACAATATATTTTTATTTCAGATTTAAATAATTATAACATTTAAAAAAAAACATTTAGCTACGGTTTTTTGTTCAAACCATCGCGACATTAGCGACGGGTAATGGCGACAGGTTTGACATACGGTCGCTATAATAGCGACAGTCTAAAATAACCGTCGCTTTTTGGCGACGATGTCTGTAACTAGCGCTATTTGCGACAGTTGTAGAAAAACGTCGCCGATCGGTTATGCATAACCGTCGCTGTTGGCGACGTTTTTCTAAATCGGCGACTTTTTTGTAAATACCCGTCACTATTAGCGAGGTTTGTATCAATACCCGTCGCTATTAGCGACTTTTAATCAGAACTCGTCGCTATTAGCGAACTCGAGCCAAGGCTCATTAAACAAGATAAACGAGCTATTAACGAGCCTGAGCCCGAGCTTCAAACCCGAGGCTCGTAACGAGCTCGAGCCGAGCCCGAGCCGAGAAAATAATGAAACGAGCCGAGCCCGAGCCAGCTACTGCTCGGCTCATTTACATCCCTACACCCAAAGTACCTACTACCAAGTATATCTTAGCGGTAGTCCCAATTTATGAGTTGTTTGAGGCTTTTTTTTTTTTTTTGTAGTTGGGTTTGCTTGAGAGTTTTTGATCGTGAATGATAAATGACTAAATAGATACAAATATATTAGACTAAATATATTACAAGCCCGAATCAGTAAGCATGCAGCAGCAAACAGATCGTACGAATATACGGCACACAGACGCACATCCCAGCCAATGCCTCCTCGTTACAAGCAAAACCATCGCATATTAATCTGATAATCTTAAATATATAAATGTGACTTGCTACACGGCTACTCCAAATGAGTGAACCGCAGGTAATCTTTGTTAGAGGGAAGTTCAACCCTGTCGTATCCTTGGGGAAAGGAGTGTTTGGCCTCATCATTAGAAACATCAGGCGAGATCACCACTGGGTCCCCAGGTTTCCAGTTTGCAGGCGTGGAGATCTTGTGCTTCGACGCCATCTCCAGTGAGTCCAGAACCCGTAAAACCTCGTCCATGTTCCGGCCAGTGCTCGCTGGGTATAAAAAGCTCAGCTTTATCTTCTTGTCGGGCCCAACGACATGCAAAGCACGAGAGGGGATCACCGTGTTGCCGTCTGTAGGCTCCACCATGTTGAGTTTCTTGATGATCTCTCTGGTGGGATCTGCCGCGATGGGGTAGTTTACCGGTTTGTTCTTGTTGTAGGCTTCGATGTCTTTGATCCATTCTTGGTGTGACTGAATATCATCGCAGGAAAATCCCAGCAGTTTCACCCCCCTCTGCTCGAATTTGTCGGCGTAAGCCGCCATCGCGCCGAGCTCCGTCGTGCAAACAGGAGTAAAATCACCTGCATGTAAATACGTACAGATTATGTGATCATTAAATTTTAGATTTTTAGAGAGGACCAATTTTACAAAAAAAATAAACAAAATCAAGCATACTTGTGATATTGAGGAGAGCTTAGATAAAGATTACTTATAACCTGGATGAGAGAAGATGATGGTGAACTTGGCATTGTTGCAATATTCGTGGAGTTTGATGTTTCCATGAGTGGTCTGAAATTCAAGGTCTGGAACAGTGTCTCCAATGGTGAGTCCTGGCATTTTTCACACGAAGAAAGATTATCGCTCAGCCTTCGATCAAGACGATGCAAATATATGTACACATATACATACATATATATTCTCTATGTAATTTTAAGAGGTAGACGGGAGGGGTTTAAGTAGTGATGGAAGAGACATTGCATGGAGAGAACGTGGCTGGTTAAGGGGTTGGCATGCGACACTGATTCTCTGTGCTGCTTCCACGTAAATTAATTAAGAGAAATATTGGTATATATTATAAATCAAAAGCTTAAATTTTTATTTCATAATAAGTGTTCTTTATCCGGTTAGGTCTTGAACCAGGGAAAGTTTATATCATTCTTTGACTCTGAACCCAACATTTCAGCCTTTTCTGAGTTTCTAGAAACTGCACAAGATATTAGTTTTCACTAATCCAATTTTATTATTATTATGACAACGTTTGGGGATGGGGTAGATGGAGGTTGGATTTTTTTTCCGTTTACGTTAAGGAAAGAATTTATCTCACTAGGATTAGGTGTTGCTGTCTAATCCTACTTGAGATCGATAGAAGTGTTGGATGTAGTATGAAATTCTTCGGTTCACTTTCAATATTGCAAAACACGAGCCTTCGACGAAAATGCAGTAAATAGAAGCAAAGATGAGAGGAGGGCATACGAAGGAGTAGTTGAAAGCCTTTCCAATTTCACTACATCATTTTTCCTTTTTTTCATCAAACTCTGTAAAAACCGATACAATAGATAAAATGTCACAATTGTAAAAAACGGTACAGCCAACCTCAGCCTAATTCCCCAAAATCCCAAAGCCAAAACCAGAATCAAAAGACATCATGTTTATCCAATTTAGGACATCAAAATAAATTTTCCGGGTAAAAGTGAGTCGAAAAACTGAACTAACATAGTATTAGTACCCCCCCAATGAAGCATAAACAATAGCCTGTGAATAGTGATGGATAAACTCATCACCACTAGGACAGATTAGAACTTCTTCACCTGCGACTAATCAGCAACATCCACCACGACAAAATATTAGTAGCGATCAAATCCATCCTAGACTTTGCTCAAAATAAAAACCCACCAAAAGACTTAACCATGCGGAAGAGGTTTAGGAACAGGGGGAATTGTTCCAAATGTCAAGATTTCAGAAAATTCAGTGCCTTTAACTTTGACCGGCATCGACCCAATTGTAACAACATTGTCACTTACAGCTGCAGTAGAAGCAGCAGTAGCGAGAGATGAGGAATCCGACTCAAGCTGCTTTGAATTTATGGTCAACGATCCAATTTTCAACTCATTGCGCGATTCTCGTACTCCATCTGCTGAAACTTGGCTATTCCTGTTAAACTTTGTTGAGCTATGGACCTTACAAGCTTCAGCTTCTGGTCTCAGCATGGCAGACTGGCTCTCTGAGCAATTTGGATCCTCATCTGCTGGATCTTTGTTTTTTTCTGTAGCCAAGAGTTTGGGTTCTTGGTTGGCAGTATACTCATGACCAACAAAAGGAAAATCATGTACAGGATGAAACTTGCGAGGGGTATCCACTAAGGGAATGACATATGGATTTTCGTAACTCCTGGTTAGCAGCCTGGCTCTCTCTTCCTGTAAGATCCGCTGTCTATTTTCATAATACATGAAGTCATCAAGCAGGGAAGTCCTCAACGTATAGTTGTTAAATATTTGCAGCATCTCCAAACCTTTTTTGTAGCAAATCTGAAAGTACACATTTCACAATATTTAGACAACCTGGTCTGACTACAAACAATTATTCAACAATTCAAGCAAATTGATATGATCCCACATCAATTATCAACACCAAGAAAGCTATACAGTGAAATACGAATTCATAATCATTAAACACATATACAACACATCAGTGATGATCTTCATCAGTTGACCGATGCACAGATATTATTATTCATATACCGCCAAAGATAAATGTCACAAGATCATAGCAATCATGAAGAACATTACATTGTCAAAGGTTGAACATGATAATCGCAGATATTGTACACGGGTGAGGGATCATAACCAGTTCACGTATAAACATTAGCCCTGGACTATGGAGGAAGGGAGTCGAGCAGAAAGTGCAAAGGTACCTCTTGGGTGTCCCTGCTGTTAGTCACCGACTTGTTCTCGTTATTCTCTAGAATGATGTGCCTGAAATTGGGGTTTGGCACATCCTTTATGATGTGCCACTTCACAGGAAAGCTGCCACTCCATTTATCTTGCTGCCAGAAATCCATATCTTTTAGGAAATCAACCGAGCCAGTCATCTCGGCGACACCACAGAATTGGCCACTGGCATTAACCTAAAAATAAAAAAGAAGCATACCGTGAAAACATGGATCTGAGGCTTCTGTAATGAAAAATAACCATGAGCATAGAATCCTGCTGTTGCTGTTTAACAAAGAAAGGTTAAAGCTATCACTTACAGAAAAGAAGAGGAAGACATGGCAGCCTGTTGGATCTCCTGCAGCTATTCTCCGAGCATCTTCATATGCACTGTTAAGCTTCTTGTTTCCATTAGGTGTAGAAGACCACACATTATACTTTATACTTTTATGCACATCATCCTCACTGTACGATTTGATGACAAAGAACTTCGCATTTTTATAATCTTTAATACAAAAACCTTCTTTGTTGTACTGATCCAGATGTATAGTGATGTTTCCATTTGCATCCGGATTTCCAGCTCTTGTTGTGTATGCTTTAACAACCAACTGGCTTTTCAATTTGTTGGTCCTTGGGCCATGATTTTGTTCACCCAGTGCATCAGAGCTGCCTTTAACGTCATCTAGAACTCTACCGTTGAGTAACTTAGGTCTAACTTTATGTACAGAAGGCTGTGCAGGTTCACGTGATTCAAAACTTGACAATCCATTCGCAGAAGGTAAACAAACCTTTAATTGGCTACTACCAGATGACAGCTTCGCACCTGAACCATATCTGTTTCTCGCACACCTCTAGCCTAAAACAAAATTTGAAAAAAATAGTCATTATACTGCTATCAGCATGATGAGATAAAATGAATCTGAAGCTAACTATTCTGAATACACGCCATGATCTCATTAAAGACTTACCCGACGAATTTGAGATGATCCATGACCAGAAAAACTAGCAGAATCAATACCAGTCACAGGATGTGTGCTAGATCTATCTATTGGTCTACTTCCCTCAGATGACTTTACAAAGGAATTCCTTCTGGTATCTCTGCCCCCCGGCAACGGTTGAGAAGAATTTGAATTGCTTGAAAATAAATTATACTTAACAGGAGGGCCATCAACTTGATTGACGGATGTAGCGTTATAAGCATACGAGTCTGTCATCCCATTAGCCATAATATCATGTCTAGATTGAATAACCATAGGCATGTACGCAGGTGAAGAAACAGAAGTCTCATATGAGGAAAAGCTGTAATACTGTTGAGGTGTTACATAGGAGCCGTCCATTCCTATTATAGCACCAGGAATATAGGGATTATAAGGGTTATAAGGAGACTGTTCATATCCATAGCTAGGAGTATAGTATGCATATGGCAAGCTTTCATTTGCGCTACTCTGCAAAACAAAAATAACATTCCATAACTTAAACTGATATTGAATGCAAATCTTGAAACGAGAAGAACAAGACTCACAGTGTACTGAATATCTTGACCATCCAAACCAAAAACCATGCCATCCTCAAAGTCACCGGTTGATTCAAATCCTATCAAATATGAGATAATATCATTTTAGTCACGGTTCCAATGATAATTTATGATCAACTTTAGACAACTAGTAAAATACTCCAACTCAATAAATTTAAAAAAACAGAGTAAATATTTTAACCTGTACAGACATATCCATAGTTACTGGCAGTAGGATAATACAAGCCCTGATCAATAATGAATTCGGGGGCACCATCACTATACATGGCCTCAAATTGTTCAAGTTGTCCACTTAACTGTGGGTTTGATTCAGTACCTTGAATCTGCAAAATAACAAAGCATTAATTTTAAAAATGAAAAAAAAAATTGTATGCATAGAACATCATAATCCCTAAGAAGTAAGAACTCCAAATAAAGGAAAAAAAAAATACGGCCACCCGAATAAGATAGAATGCAGAAGTGACATAAAAGAATCACCATATATGATTCAGCAAGTCCTTGATCAGGAATATTGTACACTTCCATATCAGCAAGTCCTTGATCAGGAATATTGTACACTTCCATACCAGGACTTGCCACCCCTACAGAAATAAATAGTAATGCTTAAGAGAACTACTATAGATTGCAGGGTAAGGATAACTGAAATGCAACACTGAACTTCAGTCATCCAGCATGTTCTATGACGAGCAAAGTTATAACAAATTGAAAATACGTGCTGATGCACAAGATAATCCAAAATGGTGGGCAATAAAGAATATGTGACATTGAGAATGTCTTTTAGACTGCCAAATCAAATTTAAAAGTGCCTTCTTACAATGAAGGACAAGACCACACAGGATTTATGTGATTTACAAACAGTCAAAATATAATAGCTAAGAGGTAAACTTAATATCAGACCAGGAACAAATGCAGTCCTCAAGTGAAGCGCAACACAATCCCCACCAAAATACATAGCATTAAACATCCAACAGAATCTCGAAAGCCATGATGAATTTGGTCAAAGCATAATAAAGATATAAGATTCAATGAACCCTTGAAATAATATTAAAACCCGCCTCAGAAGCAATTCCACATACTTGCACCTTGCATATAGCAAACCAAAATACATAGCATTAAACATCCAACAGAATCTCGAAAGCCATGATGAATTTGGTCAAAGCATGATAAAGATATAAGATTCAATGAACCCTTGAAATAATATTAAAACCCGCCACAGAAGCAAATCCACATACTTGCACCTTGCATATAGCAAATGATACATGAACACAGACGCAGAAATAAAAAAAAAAAAAAAAAAAACCACCCATTTAACTACTAATAATAAGTAATCTGCATCATATACAAAGTTATGGCCTTGAAATTGCAAAGCCAAAAAAATATGGTACCAAGAAACAAAACAAAAGGCAGCCGATTGAAGAGGTGGTTGATTCAAAGGGCAGCTGAAAGATCAGATGCAAGAGGGTTGAAATCGAACAACACTCACTGGACCACCGGCTACAATATATCTTGATATATCTCGATTAATATCACTACTTCAAAGTCGACGCGGCTAAGGAAACCCTAGAGAGAGAAAGCAAAAGCGGGTCGAATCCAAGAAATTTGAACGAAAATCTATAGAACCGCAATTGGATTAGCAATTTACTATATTCGACGCGTTGTCATGAAAGCACGAACGCATATGGAGATGGGGATTGATCCCTGATTGCTGGGTGGAGCTGAACTACACGACCTCTCTTTATGTGTAACGTTTAATGAAGTTGTACCCTGATGTTTGTACCCTCAAGAAATGAAATTACACGACTAGCCTTGAGGTTTGAAATTTTGGATTCGGACAAGCCACCGAAGACCAAGGGTCGGGCCAAGCGATGGAATAGAAGCATCTAGTAGGGTCATTGGAGAATGCTAGAAGTTTTTTAGGTGATGTGCATCTTTCATTTAAAGAAAATAACATGTTCTCCATTTTTTTGTTATTTCATCTATTCTATTTTTAGTCATTTATTTTTCTATTTTTGTAATCTTTGTTCTTTTCAACATATCACTCATGTGACCCCGACTAGATATCATTATAATGCTCGTATGTACAGTCGAATATCAACATTCTCGATAAAAAATGATTTAAATTGTTAAAAATTGAAAAATATAACATGCAATAGAGTCTTACATATATTATAGTTTATTTAAAATGCAAAAAATTAATTGGGAAAACTTAATCTACCATATAACAACTTATGAGTTCACCCGCTGGTTTGTTGTTTTTTTGTTCTGCTATATTTCAGGTTGTATTGTTGTAGTTTGTCTTTAGTCATGATTATATAGCCTTTTATGCGGAGGTCTTGGCCTAGTCTCTCTCCAAAAGGTTTTATTTGTTCTGTTCTTTTGTTGTATATACAGTATGGCATAGTTTGGTACACATAATAGGATAAACATGTGATATATAATATAAGGATAAGTTAATGATAAATAAGATGTAGGATATTATATTTAATGTTTGGTATGATTTTAATAAGAGTGATTAAATTTATATATTAGATTGTAATGACAAAATTAACCTTATCATTATAAATTTTATAATTTCAAAGTTGTTGCTTGAGTTCATATTTTTTATCTGTTCATGTGCCGATAATACTTACATGATTTATTTATTTTTACCTAATTTTTATTATATAATATGATAATTGAGCCCTTGATTTTTTGAGTCAAGTCAAATATCAATTTTTAAGGTTAATCGAGTGATAATAATAATTTTATTGAGATTTATAAAAATTATTTATATAATTATCTCGAATTCATTTATATAATTATTATATTATATAATATATAAAAATAAATAAAATATTTATTTGATTTTAATTTCTACCTACTAGCATATAAAAAATCATTTATAAATTGAGGGTAATTAAGTCATTTGTAGTGTATTTTATCATTAAATTAAAATTATCACACCTTCTATTAGAGATATTTTATCCTTCTAAAAAATTATTTATCAAGGGTCCATGATATTATCATGAGCTTTTTGAAAATGCACCAAACATGCGATAAGGAGGATTATTTATCAATCTCTCTTATCCCGTGTACCAAACTATGCCTATATTGATATGGATCCGCCTAACCCCCGCTTCATGCGATAATTTTGTTAAAAAAAAAAAAAAAAAACTTATGAGTTCATCATCATCCAAAACCTATGTAAACATACTTCTGAGTTTGTATAAGTACTTATGAGTTCATCATCTTGCAAAACCTATATAAAATCATTTTCTAATAATATTAATGCTTATACTTAGATTTATTTTGGGTCAATTTCGAAAAACAAATATATTTATCCAGATCAAATGTCTCGATCCTTATGTAGTCCATATGAATTCAAATATTCATAAAAATCCCATGTTCAGATAGCCTAAATTATACCAATTTACTCGGTTCCATGTAATTTGAAATGGATTGAAAACCAAAAAATGGATGATAAAATAAAGAGAACGAATATAAAAAAGAAAACATATGAATTCAAATATTAAAGTGGTTCCATTCGCGCTTTGGAATTTGCTATAAGATAACTATATAATGGCAAAAACATGTGTGAGACGATCTCACGGATCATATTTGTGACACGTATATTTTATTTGGGTCACTCATAAAAAAGTATTACTTTTCATGCTAAGAGTATTACTTTTTATTGTGAATATGAGTATGATTGACCCGTCTCACGGATCATAATCCGTGAGACGGCCTCACATGAGACTCACTCATGCATTATTGGGTGGATCACATGTGTGTGATACAATTTAAATACAAAAGTCGAATCAAAATTGTGCCTAACTAAACCAAACAAACTCGAACCAAAACGAAAAAGGCAAACCCAATTGCCAGATTCTTTTTTTGCCCTTTAAATCGTGTTAATTTGTCCTTCAAGTATGTTGTTTACCTCGATATGACGATAGGTTAACTTCTTTTATACAAAGTCGGGTTGGTCGATGTTACCATATAATATGAGTGGTGTCACAACTTTTTATCAAAAGATCGTAATGATATCAAAATTATTTTTCACATGAACTCATATATTAGTGCATAACATAAAAAAATGTGATCTCATATTATCATATGAATATGATAGCATGACTGTAATAGATTACACGGTAGAGTTTTATTTATCTAATATATTTTTTTAATTATTATGCACTCGTAACCGCTATCTTTCGATTATATCGAGTAAACATCTGAGTTAATACAATAGTCTGCAAATCGAGTTAGTCTGATAAATCGTCATAAACAAATCATATATGATAAACTCACTTGAGAAAGCGTTGGTCGAAGACCGAATGTCTGACCATTGCTCCACCAACTGCAGGAACATATCTTAGAGAGAATAGATTGGAGGATCTTGTCATTGGGCTATCCCTTTTGAAACTAGTTGATGAAAATTCCATCGAGTATATAACAAATAGAATATATAATATATATATATATATATATATATCATCGGTATTCCTTAGACTGTTAGACTAACTTGGTTTTCTTTGAAGAAGGATCCAATTATCTTTGCACTTCACAATTTGAAAGAATAATAACAACTAAGGTGGTACCTCTTTGTATGATTAAAAAAGAAATATAATATAATAATATAAATATATGAAAATGGCAGAAATAAGGACACCGAGTTTGTTATTGAAATGGTTAGGCAACAATTCTAAAGAGACAATCATATGAATAATCACAATATGTTCCCATCACGCTCTGTGGGAAACAAATCCCAAAGGGATGAAACCTTAGCAACTCGTCAAATACGAGAGGTTGCTCTTGGACGACTATGCTATACTCTTCTAGTTAAATTGAAAATATATCGGAATTCTAACTCTTATTTTAGCAGCCAATCAAGGAACTCTCTTCCAGAGATTGAGGCACCCCTTCTTGTAAACAATCGATCGGAGGTATAGTGAGTGTCTCCTGTAGGCCATATGCGTTCCAGCAGAAGGGATCATCAACTAGTACACCTTCATAGGGTAGAAGCTCAACTTCTGACATTGTGATGTTAGTGCAGGCTATGGTGTCGCTACATGCGAAGTGTATAGGAGGGCTCCTCACATCATAGGTACCTTTTATGTTTCTATACGTGACATCGGTCAGGTAAACGGCGGAGGTCTGGTTTCGACAGGCCTTTGTGAGGCAGTAATATTGATCAATTATCACACAGTTTCTTACGTTGTCCATCTGTATGTTCTCGAAAGATATGCCAGTCACTGACCCCGTTCCTCCTTGCCATGTCTTGATCCTGAGTCCATTGTCCGAGTCTTTGATGAATACATTTCGTACTGATATGTTGGAAACACATGCATGTGAGTTTTGTACCCCAAGACTGCCAATGCTGCATTTAAGAAGAAAGAAAACAAGTTTGGATGAGTCGAGGTGGCACCATGAATTTTATCTATAATGGATCTCTAGATTTCCTTCGGCAAATTTGTCACTTCTCACATTCTATTCTATGCATGGAGGCGAATCCAAGAATCAGGCAGCGGGGGTTGAGTTATCTTCAGGGTAATACTCCAGAGATACGTCTAGAAATGAATATATGAATTCACACTTAGACATCTCATTTACTCTCAAACCTCCCATTTTTCAAAAATTATACTCTACTCTTTTTATTTATTTTGTCATCTGATCAGTTGAAGCGAATTTCAAAAAATATATTGCCAGATGCATCCCATGTGTCGGAGAGGCAATAATTTAGGATGTATGACCGATTAAATCGAGTGGATGATCTCCCTCATCTCCTCCACCACTTGGTTTCCGCTGCCCGTATTCGTGGAAAATAGTTTGCATTTGTGTGTTAATGGTCACAACTCACGATAAACAGTATATTCCCATGATGTGGTATTGTAATAAAGTTCAATGTTGTTCTTCCGAAAATGGGTGGTGAAAGAAGCACTACCACATACCTTATCCCGTGACTCGGCCCACAAGTGACGGCTTCTATATCCACATCTGAACAACCTGGACCTATTGAAATGCAATCATCCCCTGTTTCATCAATCATTTTATCAGTAATTCTTTGGTTGAATTTTGCGTCAATTTATATGTGTGTGTGTGATTACCATTGCCTATGACAGAGTTGTATATGCCAACAGATTTGGTGTTCTCAATGTGAATTCCATCTGTGTTCGGGCTTAACTTAGGGGAAGAGATCGACATTTTTTCGACTAGTACATCTTGACATCCATCGAATTTCATGTGAAACTGTGGGCTGTTTTGGATCCGCAAACCGGTCACCACCAAGTTCGAGCTCATGAAAAACCGAATCAACTGTAAATATATGCAAATGGAATCGATTTCATTAGTTGCTAATCACCACCCGACAATTTTGAACTTAGTGATTATCACTCACCGCCGGGCTGTAACATGGTCCGGGCAATGTTTTTCCATTAGGACCCTAAAAAGGACACACATTTCGCGGCAATTACTGTCATTTTCTGTTCCAAATGATATGAATATTGTTCTAAATTACAAGATAAACAACGTATACAGAGAGGGATACAACTTAATTTCTGTATATGTATGCATAATGTGTACGAATCATGATTTTAGTTACCTTGTGAGGTTTGCATGGAAGATCCCACCACTTCTGGCCATTTCCTTCAATGGTCCCTGCTCCAGTGAAAGTGAAGCCGTTAAGATTGTAAAACACCAGCCACTGCTTAGTGCTGTCGGATTCTGGCCAGGAATCTGGTCCATCAGGCGGCATTAGCACCCCATCCACCTTCACAGGTACGGTAATTAATAACATTCCCTTGTAATTACTTTGCATATTGCACATTTTTTGATTCAAAATTCCACACCATTAGGAAACAACTCTGATGTTACCTGAAAAACGAGCCCCGGCTCGCAGGGTCCAGAAAAAATGGTTGAAGTAATAAGAAAAACCTGATCTGATGGGACCAGAACCACTCCATTTTCCACTCGGCATGCCTCCTTCCATGCAGCCTTGAAGGCATCAGTGTCATCAGTATCTCCGTCTCCAACTGCACCATAATCACACACATTGAAAATGCAACTCGTGCTCGAGAAGTTCCCGGGTTGGGGAAGAGGCGAGTCGGCTGGAACAGTGGGAGATTGGTCCGGGGAATCGGCTGGGCTAAGTTCAGGTGAAATTTCACTCTTTTGCTTCTTGTTCATGTGATTATGATGTCTCCCTCCATCCACATTGGCTACATTTTGGATCAAGAATTGTACATTCAAGATCCATAACACGAATAAGCAGTGCATGATTTCCATTATGCACACAAGGCAAATGAACCAAGAAATTTGTGACAGATGGCAGGATTATCTTGTACCCTTTCCTGACACTGAGGGTGACTTCTTGTGGGAATTTATTGCAACTTATTTTTTTTTGCTCTCTCTCAGGAAGAAGAATTAATTAAGAAGATGAAAGCTCAAAGAAAGTGGTTGTATTGTGTTGTGTTGCGTACATTAGCAACTGGCAAGAAACATATGGAAGCAGAGGCTGAGATTTATACTGAACAAGTTTCACACAAGGGTGAATGATTTCATGCTAGAGATGGACACGCGTCTAGTTGAGGTTGATTCATGCATCAGGTTCTGCAAAATCCCATTTTTAATTCATGGGGAAATATGGGATCTCTCTGTTATGTTGTGGGATTTGTGATTAGTTCTTTTTCTGCAGCATAAATACAAACTCATGTGAAAATGACTCATAACTGAGTTCACAATTTTGGAAAGACAGTGCCTGTGAGTGAGGTAAGAGCTTTTGTTTTCTTGAAAACTATGCTATTTACCCAAAGAACAACCGCTTCACAGCTTAATTATTAGGCCAGTGTTTACATAAATTGTGATCGCATCTAGATTTATCTGGAAAGAAAACCAAGGGGAAGTCCGTCATTTCTCATACTCAGTCGAACGAAGCATGTAAGTTTTAGGCCTCTAACTCAGATTTCATCCACATTCCTTACAGTTGCATTTAATTCGGAAGATTTGGATGTAATACGAGGATTGGGAATTGGATTTCAATAAATTTAAAATGACGATGAATGAATTTGAAATCATGATAACTTTTAAGTATTCCCAAAAATTGCAGTTGGTTTAAGACAAAAACTTGTGTTAGAGTATCTCACAGATCGTATTTTGTAAGACAGATCTCTTATTTGGATCATCCATGAAAAAATATTACTTTTTATACTAAGAATATTGCTTTTATTATGAATATCGGTAGAGTTGATCCGTCAGATAAAAATTCGTGAGACCGTCTCACAAGAGACCTACCCTTAGTTTAAATAATATGTTTTACATATTTCGATTAAATTTATCGATCCAAACAATAGTTTATATATTTTCTATAATGTTAGACTGCTGTCAGCACAAGGGAGCCGGCAAAGACGAAACAAGAAAATTTCAGTAGGGACAAACATAAATATTCAGTAGCTATCATGGCAAAAAAATTAAGTTAATTTCATTCAAAGTAATATTTAATAGAATTGAACAAAAATAGCACTTGATCAACTATCAGAATTTCGATTCTCCTTATCAATATTTTTTTGGACGAGTTTATCGCACATAGCTTGTCTACTGCAGTTTATTTAGTTAAACATGGTTTGTAGGGTTCTGCGTTAGCTAGAGAGTTTATCCCGTGTACATCGAAGAGTAAAGAACAAAATTCTTAAACTAATTGTGTAAAAGTATTCCATAAAAGAAACAAATAGATGGAAACTTTCAGTAATAATAAACTCAATGCAATTATTAGCAGAAAATTAAATACTAGTACGTATAATTAAGCCAGAAATATGTTGACATGGAGACATGGCCGAAAGTTGAGACAAATTGGATCGGTGGCCATGACTTTTAACTACATACACATGAAAGTAATTAGTTATTACAATTAAATTCAATTCATTAATATATAAATACATAAAAAATAGAATAAATAAGAATAATAATAATTGATATTGTCCCTTCCTATTATAGGGACACATGTAACAAGGGTCATGTTTTCTCGTGACTCTTTATTGTTGGGTAGCAGCTCGATCGATTGATGGATTTTTGGCCACGAAAATACATGTGTAAGGGAATCATGCATGAATATCGAGTAGCCAAACCAAAAGGCGTGAAAGGGAAATTTAAATCCATTCACGGGTGGAAAGGTACATATATATATATAGAAACATATATATTGTTTAGGTCGGATCAGTTTTGGTTTTAGTTGCGAATTGGAATTGGATTAGAAATTGAAATAATAACAATTTATAGATTTCGGTGAAACGATAAAGATGAAATCAATGATTTGGAATTTTGAGTGAACGATTAAAATAGCACTATAACGCGAATGTCATATGAGCATGAAAACATTGGGTTTATAAATGAGTTGAGGTAGTTCTAATCAGGTTGAAGAAAGTGAGGAAAATTTGTATCAAAGAAGAGGTCGAAAACTCTTTGTCATGCTCCAAGACCGAGGCACGACGTTAACTTATTGGGTATGACACCACCAATAATGTTTCCATCCTCAATAGTGGGTTCTAGAAATTTCGAGGACTTGGAAGAATTGAACCACTCAGTGTCATCTTAACAAATGAACAAGTATATCTCAATGGAAAATAATTTTTGAAAATTATGAGACAAAAACTCGAAGAAATACAAGTAACCACTCGAGTGGTAACTTGGAAATGAGCAAATAACCAAGGAAGCACCTCTTCATTTTGAACAATTATAAGAAAATGGATTGTGAACAATTATAAACTGAAAAAATGTGTGGGGGAAACAGTGGACAAATAGATGACAACCTTCAATTTTTCAGAACCCATAAAATATTGAAAGAACCTTTCTAGAGTTTCAACAAGATAGTGGGGCTAGACTTGGTCCTTGTAAGCCCAACTCCCCGGTGTCCGAAAGTCAGTGTTATAATAGAAATAAGTTTTTACCCGGAAAAATACATTTGTGGATTTTTATTTTATTTTTTTAAGTTTTTTTTTTTTTTTTACAATTTTGATCTTTTATGTTTTTAAATTTCAATTTAGATCATTATCTTTGTTTTTGTACATGAAAATTTTACTCTTTTTCTTACATGATGCCAATGCGGCACCATTGTGGTGCTGGCATGTATAGTGTGTTAACATCAGTATTCTCGATAAAAAAAAAAGGAGACTAAAATTGCCAGAAATCGAATGATATATAAGTAAAACAAAAATTCGATTATATAGATGACGAATATCACAATCAATCAATAATACATGACAAAAAATGTAATTTTTACATAAAGAAAGAAAATTACTAAAAGAATTAGCCCAAGTCTTTGCTTGCAATTGCGTTGATGTGTGATCTTAAACTTTATGCACATTTATATATGTTTTATAATATATAAAAAAATTACAAAAATATATTTGAAATTCATCAATCGAAATGCAATTTTATTAATCACGTTAGTGATCCTCGGATGAGGTTGGTTAAGCTCAAAAGGCTTAGCTAGCCAAGTGACTGGCCCAAAATGTGTCGAGAGAAAGGTCATTGGAGCTCGAAGCTCGCTCCAGATCGACCAATTAGCTTGGATTGGCGTTCCAAGTCAAACGAGATCTTACTAAGAGCGGCAACATGCCAATTTGGGAGAAAGGTTTGGTATAAATTTAACTTCTTTGATAGAAATAAAATCCTTTAGGATATGTATTGATACCCTATAGATGAGCCCACTACTCTTGGCCCATCTCTAGCTCAGATGGAAGACAGGCCCACCAAAGGCCCATGTATTCTCCTATAAATACCAGGTTTGAGTGTTCAGTTGAGAGATTCAATATATTGTTTTCAGCAGCGCCCTTAGCTGCTCCCCTCAGATATCCTCAGTCTCTGACTTGAGCGTCGGAGGGGCTACGCCAGGACACCTTCCTGGCCCTTCCTAACGGTCTTATTTGTGATTTCAGGCCTAGGGTAATTTTGAAGCCCGTGTCTGGATTAGTGACGCTTGCGTGGATCGGACCCTAAATTTCCCGTGAGTATCATGTATTATTTAAACGTATGCGAGAACAATTTTTCGACTGTCTATATCAGGCACATAAAATGAGTCGTTTTTTAAAGAGACTATCCAAGGCCCCGAGGTTGGCTGCCCGGCCGAGCACAGTGATTGGAGATCTCGCCGCAGAGGACAAGAGAAATGTCCCTATCTTTGTTAGAGAAGATCTCACAGGATGATTGATCTATTTGAATTAGAGGGGCTCAGTTCTCGATCTATATGTGTTAGACACTCAAATTTTGTTGAATTTGGTATCATTTCTTCTCCATAAATACCAGGTTTTGTTCTTTTATATTTTGTTATTTTCTTTCTCGATATATATTTTGATCGGAGTTTGACTTGAGGATCGAGGTATACGTCAGAGCACACCTCTGACTCATATTTAATGTTTTTATCTATGATTTCAGACGTGTTTCAGTTGTCCACACTCACAACTTGGAAGCCCGTGTCATCAGCCATAACCTATTTTAATCATCGACCATCGAAAATGCAAATCTATATTTTCAGTGAGCATCAATGGATTTCAACAAAATAGATTTCTTGTCCAAATTTGCTACTCATCGTGATAATTTTCTAACATAGTGATCCTAAATCATCAAATGAATACACTTAAGATTTAATTAAATTTTAGCTTTTATCGCTATCTATAATATATGAAGGGGAATGCCTACCTAGTAGTTGAAATGTAATCATTTTTTCATATTTGTCGCACAATTTGAATTATTTTGATGAGAAGATTTGTGCACTTAACATTGTATCATGGAAACGATTTGATTACAGTCATATATATTTCGTATATTTTTAACTTATTCGTATGTTTATTTGATTGGTTGTCTTCTATTATATTAGTTTCTTATTGTATCTCGAAGCATTAATTTTTCGCATAAAAAATATATGATTTGTACTTAGTTTAAACCACTCACACCCAAAATCATGGCTTCAACGTACTATTATTTGAGGAGTATATCGCTTCCATTTAGAGAAATAAGCCGATTATGACGACTAGCTAAACATACAATGTGTGTGATATGTAGCAAAAATGGAGAAGGAAACATGGTTTTTTTTTTAAATAAAATAGAATGAAAGATACCAATTTATGAAATTAAAATGAAACCGAAAAAGATATAATAGATAGAGAATTGTTGAATGTGGAATTAGGCATTTAAAGGGTAAAGTCGAGAAACTATATAAAAAATTATCAACATATCAAAAGTTATTGTAACAATCATGGGTAGTAAGTTGACTCAACATGAATCTCAACTCATACTCATGTACCACTACTGCTCATGGACCGTAGGTTAGTCTACCATGAGTCGTAGTCATGTTTATGTACCGTTACTCATAGAATGTATCACCCCTCAAAAGTGGTTTCTTTCGCCTTTATCAACACTCGGACACGGGACCTCTAGACTTAAGTATCTAGATTTCTAGATTGTTGTTAGCAATTGAGCTGTTACCCACGCTCTAGGAATCTAGGTACTTAATCACGAAGGTCTTGTGTTGAGGAGGCAAAAGAACTAATTTCCATAGGTGGTATATTCTACGAGTGATGATGTATGGGTATAAGATACGACTCATGTTGGATCAAACTACGATCCGTGGGTATGAGTTGAGGCTCATGTTGGGCCAGTCTTCGACCCATGGTCGTTAATAGAAAAAACTTTTTTGTAACGACCATGGGTCATAGACTGAACTAACATGAGCTTCAATTCATATTCATTCACCACTTTGGTTAAGGCTGTAAGTTGGTCCAGAATTAGCCGTAGCTCATGTTCATTCACCGCCACTCATAAAATATTACTCCCGAAACGTGGTTTTTTTCGCCTCTCCAACACTGGAATGTAGCATGAACCTACCTGAGCTTCAACCATGCCCAACGCTTTAACTCAAACCTTCAAAATTTAAGTACCTAAATTTCTAGAATATTTGTCCTAATTAGGTTTAGGCCCTGATCGTTACAGTTTTTTACTCTAGAAATTTAACTTTAATCAATAATAAGCGTAATTTCGAAAGTGTTTTCATCTCATGTGTAAATCCAAAGAGTGGTGGATTTAGGACATAAATGCTATTTTTTGAGTCTCGTGATTCACTGATTCTAGGAGTGTGGCAAATGATCCAAATATTCATATAAATTGAAAATCATCGGTGCATTCTACAGTAGGTAGAAAAGGACAGTAGCAGATTTATACTTCACATTTTTTTAAAAACAAAAATTGTACTAAGTTTTTTTATTGATTTTTTTTCCCTGAATTGCAATGTTTTCAACTCTCGATGATTTACTCTTTTTAAATATCAATAAAAACCGGTCCCATATGTTTTATCATTTTACATATTTTCTATGATTTATTATTATTATTATTATTATTATTATTATTATTATATATATATATATATATATATATATATATATTATGTGTCACTCTAGGAATTTGTCGAGTCACAGCTCCATTCTCCAAGAATAATAGAGAATGAAATACTTTATTATAAAATCATAACCCTCGTACATATTTTATATTTTTTTATTCAAACTTGAGGATTAATATATTTCCTACATCTCAATACGTTACCAGATAGTTTTCACTGACTATTCATTCTCTACTGAATTATTCATCGTTATGCTTGTTTTTGTTTTCTTTAATCCGTTGATAATTGAGATCATTATTGAATTTTCTAAATAAAGTTCAATTATTTTAATTACAATACTTAATATAAATTTAATTGTATACTTGACGTGAGAACGTCATCCTTACTCATTTGTGTACTAAAACTTGATATCATATACTTGCGTTAGAACAATTAATATAAACTTTGGTGGTTTAACAAAGCTGTTGATCCAAATGATAATTACATAGCTTAACTCAATTGAATTCAAGAAAGGAAAACTGGATATCATAAGAAGAAGTGTTCTAAGGAATCCAACTGAATAAAGAGTTACGCTAATAAGATTTTGATAGTCAAACCGATTCAAGGAAAACTCGTTAAGCCTAACCGATACTTCATTTAAGTTGATCATTTAGATCAAATCCAAACATTCTCTAAAAAATCAGTATAATCGGTGATAAAAGATCAGAGTCCAACTGAATTAGGTGATAAAGTTTTTCGTATCAACCGTAACTGAATCCTAGCGCACTATCAAAATATATCAGAAAGAACGATGACGTGATAACTGTGACATCTGTATTTGGAAATTATTATATCATTTTTAAAAGAATACCGCCGCATATCATTTTATAAATAGATCATTTAAACAAGCTATGATGTCTACACACTCTATCTCTAAATCTTTTGAATCAAGTTATCTTTCCTGAAAAAGCCTTATGCAAACCAATTTGAAATAACCATTGGACGCTGAAAAGTCATTATCTGTATTTTAGACTTTTTTTTTAAATGTAATATATATATATATATATATATATATATATATATATATATATATATATATATATATATATATATATTATGTGTGTGTTTATGTGTCACTCCAGGAACTCGTTGAGTCACAGGTCCATTATCCACACTGTATAGGCCATATGGACCAATAAAAACTCTGCGATTAATGTATAGAAGTAAAATATTCACGGAATTAATTGCCTTGAAAAGTACATACAAAAATCTATACAAACAATATACACTGTGTCCACGTTTTTTACATTTCTCTCTTCTTTCTTCCCTCTAAATATCTTCCCTCGGTTATGTCCATAGATTTGTTACGATATATCTTAAATCCATTTATTTCAAAATTCTTAACTTGTTCGGACAAAACAAAATTGAAATGGATTTCAAATTCATTGCAATGATAAATGTAAGAAAGTTCAAATACTCTCAAGATTAATATCATTCGACGTTCTTCAAAACATGATCATTCGACCGAAGTATAAAATCGAATTAAACCGAATGGATGCGATATTTGTGTCTTGGCTAGTCTTATGTAACTTACGAAACAAAGAAGCAAATTACGTGAATGAATCAAATGTTGGTGTCGTCTTCTTCACGGCCACTCATTTGTAATTTGTTTGTTTTCTATTGTTGACGAATATTCGTGACACGATTAGTGTTTTAATTTACGAGGAGAGATGCATGCTCACGCATCTCATTGGAATATTCTAGTGGAAGTACCCTTTTAAAAACTGATTAAAAAAATTAATTTTGTGTTTTTCAAAGGGTAAACCTGTCCATCCCTATCGCTAAAAATATCCTCGGACGATCGTTTATTGGAGGAAGTGTGAATTGTTAATCTAAGTGAGTAATTCAGGGATAAAAACACATATATACTTGTCTGAATCATTTGGAAATTTCGAAAATTATTTGGTCTATATACATATTTTAGTTCCCTGATTAATCAAATTTGTTTGTAATATAATATATTATAATAGTAGATATCTTATGAGACGGTCTCACGGATATTTATCTGTGAGATGATCGATCATGCTCATATTTACAATAAGTAATACTTTTGAACAAAGAAGATAATATTTTTTATTGGTGACTCAAATATGATATATGTATCTCAAAATTGACTATTGAGACTATGCGTTTTTTCTTGTATTAAATAATCAAAACGTGATGTTTGAGTTCATATCAGATTTAAAATATTATAATTTTCATTGTTGCCGTGAAGTATGATTTTCAGTAGGCAAAAACTTGTGTGAGACGGTCCCAGATGTTGTATTTTATGAGACGGATCTCTTATTTGGGTCGTCCATGAAAAATTATTATTTTTTATGCTAAGAGTATTACTTTTTATTGTGAATATCGGTAGAAACATTATTTTTTTATTATAAATATCGATAGGGTTGACTCGTCTCACAGATAAAGATTCGTGAGACCGTCTAATAAGATATTAGTAATACAACAAGTTGAAGATATTATAATTACTATTATGTCCTATGGAGATAGGACACGTTAGAATTCAAAAAGGCAATAAAGACATTAATTTTCATAGAATATGGTAACTACTTACGATATAATATTCTTTACAATCACGCAATATGGTCATGCTTTATTTTCATCAAAGTTAACATACTAGCAAATTTATAAAATTAGCGGGTTGTGACACATACGACGTATATGGTCTATAAGAATAATATAGAATGAAATATTTGATCATAAAACTAGAGATGTCAATGGCTCCGGGTTTTACCCAAACCCGCAATGGACCCGCATATATGGGGTGAGTTTGGGCATATTAAATGGGTTATGAGGTGGGTCTCGAGTCCAATTTTTCAGACCCGTCCGGATATGGGGCGGGTCATGGGTCCTATAATATCCGTCCCATATATGTGAATATAAATATTTTAGGATTTTAGTTTTTTTTAATTTTCATTTTTTTAGTAGCTCACATCAACCATAACGATCTTAGTTATTCATATGTTAAATGTTGTATTTGAATCTGCTTGTAGGAATAGTGTAAGAATAGTTGGTCCTCATCTTAGTAGACCTAAATATTATTGCCTACTCGCTGATTTTATATTGATCTGTTTAAATTATGTTATAATTATTTTTGGGGATGTCAAGATTTTTTTGGAGAGCTAGTAACTCTTTTTTATGTATTTTTTTATGTCGTGAAAATACTTTGTTTGTTATTATTAAGTGTGGTCGAAGACATGAATTAATTTTCCACAATGTTGTATTTAGAGGCTTGTCTGTTTCATAATTCAGTCATGTGAGAAGAAATATTTTTTTTTATTTTAAAAAAATTCAAGTCTCACGGGTCTCACAAGTCTACCCGGCCTCGTTTCGTATTCGAGGTGGGGTGGGTCCGAAGAATATTTAACCGAGGTGGGGCGGATAATGGGTCAAAGTTTTTTCATGAAGAGAGTCTTGAGTTTAGCCAAACCCGCCCCATTGACATCTCTATATAAAACCATAACCCTCGTATATATTTTGTATTTTTCTACTGAATTTGGCCTCACTATCTCAGCATGTCGTGCTATCATCAAGAATCAGACTTCATTCAAAATCGAACACATTAGGAGACAAGCAAATAGAGCCGCTCATACATTGATTAAAACGGCTCTCCAACAAACTTGTTTTGGTATTTATGTCGTATTGTCGATTTTTATTAGCACTATCATTATGAAGGATTTTAATTATCAAGTTAAAGTTTAATAAAGAAGTTGTTTTGATGTTCAAAAAAAATATGTTAAACGATAGTTTACTCAACCCCTTGAATTTTCCTTATAAAACAAGAAACATAAAGTGGCTGAATAGAGTAATTAATTTTGATATAATTGAATGTATTTTTATAAACAAAAAATACTTGTCTTCTCAAATTATAAAATATTATGTTTATTTGATAAAAGCATCATAAAAACATATTTTAATAAATTCGTTTCTAATTTATAAATAAAATATATTAATAAATATTCTTTTTTATCTATAGTTTTGAATTTTTTATTGATCATATCATCCATAACATAAAAATTATTATAAAAAAATCATTTTTAAAATTTTTGAATTTTATTATAATCTCTAGATTTTTTATACACAAAATATTTAACATAAATATTTTTAACATATATACACACCTCACCAAAAAAATACGATATTATAAAAAAAATTGATTCTAATACCAACTGACTTTGCCATGGAAATTTTCTTTTCCAAAATACCTCTTCCCCATAAGAGTTAGTCTCATGTGAGACCGTCTCACGGATCTTAATCCGTGAGACGGGTCAACCCTACCCATATTCACAATAAAAAGTAATAGTCTTAGCATAAAAAGTAATACTTTTTCATGGGTGACCCAAATAAGAGATCCGTCTCACAAATATGACCCGTGAGACCGTCTCACACAAGTTTTTGTCTCCCCATAATATCATTATTTGAAAAAGAAACATATATTTTACAATCGAATTTATACACAGAGCGCGTATCAAATGCCAAGATTAACTAGTATTACAAAAATGAAAAATCGTTTGTTAAAAAAAAAAAAAAACTAGTTGCACGACTAAAAATCTTGTGATTAATTTGCTGTTAATTGACATAGTTACATCGATTTTGTTACGATAAAAACTCATATGAAACGGTCTCGTATGTCAATTTTATGTGACAAATATTTTGTTTGAGTTATAATAAAAACTAATATTTTTTATATAAAAAATATTAGTTTTTATTATAAATATCATCAGAATTGACATGTTTTATAAATAAAAATACGTGATATCGTCTCACAAAAACGTATTTATTGACTAATGTTTAGATATTTTTCGTGCAAATTATTTGTGGGCCCCTAAAATCAATCTCGAAATGATCAAATAAAAGTGTGGGGAAAAGACGTACAATATTGTAGTATAAGAATGTAATGAATTGATATCACTTATTTCTTTCTATAAAACAAAACAATAATAATGCTTAGGAATGTAATCGAATCGAGTTGAGTCGAACTCTTGAATGTTTGAGCTTGGTTTGTTTATAATCGAGCCGAGCTCGAGCTTTACTTAATGAATATATGTATGGCTCACGAGCTTATTCAAACATTTATCGAGCCTAAACAAGTTTAATAAATATGAATTATATATTTAAATTTTCATTAAATTAATTAAAAAGTAAATTATATATTTAAAGAAAAATATAGTATTTTTATTAAAATTTGTAAATTTATTATAATAAATAAATTTAATAGATTTTTCTATATATTTCATAAATAATATGCAAAATCAATAAATCAAATATCAAAACTATTATTTTTTCATCTAAAAGATTACTCATGAACTTACCAACAAACATATTCACAAGCTAACGAGCAGAATACTGTAAAGCTTGAGTTTGGCTTGTTTAGCTTAACGAGCCTCATTAAACGAGCGCAAACGATCTTTTATCGAATCGAGCTTTGAATAGCTCACAAACGGTTTGATTCGTTTACATCCCTAATAATGCTACCGAGGCGCAACTATTGATTCCAATTCCTCTTCTTTCACTTGGCATTGTTGTTCCTTTCTTCTTGTCATTTGTTCGGTCCAGAGACGGATCTACGCTAGGGCTGTACTGGGCTGAAGCCCAGCCCATTTTTTTTTATTTAGCGACGGTTTTAGCGACGGTTTTGTGAAAACCGTCGCTACTTTGCGACGGTTTTAGTAAACCTGTCGCCGATGAGGATCGGCGACAGTTTTATCAAAAACCGTCGCAAATATTAGCGACGGTTATTGCTAAAACCGTCGCTAAATTATTAAAAAATAAAAAAAAAAGTGGATCGGCGGTTTTAATTAGCGACGGTTTATTCAATAGAACATCATTACCACTTTGATGTTTTTAATGCAGCAATAGATTTCATTTGATGGAGTTAAATACTCGGTTCAATGAGTAATCGGTGAAACTTCTTTCTCTTAGTATAGCTTTAGATCCTAAAATTCATTTGACTCATTTAACATTGATGATATTTGCAAGCTTGCGAAGAAGTTTTATCCTGGAGATTTCACAGATCAAGAAATTGTTGTTTTGAAGTATGAATTGATACATTTATAAACTCGATGTGATGCAGAATTTAAAGGTTTCTACACTTGTTGAGTTGTGTCAGCAATTGACCGAGAGTGGACGGTCAAGTGTTTATGTTATGTTGACTAGATTGATTCATCTTGTTTTGACATTATCTGTGTCTACTGCCACTATTGAACGGGATTTTTCAGCAATGAAGCATGTGAAGACGGAACTTCGCAATAAAATGGAGGATGACTTTCTTGCCGATTGTTTGACACTCTATATGAACGAGATTTAGCTAAACATATTGATGTAAATTCTATTATTGATGAATTTTATGTTTTAAAATCACGTAAGGCACAACTTCGTTGAACGATATGATGTACTTTTTTTTTAATAATATATAACTTATCATATTGAGTTCAAGCCCACCCCAACTCTTATTCCTGGATCCGTCCCTGGTTCGGTCCGAAGAAAGCCTATTTGTTCAAGTCTATGAGGCTACATATTATTCACTGTATATGCAGTAGGTAGTAGCTATGTAATGTTCTTTTGGATTTGCAATTGCATTCTTCTGAGTATCTCGGGTATATTACTCACAATGATATTTCACTTATGTCAGTTATTTTTATCGTCTTCCCCAACACTCGAAGCAAGTACCTCCAAGTCAAATATATATGTTCTTAGAGTAGTGTAAGTACCAATTGAGTTAGTAAACTATTGTCAGGAGTGTTAAAGTAGTATAAGTACCAATTGAGTCAGTAAACTATTGTCAGGAGTGTGATAGCACTGCGAGTAATGTATGTGAGCTATTGTTACTTGTGAGAGATGTGATTACATATCCAATAGATCAGTAAGCTTATGACATTACACATGAGCTCAAATACCACATTTCAATTGTTCTATTTAGAAAGGACAATTATTGCACCTCAACAATATCAAATCAAAATTAGCTCATAATCTACTATTCATATTTAGATTAGGTCTCTTGTGAGACGGTCTCACGAATCTTTATCTTTGAGATGAATCAATTCTACCGATATTCACAATAAAAAGTAATATTTTTATGAATAACCCAAATAATAGATCTGTCTCAGAAAATACGACTCATGAGACTATCTCACATAAATTTTTGCTTCATATTTATGATCCTAGAATCAAACAAGTTTTATCTCCTTGAATATCTATGTCAATCAAGTGAACTTATTTAATCATTAATGACCAAAATAAAGCTAGCATATTGCCACAACCACCCATATACCAATCGAAAATTCCTACGAATATCTATTACTATTAGGGTCCAATATGATCTCCTATCACACACATGTCAATTAGATATTAAGGTATTGGTCAATCGAGAATCAATATTAATCCAGTAATATTGTGTATATTCCAACACAAAAAATCTCATGTGATCATATCCAGAGCCGTACCTGTGTTGAATGAGGCCTGAAACAAAAAATGAAAAATGGACCATCTTGTTAAAGTAATAAATATAAAATTCAATTTGCAAATAAAAAATATACTAATAAATACATAAATATATCAAAACCACTATATTACATCAATAACAACTCAATAAATATTTAAAATAACTATATAAATACTACTCGTCTAGTTTTTTAGAGGCGAAAATATTTATCAAATATGTGTAATCCAATTGGCAGACCATTTCTTTCTCAATCGACAACATAGTTGACCCATTTAGTCTATCTTGCGATATTGTTGATCGAAAATAATTCTTGTAGAAACTATACTTTTGGCCTCTATGATTGTAGAAAATACAAAATCAAAGAATTCTTTGAGTCGAAATAACAAAACGCCAAATGAAATGACAAAGAAATCCCAAAAAACAATGGCTTTAATCTTTCAACGATCCACACATTCAAACTCTATTCACAATTTATTTTATTTCCTTAGATTATCCACTTATTAATTTCACAAGTCGCACATTAAATTTATATAAAACTCATAATTCAATTATAACTCGTTAAAGAATTTAAATAATGTGATGTGTGTTTTAGTTATATATTTAATTAATATGATATCTAAGCACATTAGAGTGCCCATATCGCAAATACATTTCATTTTCAGTGAGTATCATTTGATAAATTAATCTACAAATATAAATATAAATGTGTTTATAAAGAAGATTTGAAATGGAAATAAAGTATAATTCATGAAAAAATTACTTACCTTCAAGCTTAATAGAAGTAGGGGACCGTAAACTTTATTTATTGAATGAGAACAAAAATCAGAGTTGGGATTTAGAGAGAATTAAAGAACAACATATACCATATATATTTATGAATATAAAGACCCTTTGTTGGGCTGAGCCCTGAGGCAACCGCTTGGTTGGCATCATAAAAGTTATCAAGAGTTAATTTTGTGATATGAATATCTAATCCGACCCGATCTATGAACAAGTATTATTTTTATATTAAAAATATTATTTTCACAGTAGATATAGATTGGATCGATATATGTCTCGTATACAGATATGTAAAATATTCTTATAAAAGTCCTACTCAGTATTCCAACGTGTGAGAATATAATGTCATATGATTAGATATACTGTTTTCACTAAGAACACAATTCTACTTCGTTTACAAGTTCGTTTGATTATTCAAACAACAAAACACATATAATATCTCACAAGAGCACGCGTGTAAAAAATTATTTGTGCTCATATGCCAGTATGTAATTACCAACTACAAATGTAATCTCTTTTTTGAATCAAAGTAACACCAAAATTGTCATTATGTGACTCGTAAAATCAGAAATAAGTTACAATGTAGCCAATGACGGAGTCAGGATTTTAAGACCACTCGAATTAGAAAATTTTTAACAAAAAACAAAATAACACATAACAAGATAAATGTTCATTGTAGTTTCAAAACTTCTAACTAACAAAGTCTTCCATATTTTTTTTTATGAAACTCATAATATTTTAAGACATTTAATATTTTTGCTATGAAAATAGTAATCTTTGAAAACATCAAGTATTTTTGCTATTAAACTCGTAAGATTCGAAAGTCTTCGACAAAAACTTTGACAAACGTAAACTTTTATATCTGCATCAGATTTCAATATTGTTTCCCCTATTTCTATTGAAATTTGACATTAAAATGGCATAAACAAACAAATATATTAAATAAGGTTATAATCAAAGTAAATATTTGTTAAGAGAATAAGAATATCACTGACCACATCCGAATATTAACTGATAAAAACTAAATGCCAATGATCAATCTCCGCTTTAAAATAATAAAAATAAAATTTTGCTTCTATTAGAAAATAATTAATATGCAAGTCTTAATATAACATACCATATCGATGACTTATCAACTGTACCGACACAGATATTTCTAGCGCTCTAATGTCCTCACTCACACGCAACGTGAGAAACATCTCAGGGGGTCACTCTTCACATAATTGCTCAAAGTTAAACACGTTTAAAATCCGGAAAAGTAAATGACCTTGTAGATATGAGTAGTACCTATTAAATTTTTTATACATCTTATTCTAGTGTGAAATCGATTCATTCATGCTCTCCATCATCCAATCATCGGTGGAGTTTTCATCTATCAAGTATTAATCACTCATATTGTAGACCATATACCATCATGAGAATTTTGGCTTCGGATATCACATTTAACACATAAATTATTAATCTACAATATTTTAAACAATGAGAATATCACAATGAATGCAAACAAAACTGTGAAGCAACAAAGACAGAAACAAAACAAAGGGGAAAAAAATCCATAAATAAAGTGGGAAAAAGACTCGTAACAATTTACATATTGAAATTTAGAAACATACAAATGGAAATTTACGATTTGTGAAGCAAATAATATTGATAAAAACATGAAACAAGAAAGAAAAAGGGTTCAAATCCATAACAATTTACAACTGAAATTTAACAACAGAAACATAAAATGATAGTGGGAAAAATGAAAGAAATCAACCTAGTAATATTAAATTTTCAGATGAGATGAGAAATAACATTCACTCTTCTTGTTCTATTCGAATTATCACTTCACAATTTTCACTCATATCCCATCTTTGATCGATTTGCCGCTCATTCTTTCTTTATATTTTAAAGCAAAAACTTATGTGAGACGGTCTCATGTGTCGTATTTTGTGAGACGGATCTTTTATTTGGGTCATCTATGAAAAAATATTACTTTTTTATGCTAAGAGTATTACTTTTTATTGTGAATATCGGTAGGGTTGACTCGTCTCACAGATAAAAATTCGTGAGACCGTCTCAGAAGAGACATACTCATATTTTAACTAATGCTTGTTTATTTTCTAAACTCTCTCTTTTTTATGGGTTGAATTGAGATAGCTTTATTTATTATATTTAATCATTGAATCATAGACAAATTGGACTAAACTAAATATATAATTTTAAAAAGGGCTCTGCCCTTGGGTGTAGCACTGATGAAATAGAGTGACGAAGGTCTCTCGTACTGCGAGGATTAACGTTGAACAATTTTAATTTAAATTCTTTGCTCAGCTCATAGGAATCACTTAGAAAAATTTATTATAAAATTCAAAACCCTTCTTATATTAGCATGCATTCACGTGCACTACTAGAAGAAAAGGTCGCATCATAATATTGATAGTGTGCTCCGCAGTACGTGCACGAGCGTTGAAGTAAAGTTAGTAAAAAATATAGTTTTGGTAGTTTGTATTTATAGTTTTGTGATTTTGATATTTTATATTATCATTTTTCAACTTAAGAAGACTATATCGGATTTTTTAGAGACGGCGTTATGCTAACATGACTAGTGCTACATAATCATTTTCATTGAATAAAATATTATAGATATGGGTGTAAACGAGCCGAGTCGAATAAATGAGCCGAGCCGAAGAATATCATGCTCGACATCGCCTCATTTAAGGTATATATAGGATCGAGCTCGGCTCGAACATTTATCATGATGTTATAGCTCGACTCATTTTAAAATACGGAGCTCACGAATAGCTCGAGCTCGGCTTGTTTATCATGTTTAACGAGTTTGACTTGATCTCGATTCATTAAGCAAGCTCGTTTTCGAGCTCGTTAAACAAGATCATTTTCGAGTTCATTAAACAAGATCGCTTTTTAGTTCGTCGAGTATTCTTAGCTAAAAGGCCAAATAAGATATACAAATTTCAGATGATAGAGTTATCATTTTATAGTCTTTCAATAACTTGTCTTACACTCATATTTCGATCTTCGACAATGCAATTACTATTGTATACACAAGGCTCAAAAAACTAGTAATTCTCGGCTCGATAAGCCTAACGAACATGCTTTTTAGCGAATTGAGCTCCAAATAGCTCGCGATCGACTTAATTCGTTTATATTTCTAAATGCTGTTGCAAAACAAATGACAAAATTATAAAAAAAAACACACACAACATCAACAACATAAATAGCATATAGGTAAATATTGATGATGAAAAAAGCATGCCAACATAAATATATTATAAATTAAATAAAAAATACTATATAAAATGGGATTGAAAAATTTCCACCACCAATAGTTGGCTTGTTCCTCATCTATCTATCATCCTCATAATTATCCTACCAGAATCTTGCTAAATAACACTTTATTATTGGTGGGCATAAATTTTATATATATTTTATTTCATGAGCAAAAGCAACTCCACCGACCCTATTTTTGCAAATACACCCAAATACACTATTTTTTTAAATTTATTTTTCATTTATTATTATTCACTATTTTTTACCCCCGCGTCAGGGATTTATATTTCCGCGTCCACACACACACGCACAGAGATATATATAAATATATATATATATTTATTTTATATATATAATATATATAAACCTAGCCAAGCAGCCTCCTTCGTGAATATTCTCTCTATTGTTTGCAAGTTGTAACTTCTCTCTATCGTTTCCTCCAGAAAAAAGGAAAAATTCTCATTTCTCTCTCAGTGAATCAAATCTTCGATCAGAAGCTATCGATAATTGTTTCTGAACTGCGTTGTTGGAATCTGCATATAAGAGATTTTGTGTTGAAGAAGTAATCATGGTGGCAGAAGCGGAGGTTTTTTGTCAGCAGAGCCTCGTCGTTAATTACCTTTGCGTACCGTCGCCGGCTCCCAAACTTGAACCGGATTTCGTGGATGTCTCGTGTACGGCGACTGTTTCAACTGTTGCGATTAACTCGCCGACTATTCGCTCTCCCGAATCTTTGGACTTCTCTCGTTCTGAATCGGTATGTGTCGAATCTGCCGTTTTTTTGAGCTGTTGATTCTTGGTTTTGTTGTTTATTAATTGTTTTCAGGAAGATTAGATTTGTTGTGGCTGGATTCGTGATTTAATTAATGTTTCGATGATTGGATTCTCTTGGGCTTTTTTTTTTCCGGTGTTTGTATCTTTCGTGTCACACAAAATAGTAGTTATTCTTGTGAAATTTTTTCTGTGGAACGGAAGCTTATATTTTTGAATTTTCTCGTGAAAATATTTAATTGTTCTCGAGTATGGTCTGAATCTGGTATGCGTTTACTGGGAATTTCGTGATTTCTTCGACGCCTAAGTTAGTATTACTTATAGGGTTTTGTGTTCTTTTGCACAAAAATGGGGGTTGATGAAGCGTAGCACGAACATACCAAATTGGCAAGCTGCCAGGCTAAGGTGGCTTGGTCTGTGAACTGCCCAATCCCGGAATACTCTGGAATTAGGCCAATCCAGGACCATTTCGCAACTGTTTGGGTTTGGGTCAGGCAGTTTAGCAAAGTGCTAGACCCAGTCCATGACCACGGCTGGCTATACATTGCCTGGAGTGAAATTCATTTTCTTTTTTTCCCTTAAACGTTGATAGTATAATTGAGTTGGAAGATTAAACGGAATAGACCAAAGGCTTTTGCTTTGAAACTGTATAACACTTCTTGTTCCAAAGATGGCGAGGGCTTATAGTTCGTGTATAATGCAAATGTATAGTAGTGAACCATGAAAGTTGGTGTGTGAAGGTGTAATTGCTGAAGATTCTCATTCTTATATCCAATTCTATTGTGGATCTTGAAGATCGTGCTATGTTCATACCATATAGTGATGTACAAAATTACCACTTGTATGTCTTCTAGATGTGATGTGATTATGCATCATTTCGTTTATCTAATGATATATGGGGTTCCCTTTTCGTGTCACCGTCGAATAGTTCATTGATGCAACTTTGTAATGTTTTTCAAAATATCAAAGCCCATCCGATCTTCTAAATAATCTTATTTTAACATTCTAAATAATCCTTCTGTATTTCTTAACCATCGTTATATAAGATTTCCTCATATCACTTCATACCATGATGCATGTCAAGCATGATCATGATCAAATTCTACCTGCCGTGTTTGAAGTAGCCACGCCGTCTATGGAATGTGCAGTCTGTATCTGATATCAAATGCTTCTTATCCAATAAACAAAGCGTAAAAACGCTTGAATTGTGTAAGGCACTAATATTACACTTCAAAGATCCTATTTTTCCTACCAAATTCATCATTGCATAATGCTGTAATACCTGTCCAACAATAGATAACCATTTATTCGGTTTATTATTGCTCACATGTGAAATTTGTTATTGAAGCACAATTTGATGTTTGCTGATGGTGTACTGATTTAGTACTTGTTTGGGTTCTCTCTGAATATTTATGTGTATGTGCCGGTCTAGTGTGCCTCTAAAACTTTATCAAATGTGTAGTTAACGAACCTTGTGATGTTATCCTGATATTAATCCATGTACTAGTTTCTTGATGTTATATTTTCTCATTGTGATAAGAATATTTTTCACACTACTTCTGTAGTGCACATACACTTCGTAAGTCGTAAATAAAAGCTACTGCAGTATCTATTTTATAGCTGATTAATTATTGGATATTCTGATCGTCATGTCTTATAAATTGGTGAATATTCACGAATACAGTTTAACCAAATCCTTTGTGTGTCATCAGGCTCTTAGCTGTTCAACGAGTATTCAGACTAATACATTATTCGAGAATACAATCAACCAGTTTACACCAAGAATATTCTCGGGAAGCCATACAGATACTGGACCTCGCAGTTACAATGAAGATCAGCATATTCGGATAGATGATCTATCTACTCACTTGGGTTCCCGATACAGATGGCCCCAACCAAGTTCTTTTTATGCTGTTTTTGATGGCCATGGTGGACCTGATGCGGCATGTTATTTGAAAAATAATGCCATTAAATTTTTCTTTGAGGATGCTGAATTGCCTCAAACATCTGATGTTGACGAAAATTTCTTGCACGAGTTGGAGAGTTCTCATCGCCGAGCTTTTTTATTGGCGGATCGAGCACTGGCCGATGAACAGAGTCATGTTGATTCTTACTGTGGAACAACGGCACTTATTGCCATGGTTCTCGGAAGATATCTACTTGTAGCAAATGCTGGAGACTGTCGAGCCGTTCTCTGTCGAAAAGGCTATGCCCTTCAACTATCTGAAGATCACCGACCCTCCTGTCAGGTCGAAAGAAAGAGAATTGAAGATTTAGGGGGTATCATCAAATATGGATACCTAAACGGTGAACTTGCTGTCACTCGAGCCCTTGGAGACTGGTACATGAAACAACCAATCGGATCTGCCTCTCCTCTTATTTCAGATCCTGAATTTCAGCATATTTTGTTGACTGAGGATGACGAGTTCTTGATAATCGCATGCGATGGAATATGGGATGTTCTATCGAACCAAGAAGTGGTTAGCCTGGTTCGCCACGAGCTTAGGCGCCACCACGACCCTCAACGGTGTGCGGTAGAACTTATCCATCGAGCATTACAGCGTGATACCTGCGACAATCTCACGGCCATCGTGGTCTGCTTGTCTCCAAAGTTCCGAGATTCTGTGCCTTTGCAGAGGCCGAGATTACGATTCTGCATGTCGGAGGAGGGTCGGAAAAAGCTGCGTAGTTTGCTAGAAGGCAACTGACGGAAATATAAAACCCAGTTACAGTTTCTTGACCTAGGCCGCACATGAACGCCAGATTATTTTCTGTACAAATAATTGCATTTTTGTTAGAAGCAAATAATAAATACAATTTTGGGGAGTTCTATTTTTGTGTTACTTCAATGTATGTACTCCATTGTTTTGAAAGTGTCATAATTTATTTCTCTTGTATCTCTGTATTGTATTCTTGATTCTGTAATTTGGGCTAATGAACATGAATTAATCATAAATTTTTTATTTGATTTATATATTCGGTATTTTAAATTTAATAATATGAATTTGTTTTGTCCATGTTGATAACTTTTCTCTGATGGAGCTCAATTGCTCATCTATCCAATCAGCGTCAATTCTGAACCAAATATTTTAAAATAGGACGCGTAAGGCCACGATGTTTGCCTTGTGTCCATAGTTGTAGATTCCTGATATTTCTGGATTCAAACCCACAAGGAATTTATTTCCATTATTCATTTATATTTTGTGTGGGGCCAAATAGATTTTTCTGATTTTTTTGAGACAGATCTGTATGTTAATTATGGATTAGATCGATCTGTTTTAAGAGTATGTCTCATGTGAGACCGTCTCACGGATCTTAATCCGTGAGACGGGTCAACCCTACCCATATTCATAATAAAAAGTAATACTCTTAGCATAAAAAGTAATACTTTTTCATGGATGACCCAAATAAAAGATCCGTCTCACAAATATGATCCGTGAGACCGTCTCACACAAGTTTTTGCCCTGTTTTAAATATATAAATACCGTGAGAACACCTAAAAATATATTTTATTTTGATTTGGCTTTTAATATCTATGCAAGGTCACTTTTGAGCTAGTATTTTTATTATTATCAGATTATATTTAGGTGGTCTAATTATAAAATAGTTGATAAAAATTAAAATTGAAAAAAATTGCTGATTATATTTTACACGTCTTTCGTGTATATTTTTGTTTATACTTTTATTTAAATTGATCGAATCAATTATTAACGATGTTTAATAATAAATATATACATTTTTAATTTCGAACTACACGTAAAATTTTGGTCAAATCAGCACGTTCATGATTTGATGTTGCAACATTATTTAATTTTGTAATTCATAAAAATTAAAATAAAATGATTTAATATTGTATTAGTTTCATTTCTATTGGAATGTTCTCGATTTATTAAAATCATTATTGATGACTAGGCCAATTTGGAGACACAGTTTTTATTTTTATTTTTTATGAGTAGATCTCTTGTATTTTGAGACGCGTCAACCCTACCGATATTCACACGAAAAAATAATAATCTTAGCTTAAAAAATAATAATTTTTCATGGATAACTCAAATAAGAGATCTGTCTCACAAAATACGACCCGTGAGATCGTGTCACATAATATTTTGCTTTTTTTTTTTATAGTCATGGTCAATCCCAATCTCCTTATTAAATTATTTTTCGCTCCACTTGTTATTCATATAACTTCTTAAAACTAATTTAATAGATATAATATTCAATATTGTTTAATTATATAATAAAAACCGATTTGAATATGTGTCCACTTAATCAATGAATTATAGATATATGTTTAAGTTTAATGTTATTTCAAATAACTTAAACATTTAAATATAATTTTTAATTTAAACCACATATTTAAATTATCAGTTTAAAAACTAGTGAAAATTGCTATGTTTAGTAAGCAATTGTTGACTGAAATATAATATTTCCTAAATAATCTAATTATTGAATTAATATAATTATTTTTATTAGATGATCTCACGAATAAAAAAATTTGACCTTTTCCGTATCTAAAATAAGTTTCGATCGAATAAGAAATCCGTCTTTTTAAACTCACGGTAAGAAAAAAGAAAATAAAACCTAATAATTAATTAATTATTTTTGTAGATTAAGCAGTATCAACAGTACTCAGCTTGGGTTTAATCTCAATTTATGGTAATAATTTTCAGAGAGTAAATATAACTTTTAATTTCCATTCTGCTCTGTGCTGATATAAGCTCGATCGATTTCTCCTGTGTAGAAATTTTGGTCAGAAATGTCGACGGCGAGTAGGCGAAATGCCATCTCTCTTTTGGCATCATCGAGGCAATTGTACTACGGAAGCAAGTACTCGTGGATTGGGAGCCGAAGGGGGTTCGCTTCGGGATCAGAGGAGAACGACGTCGTCGTCATTGGCGGCGGCCCTGGGGGTTACGTCGCCGCCATCAAGGCTGCGCAGCTTGGCTTCAAAACCACATGTATTGAGAAACGAGGGGCACTCGGAGGCACTTGCCTCAACGTTGGTTGCATCCCCTCCAAGGTATGTGCCTGTGTCTGCCTGATTTTCCGGATCTGTTCGAATTTTCGGGTTGCTTGCTGATTTTTTTGGTCTACCAAGTTGCTGTTTGGTATTCCTGATTGTCTGTCGCTCGGAGTGATGTGTTGGTTGGTATTGATTGAAGATTGGGAGTGCGTGGTGGATTGTTTTGGATTGTGAATTTAGATTGTTCTCCCTCTTCTCTGTGTTGATGATAAGTTTACTACTGGATAATCGGCTACTGCTTAGATATTCATTGCTTGTTGCTTTGTTTTGCTGAAATTTAGCTTCCTTACTTCTAGTCTTTATAGGTTAGTTGGCGATTCAGGTTAAAAAAGGTATATTCAGTACAAGTCTCCATTTAGTTCATTATGCAATAATCAACATTTAGCTGTGATATTTGGTGCCAGACTGGAAGGTAATGATATACAATTAAGTGTAATGTGCATTTGTTTGCATGCTGTTAACTGTGGTGAATTTTGGCTAGATGTAAATTGCCATTTTTTTTTCAGGATTAAGTGGAACAAGGCTAATTTTGTTGTTGTTAAGATAAATAATAATCAGCATTACCGTTAACAGTTTGGTACGAACACCATTTGAAGGCATGATGGAAATGAAAGGACTTGTCAGAAGTTCTTAGTTTTATATGATGGAAAGTACTATCATTTTCTCTTCCTCTGTTTTTAGCCTTTTCAGTTGGTGAGTTATTTTGAAAAGGTGACAAGGAACACTTGTGATGTCAATCTCTCTGAACAGAATTTGACACTAGTATCGCTTTCAGAGTTTTAAAAACTTCGAACTGTTGCATAAGTTAAGAATGCAGATGTGAACTGTGTTGCTTACTCTGCGAGAGATCGTTGGTAATTTGAACGGACCTAGTTTGGTGTAAATTTGAAGGTTGCCAAATCTTGGATGCTAAAATTTGATTATTTTTGTCACATTTCAACCACTCTTCTTGAACTAGCATGTGGCCCGTGGTCCGGGGATCAATTTTCATCTTTTTAATTTTTCTCTCTTCGTCTTTGCTTTACAGCTTTGGTTTCCTTTTGTTCTCTTGTCTTAGTGTTTAGAAAATTCAAGCACCTATATTCATAAAGGTTGCTAGGATTTGCTTTCTGACAAAACCCTTTTAACTCTTAAAAGGTGAACCACCTGTATTATGTTTTGAAGTGCCAACCATTCATGTGTTGTTTTTTAGGAACATGAGAGTTTTAAATAAAAGAACAGAGCGAGAATTAATTAATTTGTACCATAAATTTACCATTAATACCATGCATATGTAATATAGCCGTTCCCTGATATATATTTAAATAAAAAAATCTCGACAAATTGCAATGTATAGCATGGAGGGAGTATTTGCACATCTTGTTCATTCGATTTAGAACTTATATCTTGTTTTAAAACAATTTTTTTTTTCCATACTTCATATGCATGTATTTTAGTGTTGTCTCTACGTTAATAATTTCTATAGCTGGTGCATGATAAAGAAAAATTTGTACGAGTGTTGATGTTTGGAGTTAAACTCCATGTCAATGTTCCATTTATCTTGTGCAGGCCTTGCTACATTCTTCCCACATGTATCATGAAGCCAAGCATTCGTTTGCTAATCACGGTGTAAAGATTTCTTCTGTTGAGGTTGATGTACCAGCCATGATGGCCCAGAAAGATAAAGCAGTTAGTAATTTAACTAAAGGGATTGAGGGTCTATTCAAGAAGAACAAAGTAAACTATGTTAAGGGATATGGAAAGTTTCTTTCTCCTTCTGAAGTTTCTGTTGATACTCTAGATGGTGGCAACACAGTTGTGAAAGGGAAGAATATTATAGTGGCAACTGGTTCTGATGTCAAAAGTCTACCAGGAATAACGATCGATGAGGAGAGAATTGTATCATCTACAGGGGCCTTAGCATTGAAAGAAATTCCCAAGAGGCTCGTGGTTATAGGGGCAGGTTATATTGGCCTTGAAATGGGCTCTGTGTGGGGTCGCCTGGGGTCAGAGGTCACTGTTGTTGAATTTGCACCCGACATTGTACCTACCATGGATGGTGAAGTCCGAAAACAATTTCAACGTGCTCTTGAGAAACAGAAAATGAAGTTCATGCTCAAAACTAAGGTGGTATCTGTTGACACCAGTGGTGATACTTTGAAGTTGACTCTTGAACCATCAGCTGGCGGTGATCAGACTATTCTTGAAACTGATGTTGTTCTTGTTTCTGCTGGTAGAGTTCCATTTACTGCTGGACTTGGATTGGAGAAATTAGGGATTGAAACTGATAAGGGTGGACGGATCTCAGTGAACAAGCGGTTTGCCACTAATGTACCAGGTGTGTATGCCATTGGTGACGTTATTCCTGGCCCAATGTTGGCTCACAAAGCGGAAGAGGATGGGGTTGCATGTGTGGAATATATTGCTGGTAAGGAGGCTCATGTTGACTACGATTTGGTTCCAGGAGTTGTTTACACCCACCCTGAGGTGGCATACGTGGGGAAAACTGAGGAGCAGGTGAAAACACTTGGAGTTGAATATCGTGTTGGAAAGTTCCCTTTCTTGGCAAATAGTAGGGCCAAAACAATTGATGATGCTGAGGGACTGGTCAAGATAATTGCTGAGAAGGAGACTGATAAGATTTTAGGTGTCCACATCATGTCTCCAAATGCAGGGGAGATAATTCACGAGGCTGTTTTGGCTTTGCATTATGGAGCATCAAGTGAAGACATTGCTCGAACTTGCCATGCTCATCCAACCATGAGTGAGGCAGTGAAGGAGGCTGCTATGGCTACTTATGACAAGCCCATTCACATATAGGACACATTACGTAATGTTGTTACGACAGCTCATGTCTATTTTTGAGATTTGCAACCGGGCGTAAACCAGGTTTTTCTTTTCCATTTCCGCCCATAATTTAATGAGGTGGTTGAAAAAGTTATGTTCATCTTCTTCTTGGAATCATAATACTACACTAAAATGTTTCTTCCAGATCATCACGTGACTTGGGAGTAATAATAAGTCTTTGTGCTCTCAGCTTCTATGCTTATGAAGATATTTGGTTTTTTTCTGTGGATGGAATTTACTTTTGAAATGAGAAATATGCTGAGACACGCAATCCGGCATATGCAACTAGCATGTTAAATTTCTGCTTTCATGTGTTGAAAATTACTTCTTGGCTACATACTCCAGTATCAACCCTTCTCATTTAGCTTCGCAGGGGAATATATGGCTATAGGAGTCGTTATAGAGTTAAATGATACTCACAGGATTCTGCTATCTTTTCCAACTCATTTAGCGGATAGCAATCAAATGTTTGCCTGATATGGTTTATATTTTAGCTGGGTGCGGGGTAGGAGATTATTTAAATTTGTAGGGCCGTAAAGGGAACCCGGAGGACTGAGTAACACAGTCTAGCACAAGGCACTTGGTATGATAGATTCGATTGGCGGGACTTTTCTCGGGGGTTCTTTAGGAGGTTGTGGTTGGGTAGCTGGACTTTGGGTTAAAATCGGCGCGCTAAATGGAGAGGACCTGATCGAACAGGAACCAGGCTAGGTTTTTCTAAGACTCACTTCAGCCAACTTTGCTAAAATATAGCTTCGTACTCGATCCATCCTGCGCATTTACCGTTTACATATAGTTTAAAGGAGATTAGGGTGAGCCTCATTACACAACAGGATGCAAAGTGGATAATAATCATAACGGGTGTTTGCCAAATTTGTTCTTCTAAAATACATTTATAATACCCAACTCGCAAAAGTTTGAAGGCAGGGACAATGTTTGATAACAAAAGAAAACTCAAGTTGAAAATGCCCCGAATTCCGCTTGTTAAGCCATTGATCCTTCTTTTATTTCTTCTCACCAACAATTCATACACAGAAGCATCAAATGACTTTATCTCCAAAATCTTCCCCCAGAACTCGAAATCCTCGGCTACGCGCACATATTCTAAAAGCAGACCAAAGGGTCTTCGCTTCACACCCTTCTGATAATCTCTACAGACTCGGCCAGATCCAACGCTTGATCGACTGAAAAGATTATACACAACTCGTTTAGAGGAACACAAGACGTGAAGTTAAATGAGCTATAAAAATCATGTTTGTTGAATTATGATTGCTCTATATATTATCTTGAAATAGCAGATCGTTATTTAAAATATGGTGATTTTGCAACTCTAAGCACATATACGGCAGCTGCGCTAAATGAGCCAATTTCTTGTAGTAAGAGCTTCTCAGGGCCGATTGAACCAGTGACTCTTAAACAGGCAAATGCATGCTAAGCCTTTGTGATGTCGTTATGGTGAAACTTACCTGTCCGGGAGAACCGTTGTATTTTAACTTGTCAATAATTTTTTCGATTCTCGTAATATCGTGTTTAATTAAATATGCGAACCCAAGAACTTCGAACTAGAGCTCGACGATGATGAATTTTCATTTTAGAGCTGAAAAAATAAAATTATATATATATATATATATTTTAAAAAATTCTTCATTAAAAAAAAGAAATTCAAACTAGACTGATCGTTTAATCTACTAAGAAATAATTTCTAGCACACATCATGCAGTCGTAGTATACATTTCAAATATATTTTATATAAATCCTCGAAACATTTTGATGTACTCAACGATATAGATTATATAAAAACATTTATTACGAAGTTGCATATAATAAAAAGCAAAAACCTGTGTGAGACGGTCTCACGGGTCGTATTTGTGAGACGGATCTTTTATTTGGGTCATCCATGAAAAAATATTATTTTTTATGCCAAAAGTATTACTTTTTATTTTGAATATGAGTAGAGTTGACTCGTCTCACATATTAGGATCCGTAAGACGGTCTCATATTAGACTCGCTCATAATAAAAACATTTGTTATCTCCTTAAACTTAGCTTGGGGCTTATATCTGTTATCTATATATCACTTCTATTTGTCGAGTTTCGTGTATTTATCTTCAATGCCTCAAATTTGGTTTTAATGTCCTCACTTTATTACCATTGTTTTCGATTAATGCCTTCAAATATGATTTTTATGCCCTCACTTTATTAATTTGGTTTGTTCTACGTGTGTTTAATGGATTTATTCGTTGCTGGACGAGACTAGGTCGGTCGGATCAAACCACGTTATAATCGAGGTTTTTCACTGTTTATCGTAATAAGAAAAATTCGTTTTGTTATTTTTTAAATATATGCTCTCTATGGCAAACAAATTTACTGAAAAAAGATGTTTAATAACTCATATTTTGAATTATTATTGGTAATTTATTTTTCTCGCAATTTACCTTATTTTCTGTTTTGACATACATTGGATCGTCCCTCGTGTAAGAAACCAACAACTTCCATATTGTGCTCCTCGTTACAATTACAAACTCGAAAACACCTCTCTATATTTTCCAACCAAACTTCAGCCACATCAGGGTCTCGCCTCCTACTAACAGCTTCGGACCCATCTGAATGAACTTAGGTAGGTCGAATCTACAACGACCAACCTACTACGATGATGTTGCTCTCAGGGATATTCCTATGATGCCCTTGGTCACCACCATTATCATCACCTCAACGTGTTGGATCTCGGTTTTCTCGTGTCCAAAACGCAGCGAAAGTTTTAAAAAATTTTAGATCTTGTCATTCAAGATGTATTTGGACACTCATATGGTTTTATAATTAAACATTCATAGGGATTTTAAACTTTATACCTTTGGTGAGAGATTCACACGGCTCCAACTATTACGGGGTTAACGGAAATATCTCTTGATGAATTCCCTACGAACTTTCTTCAAATCTCCTTTATTTAATCCTCCTATCAAGTCCACGACTAAATCGTTTGTTCCTCTTCCAAATAGCACTAGAATATTTGAAAAAAGTTTTGCGTAGAGATTAATTAAAACGAGAGACGTCTCAAGTGGTTGTGTGACCCTCAATTATTCAGAGATACAACTAGCCGTGGGTTCACAACTCTTTGTGATTCAGGACATAATCTTTTATTCGGGCTTACCCTAATTTGCCTCATTATATGTATCAACACTTGATTATGAGAATGCCAGAAATCATATTTCTGATTAAACCCATCGAATCATGGTAAGAGCGTCTAGTAGCATCGCCCCATGATTCCCTAGGTATCACTAATAGTGCCTACAAGAACCAGTCTGTTATGATTAACGTATAGTACGGTCATTTCATCTCATATATCCAGATCGAATTTGCAACCATTGGTTCACCGAGGGTTTCATGATAATTCGATAACTATGTGACATATATAAATAGTGCATCACATGTACTATTAGAGAACTCCTTCTCTAACGTACATCTCATACTCTGGCCAGAGATTCCATGCACTATTATTTCATCATATCACATAGGATATCAACACCCGTAGGTGAGTTGTGAATTCCCTACTACAATACACTGGCTCCTACATGTGTCGCAACTATACCCAACTCTCGCCTACCTGATGACTCTCCTGGAGCCAGTAAACGAGTCAAAGCAATGCCTAGCATATAGAGCCTCAGTGTTGTCTCGGGTCATAAGGACTAATGGTATACAATCATAGCCACAGATTTATCCTCTAGATGAATAATAACCACTTGGAAAGTTCGAGGGAGGATTGTTTGGTATAATCATCATATGACTACTCATCTGCATGTTTGGACATCTCTATGCCCTTACCAAGAAACGCGGTACACAACATCACAGATGCTAGTCTTGAGCTCAAGCGACCTTTATCCCTGTTTTAGGCGGCTGAATCGACTAAGAAAGAATTTAGATCATACAATGTTTACAAATGAGTTTCAACATCGAATTACGATTCATTTGTATTAAAGTATAATCAATGTCTTTATCTATGTTGTTAACATGGGTATACAGATAAAGAAATAACAAATAATGAAATAATGAATTATATTAAAATAAAAATTGTTTATTACAACCGATTCAATAAAATCCCTAGTCAAAAGTTGGTTTACAATGCATCTACTCTAACAAAACGTCCATAATCTATGATGTGATGAATATTGCCATCATCAAAACCCCCCCATTTGAATAAGATGTCCGAGATAAAACCAAGTACATGAGCGACAAATTGCCCAATACATAAATATGAATATACAAATCTATCTGCACACGCAAATGAAGTGAACTGGATAACTAAGTCAACATAGAACATCATGCTCAGTATAGGCGTCAAGAGTGAGTAGTACCGTCTAGGGTCAAATCCGTTGTGTAACTCAAACAACTATGTCGAGATCATGGATATCAGGCATTCTGGCCGCTATAGTCTCGTTCTCCGTTATATCATTGGCTCCCCGTGCCTGATCATATATCAGAAAAATATAAGGTTGAGCGACCCTACTAGAAACATTATCTCGAATGAGATACATGCCTAACATAATATATGCACATGAAACATTGCATAAAATTAAAACAAGCATATCATGGTAGATAAAATGCAATACATAAGAATGCATACACGTTGGTTATCTCATTCTGTATTTATTTACCTATACTACAAAGAAACACATGTATCTACAGTCCTAGCCTAGAGGACAATTAAAACACAATATCACTATTTTTCTCATTTACCAGGCTCTTATAAAATTAATATCTTACCCCAAATACTACTAGAGATTCATGACTATACCTCCATCCTTTGTTAGCCCACTGATGTCGAAAACTCTACACCGTTTACCTTAGCTTCGCTATGACTATGGAAGCACCTCTCGACTCTCGATAATATGATTAAGAATCACTCAAATACATGTTGGAATAGAAAGGAGAGTCTGATTTTTTTTCTCCCTAAATTCTGAAATCTGAATTGCTTATTTATAGGCGGAGTTCAAATGGTCTGAACTGAATTCTAGCTCGGATGATCCGAACGGCTGCTGCTACGTGTCATGCTCGTTTAGACACCTAACTAGATAACTGGGTTTAGAAGGTCCAAACTGCTGTTTGGAAGGTATGAAATGCTACATGTTAGTGAACTTTTGAAACACGAGTCGCCTTGCTAGGACTGTGTGTTTGGATGGTCTAAACGCATTTCGGTGGTTCCGATCATGTTGTTGCTGTTCAATTGCTCTGAATTGCTAAATAGTTACCACTTAATCGTGTTTTATCATTTAATTACATAAAAAAATACTCAGGTCACTACACGAATATAATCTTGTAGTGTCCAAATTCAGTATACGTATAACACATGCATTTATTTAATTATTAAAGCATTTATTTAATTTTTAAAATGAGTCTTAGTGGTGCATGATTTATTTAAATGCATTATTTAAATTAATTATGTTTATGTGATGCACGTTAAAATATTCTCCAAGTTTCATGTTTCAGGCGATTATTCGAGGCGGGATCGAGGAAAAGACCGGGGATGACTCTTGGCAATTTAAAATTTGGTATTTTATTTTAAAAGCTAGGAAGGGGCATTTTAAATAATTTATTTAGTTTAGCATTTTAAAGCCTTATTTATGTATTCAATAATTTAAGAGTTTATAACTTTTAAAATTAGTGTGTAATTATTTTAATTGAGGAGATTGATTAAATTAGTGTGTGTTAACCTTTAATTAGTATTTTAATTAGTTAATTTAGCACTAATTTCTCCTAATTAAAAACCCACACACACGTTACACACTCTCACACACACTTACATGTTTTTACACACACTAAACACACAACACACCCTACACATCTTATTTTCAGATTTTTAAAAGAGAGAAAACCTAGGGTTCTTGTGAAACTCAGCAGCCGCCCCTCCCTTCATAGAATTTCAGCACTTTTCAGTGAGTTTTATTGCAAGAAATTCGAGCCGCAAAGTCGTCCTGGATCAACCTCGTTTCTTTCCCGCGTCGGTGTCGTCATTACGGTATTTTTAAATATCAAAAGGCACTGTATATTCTGTTATTTCTGCATCGATCTCGTCATATTATGTGTTGTGTTATTTTTATGATTAAAAATTTATGTGTGACGTTTGAGCAGAAAATGGTTTGGATTAGTTTTGAAATAATTTTTAGATCTGAAAACTCGTTTTTGCTGTATTTTTAAATACTGTGATTTTTCGGTCGTGATTCTAAGAAAGCTTTCAACGTGAAAATTGTAGAACTTTTTGATAACTTCGATTTGACAGTAAATTCGAAATATTTGGATAAAAATTGAGTGAGTTATGATGTTTTTCGTCAGACTGCTCAAACTGCGTTTTCCGAAAATTACGACATTGATACGTTCTTGAAGTTTTATGGTTGCAGGCTTCGTTGGGGATCGACGGGTGATCGTTGCTGCATCTAGGTATGCTTAGTATGATGTTGGGATGTTATTTGATATGTCGTTTAGTGTCGATAGACACTCGAATGCATTAGAAGTCGTAGGAAACGAGTTGGTGTCGATTGCCACGTTTTTGAATTGTACGATCGTAGGGTGGAAGTCGTTACTTTGGGTGTTTGTGCGAATTTTGGTTCGATGTTATGGCATGCTAAGATGGGTCTCGGGGTGTAGGTTCATAGTCCGTACGATCGAGTTTAGAGTGCTAAGCAATATGTGTACTAAATTTTCGTGGATTTCAAACTTGCGCAGGTACACAGACCCGGACACGGACCCTGGCACGTGGTCCGTGCCTTTATTTCTTATTGGTGCCATTTTTGCGCACATACACGGACCCGGAGCCGGACCTGGGCACGGGGTCCGTGTCCCTTCAATTGCCAAGTATCCCACTTTGCGCACCTACACGGACCCGGGGCCGGACCAGGGCACGGGGTCTGTGTCCCTTCCTTTTGTTGGTACTTTCTTTGCGCACACACACGAACCCAGACCTGGGGTCCGGGTACTTCATGTTTTGGGAAAACTTAATTGTTTGCTATGGGATTTCATGTGATGGTTTAGTACATTGATTTAAATGATGTCAATTCCCGAGTATTTTAGAACGTCTTAAGTTATTTATGGAGTTTGGTGGTGATCATGTGTACCTACGTCTAAGAAATGCAAGTTAAGTATTTTAAATTCAGTTAGTATGTGCACCAATGGCCCCCAATCGAAGTCCAACGAATCTCTCAACGCCAAGTAAGTATGTTGACGTGCAAGAAAATATTTTAAGTTTTTGAGGTATGCTAAATAGTCTTGTGACCAAATTATGTTTAGAATTGGAAAACGTTAAATTACTGAACGGTGACCAATCCGCCTGTTAAATTATGAACGGGTTTAGATCGAGATCGGAAAGCGTTAAATTATGAACGTGGACCAATCAGCCCGTTAAATTATGAACGGAGATCTCATGTATGTGGCAGTGGATACGTCCCTGTCATCCCAGTACTGTGGCTTAGTGTTAGGATCGGTTAGGGGGATCATCGTTAAGCTACAATAGCTCGGTTCTTGAAATATTGAACACCGACGAATTAAATCAAGTTTGGATTAAAAACCAAGCGGAAGATACTCGAAATAATCCTTCGTAGAAACCCATTAAATATTTTGTAAACCATTTAAAATATATGTAAGTTGAATGAGGAAAAATATTCAGTTGAAGCATTTTATCAAACACTTGGTATACAATATTTTGGTATTTGAAGAAGACATAAAATGCTTCAACAATGCATCTTTAAAAACAGTGAAAATGATAATCAAATGCAATAAACAAATAGACACGAATTTGTTTATGGATGTTCGGAGATTTCAAACACTCCTACGTCACCCCTTCTTCCCCTTGGGAAGGATCCACTAGAAGACTTTGATTTATACAACTACTTCTACAAACCCATTCCGGAAGGGCAGCACCCAACTAGAACTCCTAGCACTCAAGATTGTAGGCAGCACCTCACAATCATCATATTGTTTAATGTCTCATATGCAAAGACTACATACACAAGTTTATTGTCTTTGTGCAAGACTCACTCAACTAATCTTTGAAGTTCAACTCTTTTGTATATGTGTGAGTGACTATGTGTGAGGAATTTATCATTTACAGTGTATATCTCAAATGTATCCTCACACAAGGGCTTGTGCTCTCAACTAGCAGATTTCTTCATGCTAACTGCCCATGCTTTGAATCCCACTTCAAAGCTGTTGTTTGATCTTCAATATGTTGTATTTATAGGCTCCAACACTGATATACACGTTAGACACAAGAATATGACCGTTGGAAAGTTTTTGTACTGTTTCTGAAATTGCAACGATCAAATTCGTCTTGCTGGACATTTTCTCGACTGGTCAACTCTGGTCAACTCAACTGGTCGTTCAGTTCAACTGGTCAGCAGCTGGTTCAGTTTCAGTTCAGCTAGTCAGCAGCTGGTTCAGTTGGTTCAGTTTCAGCTGGTGTGCTGAAATCAGCCTAGCTGATTTCAGTTTGTGCAGAATCAGTAGTTTCATCGTCATTTATCAGCATCGTAAGCTTCGATTCAGGCTTTGAATTCTAAGAATGATTTGTAGATCTTTGTCTTATCTTTCCAACGCATACTGAATCGCTTCGTTTCGATAATCGAGCTGAGAGATATGACCAAAATACCACAGCTGCTCAAACCCAACTGATTGCTGTTTTCGTGTGATCAGTTCGGTAATTGAGCGATCAGTTAGACCATGATAACATCCGGTTTTGCCCAACTGACGTGAAATACGATTTGTTCCAAATTAAGTTTTCTAATCATTCCAATTGGCGGATTGTCATTTGAATCATCCAGCTGGGAGATATCATGAAAACACCGAAGCTCGTCAGAAATTCAGTTTGTGCAAAATTCAGTTTCAGCTTGCTTCTTGTGTTTGCAACTTCACACTTGAGTAAATAAGTTAGAAACACAATAACAAGTTTTGTTAACATCAAAATCAAGATTGCGAACTTGAAAAGTTCCAACATTTAGTCTGATCAGGCGAATTATGCTATGGGTCACTTGCATTGAAACATATCTCTACGCAGAATGATGAAGCTATGCATGTTCAAGTATACAAGCATGTTTAAGAAAAGTATATGGCACGTCTAAGTATGTTGTATGTATGTTCAAGTTTTAATACGCAAGTTCAAGTTTAAGTATGTATGTCCTATTTTTAAGTTGCATGTGACTTTACTATGTAATACTTGTTACTCCCAGTTTATACGTGTTGAGTCTTTAGACTCACTAGATTTGATCGATGCAGGTGAGGATGTTTATGAGGAGACAAGAGGTAGGGACCAAGGAGCAGGCTTGGACTGAGCGGGAGGCTAAACCCGAGGACCGTCATGTTTTTAAATCTTTATGAAAATGTTCAAATACTTTTGGCAAACTCTATTTTAGATATTTGTTGAGACGTACAGTTTATTTTATCGAATTTTGAATGCTCAAGTTTTTATTTAAGAAATTTTTTAATTCTTCCGCAAATTTTAGTATTAAAAAGTACGGTACGTTACAAATCTACTCTTCTTATGATATTGGGGTGTAGTGTATTTGTTCATGTGTCCTCAACATATTCGAAGAAAACATGATCCAAAAGCCACAAAATGCATATTTCTTGGATACTCTTCAAACCAAAGATACGTGTTATTTTCATACTCTGAAGAAATTTTATGTTACTATGGATGTAAAATTCTTCGAGAATCAGCCCTTCTACTCCAAAACTGATACTCAAGAGGAGAACTCCATGTACTCAAGATGAATATTAGCTTTGGCTCTCTCCTCATGTAACACCCTGAATGATCAAACTTCCACATTGTCATTCCCATATTTCCGAACCAATACTCATCCATGACCAGGATCTTCCACTTTACCACCATCACAAGATCCTAAGTCTCCTAATTTAATCGAAAATAAGATTCAAGTTTATTCAAGAAGGCCAAAACCTAACCAAGAGATAGATCAGCCAATTCCTCTGAATAGAAGTCAAGAATATGCACTGGGTACAGAATTATATTGCTCCAAGCAACTTTTAGAACCAACATCTTCTTATTAATGATCTTTATATTTCTATTTCTCAAAAAACAAAAAAGGATAAATGTCATGCACCCAACATCCCATATCAAACTTTGTGTCATAGCATAATTTGTCTCCAAGTTATCGTGTGTCTGTCACAGGTTTATCACAGGCAGAAATTCCCAAAAATATTCAAGATGCACTTCATCAACCATAATGGAGAGATGTTAATGATGAAATTTGAGCCCTTGAAAAGGATGGAAAATATAATGTTTTCGCATGGCTCAGCATCTGATGCAGAACCGATGCGACCAACATAAAATATTTGAAGTTTTAATTCAATTCATTTGTAATAGTATTCTCTACTTAATCCATTTAAATTACATTTAAAGTACAATATTGTGATTTCTCCAATTTGGTCGAAGATTCTGAAACCTATCATAATATTAACCTATCATATAATATTAAAATGTCCAGTGATAGCTTTGATTGGTATTCGAGTTGGTAGAGTAGGTGAGCGCTTGACTAATACTAAGAAATTCGATTCTCACTACCAACACTTTCTCGAGCGAGTCTGTCGCACAAGGTTTGCCCAATGCAATTTACTCATGGTTTTTATATTGTTATTATGTTAGCTCATAGATTTACACAGTGCACATCGAAGATTAGCGATATAAATGATATACTATGTTATATTATTAAATTGAGATCGTTAAATAACAAACTTTGGTGTCATAATTCGTTTTCTATTGAATACCAAATTTACACTTATTTTGTTTTGACATTCATTTCTAGAAAAAATCTGTTCTAGTAAGTTTATTAACACACAAATCTACTTGAATCTTATCTAAGTCATTCAATATATTCAATAATCATATCATCTCTCATATAAAAATTATTAAAAAAACATAAAAATCATATAATAATAATATATAATTTTTTATTTTAATTACTTTTAAGAAGAGAGGATTCAACGTGGATATTTCATACCTAATAAATCGACTGACGTTCACATATAATTTACGAATAATCTGCAATTTATTAAATACCTATAATCATATCAATAACATTGATTCTATTAGTAATTAGTATTAACAATCAACTTAAATAGTATCATCTACATGTTGGTCACACGTGCGAAATTTGAGATAATAAAACCCGAAAATAAAGAATTAGCTGGACACCGAGATTTACGTGGAAAACCCCTAAAAATAATTAGGGTAAAAACCACGGGCAAGATGAAAAGATTTTCACTATAATATTTTGTGGTGTACAACTCACTCACTGTGTTTCCAAAGAGAACACACACCCTCTTAATACAGGAGAACAAACACCTCACAAATATTATAGAACTAAACACTCAAATGCTTATAAGATGATAGAAAACTCGAAGAAGGGATGATTTCAGAATGAAGGGGGGAGCTCTATTTATAGAGCCCCTGGTCCGTGTGAAAACGCGTATAAAACGCGTTTTCTCTTCTGAAATTTCGTAGTAAAAAATGACAACCTCACGTTTTAATTTTCATTCAAAATTTGCTGCCAGCCATGTGCATTTATTGCCATGCTCCTGCCGACATTTCTCCCACTTGGAGATTTGATTGAGAGTCGAACACATCTCCACACATCCTTTCAATCTTGCCATTCCTGCTGCTTACGTTTCCACTAGACCACTTGAGAATCTACACCACTCAAACTTTTCAATGTTCACTGGCTTGGTCAGAAAATCAGCTATGTTTTCCTTCGTATGGATCTTCTGCATATCCACGCTTCCTTCTTCTACTACATCCCGTACAAAGTGAAATTGCACTCCAATGTGTTTAGTCCTGGAATGAAAGGCTGGGTTCCTTGCGATGTGCAAGGCACTCTGACTGTCACAAAATAAAGGAATATTCTCTTGTTTGTGCCGGATCTCCTCCAATAACCTTTTAATCCATATTGCCTCCTTGCAAGGTTGAGTAGTTGCCATGTATTCTGTCTCTGTTGTAGATAACGCCACAACTGTCTGCAGTTTTGAAACCCAGCTTACTGCTCCCCCTGCAAGTGTAAACACATAACCAGTAGTAGATTTCCTTTTATCAGGATCACCTGCATATCTGAATCGACATAGCCCCTGAGTGTAAAATCTGATCCTCCATAACATAATGCAGCATTCGAGGTACCCTTGATGTATCTAAGGATCCTCTTAACAGCGCTCCAATGCTCTCGTCCAGGATTCGCCATATACCGACTAACTGCTCCCACTGCTTGAGCAATGTCCGGTCTTGTACAGATCATGGCGAACATCAAACTTCCCACTACTGATGCATACGGTACTCGAGACATCTCCATCCTCTCTGCTTCACTGCTAGGAAACATCTCGGAGGATAACTTGAAGTTAATAGGAAGAGGAGTCGATATTGGCTTACTGTCTTGCATGTTGAAGCATTGCAAGACTTTCTTTAAATAATTTTTCTGGGAAAGCCAAATCTTTCTGTTACTTCTATCTCGGTGAACTTGCATCCTTAGACTCTTGTTTGCTGGTCCCAACTCCTTCATATCAAATTCCCTAGCCAACTGTGTCTTCAATCCTTGGACCTGATCTTTGTTGGGGCCTGCTACCAACATGTCGTCCACATACAACAGCAAAACGATATAATCATCACCAGACTTCTTGAAATACGTACAAGGGTCTGCTCTCAATCTGTTGTATCCAAGGCTCATGATATAGGAATCAAATATCTTGTACCAACACCTCGGTGCCTGTTTGAGACCGTACAGAGATTTGTTCAACCTGTAAACCAAGTTCTCTTTGCCTTTTTCCGCAAAACCTTCTGGCTGGAGCATATAGATTTCTTTTTCAAGATCTCCATGAAGAAATGTCGTTTTCACATCTAGCTGTTCTAGATGTAGGTCAAACACCGCACACATTGCCAACACTACTCTGACTGTTGTAAGTCGAACAACAGGAGAAAATATCTCATTGAAGTCAATGCCTTCTTTCTGAGCATACCCTTTTACCACCTATCTAGCACGATACCGCTCCACTTTGTTATTGCCATCTCGCTTGATCTGATAGACCCATCTGTTACCAATGGCTTTCCACCCTCGTGGTAGTGTAACAAGATCCCAAGTTTTATTCCTGTCTAATGCCTCCAATTCTTCTTGCATTGCTATCATCCACAAAGATACATCCGAGCTTTGAGTAGACTCGTGGAAACTTGATGGCTCACCATCCTCTGATAATAGACAATATGCAATGTTGCTTTCAGTGACATAATCTGAAAGCCAACCTGGTGGTCTTCTGTCTCGAGTTGACTGCCTCACATTGGAAACCTCAGACTCAACATGTTCTTGTTCTTCGTGCTCTGGTACTGCTTCACAAGAAACTTGACCTTCGTCCGTCTTATTTTCCACCTGAAAAATAGTAGTTTCTGAATTCGGTGTGCCTTTGTCTCCCTTTACTTTATCTTCCTAGAAGATAGCATCCCTGCTGATGACAAGCTTGTGAACAGTAGGATCCCACAAGCGAAACCCCTTTACTCCATCAGCATAACCCAAGAAGATACATTTTCTGGATTTCGAATCCAACTTTGATCTTCTTGCTCATTGTACAGAACGTACACCGGACTTCCAAATGTATGCAAATGAGAATAATCTGTCGACTACCCAGTCTACATCTCCATCGGAGTCTTCAGATCAATCGCCACTGAAGGAGAACGATTGATAATTTAACAAGCGGTTTTGACTGCTTCCGCCCAAAATGATTTTTCTAGACCCGCAGTCCTCAACATAGCTCTTGTTCTGTCCAACAAGGTTCTGTTCATCCGCTCCGCCACTCCATTCTGTTGAGGTGTGTAAGCCGTCGTGAATTGTCTTTTGATGCCCTCATGTTGACAATATGCATCAAATTCGTAACTGGTATATTCTCCTCCATTGTCAGTCCTTAGACACTTGATTTTCTTTTTATAATCAAGTTCAACCCGCGCTTTGAAATCTTTGAAGATCTGGAAAACATCTGATTTCTTCTTTATTGGATACACCCAACATCTCCTAGAGAAATCATCAATGAACGAGACAAAGTATCTCGCTCCTCCTAGGGATACAACCGGTGCTTGCCAAACATCCGAATGAATCAGCTCCAATATGATTTTGCTCCTAGCAGTAGAAGTGCCAAACTTTAATCTGTGTTGTTTACTGGTAACACAATGCTCACAAAAGGGTAGTGACACTTTTGTAAGTCCCGGCAGCAGCTTCCATTCTGAGAGAATTTTCAACCCTCGTTCTGACATATGCCCGAGCTTTCTATGCCATAACACCGTTAATTCTTCTCCTGAACCAATTGATGCAACAGCTAGTTCTGCCTCTTTGTGTGTTTCTCCCATAAGTACATACAGATTTGCAGCAACCTTTTCCGCCTTCATAACCACAAGAGCGCCTTTCACAATTTTCATGATCCCGTTCTCGATACGAGTTTTGCACCCGATGTCATCCAATTGCCCCAAAGACAACAGATTTTTCGTCAGTCCTTTCACATGTCGTACATCCTGTATGGTGCGAATGGTGCCATCAAATATTTTAATTTTGATAGTACCGACCCCAGCGATTTTTAAGGCATGATAATTTCTCATGAATACAGATCCTCCTGAGACTGGTTCATAATGATCAAACCATTCTCTCCGAGACGTCATGTGCCACGTCGCTCCTGAATCCATAATCCATGTGTCACAAAATTTGTGTCTGCCTTCTGCAACTGTTGCTGCTTCGCTGAATAATATTTCATCACTACCTGAAGTACTTGCCACATTTCCTTGAGAGCTTTTATCAATACTCGTACACTCTTTCTTGAAGTGCCCTTTACCGCCACATTTAAAGCAGTAAATATTTTTCTTCTTACTTCTCGACTTTGATCTACCTCGTCTTTGACTCCCACTGGAATCATGGTCCATAAATATTCCTCTTATCATCGGTAAAGCCTCTGCCTGCTTCGATGTTGCCAACCTATCTTCCTTATTCTTGCGCCGGCTTTCTTCTCCGAGAACCGCAGTTAAGACATCGTCGAATCTTAGAAAGCCCATCAGAATATTGTTGGTTATATTGATGATAAGTTGATCGTATGAATCTGGTAGACTTTGAAGTAGAAGCTCCGTACGTTCATTTTCCCCTATTTTATGCCCCATGGAAGTGAGTTGGGCAAATAGGGTATTTAGTGTATTGATATGGTCGGTTATCGATGAGGATTCCGCCATCCGAAGAGTATAAAGCCTTCTCTTTTGGAAAATCATGTTGTGTAATGACTTGACCTCGTACATCTTGGTCAGAGTATCCCAGATAACTTTGGCTGTTTTTATCTCAGAGATACTTGACAAAACTTCGTCAGCTATAGCGAAGTGTAAATTGGCAACAGCATTATCATTCATCTCGTTCCACTTTCCATCATCTGTAATCTCCACAGGTCTATCTCTAATAGTCGCCAAGCAATTCTCTTTTCTTAAAACTGCTTGTATCTTTATTTTCCATAGCATAAAATTGCTTCCATTAAACTTTGTTATCTCGTACCTTCCCGCCATTATGTCTATAAAAATTTTATAGACTGGACAAAATAATCCCACCTTAAATAAAAAATCTCAAAAAATCTTTTCTGATGTGGAAGATCAGTCTAGGTTGCAACCACAAAGCATACTCAGAATTTTAAGAAATTTTAAACCAAGGCTCTGATACCACTTGTTGGTCCCACGTGCGGAATTTGAGATAATAAAACCCGAAAATAAAAAATTAGCTGGACACCGAGATTTACGTGGAAAACCCCTAAAAATAATTAAGGTAAAAACCACGGGCAAAATGAAAAGATTTCCACTATAATATTTTGTGGTGTACAATTCACTCACTGTGTTTCCAAAGAGAACACATACTCTCTTAATACAGGAGAACAAACACCTCACAAATATTATAGAACTAAGCACTCAAATGCTTATAAGATGAGAGAAAACTCGAAGAAGGGATGATTTCAGAATGAAGGGGGGAGCTCAATTTATAAAGCCCCTGGTCCGTGTGAAAACGCGTATAACGCGTTTTTTCTTCTGAACTTTCGTAGTAAAAAATGAAAACCTCACGTTTTAATTTTCATTCAAAATTTGCTGCCAGCCATGTGCAAACACTACATACATAATCATATGGAATTTATTAAATGCTTAATTATAATCATATCAATACCATTAATGATTCAATTGATAAACAGAATAAATAATCTACATAATCATATAATATTATCTTATCTGATAATTATAAATATACACACTGCATGTAGTGACCCGTTCCAGAATCACCTACTAGGCAAGAACTAAGCATGCAATTAACCTAATTAACAATAATCAGAGATAACAGCGGAAATAGTCAACAAAAATAATGGTTATACAACCCAATCGAAGTCTAGAATAACTCAAAATGAAATATCCAATACAACCATATCGAATCAAAACAATACCGATAAACTAAACCAACCAGCTACTCAACGTCCTCCTCCTGCTCCTCCTGAGCTGTCCAACCTGAGGCCTGCCCCGTGGGAATGGAGTGTCCAAGAATAAACAAAACCGAGGACGTGAGCGATAAGAACGCCCAGTACAAAAGTATGAGTATACAGACCTATATGAAATGCACATGCTATGATATGATACCAGGGTAGTCAAGAAACAGAAATCACAAAGGATCTCAAAATGCTCAGTCTAGAGGCGCCAAGTGGATAGTGCCGCGCGGTACACCTCTGGGTCACTGCATCCACTACAAGACAGACGTGGACCTAAAATGTCCCGGACCACCGAAGCCCTCCCGACCCGTCGGCCACTGTGTACTCTCGGTGTCCATGCGTCCACAAGACAGGGCTGAGCGGCCCCAAGATATAGCTTATCTCGAAAGAGATACAGCTCAACAGTAAAGGCTATCTCGAAGAAGATACGGCTCAACATGAAATGCAACGTGCAGTAATAAACGTGACATAATAGCATGCATCATATGACATATATCAATGCACCACATAATCATGCAACACATATATGAATGTATACTCAACCAGGATATCTCGGATAGTACTTTCGTACCTCTATCACAGCAAGCCTAGCCTTACGCAACACCGCTAATCAGGTCTAGCACAAGCCTACGCATCAAAAGCATACTCAATCAATACTACCATGCTCGACTAGCAAAACCAGTACTCCCTAGTACTACCAAAGGTTTAGGGTTTACCTTCGTCCGTCGACAGCCCTTTGATGTCGATTGCCTTGAAACTCAGGCGCCGCTACGCTACTACTCCTGGCAGCTCTTGGCTATCGCTCGACCAACAACTAACCCTAGAAACCTTCCAAATCTCTCACTAAAGACTCAATCTCAAGAAATGGCAATACCAAAATGAGGAATTCGAGCACTATTTATAGGCCATGTTCGGATCCTCCGAACAACACTTCGGAACGTCCGAACGCTACGTGTCCATTGGCTCTTGACAGCTCATGATCGGATCCTCCGATCATACACTTCGGACCGTCCGAACATGCACGTGTCCAGCTGCTCTTGACACCTCATGATCGGATCCACCGAACCTACACTTCGGAACGTCCGAACTCCCACGTGTCGATCAACTCTTGACACCTAATGATCGGATCCACCGAACTCACTTCGGACCTTCCGAACTCTTCGGTGCTTCCGAACCATCTTCGGTCCGTCCGATCATGACTCGGTCAAAATTACACATTAAACCTTCTTAATCACCAATACTCCGTTAATTACCCAATTTGGAATTCGGGCTACTACATTCTCCCCCCCTTAAAAGATTTCGTCCTCGAAATCAAGTTTAGAGAATGAACAAAACGAAATAACAACATCATTGCCCTCAAAATCTAAGGGACAACCCATCACTAGACGCTTAGCTAACACCGAATGACCCATCGGAGTAGAAACGGAAAGAATGACATCAAGAGAAACATGCGGTAACTTATGACGCTTAACAAATCGTCCTGGTCACCCCAACGACCTACACTCCCCTGACTACTCCCGTCACCAAAGTGGTCAGCCATTGCTACAACATAGAATGGGGAAACTAGTAAATTGGTCAACGGAAATCCCAAAACAGAAATCTATATCCCAAAATCGTATGCATGCTCTGATACCATAAATGTAGTGACCCGTTCCAGAATCACCTACTAGGCAAGAACTAAGCATGCAATTAACCTAATTAACAATAATCAGAGATAACAGCGGAAATAGTCAACAAAAATAATGGTTATACAACCCAATCGAAGTCTAGAATAACTCAAAATGAAATATCCAATACAACCATATCGAATCAAAACAATACCGATAAACTAAACCAACCAGCTACTCAACGTCCTCCTCCTGCTCCTCCTGAGCTGTCCAACCTGAGGCCTGCCCCGTGGGAATGGGGTGTCCAAGAATAAACAAAACCGAGGACGTGAGCGATAAGAACGCCCAGTACAAAAGTATGAGTATACAGACCTATATGAAATGCACATGCTATGATATGATACCAGGGTAGTCAAGAAACAGGAATCACAAAGGATCTCAAAATGCTCAGTCTAGAGGCGCCAAGTGGATAGTGCCGCGCGGTACACCTCTGGGTCACTGCATCCACTACAAGACAGACGTGGACCTAAAATGTCCCGGACCACCGAAGCCCTCCCGACCCGTCGGCCACTGTGTACTCTCGGTGTCCATGCGTCCACAAGACAGGGCTGAGCGGCCCCAAGATATAGCTTATCTCGAAAGAGATACAGCTCAACAGTAAAGGCTATCTCGAAGAAGATACGGCTCAACATGAAATGCAACGTGCAGTAATAAACGTGACATAATAGCATGCATCATATGACATATATCAATGCACCACATAATCATGCAACACATATATGAATGTATACTCAACCAGGATATCTCGGATAGTACTTTCGTACCTCTATCACAGCAAGCCTAGCCTTACGCAACACCGCTAATCAGGTCTAGCACAAGCCTACGCATCAAAAGCATACTCAATCAATACTACCATGCTCGACTAGCAAAACCAGTACTCCCTAGTACTACCAAAGGTTTAGGGTTTACCTTCGTCCGTCGACAGCCCTTTGATGTCGATTGCCTTGAAACTCAGGCGCCGCTACGCTACTACTCCTGGCAGCTCTTGGCTATCGCTCGACCAACAACTAACCCTAGAAACCTTCCAAATCTCTCACTAAAGACTCAATCTCAAGAAATGGCAATACCAAAATGAGGAATTCGAGCACTATTTATAGGCCATGTTCGGATCCTCCGAACAACACTTCGGAACGTCCGAACGCTACGTGTCCATTGGCTCTTGACAGCTCATGATCGGATCCTCCGATCATACACTTCGGACCGTCCGAACATGCACGTGTCCAGCTGCTCTTGACACCTCATGATCGGATCCACCGAACCTACACTTCGGAACGTCCGAACTCCCACGTGTCGATCAACTCTTGACACCTAATGATCGGATCCACCGAACTCACTTCGGACCTTCCGAACTCTTCGGTGCTTCCGAACCATCTTCGGTCCGTCCGATCATGACTCGGTCAAAATTACACATTAAACCTTCTTAATCACCAATACTCCGTTAATTACCCAATTTGGAATTCGGGCTACTACATTCTCCCCCCCTTAAAAGATTTCGTCCTCGAAATCAAGTTTAGAGAATGAACAAAACGAAATAACAACATCATTACCCTCAAAATCTAAGGGACAACCCATCACTAGACGCTTAGCTAACACCGAATGACCCATCGGAGTAGAAACGGAAAGAATGACATCAAGAGAAACATGCGGTAACTTATGACGCTTAACAAATCGTCCTGGTCACCCCAACGACCTACACTCCCCTGACTACTCCCGTCACCAAAGTGGTCAGCCATTGCTACAACATAGAATGGGGAAACTAGTAAATTGGTCAACGAAAATCCCAAAACAGAAATCTATATCCCAAAATCGTATGCATGCTCTGATACCATAAATGTAGTGACCCGTTCCAGAATCACCTACTAGGCAAGAACTAAGCATGCAATTAACCTAATTAACAATAATCAGAGATAACAGCGGAAATAGTCAACAAAAATAATGGTTATACAACCCAATCGAAGTCTAGAATAACTCAAAATGAAATATCCAATACAACCATATCGAATCAAAACAATACCGATACACTAAACCAACCAGCTACTCAACGTCCTCCTCCTGCTCCTCCTGAGCTGTCCAACCTGAGGCCTGCCCCGTGGGAATGGGGTGTCCAAGAATAAACAAAACCGAGGACGTGAGCGATAAGAACGCCCAGTACAAAAGTATGAGTATACAGACCTATATGAAATGCACATGCTATGATATGATACCAGGGTAGTCAAGAAACAGGAATCACAAAGGATCTCAAAATGCTCAGTCTAGAGGCGCCAAGTGGATAGTGCCGCGCGGTACACCTCTGGGTCACTGCATCCACTACAAGACAGACGTGGACCTAAAATGTCCCGGACCACCGAAGCCCTCCCGACCCGTCGGCCACTGTGTACTCTCGGTGTCCATGCGTCCACAAGACAGGGCTGAGCGGCCCCAAGATATAGCTTATCTCGAAAGAGATACAGCTCAACAGTAAAGGCTATCTCGAAGAAGATACGGCTCAACATGAAATGCAACGTGCAATAATAAACGTGACATAATAGCATGCATCATATGACATATATCAATGCACCACATAATCATGCAACACATATATGAATGTATACTCAACCAGGATATCTCGGATAGTACTTTCGTACCTCTATCACAGCAAGCCTAGCCTTACGCAACACCGCTAATCAGGTCTAGCACAAGCCTACGCATCAAAAGCATACTCAATCAATACTACCATGCTCGACTAGCAAAACCAGTACTCCCTAGTACTACCAAAGGTTTAGGGTTTACCTTCGTCCGTCGACAGCCCTTTGATGTCGATTGCCTTGAAACTCAGGCGCCGCTACGCTACTACTCCTGGCAGCTCTTGGCTATCGCTCGACCAACAACTAACCCTAGAAACCTTCCAAATCTCTCACTAAAGACTCAATCTCAAGAAATGGCAATACCAAAATGAGGAATTCGAGCACTATTTATAGGCCATGTTCGGATCCTCCGAACAACACTTCGGAACGTCCGAACGCTACGTGTCCATTGGCTCTTGACAGCTCATGATCGGATCCTCCGATCATACACTTCGGACCGTCCGAACATGCACGTGTCCAGCTGCTCTTGACACCTCATGATCGGATCCACCGAACCTACACTTCGGAACGTCCGAACTCCCACGTGTCGATCAACTCTTGACACCTAATGATCGGATCCACCGAACTCACTTCGGACCTTCCGAACTCTTCGGTGATTCCGAACCATCTTCGGTCCGTCCGATCATGACTCGGTCAAAATTACACATTAAACCTTCTTAATCACCAATACTCCGTTAATTACCCAATTTGGAATTCGGGCTACTACACTGCAAATTAAACTTGTGCATTAAAGCTGAAAAAGAGGGTTTTCTTGTCAAAAGAAGTGTTCAATCCTCTTCATTGTCTCTCGCTGTTTCTTCTAATCAACACCAAAACATTAGCTCAAGCAAGTGATAGTACTCTAGTGAATGAAATATTCCCCAAAACCCGCAACACCGCCTTCTGTTTCGAGCTTCTGGAACATCTCCAAAGAGCGAGCCAGCGGATCTATGCGAGGCATCGATTAGGCCAACACAGAAGTTAACATTCTTAGCAGCTGACGAGGCCCGCGTCCTTCTCATGCAAGGGCAAAATCTGGCGCTAAACGACAGGTTTAGGTCATGTATAGGCATCTATCAGCAGGCGAGTCTTGGTCTGTCTGAAGTGGAGCGGCTTTTGAAGGCGGGGAAGTATCATATGCCTGCTGAAGGATCTAGCTACTACGTTAGAAGAAGCTGGAGCTTATGATAGACAGTTTCAGCTGTCGGCAAGCGAGCCTGCCTAGATGAAGAAAGCAAGCATGGCTTTGGAGGATGGTTGTAGTGTAGTCTTGGTTATTTCTGGTCTTTTAGCAAGACATGCAATATAACGTTTTACATAATTATGTTATATTTGATTACGATATTACCCAATCATACAAATCTTTCTTCTAAAAACACTATCGGTTCATCTTCTATTATATACGTTGATTTCTGAGACATTCCGGACATAGATTATCTATTTGTTGATCACTATGCAATGTGTTCTATCCAGTGGCGGAGCCAGAAATATGGCTCCGCTTAGGCTAAAATTTTAAACTCTATAATTTTTTAATATATTAAATTGATCTATCCAGGCTAATATTATATTATTCTAAAATTATACAAAATTTACATATATTTTTTTTTAAAAAAAAATTTGGGCTACCCGGGCCTTTGGCTCTGCCCCTGGTTCTATCTGTCCAAACCGTTGTAAAATTATCAAAAGAGATAAAAAAAAAAAAAAACAAAAACAACCTCGAAGAGTGAGTAATTGTCCAACACAAAACAATAAGATATAACATTGGATTATACATTCTCTAGGGCACCCAACTCAATCTTGGAATGAATATACTTCTATGCATTTGAATCGTCGACTACTCCGATCGAGATAATGCGTGGCGGCACAGAGCCCTATCCGGAAATATGGTGTCCCTATGACAGCTTGATTTCTTTTAGCAACTCTTTTCAACACAAAAACAGGTCCCCGTACGTTCCTCTAATCATATCTCTTGCCAATTGGCTGAATACTGAAATCTCAAAGAAAGGAGGATGATTAATATATGTGTTCCATCTCTCATTGTTATGTTAATGCCAATTATGCATGCTAGAATAGTTCTCATACTAAAATCATAACAAATATAAGCCACATAATCACATGCTTAGGCAATTTTTAAATCTCACATGAATAATAAGTTAATAACAACTTAGCAAATGTGGCACAAAGTCAACATCCGAGAAAACTACATCTTTTGTTTTATAACTGGCATGTTTTTCATTTTTAGTCACGTTGTCAGGTAATTCATATTTTTAGTCCACTAATTTTCACTTTTTTTAATCTGTTCTGAACTATGATGTGACGTCAAAAAATGATAATATGATATCAAATATTACCGACGGATCTGATGCCGTAAAAGACCAAAATTGGAAAAAAACATACGAGTTAGTATACTAAACTCATAAATTGTCCACCAACCCATCCGCTGATAGATAAACAATCAACAACATGCTTATGCAAGCAAACAACTATCACTACATTACATCATTTCATAATTTAGGTCAAGATCAACATGAACTTATGGTTATTAGAGACATAATTACGGATAAAGTATTATAATGTGATGCATTTTTGTGTGAAATTAAATTTTACTAAAATTACCAACATATACTAAAACAATTGGCACACACGTAAATTAAATTTTAATCTAAAATATATTATATATGTGATGCATTTTTGTGTGAAATATAATGACATAAATAAAGTATTTTTTTTTTAAAATTGAAAAGTTCATTTCTGAATTTCTAAAATTTGTTTTATTTTAAATAAGTTATTATGGAAATGAGTATTTTTGGAAAGAAATTAATTGGTATATAAATATGAGCGTTAAAATATCTATAATATAGTGTAGATAATGTAATAATAAGTCGTCCTTACATAAAATACAAAATAAGAATCTGATTTATTGATTTTAATACGAATCAAATTACAGTCAAATATATAACATAAAGTTTATTAATTCATGCATGGCTACAAAATCCCTCGTTGTACTTAATATACAACATTAAATGTGAATTGTTTCTGATTTATATACTAGCAACTTGTAAATATACACTATCAGAAATCAGAATCCTCTCATATATTCAAAAAATGGTGTTTTCTTGTCCCAAAAACTGCTCGATCATCTTCGTTTCTCTCTCGCTATTCCTTCTAATCAACACCAACGAGTCGTTTCAAGGGGACGGAAATGATCTGGTGAATGAAATTTGCCCCAAGACCCGTAATCCCACCTTCTGTTACCAGAATATAGGGAGACTTAGAAACGAGAGCCTGCCCGAGCTATGCAAGGCAGCAGTCGTGCCGGCACGGTTGTTAGCCGAATTAGCGGCGGACCAGGCTCGTGAGCTTCTCATTCAGGGGCGATTTCCGGCGCTCAATGACAAATTCAAGTCATGTATAGGCAGCTATCGGCAGACCAATCTTGATCTGTTCGCAGTGATGGGGGCTTTGAATGCGGGGAAGTATCAAAGCCTGCCTGCCGAAGCATCTGCGGCGTTCGCAGAAGCCGGAGCTTGTGATAAACAGTTCCAGCCGCCGTCCACCGAGCCTGCTCAGGTGAAGAAGGGGACCAAGGATTTGCTGGATGGTTGTAGCGTAGTGTTGGTTATTTCTCGACTTTTAACAGGACGTTAAATGTAACTTTTATATAATTATATTTCTTGAAATATATATGTCCAATTTATTGAGATATTTCTAAGAATTATTATTGGTTTTTGTTCTTTTATGTCGATTTACGAGGAAAATAGGATGATAATCGATTTGGTTCATACTTACCGTCAAAAACAATAATTTTTATATAAAAAATAGAGTTCCTTTTGACAAGAGTTTTTTTATAAAAAGTAAAATTTTTATGACTGGAGTCGTTCTAAATTGACATGTAAATGATTTTTTTGTGTTATTTAAAATGCTCGACCACGAGTCATTTCATAATTTTGTAAAATTTATTCTGAGTCAATTTTGGGCAAATCCTACCGTTATACATATCTTTTCTAAAAGAGAATATACTCAATTAACATAAAATTCAGAATAGTAATCTTGCATATTAATAAGATGCATAAATTTTAGAGTGTATTTTTCCTATATGGGAAATATCTATGTAAAATAAGTGATTTGACTGTATACAAGTTTTTGTGCCTCAGTGCCCCGGTATTTTTAAGAAAAAGTTTACAAGTTTTCTTTTTTTTTTTTTTCTTTTTTTTTATTTTTTTAAAATATGAGTAATAAGGTTCTGTAGTTTATTAAGAATAATTTTATAGAAATCTAATAAAAAAGAATAATTTTATATTATGAAATTTCTAACAAAATGATCATACTCAATAAATGGTATGGATATACATCATATCAGTATATATATACTCAAATAAAAAAAAGAATATTCACTATTATATTTTGGGCTTAACTAATTAAAATACATTTCAGTACAATGTATTTGGTTAATCATTAAAATGAACCCTTTATTAAATGAAATTATATTTGATTCTAGTGGAAAAATATAATGTTTTAGCTTCTGATCTCTTTAATATTAAATATTATTAATATCAAAATATTTAAATATAAATATAAAAGAGTGGGTCTCATGTGAGATCGTCTCACGGATCTTAATCTGTGAGACGGGTCAACCCTACCCATATTCACAATAAAAAGTAATACTCTTAGTATAAAAAGTAATATTTTTTCTTGGATGACCCAAATAAGAGATCCGTCTCACAAATACGAATCGGGAGACCGTCTCACACAAGTTTTTTCCAATATAAAAATATTAATTCATGTCATATATTATATCGATATATAATATCACAAAAACAACGCGTGTATCTATATAGCGACTAGAATAATATAATATCTAGTAAATAGGTTGACAAATATATATTTAGAGCAACTTAATATGCAATATTAAATAAATCAAAATAACATTGCCTAATTCTTAAGAACCCTAGCTATATGCAGACTCTCCAACACTAATAAATACATATGTTCAAGCATAATCAACCCATCAAGACATCTGACACACACGTACTAGTGAAATTCAAAGCCCAAAAATGGGTATTTCTTGTTGCAAAAACCTGCTGATTCTCTCCATTTTTCTCACCCTATTTTCTCTGAACATAAATATTGCATCCGCAGAAAAAGGCCGTCTAGAGAACTCAAAAACTGCAGATTTGATCAAAGAAATCTGCCCGAAAACCCGCAACTCAAGCTACTACTTCTACCTTCTCGGATTCCAGGAAAACGCCACACTCTCGGAACTAGGGCAGGCATCAGTCAGAGAAGCAGTGACTTCGGTGATTTTAGCTCAGTGTCAAAGAACTGAAGAACCCAAGCTAATGCTCAAATGGGTCAAAGAAGAATTGTATTTCAGTTGGTTGAAAATAACCACTGTACAAATGTTTATATACATTTCAGTAGATGAGCTAAGAAACGTGCTTCCAAAATGCCACACAATACAATCGTGTTTTATTATTTTGTACAATTAATACTCCCCCTTCAAGCTTGGTGTGGATGTGAACACAAAGCTTGAACCGAAAAAAAAAACTTTGAGACTATGCAATGCAACAAGCTTGAATTGTGGTAACTCCCCCTTCAAGGTTGATGCAGGTCATAAACACCGAGAAGCCCGAGTAGGTAATCATGTGAAGTCTTCCCCAAGCTTTTGGTAAAAATGTCCCCAAGTTGTTGGTGTGTGGGAATGTACAGAGTTCGTATAAGGCCTTCCTTGATTTTCTCACGTACCAAATGGCAATCGATCTCGATATGTTTGGTCCTTTCTTGATATACTGGATTGGCGCCAATATGGATGGCGTCCATATTATCACAAAACAACGTTGTAGGACCACGAATATGAATTCCCATGTCACGCAGAAGACCAACAATCCAGATGATTTCACAAGTAGTGTTTGCCATGGCCCGATATTCGGCTTCGGCAGAGGATCGGGAAACAACGTTTTGTTTCTTGGATTTCCAAGAGAGAAGGGAGTCACCTAGCTTAACACAATATCCAGTAACAGAGCGGCGGGTCATGGGGCAAGCAGCCCAATCGGAATCACAATAAGAAATAAGAGAGAAGGAAGGAGAGGGCCGTAACAAGATACCTTGACCTGGACTTTTTTTAAGGTACCTAACCACTCGAACAGCAGCAGCCAGGTGCGACTTATTCGGAGCATGCATGAATTGGCTTAGAGATTGGACTGCATAACAAATGTCAGGTCGAGTTATGGTCAGGTAGATCAACCTGCCAACCAAGCGCTGATATTCATGCGGATCCAGCAGTAAAACATCATCAGTGGTACTTTTGTGATCGTGTTGCAGGCTAGAATCTAGCTCGTGGTTGGTGAACTTGCGGTTTTGCTCCATAGATGTATCAAATGGCTTGGCCCCTGCCATGCCCGTGTCAGCAATGAGTTCCAAAGCGTACTTCCGTTGATTAAGGTAAATGCCGTCTTTGGAACGAGCAACTTCAATGCCTAAAAAATACTTAAGAATCCCAAGGTCCTTAAGTTGTAGCTTGGAGTGAAGAAACACTTTGAGCTCATTAATTGCTGTCAAACTACTCCCTGTGACGACAATGTCATCAACATATACGACGAGCAAAGTAATTGATGCATTAGCATGTTTAAAGAACAATGAATGATCATGTTGAGATTGACAATAACCAAACTCAATCATTATATTTGAAAACTTCAGATTCCATTGCCGAGAGGCTTGCTTTAGACCGTTTAAGAATTTTTGTAATTTGCAGACCTTCTTTTCTCCTTGTACAGTGTATCCCTGGGGTAAATTCATGTAAATGTCCTCATCCAAACTCCCTTGGAGAAAAGCATTGGTCACATCCATTTGGAAGAGAGGCCAATTCTTATGCATTGCCACATGGAGAAGACAACGAATGGTCACAATTTTTGCAGTGGGAGAAAAAGTGTCATGAAAATCTATGCCCGGCTGTTGTGTGTAGCCCTTCGCAACCAACCGTGCTTTAAATCTCTCCACACTTCCATCGGACTTGAGTTTGATTTTGTATACCCATCGGCATCCAATGGGCTTCACTTGTGGTAGTAGATCAACCACTTCCCATGTGTGATTTTTCTCTAGAGCAGCAAGTTCTTCATCCATAGCAGCACACCATCTAGGATCAGTGACTGCCTCATGATTGAACTGAGGTTCTTTAACTGAGGACAAAGCTGCAAAAAAAGACTGATGTGGCTTGGAAAAATGATTATATGTAAGGTGGTTAGCCATGGGATACAAACAAGCATTATGATTTTGATTATGAATGAATGAACAAGAGTAATCATGTGTCCAAATAGGAGGAACTATAGCTCTAGTGGACCTGCGCAATGGAACAACTGCAGGTGTAGAACTAGGAGGAGATGGTTCAGGCAAAGGGATAAGCACTGGTGGTTCGTCAGGGACAAGTAAGGGATCCCCTGTAGCAGAGGATGGAGTAAAAATGAGAGGATATTGACTAGGGACAGCAAATGGAAAGATGTGTTCATGAAAGATCACATCTCTAGAGATCAAGGTCTTGTGTGATTGAAGATTAAGGAGCTTATACCCTTTCTGGACAGTAGAGTAGCCAATAAAGACACAAGGTACAGCTCGAGGTGAGAATTTGTGGCTGTGAGGTAGGATAGATGCATAGCATAAGCACCCAAAAACTCTTAGGGCAGTGAAGGAAGGGATCCTGTGAAATAATAGTTCAAAAGGGGATTTATTTTTCAGTAATGGTGTGGGGGCACGATTGATTAGGTGCACAGCTGTTAACACACAATCTCCCCAATATTTGAGTGGTATAGATGATTGGAATCTAAGTGCTCTAGCTACATCAAGGATGTGTCTGTGTTTTCGCTCCACTATCCCATTTTGTTGGGGAGTATATGGATAAGAACTATGGTGAATATTGCCCAATGATGAGAAAAAATTAGTACACTCAGATTTAAAGAAATCAGTGGCATTATCTGTCCTGATAGCAAGAATTTGTTTAGAGAATTGCTTGTCTACCAAAGCAAAGAACAATCTAATGAGCCTAAGCACATCCATTTTAGATTGTATGAGATATACCCAAGTTCCCCTTATAAAGTCATCAACAATGGTAAGAAAGTACCTTTCACCATTGTGAGTGGGAGTATGAAATGGACCCCAAATGTCCATATGAATCAACTGGAAAGCAGAGGAAGATCTGGACGAACTAGTTTGTGGAAAATCTAAACGGCGACATTGCTTGGAAATAGGACATACAGAACAATGCGATAATGAATCATTTCTTTGTATAAAAGGTAACAAATGCATTCTGGATATTGACATATGTCCTAACCTTTTGTGCCAAGTATCAATACTAACATCCTTACAAAGATCAGTAGCAGAACAAGAATATAGACTGTCTATTCTAGGTAGAAAAGAATGAAGATTGAAACTACCCTTGGGAGGTGATTTTGGAACTGTCTTTGAGATGAAATGATAGAGTCCATGCCTCTCTTTACCAATCCCCATTACTCTCCCAGTCCTGAGGTCCTGAAACACACAAAAAGGTGGGTAAAAGGTGATAAAACAGCCATGATCTTTGGTAAATTTGGACACATACAGGAGATTGAATTGAAAGTGGGGTATATATAAGACACGTTCGAGTCGAATGGAAGTTGTTAGCTGAACTGAGCCAGTCTTATGAACAATGGCTGTACTACCATTTGGCAATCTCACTGCACTAGTGGAATCTACCACGAATTTAGAAGCTTGCAACAAAGAGATATCACCTACCATGTGCTCATTAGCTCCTGTATCAATAATCCATTTCGAACTGAAATTGTGTGAAGTATTACCTGCCATATTCACTACTGGTGCACACTCATTTTGCATGTGATGATTTACCAGAAGCTTCAGAATTTCATTATACTGATCAGGGGTAAAGATAGGTGGAGCTCCAGCTGCTATTTTTGGTTGAGCAACAATGTTTTCTTCCACAAAGTTAGCATCTCCTGACATTCTGCCTTGCTTCCCATTGTCTCTGTACACATTCTTGTTCAATCCCTTATTCGGGGCTTTGTACCATTTATGCCATGCAGGGTAACCAACAAGTTTATAGCAGTTCTCTTTGGTATGTCCACCGTAATTACAATGATCACAGAACAAATTCACGCGATTCTTCGCTGAACTTCCTGCCTTAGTCTGGTTAGTGTAGAAGGCTGCTATAGGAGCCTCAACTGATGATAAAGCCCTATGAGATTCTTCCTGAGACAATAGGGAAAAGGCTTGCCCCACCGTAGGTAATGGAGTCATCAGTAAAATTTGGCTCCTTACATTCATGTAACTGTCATTAAGCCCCATTAGGAACTGAAGGAGCCGTTGCTGCTGATCGTGTTCCAAATATCTTCTAGCAACATCACACTCACATGAAGGCAAGATCACAATAAAGATCACAATAGCAGAGTATTCATCCCAAAGTTGCTTGAGCTTACAGAAATATGTTGAGATAGTACTAGTACCTTGAGTTAGGCGCCCAATTTCTCTATGTAATGAGAAGATTCGCGATCCATTGATCTTGTCAAACCGCTCTTTCAGACCGGTCCATACAGATGAAGCATCGGATGCGTAGATGATTCCTCCGAAAATATCCTTTGAGACTGTATTCATTATCCATGACAAGACAAGAGCATTGCATCGTTCCCATTGAAGAAGATTTTGGCTACTTACTGAGGGTCTTTGACAACTGCCATCAATCAGCGCAATTTTGTTCCTCGCCCGAAGTGCGATCAGCATGGCTCTGCTCCAAATGCCATAGTTTTCCACACCAATCAGCGAATCACTGACCAAATTCATTCCCGGAGTATCCGATGGATGAATATACAACGGATCATTGAAGTTGCAATTGTTAGCCATGAGCTCTCTGGAAGAAATCAGGGGGAAAATTGCGTCGAATTTGTTTGGAAAGCTACGCAATTGAGCAGCAAATTGAAAAAAAAAGCCCTAGGATGATTCCTATGGCTCTGATACCATGTCAAAGAATTGAAAAACCCAAGCTAATGCTCAAATGGGTCAAAGAAGAATTGTATTTCAGTTGGTTGAAAATAACCACTGTACAAATGTTTATATACATTTCAGTAGATGAGCTAAGAAACGTACTTCCAAAATGCCACACAATACAATCGTGTTTTATTATTTTGTACAATTAACACTGAGGACGTGGCGCACGTGAACATGATTCATGCTAAAAGTCCAGAGCAAAAGCGAATATTTCGAGCATGTTACTGAACTTTTCTTCAGGTCGGCGAAGATGTGGCGGCGGTGGGGGAACTTATGAAGTCGGGGCCCAGAAGTTACAAAAACTTGCCTGTACAAGCTGCTGCCGTTGTAACAGAAGCTGGAGCCTGCGACAAACTCTTTCAGCCCCCGATTCCACCGCAACCTGAGGATCTGAAGATTGTGAGCCAGGATTTCCAGGACCAGTGTAGCATTGTTTTGGTCATTTCAAAACTTTTAGCTGGAGAAAAGTTATGACTATGGATGAGCTTGATGGTTAATAATTGGTAATAATGATAAAGATCGTTGTAAAATGCATGACAATCCATAAAGCTGAGTCTACTGAAGTAATATTTTGATAAGTAGCTTTTTTATATAAGTTGGAGCAACACGAAGTTTAATTATCACGATTGAAAATATGTTTTTCAAATTTTAAAGGGAAGTGATATTACAAGTATATAAAATTAAAAGTGAGTCTCATGTGAGACCGTCTCACGGGTCATAATCCGTGAGACGGGTCAACCTACCCATATTCACAATAAAAAGTAATACTTTTAGCATAAAAAGTAATACTTTTTTCATGGGTGACCCAAATAAGAGATCCGTCTCACAAATACGACCCGTGAGACCGTCTCACACAAGTTTTTGCCTAAAATTAATTGTTATATTTAAGTGATATGTTTGTCGATTTATAATTTGAGTAATTCTTGTACGAGACAGTCTCAAAGATCTATATTCATGAGATAGATTGAACTGATTTATATTTACAATAAAAAATAATATTTAGACATAAAAAGTGAAAATTTTCGTATACCGAGTCGGGTCTGTTTCACAAAATTGACCTGACGGTCTCATAAAAGTTTTTATGTTATAATTTTGATCTTATACATTATTAAAGTTTGATCTTAACTATTTATCTTTTAAATTAATTTTTTTTTATCACTTTAATGTTTAATTTTGCTATTTCGACTTGCCTAAAATTTATAGTAATTTATTAGCATCGATTAAATATTTAAAAGGGTTATTAAATTGACACATTTTAGAATCGTGATATATCAAATCTCAAAAGGGAAGACCAAATTCTATGTGGGCCTCAGTTTCTACGAAGAAAAACCCATTTTTCATGCTCTAAGCCCAAATTACAACCAGTAAAGACCATCAAACTAAGCCCAATAATTCTTCGTGGGTCCCTCTCATCTCTCCATCATCATCTTATCTAGCTCAAGCGTTTCACCAAAATCGGGAGCCACAGCAAAATCTCTCCTCCGTAATTTTTCTGTGTCGAGGTGTGAAAATCTTGAGCAAAAATGGCAACTTTGACACAGCAATTTGCAGGTCTGAAGTGCCCACCAATAGCGACCACCAGGAACAGCAAACTGTCCAATTTCAAGAACCATTGCCCGAACAGAAAGGGAAGCGTGATATTGGCAGCTGCCGTGGCTGTATCCAATGCGCAGACAAGGGAGAGGATGAAGCTCAAGGAAATGTTTGAAGATGCATATGAGAGATGCCGGACAAGCCCCATGGAAGGTGTGGCTTTCACCATTGAAGATTTTCATGTTGCTCTGGAAAAGTATGACTTCAATTCCGAAGTCGGGACAAAGGTCAGACTTTCTTTTCTTCCTTTTTTTTACATGTTAATGCTTGTGGGTTTGTGGAGTTGGGATGTATTCTTTTGTTTTATTCAGTGGGATATGAGCCGCAATGAGACTTTGTATGTGAAATTTGATTGCAATTTTCCATCTTTGTTTGCATCTAATTATTGTAAATTTGGGTTTTCTCATGTCGAATGTTCCCGTGAAATATCTGTGGTTGTTGGGAATATTAGTTAGCAATGTGTATATGCTTTCTTCTGTGTGTGGAGTGTGGACGGGTTCTGAGTGAAATGCAGTTAATGGCATGATGGGGTTGGCTAAAATCTGTTATTCTTGTGGGGCTTCGTGCTGTGGATTGTTCTTGGTTATTTATATGCATTTTATGTTGTTGGATGTGCTTTTGGTATTCAAGGACAATTACTTGCCATGAAACAAAGATTAAACCATGGCAAACAATAGACAAGCGGATGAAACTGTTCTATGATCGATGCTTGTGGCTGAATAAGGCTTTGTATGTTAAATCATAAATGGAACAGACTTTCTTTTAACATGTACATGATGCATAGCTAATTTAGAGAATAAATGAGGAAGGAATTGACGAATCCAAGAAAAGAAGGAGAATGGATTTATAATTCAGACTCAGACAAATGTTCAAATACAACTGTTTGCCTCTTTTCTCCCGTTTTCCCCACTTTAATATTCTACAATGCTAGTTGAACTAACTAGTTACTATTTTATACAACTAACTATCTATCATTTCAACTGAATTACAAAATCTTCCCATTTTGCTCTCCTACCATGTTGGTGCTCATGTCCAAATGACACAACCAACTTACATGGATTTAATGCCTTTATTCCTTTCTGTCTTTTGATTAATTCTATGTTGAATAGCTACAAACTCCCCCCACTCAAGTCTGTTGCTTTGAACACCATTGAATTCACTTGTCTAGCATATTTCTTCTAGTCACGCACGAAGTTAACTTCCTCCGCCCAATATTCTTCTTTCCTGCTAATTTTTCAAAGCCCAATTTATTTGGATCCCTAGCAACTCTTTTTTTTCGCTGTCATGGGTTTCCTACTTCCTTCCATTTTGGTTTGTGGGGATATATCTGTCAGATTGGTTTATCCTCAATGGTCGGTACAGTCATGCTTGAAAGATCGCTCACAGAATCGAGTTGTTCGAAGATGAGTGTTGAACGCTGTTCATGGCCATCTTCAATTCAAACACAACTTGTACTCCTTCTTTACCGACCGTCTCTCCATCCTCCAATTCCCCTTTCATAATTTTTCTTCTGTTCTGATATGTTCATCTTTTGGTTGGTGTTTCTGGAATCGACGCTAAGATTCCCAATTACCATCAACAGCCTTTGTTTGCCCAGTGAAGTATATGTCCAACATCGACTTTAAATCCTCTGCCGTTTGATGAGCAAATTCAAGTTGTATATGAAGTTAAGGTTTTAATCTTGAGTGTTCATAGTTGCCACGCCATTTAAGGTCCTTTCAACTCTTGAACTCCAATCAAACAAATTTACCCAAAGCAGGGCGGAAAATCGAGACTCCTGTACTGGAATTGATTTTTGTGTGCTGGAAAATTGTTGTGCCCAGGTATTATAAATTTGGAATTGATCGGCAAGTGCGACTGAGTTGCTGCGGTGAGATGTTGATATCGGCTTCTGTATTGTTCCATTTTTTCGTCAAACATTTGCAGACCAATTGTAAAATCTTTCGCTGAATTGGAGAGGAATGCAACATTTTTTTTTGATAGGAAGAGGAATGCAACACTAGTGTTTTGTTTCTCGATTAACACAGCTTGATTCTCCTGTAGGACTGTGACTTTCGCAAGAATTTCCTCCAATATATCTACTTGCATTTCTGCTGCCATTATCGACCCTCGGAGACTTAAATGAGAGCACCAAATGATGCATAGCTAATTCCAGAAAGCTAATCTCCTAACGAGTTAAAGAGGAAGGGATAAAAGAATCCAAGAAAAGAAAATGAGAATGTAATTAGAATTAAAATTCAGAAAAATGTTCAGATACAACTGCCTGCCTCTTCTCTCTTTTCCCTACTTTTATATTCTACAAAGCTAGTTGAAGTAACTAACTTGTAACTATTGTACACAACTAATTATTTATTATTTCAACTGAATTACAAAGTCTTCCAATTTTCTTGGTAGTTTTTGTCCTCCTTTTCCTCACCTCTACAAGCATTATCTTTAGCCGTATCAGTGCAGCAGAGTAGATATAAATCCACCACATTTTTTATTGAATATGTATGTTAATCCACTACATTTAATTGAGTGCTTACTGATTGAGCTCAACTATTCTTATATTTGTCCAGCTGATTGGAGAATCTCACTTGGAATTTGTGGAAAAAGGGGTGGAAGAATGACGTGATTTTGTTTAAGTCTGAGATTTAATAAAACTAAGGATGATTTGGTTTAAAGTCTGGGATTTAGTAAAAGTCAGATCTCTAACTGCTTCCTAATCGGATTGTGTAGAAGCCATTTTTTATTCTTGTGTATGTGTTTGTGTTTGTGTTTGCTTATGTTGAGTTGATACATCAGCAATTTAAACCCGAATACAAAGTTAGATGTGACTGCGAGCAAAATGGCCGGGCTGGAGGCAACAATAATAACTGGAATATAGATTTGTTATGCCAGCGGTCTTAAAGAAAATTTTAATCTTTGGTGAGTCTAGCTTTATCTAAATTGATAAAAAGGGTCATTCAAAGAGGTCGCGCATCTTCAATTAGGATGAACATGTAACAGTTTGATTTGTTGGATGCATAATCCTAGACTCTCTGGAAAGAGGGGCTGTTTATGTTTAATTTGTTGACTCTTAAATCACTGCCACCCATTATCAAAGGAAGTTTTTTAATATAGAAGGAAAGTGAATTGATAATGTTGTAATTTGGTTGCATTTTATTTGTTTCAGGTGAAAGGAATAGTTTTCAATACGGATGCAAATGGAGCATTAGTTGACATTACTGCAAAATCATCAGCATTCTTACCTTTAAGAGAGGCATCCATTCATAATATTAAACATGTGGCAGAGGCTGGCATTGTTCCAGGTTTACGTGAAGAATTTGTAATTGTTGGAGAAAATTCATCTGATGATAGTTTAATTTTAAGCCTGCGGTCGATTCAATGTGACCTTGCTTGGGAACGGTGTCGACAACTGCAAGCTGAAGATGTTGTTATCAAGGGTAAGGTATGTCTTCACCAAGAATAAACGCCAAACTATGCTGTTTGGGTGAGGTCGGGCATATCATGATAATGTTTTTGCATCCATTTTAACACCACGGGCATCATCTAAAGTTCTTTGTTCGAAAAAAGTTATTCAACTAAGATTTTCCTTATGATCACATGCAGGTTGTTGGAGCAAACAAAGGTGGAATGATGGTGGCATTGGCGGAGGGCATTAGTGGTTTTGTTCCTTTTTCACAAATCTTAACAGTTTGTTCTTCACTCTGGCTTGCTTATAAATCTTCATGAACTATTACAGATTTTTTTCATAGTTCTTTAGATTTTAATTTAATGTTTTAGTGAGATGAATAATTAGATGTTCCAAAAACATGCTTATGAAGCGTTTCGCGTCCAGTTGTTACAAAATATCTAGTTCTTCAGAGATGGACCAACCATCATTTCATGTTTTAAAACTCTTCGGCTCTCCCCCCACGTGGAATCTAGAGAATGGGAAATAAATTCCCTGAAATATTATCGAAATTGCAGTCACTGGGTTTGTGCAACAAAGCTTAAAAATAGCCATCTTAATGAATATGATAGAGGCAATTTTTTGACGATTCCAACTTTTGTAAGCTTGCTCTGGTGTCACGTTAGTAACCACTTGTCCCAAAAAATTTTGATGAGGTAAATGAACAGTTTTGTACTTCATACACACTGTATTGTTAACCAAACATTTACGATGCATCTCTCTGAATTTTTCCAGAAATCATCTGCAGAGGATCTTCTTGGGAAAGAACTTCCTCTTAAATTCGTGGAGGTCGATGAGGAGCAGTCCAGGTTAGTCCTCAGTAACCGCAAAGCAATGGCTGATAGTCAGGCACAACTTGGAATCGGATCCGTGGTAATTGGAACTGTTCAGAGCTTGAAACCTTATGGTGCATTCATTGACGTCGGTGGAATCAATGGCCTTTTGCACGTAAGCCAAATCAGCCACGATCGTGTCTCAGATATCGCTACAGTTCTGCAGCCTGGTGACTCTTTGAAAGTGCGTTTCTTTGCAATTTTCTGTTTCTGTTCAATGCCTCCAAAGCATTTTATGCTAATGTGTTCAAACTTGCTGTAGGTCATGATACTGAGTCATGACCGCGAGAGAGGCCGAGTGAGCCTTTCGACCAAGAAATTAGAGCCTACTCCAGGCGACATGATTCGGAATCCCAAGCTGGTCTTTGAGAAGGTAATGTTTGATTTTATTTGGCTATCTTGTTGGAAATTGTTTCTCATAATATGTTTCAAGAAAATGGATTGGAGAATGTGTTTTCTTTATTTTCTGAAGGAGATATGTTTCTAAGGTATGCCACGTATTATAAAAATGTGTTGGATAATCTATTTTTTTTTATTAGTTTGCGTGATATTATCATCTCGAAGACTAAAGAATTTTGAATTAGAATATTATAGGTTTACAATTCTTTTTGGGGTGATGAAAATTTTAAATAAAATAAAGATTGTATTGGGATGCATAAAAGTTGGATGTCTTTTGTAGAGAATTTGAATATAACGTGGTCATGTTTGGAGTTATCTCCAGAAAATGAAATCATTCTGCTTGTGTAATTTTTCGCAATAGCCCAACCCAGCTTGCTTCTTTTGCATCCGCGATTTACAGTTGAATAGAAACTGCGTCCTTTTGACACGTCTTTAGTCACGTTACATTGCTATATGGGATTGCAACTCCTTATGGCGTTTGTATGAAAAGTTCTTTGATTTGGTATGCCAGGCAGAAGAGATGGCTCAGACATTCCGGCAAAGAATGGCTCAAGCAGAAGCCATGGCTCGTGCAGACATGCTGAGATTTCAACCTGAGGTATTTCTTTAGTACATATATGCTAAATTGGGCAACTTTTTTCTACATTGTTATGAGGCTTTTTCCTCGCTAAATAAGCCTAAGAAACGACGCCTGCCTGCACTTTTTACTTGCAGAGCGGATTGACGTTGAGCTCGGAAGGAATATTAGGCCCTCTGACTTCTGATCTCCCAGCGGAAGGTTTAGATTTAAGTGATATCCCCCCTGCTGAAGATTGAATCAACAATTGACTGTTTGTTGCATATCTATTTTAATGTAGAACGTTTCTCAATATCTCTTGTTCAGTGTCATATATGCTTTGCTTTTTCGAGTTTAAACTTTTAGAAAACCAAAACAAAACCAATTGAAGTTTGCATTCCATGTCGACTTTTGGAACTGTAGACGTAACCAAAACAAGGCCAATTGTGGTCTGTCTCAAGGTTAAATGACAGTCATTGTTAAAACTTTGGGCACAAATAAAAATATACGACTGATTGATCTAATACACTTGTTAATACATTTTTAAGTTCTTACAATATATGTCAAACACTAAAATAAAATACATATTTTTAAAGATAATAAAAACTTGACCAGAATGCATCAATTTTCAACGTCGTTTAGCTGCGAAGAGTTCGAAAAATTCCGTCTGAACATTTTAGAATCCTTTTGTTATTTGAAATCTGGAAGGAAATTTTGTTCAATCCATGAACTTTATAAGCATATTTATATTTCGAATTAATAATTTATAATTTTGAAAAATAATTTGCAAGAAGAAAAAATTTCAAATCGTGTACGTGGGAAATCATTATAATTTAGGGAAGCTTCTTTAGTGGAAATGGATATAGTCTCTCGATGCCAATTTTCATTAGGTTTCTTGAATATAAATATACAACATCGATGAAAGAATAACAAACAAATAATTTAGAATTCCCACTTGTTTCGCACGCATGCGCGCGCGCACACACAATTATATATATACCCTGGGTGGAAATAACAAACAAATAATTTTAAATTCCCACATATTTCAGACACGCGCACGCGCGCACACACACACACACACACAAATATATATATATATATATATATATATATATATATATATATATATATATATATGAGTGTGTGTGTGTATGAAACAAGTGGGAATTCTAAATTATTTGTTTGTTATATATATATATATATATATATATATATATATATATATATATATATATATATATATATGTGTGTGTGTGTGTGTGCAAAAACTTGTGGGAGACAGTCTCACAGGTCGTATTGGTGATACGGGTCTTTTATTTGGGTATCCATGAAAATGTATTATTTTTTATGCTAAGAGTATTACTTTTTATTGTGAATATGGGTAGGGTTGACCTGTATCACAGATTAAGATCCGTGAGACGGTCTCACTTGATATCGGCAATAATGAAGTAAAATTAGAAATAAGATCAACATGTCCATAATATAAATATATATATATATATATATATATATATATGAGATATTGGATTGCATTTTTAAGGGCAACACGGTTGAGACTGTCTATGTCATATTTATATGTAATGATAAATCTAATAAGAAATTTATATTTATTCTTTATTTTTTTATTAATAAAAATAACCTCTAGAAAATATATACTAAAAATAAATCTAGTATATATATATATAACCTTTGACCTTTAAAAACATGAAATTGGCAGGCTTCATTTAATAATGTTTTTGACAATATGAATTTTGTTTCACAGTGGATTGAGTGTTGAATTTGGACTCAACTTAATTTTTCCACCTTTTTGAAAATGGAGAATCAAATTCAAATTTATTTTGATTGAAATGACATTAAATTGTTTGCTATAATTAATTAAGTTTGAAAAACCATCTAAAAAAGATGTGATAGTGTACATTGGTTCTAATAGTAGGTATAGTAAAAGATATTCATGAATATGCCTCGAGTTTGACATGGCTAAATCAATTCAAATATTGGACTACTCAAAGTTTATCGATTAGGGATTTGAGTTTGAATTAGAACGTGATTTAACATGTATGAGCAAAAATTAATCGTAAATGATAAATATATTTTATTTTATTTTTACAATTTTGATCATATATATTTGTTTCTTTGCGATTTTTATTCTGTACGTGGTCAAGTTTCAGCTCCTGACATTTATCTTTAAAATTTTAGCCACTTTTCATCGGATATGCTGATATGACATTGCATATATCAATATCCACATCGTCATATTGGAAAAATGATTGTAATACGCTCAAAGCTCTTCCAACCACATGTGAACCCGAAGTAGAAATCAAGTTTGAGTCAGAGTGTAAAAAAAAACAATTCAAATTTGGGTGGAATATATCGATATTTTTTGTGGATAATATGAAATGTTTTCGTATCGAAAACATATGACTTAATACAAAGCAAAACAATTTTGTCATCTAAGGGCCATTTTTCTTTTTGAATGTCGATGTTGGCTTCTTTTGTTGACAATCAAACAAACGTGTGGTGTCTTTTCATGATACTATAATTAAATAGGTTTGTTTAGGTTTTGAAACCTATGTCACAATAAAGAAACAAATGTAAGTCAAGGTCTTAAAGCCAAAAAAAATAATCATTTTTTTACTTGATTTAAATAGTCCTTGGCTTTAATCGTGCCGCAACTTTTGTATAATTTACTGATATTTTATGCTTTGAAGTTCAGGGAACGAGGACGATTGAGATTTAAAATACTTGAAACATTTTCAAGAACACAATTAAATAAGTTGGCTTATAAAAAAAATTTGGATCAATCCAAAGAACATTTGCAATTGTGAATCAGTCCGACAATGTTTTGTAGGGACTTTTGCCGACCCATTATCTCTCTCGTGTATAAAGCCGGTTTTATGTTGTTGAGTTCATATTCGACAGTTTATATATATATATATATATATATATATATATATATATATATATATATATATAGTTTTGATATGTTGCACACCTACCTTGCATACCTACCTTTGCGAGCACCGATGAGGTGTCACTCACCCATTGGATGTGATGAAATATAGAAAGACTTTTGTAAGCACCGATGAGGTGTCACACACACATACATATGTTGTACTATGTATTGGAGAATAATTATAGTCCGTCAAAAAGAAAAACGATCGAAATGTGATGCATAGATATTGTTCAGTTTAAGAAGATTTTAGTTGCATGGTCATAATCATCTACTACTTATATCCTAAATATAAAGCTGTATTTTCTTTTCCAAGTGTTCCAAATGTATCGTTTAGTTTCCTTGGTTAATAAATTTATTCTTGTTTTATTTCAATATACCATATTAACTAACTTTTGTAAATATATGTAATTGTTTCTTGAATAAATTAAATAAGAGTAAAATATAAAATTTGTTTTTTCAATGAAATTCTTAATCAATGTGAAAAATAATGATCAATCTACCTAAAAGTTCCCTATGAATATAGAAATCAAATGTAAATTATCTTGAGTTTTAGCATTACCTGGAAGGTTTGAGTGTAGTCTTTCTTCCACCTTTGTATTTTCTGCAAATGTAGGAGTATAATGTAATTTACTGAATTACACTTAATTTTTAATTGATTAATTATGGTTTGAATTGTGGGTTAACTTTGGCAATCTAAAGTCTTACACGCAATTTAAATAAATAAATATTATGTACGTGCCCACAGAAAAAGAAACTGTTTAAACTTTTCTTTTTTAAAAAAGAAGAAGAAAGAAGAACTAAAAAAGCTGTTTATACAAATGTTAAATCACCTCACTAAGCAGTTTTAGTTTTCTAGCTTATTTTGTAACAATCTAGATTCGACGATGATCCTCACCGTATCAATAAAAGTCTTTCTAGCATGCTTATGTTATGACTCATACATAACATGAGAAAATTTCAAAATGGTTATTCATCCCAAAATTATCTCAAATCAAGTACGCTTATCTTTGAAGTTCTTATGTGATGAACTCTCGAGAAGAAGTTATATCTTGTTGATATCATAAGTATAACCTATAAAATCTTGTATTCCTCTCATTCATGGTCCGAGTCGCCCAATCATTAGTGAGATTACCATCTTTCAGGTATTAACCATTTATACAGTGGATCATGTACTACCCTTGAAATTTTGGTATAAGATGTCACATAGGTCAGGCTTATAATTTTTCTCTGTATTTCAACATAGTGTTTGTTTATCTTTAAAAAATCGATAAGTTTTTTTTGGGTGAAGAAGTTTTGAAAATGCAATTTTTGGTTTTTAGCTCTCAGGTTAAAAACCATTATCATATAGCCAAAAAAAAAATAATAAATCAATGGTTTTGATTCTGTAATTTATTATTTATGTTTTAGTGGATGAAACATGTGAAACAATCAAAACTAATTTATCTAACAATTATATTATATTATAAAATATTATGAAAATAAAATTTTAATTTAAAACATAAAATTAGGGATTAAATTTAACTTATAAAAACTAAGTTGTTTAATTATATGCAATGTGTTGTCTTGTGAACTATACTCATTTTAAAATCTATGATTACCTTCCGATTCAGGTTAAAGTTTCATGCAATTTCAGTTCTAATCTATTAGTTTTAGAATTAAAACTGAATAATAAGTTCTTAGGTTCGTTTTTTTTTTTTTATGCATACGTATCTAATTTTGATTCACGATTCCAAATAACGATGGTCGGGTGACTCAGGTCTATTGTTATAAACTCTGAGGAAATAGAATGTCTATGCTCATGGACAAATTTAGGACTATCATATGCATAATCACAAAAACTCATGTGAGACTGTTTCACTAGTTAATTTTGTGATACATATTTCTGACCTGACCAACTCATGAAAAAGTAGTTTTTTTGTTAAATATATTACTTTTCATTAAAAATATAGATAAGATTAACTTTTTTTAAATATAGATATGTGATATTGTCTTACAAAAGACCTAATGATACATAATTATATAGTAAGATATAGATATAATGTTATTGGAAAATTTCCCTAATTATCAAACTATGTTGAAGATTTGTAATTCTATTTTTCATGACAAGTAGCCTAATGAGAAGACTTGTTTCAGTCTTTTATCTGACTTGGTACTGGACCCTATCAACTTCCCCTCCATCTCAAATTTCTTCCTTCAATTCTTTCTTACCAATATCTCCCATACATAAATAAACATACAACAATTTTTTTGCCAATATCTCCAATACATAAATAAACACACACACACACATATACACACACATATAATATCTCTTTTGTATTATAATAGTTGAGAGGGTAAGAAAAACTGTTCGAGGATGATACCAGTTTTTTTTGTGTATGCATTTTTATAAAATATAATCGAGAATTATATCACATTGTTACAAAATTAAATTCTATCATGTTAGATTGCGGAAATGCTAACAATTAGATTTTGATAATAACAAAACTTGTTATTGTATTTCTAATATATTTATTCAAGTGTGAAGTTGTTATCTCAAGTTGGAAGCTGGAACTCGAATTTTGGAAACGTCTAGACTCTGGCGAGCTTCAGTGTTTCTATGATAACTCATAGCTCAATAATCTAAACAACAAGAGGGAAAATGTTTGAATATAAAACACAATTTTCTACAAGTCTTGTTTCAGACCGGTTGGGGATTGTTAGGATGTCATCTAGGCAAAATCAAGTTAGAAGTTGCTGATCCAGCAAACGACTGGACTTGACCAACTCTAGAATTTTTCTCATCTCGCAAACCAATTACTCCAATGACCAAATGCCAAAATGGTTGGAAAGCCAGCTCAAGTATTTAGAAGTCATATTTCAGGCTGATTGGGTTATTTCGGACGTTATATATACTAACCAAACGTCAAAATATCCAACTGGAAGTCACGGATATAACAAACGGTTATATATGAGCAGTTTCAGTATTTCGAGTATATTTCTCTAATATGAACTCTAAATTGGGTGATTCTTGATTCATTGGAAAGTGAAGAAAAAAGGGCTACAATTTGCATGTTCAACACATTGCTCCAAAATCAAATATTCAAGAGCTATGATCACCGAACCAGACAACAAAACTTCAAGCCGTTCATGGGACGGTTTTTCAAGCAGTTCTAGTTTTTCGTGCATATCTCTCTCATATGAAATTGGAATTAAGTGATTCTTGATTCTAAAAAAAACAACGAGAAAGATCTACTATTTTATATGCACCACTTTACCCAAAAATTGATGAATCAAGAGTTATAACTAAGAGAAGATATCAACTAAACTTGGTTCTAATTCCAGCAGCTCAAAGTCATGCCGCTCAAATCTAACCAGACCACTCCAAAATTCTAGCCGCCATTCCAATAGCAAAAAGTGGCTATAAAGCGAAATGACCGTTTCAATGTCAAAAAAGTGAGAAAATTTTCCAAAATGTCATATTCTTATATCTGATGTTCATATCATTCTTGGATGCCATAAATACCACACTTTGAAAATCAAACAACAAGCTTTGATGGGATTTCAAAGCATTTGTAGCCTATATAAAAGAAAAACAAGCTATAATGAGAGCAAGCTCAAGAAAAAAAGTCTAAATTTATTATATTAGCTTAATGAGAACTTTTACCTTGTGCATGAGGATGCATTTGAGAGTAAGTATATACACTGTAATAGATTAATTTCTCATACACAATCACTCATATAAAAGAGAATTGAACTTCAAGAATAATTGAGTGATAGTCTTCTCACAAAGTCACTAAAGATTATGTTTGTAGTTTTAGCATAAGAGAAGTTAAATATTATACGGATTGTGATATTGTGATCTATAATTGAGAGTGTGCTAGGAGTTTCGATTAGACAAATGATAAATCCTAAGTCGAAATGAGTACAAAAAGTTGTATAAATCAGAGTCTTTCAGTGAATCATTATAAAGTGGAAGAATGGGTAACATGAAAGTTTTATCTCCGAACATCCATAAACAAATTCGTGTCTCTTAATCTATTGCATTTAATTATTTCTACTGTTTTTAAGATACATTGTCGAAGCATTTTATGTGTCTTTCAAATACCAAGATATTACATACTTTTAAAATGATGTACAAAATAATTAATCTTTTTTAGAAGGATTATTTTGAGTTTCTTCTGTATGATTTTAGAACCAAACTCGATTTAATTTTTTCGATTTTCTGTTCATTTTTAACATTTCAAAAACGAGCTATTGTAGACTTTACCGCAAATTTTTTTGAGGTGTTTATTCACCCTCCTTTTAAACACATTTCCGATCATAATACATCTAATAGCTACATACATCAAAATTTAGAGGTTGTGAATTGTGTACAACTCATATTCATCATCATATATATCGAATCCGGAGATCAAAAAAATATAGATACACGGAAGAAATACAAGATGGCGCCAAAGGCCTTTCGACCCAGTGACGTTCCAGTGTCCCGATATGAGATGATATTAGACGACGACCCATGTTTATCGGGTGAAAAACAAACACCTAAAACCAAATAAAAAACTCGAAGAAATTCCACCAATATGTTTCGAATGTATAATATTAGCTCTAAACTCAAGTAACAAATTAATATTTCAAAAGTTGTATTCCCATATCTAATTGTGACAAATTAAAAATATAAAGAAATGCGATATAATCGTAGAGAAAGTGGTTGAATGGTCCCCCCCTCTTCCAAATGCCATACATACAATTTTACACGTTACATTAGGGTATTTTTGTACGTAACTTTAGATTTTGGTATCATACTCTCGAGATCTTGCTTCTCAACATACAACTCGAAGACGCAAATCATTTCATGCATTGGAATAAATGGACATGTAATTTTCATTGGTTTTGATCCCCCATCAAATTTTAAATGTTATAAATTAAAAGCTTATAATATGTATCTTGTGAGACAGTCTCACGAATCTTTATCTGTGAGACGGGACGAGTCAACCCTACCGATATTCACAATAAAAAGTAATACTCTTAGCATAAAAATTAATAATTTTTCATGGATGACCACTATGTGAAAAAAGGCTTTTTACTTCGGATATTATCCGAAGTAATAGGGTAGTTAAGTGCCGAAGTATATGGACGTGAAGTAATAGATGACCTTTTACTTCATACAATAACTGAAGTTGTATGATTGAAAATACTGAAGTCTTTGGTACTGAAGTCTTTGGCCGGTTTTTGTGTAACTAAATTACTAAATTTAGCGACGGAATTCATGTTACACACCGTCGCTATATTGCGACGGAAATATAAACTGTCGCTAATTAGAGACGGAATTCATGTTAGAAACCGTCGCTACCTAGCGACGGTCTATGCATGAATTCCGTCGCTAATTTGTTCGGTAAAATAAAAAAAAATTAAATAATTTATTAAATCTGTTTTATTAATAGGTGCGGTAAAATAAAAAAATTTAATAATTTAATAAATCTGTGTTATTAATTGGTACAATCGTGTAAGAGATAAAAATTTTAAGTATTGTGAAGTGGTAAAATCGTGTAAGAAATTTAAATTTTAAGTGTTGTGAAGTTGTAAAATCGTGTAAGTGAGAAAAAATTTTAATTGTAGTGAAGTGAAGAAATTGGAGAGAATTTGTAAGTATTTATAGAGAGTGGTGGAAGAAAATGGAGGGAAAAATAGGCGGGAATGAATTTTTTTGAAACTGGCGACAATTTTATTAAAAACCGTCGCAAAAATTTGAATCGGCGACGGTTTAAATGGAGAGAAATATACGCGGGGTGTAATTTTTTTTAAAATGGCGACGGTTTTATTTAACCGTCGCCAAATTTTAAATCGGCGACAGTTTTTATTTGACCGTCGCTAAAATTAGCGACAGGTTAAAGTAAACTGTCGCCGATTTTAAATTTGGCGACGATTGTTTAAACCGTCGCTACATTTAGCGACGGTTTATAAAAACCGTCGCATGGTTTAATCTTTTTACTTCAGTACAACGCATTTTCATTATTTTTTACTTCATCAAAATTGATATGCCGAAGTAAAATATAAAAAAAAAATATAGTGAAGCCCGTGTTTTTAAACATCCGAAGTAAAATATATTATTTTACTTCGCTTGTGTTATTAATGAAGTTATTGGTAACGTATTACTTCGTAATTTATATTTGCCGAAGTAACGTCTGGCGAAGTAAAATGTCATTTTTCACATAGTGGACCCAAATAAGATATTTGTCTCACAACATACGACCTGTAATACCATCTCACACAAATTTTTGTCATATATATAGATATATATGAGGCTATAAAGTAACCATCTTCGTATCGAGAAATTTCATGCGACCTTAGGGTATATACCCTAACGATGTATATAAAGATGACTATTCATCCTCATATGTGAGATCCATTGAAAAAATGTAGATCGCATATGCATTCGTAATTATACAATCCTTGGATGTATTTAAGTGCGATACCATAAAGGTAACATCTCATCAACCGCATATTTGACGTCATACTGTACCACAGAATGATCATTCTACTTTTAATCTATAAGGCGGCGTTTGGTTTGAATGATAAAATAAACTAATGATTAATATGTAAAAGATAAAGAAAATGATTGTTGTAGAAATGTAATATATGGTATAAAATAGTATTTTGTTTGGTAAGATTTTTAAGTGTAGGATAATTTTGAATTGTTTGATGAGAGTACTAAATTGTCATTTCCTCTTTTTTTTTCTTTCTTCCACTCCGACGATGGCGGTCGGCCGGAGGCGGCGGCGGCGGTCTGCGGGGGATGCCAGCGGTGGTCGGCCGGAAGCGGAGGTGGATGTCGGAAACGGCGGCGGCGGTGGTAGGCAGTTGCCGCGGCGGTGGCCGGCGGCCGACGGAGGTGGTCGGCGGTGGTCGGTCTTTTGCGGGGTTGCCGGTGGGCGGTCGGAAGAAGGAAGTGGTGGTGAGTTTGAATTTAGGAGAAGGATAAAATTGGAAAAATAGAATGTATTAAGAGTGAGATAAATAATCATGTGGGGTGAGTAGGTATTATTTTAACTTACCTAATATAACCTAATCATTCATAAGATGAATTGACTTGGTTAAATAAAAAACCAAACAAATGATTAGGTAGGTTTAAAAAAAATAAACCTACCTAGTACTGCAAACCAAACACAGCGTAAATGTAAACTTAGAGAACAATAGATGTGTATGATACATTTATTTGATGTTAACGTTGTCAAATCACACTTCCATATGATCAGTGTTTCCAACGAAGATTTTCTTACAGAATACAAAATGAAGAAAAAAAATTTAAATTAATTCATTAATCAAATTTAAATTTCACATAAAAAATTATGTGTCCGGTTAAATAATTAATTGTTTAGGAAAGAATATTGAAGAATATAAATGAATATATGTCTACATAAATGCCATGATGATACGCTACGTAACCTCGATTAACCTCGATTAATGTTTTGTTTATTGCAAAAGAAATAGCAGTACGCGTGGGATAATGTTTAAAATCACATAAAACATTATCCTAAAAAAATGACAGTTTTTTTAATTTGAAAATATCAAAATAAGTAAATCTATATCTACAAATGTGTAAATAATTGAATGAAAACAATTATACATTTGGTTATGTATATTTTTTTTTTTTCTAATTTTGGTAATCAATAATGTCGAATATCAATTTTAGTTGACTCGAGTGTGTAGTGTCACACCAATACTCCTAATAATAAAAAAATTACTAAATTTTGAAAGATACCAGAGTAAGATCAAATTTCGACAATATAAATAACTAAAATCGACAAACATTTAGAAAGAAAATTGCAAATTTCTCATACCTAAATTTACCTTAATATATATCCATTCCTTAATCATGACACTCGAATTGTTACATTTGTGGTTCAAATAATATATGGAACTTTTTGACTAGTATTTGGACAACTATTTAATTGTCTATCGAACTTCAATCAATCCTTGTTTGGTAAATTATCACATAAATAATTTTCAACCATATAATATTGAAATTAATGGGTTCATGTATGTATATCTATTTCTATCATTATACTTTCTTTGACATGTTCCTGATAATTTTCTTCATCAAGATGGAGTTACAAACGCATACGTACATACCTCTTTAATCACTTGACTTTTTTTTTATTAATCGGCGCGTGTTGTATATATATACATATGGAGCAATGATACCCTGCACACTCTTTTCCTGCACACATGTGGGCGCCTGCCTGCATGGCACGTCCACAACCACACAAAATTTTTTGTTTTGTTTTTTTTAAAAAAAAAGGCTGACCAATCGTGGCGGTGCTCATGATACCTGCACACCTAGTGTGCAGGGTAACAAATTCGTATACATATGTATGTGTATATATAATGAATATATCTCTTGTGAGATGGTATGCATACCTCTTATTATATATTATTTACTTATCATATCACACGACCCAAACGATGTCAAATAGTTCTATTATTCACGAAAATAATTATACCGTAGGACGTATTTAATGAATGAAATATCGTTATTGCTGTCTCATGTAAGATTTAGATGAACAAGATGTGTATATTCTTATCAAAATCGCGGATGAAATGATATAAAAATATAAGAATAAATTGCTCTACCTTAAATAAAAAAAATTATTATTCATCCAAGTGTCGTACCTTACAAACCACGTAAGTCAGGTACATAACACTAGACAAGCCAACGTGACAGGCTCGACGGAAAAATTGTTGGTAAGATAATCGAACTCGTGACCAATTTGATCACACACTCACCTATTTCACTAACTTAAATACTCACGGGGTTTTTTATACTCTTGATTCAATTATCTAAAATAGAGATGTTTGATTGTTTTGACTTTAATTCTCTCATAGAAAATTTTTTATAGAAAATATATTGTGAATACTTTACATAAAATAAAAACTGAACTTTGTAATTTATATATATATATATATATATATATATATATATAAAGAATTTGTATGAAAGACATGAACAAATAAATGTATTATATGTCAGTTATGTCAGTTACATTTAAAATATAATGTTTTCTTGAATATGTGTCGTTTAGTTATTTTATATACCGATGTATATATATTTCTAGATAGACTCCTAGCAATCAATTTCTAGCAAGCTCTAATATCGATTCTTTTAACCAATTACATTTCACTAAACTTTGATCTTCATTATATAATACAATAAAATATTATATATACTGAATAACAATTTTTATTTTCATATTTTAAGGGCGTAATATTTATGATTTATAATTTATTGTATTTTTAGAATACTTTTTAATGACAAATTTCATCATGTAACTTTTCTTCCTTGTTTATTTATTTTTTTTGAAAATGTATGTATATATTTATTCATAGGAAGTTACGTAGAAATAATTGTCCGTGTTAGAAAAGCAGCCGAAACCTGAATATATTTATTATATATGATTTTTTTTTTGGCCAAATAATTATCATATGTAATATAATTAAGTATATACCCTCATGTATATTTTATGCACAAATATGCAGTAGCATATAATTAATGAACCTAAATCTCAAGGGAGGATGAATTAATTGAACAAGAACTACACATGTAGGTAGACGTCTTTAGAAAAACGGAACCAACCTGAACCCGAGTTTTTAAATAAATAAAAAATTAGCCGATCCTATCAGGTGTAATCAGATCGAGTATCCGGGAAAAAACTCCTACCTCTATTGCTGGGGTATATATATATATATATATATATATATATATATATATATATATATATATATATATATATATATATATATATATTTGGATCCTCTACTGTGTTGAAAACACAGCATTTGGTGCTGTGTACTTTTTACACGAGATGATCACATGATCATCTCGTTTGATCTGACAATTTTTTAAATTTATCTCATATGGTGTGATGTCCACAAGATGATCACGTGATCATCTCGTGTAAAAAATGCACTGCACCAAATGCTTTGTTTTCAATACAGTAGAAGATCCAATCCTATATATATATCGGTCCCCCTATATTGAAATGCACCACTTCTCAGATGACAAGAATCAAGTAGAATTTAATCAATTAATATTCCCTTTGTCCTCTCGAGATCTTTAATTATGCAGTTATCGTAGTCAACTAACTATTCATTCATTACTCTAAGTAAAGTCCCATTGCTATTTAATTGTGAGAGTGGAAAATATATATATGCTACTGCTACATATGCAAATTGTTACTTTAATTAGTGTGGTAGAGTTTGAATTCTGAATATTTCTTTTTGCACTATGTAAATTTTTTTAGAAAAAACGCTTATATTAATCTATTTAATATTTTCAGTTTGTATATAATTGTTTGTATTATGTATTACTTTCGTCCCAATTATGCATGTTTTTTTTCATATATATTAAAAATTCATTAAAAATTAATATTCTCGAACAGAAGTGATACATAAAATATGTTCGGAATAGTTCATCATTAATGATCGAAATATCAATTATACAATTTTTTTTTCAATTTTACCTTTATTTAATGAATGTTTATATACATTGTTTTTTTTAATCTTTCCAATAGTTAATTAATTACAAGATCCTAAATTAAAAAATAGTATATTAAGAAAAGAATAAAATAAAAAAATTATTGATATGATACTGGAAAATTATGTAGCATTGAAAAGTAATGACGTGGCATCGGAGATTATTGACACGTCAAAAATTTGTGAAGTGTTAAGCATCAAGTCAGTACTCCAGTAAAAAATGTCTAAAATTATTTTTTGGAAACAACTATATATCCTTCGGTGAGAGATTTTAGTTACAGATATTTACATCCCTAAATCTTTAAGTTTTTTTTTGTTTTTGTTTTCACATTTTGTACGAAATTTTCACAAAATATATACTTTGTTGATAAAACATATTCAATATTTATGTTATGAATTAAATATATTGAATTTTATTTTAATTCCATGTATGACGCTTGCTATTAAGGAGTCCACGAAAAAATGAAATTGTGAATTAAGGAAGGTAGATTAAGCTAAAGGGGAAAGTGATATTGTCGATCGGTAATGTACGTTGGAATACAAATTTACTGAAGAATCAAATTAATCCAAAATATTAGTTATGTAATTTATTCTGGATCTTTAACACTAGAATAACGATGTGTAACAACAGTAAGCATTAAGTCGAGGCAATGATAAGTCTTCTATCTGCAAGACGAAATTGTTTGTGTAACAGTGTTATACGTTGACGGCAATCGTCTCTAAAATACAACGAATTCAAATCAAAATAATGTAGCACGACAAGTCTTGATTACAGCGAACGAAATATACAGAACTTTCAAGTACAAAAACGAGAAGAGAATGCAGCAATGCGAGAGAGAAAAAAAAGAACGCGAGTAATGCAGTTGATGGGATTATTTGTAGCAATCCACCAGTTGCGTAAAAGCAGCGCAACTTTCTGTGAAAGGGTAATGGACGCACGGGATCAAATTCATCCTTCTTGGACTGTTGAACTATTCTGGACGAACACACTGTTTCGATACAGACAGACGCGATGTTTGATCCGAACCGAACATTTCTGTGATAGGCTATGAGATGGCACACACTATTTTTGAATGGGTGCAGTATTTATTTCGAAAATAAAAAATCTTTTTCCAAATAAATTGTCTAAAAAAAAATATGGTCAAGAGATCCCACCCACTGAGCTAGTTTTGCCGCACGTGTGTGTTTTATCGAGACCCAAGCCTATTAGCGTCTTTCCTTCTAAAAACTTCTAGGTAATCCTTGGGACCCAAACCCTTAGCTCAAACTTGGAGCTAATAAGAAAGACTATTCCTGACACATTTTTTAGTGTGGGACAACTCTTCATTTCATTCACTGCTTACCATTTATCCAAGTTAAATATTAAATATCATTTCAAAATTAAGATTAGGTTTCTTCACGAATCTATATCCGCGAGATGTGTTAACTCAGTTAATAGATGAAGTCAAAAATAATATTTTTGGCATAAGAGTAATTTCCATTTAAGATAGTCTCAATGATATTAGATATGTGGGCTTGATCAATCTAATCAATGTATAGAGTGAAAAGTAATTTTGACATGAAAATAATAAATTTTAATGGGTCGGGTCGAATAGAAGATATGTGTCATAAAATCGATATGTGAGACATACTCATTAAATTTTTATGTTTACGTAAAAAAATTAATATTTTTTATGAGTCATGTTGATTAATAAATCTATCTGCAAAATTAATTCATGAGACGAACTCATAAGAATTTTTGTGCAAAATTAATTATGAGATCAGTATAAGATTGCAACATTCACTAGAAGTTAGATAGGAAAAGAAACATAGTTTTTTCATTCATCTGTGTCTAATTCATATATTTGACAATTACCTCACTTGTATCTTTTAAAAATTGCTCAATCTAAAGTTAGTTAGATATATGATCTTATGTGAGACGCTTTATCTCAAGGATTTTTTTTTTTCCAAAATATCTCATGATAAACATTGTCCTATTCTTGGCAAAAACTTATGTGAGACGATCTCGCAGATCGTATTTTGTGACACGGATCTTTTATTTGGGTCATCCATGGAAAAATATTACCTTTTATGCTAAGAGTATTACTTTTTGTTGTGAATATCGGTAAGATTGACTCGTCTCACAGATAAAGATTCGTGAGACCGTCTAATAAGAGATCTTGTTGAGGATCGAACTTGAGTTTAGAGGGGGGTGAATAAACTCTACTCGTTTTTCGTTCTGATGAGGTACTAAAATCCTGTTAAGGATAGTAGTTGATCTTGTGCGAATACTTTCACCTGATTACAGTAGAACGTGCGGAAACAATCTGATGAAGTAGTTGAAACAACAATAAAGCAGTAGACAGCAGTTGTTTATGGAAGTTCGAAGATAAACTCTTCTACGTCTCCCCTTCTTCTGTTTCCAGAAGGTATAACTAAAAGACTTTGGATATTACAGTACAACACTTGTACACACCCACTTCAGAAGGACTTACACCTCAGCCTACTTAAACTCTTAGTTTCTCAACTCACAAATATGCGAAACACAAAGTTCTGAAAAGACTCTTTTCAGATTACAGACTCTTCTGATAAATATTAGTGCAGTAAAGATCGTGAAGAGTGTAAGAATTAGTAGCACAAGATGATCTACAAAAGATCAGATATAAGCTATGAAGCGTGTGCTACTTTTCTTTGTGTTGAAATTTTAAAATGCTCAAGGAAAACTGATATTCGTTTGATAAGAGAGTAGCTTTGTTCCTTGAAAATGATATTATGCGAAGTGTATTTTTAACAAGGATTTGATTCAAGTATATATAATCGACTGAGTTCAACGTTCACAATCAGAGAAGTCTTCAGATAACTGATACAATCAGCTTTATTACCGAAATGAGTTCCTGCAGAAAAGCTATAAAACAATCAGTCTTGTTTTATACTTAATTGGGTAATATGCATTAAATGACTCCGTATAGTATTTAATGCTGCAATTAATACTAGTACTAGGAACTCTTTAACGGTAACAATTAAGATAGCAACGTTAGAAGACATTCTCTACTGGTTTGTATTGTTATCCTTTTTCTACTGGTTTAGTTTTACTAGAGCAGCAGCTACTGATAATCTATTCTATTGTTTTGGTCTGCTGGTCTACTGGTTTTAGTTATCATCGCCACAATAAAATTCATATCTAACAGATCTACTAAAAATTATTGTTGGTGTCATAATTTTCTCTTCTTTTACGAAACTTTTTATGGTCAAATACAATTTGTTGATAAAAAAGTAATTTTGACATGAAAATAATAAATTTTAATGGGTCGGGTCGAATAGAAGATATGTGTCATAAAATCGATATGTGAGACATACTCATTAAATTTTTATGTTTACGTAAAAAAATTAATATTTTTTATGAGTCATGTTGATTAATAAATCTATCTGCAAAATTAATTCATGAGACGAACTCATAAGAATTTTTGTGCAAAATTAATTATTAGATCAGTATAAGATTGCAACATTCACTAGAAGTTAGATAGGAAAAGAAACATAGTTTTTTTCATTCATCTGTGTCTAATTCATATATTTGACAATTACCTCACTTGTATCTTTTAAAAATTGCTCAATATAAAGTTAGTTAGATATATGATCTTATGTGAGACGCTTTATCTCAAGGATTTTTTTTTTTTCCAAAATATCTCATGATAAACATTGTCCTATTCTTGGCAAAAACTTATGTGAGACGATCTCGCAGATCGTATTCTGTGACACGGATCTTTTATTTGGGTCATCCATGGAAAAATATTACCTTTTATGCTAAGAGTATTACTTTTGTTGTGAATATCGGTAAGATTGACTCGTCTCACAGATAAAGATTCGTGAGACCGTCTAATAAGAGATCTTGTTGAGGATCGAACTTGAGTTTAGAGGGGGGTGAATAAACTCTACTCGTTTTTCGTTCTGATGAGGTACTAAAATCCTGTTAAGGATAGTAGTTGATCTTGTGCGAATACTTTCACCTGATTACAGTAGAACGTGCGGAAACAATCTGATGAAGTAGTTGAAACAACAATAAAGCAGTAGACAGCAGTTGTTTATGGAAGTTCGAAGATAAACTCTTCTACGTCTCCCCTTCTTCTGTTTCCAGAAGGTATAACTAAAAGACTTTGGATATTACAGTACAACACTTGTACACACCCACTTCAGAAGGACTTACACCTCAGCCTACTTAAACTCTTAGTTTCTCAACTCACAAATATGCGAAACACAAAGTTCTGAAAAGACTCTTTTCAGATTACAGACTCTTCTGATAAAATATTAGTGCAGTAAAGATCGTGAAGAGTGTAAGAATTAGTAGCACAAGATGATCTACAAAAGATCAGATATAAGCTATGAAGCGTGTGCTACTTTTCTTTGTGTTGAACTTTTAAAATGCTCAAGGAAAACTGATATTCGTTTGATAAGAGAGTAGCTTTGTTCCTTGAAAATGATATTATGCGAAGTGTATTTTTAACAAGGATTTGATTCAAGTATATATAATCGACTGAGTTCAACGTTCACAATCAGAGAAGTCTTCAGATAACTGATACAATCAGCTTTATTACCGAAATGAGTTCCTGCAGAAAAGCTATAAAACAATCAGTCTTGTTTTATACTTAATTGGGTAATATGCATTAAATGACTCCGTATAGTATTTAATGCTGCAATTAATACTAGTACTAGGAACTCTTTAACGGTAACAATTAAGATAGCAACGTTAGAAGACATTCTCTACTGGTTTGTATTGTTATCCTTTTTCTACTGGTTTAGTTTTACTAGAGCAGCAGCTACTGATAATCTATTCTATTGTTTTGGTCTGCTGGTCTACTGGTTTTAGTTATCATCGCCACAATAAAACTCATATCTAACAGATCTACTAAAAATTATTGTTGGTGTCATAATTTTCTCTTCTTTTACGAAACTTTTTATGGTCAAATACAATTTGTTGATAAAAAACAATAATTAAAACGGTTAAACATATCAAAACATCGTATTTGAGCTACTACCAGAACGTTTAAAATACAATATACATAAATAAACTGTAGATGTATGTTCAGGCCGACGGTGGGGATGTTAGGTAGTTTAAAATACATGATTTATGTCATGGCATAAGTTATAACTTTCAGAAATAATTTTATCAAAATTGTCACATATATTCTATATTTTAATTAGTCGAGATAGGTCTAATAGCAAGCTACCGAATATATAGAGTGGGGTTAGCAAAGTATACAGTATTTATTGTGGGATAGAATATATATAGATGGTATCGAAGGGCATCCGCAGTCCTTAGTGAATTTAATACAGCTTATAGCTTACACTCTATTCATTTACTTTGAAGTTGCACCCACCCCCCCCCCCCCCCCCCCCCCCCCCCCCCCCCCGAATATATCTGACCTTTTTCATATTTTGAGTTATTAAGACATAAATTGATCCACACCAATAAAATCGAACTGTCAACTTGAAAGACATACGACGTTAGATCGTTGCCGGAGTGCGACGACGAAATCTTTCCGACACAACACATAATCATAAACGAATATAATATATATTGCGTAAATAATACCGTAAATGTTATATGAACTGGATAATTTATTAAAGTTGTATATTCAGTTACTGTTTTAATTAATGGAGATATCTTTTATAAATTAACTATTTTTGGTGTGGATGGTGATTTTTTTTTTTTTTGCTTTACAAGGCTACCCTGAGTATTTATAACTTCATCTCCTACTTCAAAAGAGTAAATATTAATAATTATTTCAAAATTATTTAATATAAACTATCATTTATAATTTTATTTTATTTCTTGCTAATATACTAGGCCCTTCCGCCTTAATAATACAATATAGATATGTTTTTAGTAACAGTTTTTTTAAAAAAAAAATTAGTTGACAGTATAAAATATTAATAAAATTAAAATAAAACTAAAATATATAATTTTGTATTGTACCTTTTTTTATAGCTATTTTGTACCCATTATTTCACCCACAATATGCGTATAAAAATATAGTACTAATTAATTATATATTAAATGTGTGTGTATATATTAGTTTGGTTGAGTTATACTCTAATTTGTTACTCTTGATATATACGTGTAGATGATGAGTAGGTTTCTGGTTAACCTTATTCATATTCACAATAAAAAGTAATATTTTTAGCATAAAAATTAATATTTTTTCCATAGATTACCTAAATAAAAGATATGTCTCACGAAATACGACCTGTAATTTTGGTCATTTTTTGTCAAATTTCAGTTTTAATATGATATATTTACATTATTTTATATAATTTAGGTATTTTTTGTTTCCAAAGTGGTGCTGAGCCATTGGCTTGACACCATCGTGATGCTCATTGTGTATTGTCAAATCTACACTCTTGATAAAAAATGATAGAAATTAAAAAAGTTAAAAAATATGTGACTAAAACTCAATTTTGAAAACATAAATAATGAAATATACAAGAAAACAAAGCAAACAAAATAACGATAATTACAATTTACTCATCTATTTGTTTAACTATAAACCACGAGCTCTTAGTAGTTTTTCGGATAAACTAATACTGACAAAAACTTGTGTGAGACGGTCTCACTGGGTCGTATATGTGAGACAGATCTCTTATTTGGGTCACCCATAAAAAAGTATTACTTTTTATGCTAGGAGTATTACTTTTTATTGTGAATATGGGTAGGGTTGACCTGTCTCACAGATTATGATCCGTGAGACGGTCTCACGTGAGACTCACTCATTAATAAGTCGGACATTTTTCGGCTCACACAACCCACGAGTTCTAATGCAATAGATATTTCTAAAACACAATTAGCCGCTATACTAACCATAGTAATTTAAAGCTCTTTTATAATCTTTAATTTGATTAAGAATACGTGTCAGCTTAATAACACTTTATAATGATCTTTACGTCGTTATTACTTATAATAATTTTATGTTAGTAAATTTTATATTAAAAAAATTAAGAAATTATCTTAAAATTAAATAATGTTTAAAATTCATTAAAATAATTATTAAAATAGGACACATTTTTATTATATTTAAAATTTATGTTGCTTTATAATATTTTTCTATTTTTAAAATTATAGGTGGCATATATGATCATTTTGTAATTATTCAATGATATTAAATTAGATGGCTTAATCCAGAACTTTTATTTATTATTATAAGATAGTACAGATCATGGGATATATATTTTTTAACGTGATACATCGTACGCTAAAAATTTAAAAATTTTCTATCATTTTTTATTTTTATTTTTAAAAAATTTAATTAAAAGAACTTTTAAGAACCTAACTCGTATCGCTTTACGTTTTAATTAGTTCACAAATCACACTTATCTTAATTATATGCTAGTGAGTAGTGAATAAATAACACATCATGAACTATGTATACAAAAAAAAAAAATTGTTGTTACTGATTTAATGTGTCAATTTTGTGAAACAGATCTTCTATTTAGATCAATCGTAAATAATATTATTTTTTATATCAAAATTATTACTTTTATTGTAAATATAGACATGGTTGACTCTCTCGCGAATAAAAATATATGAGATCGTCTTACAAAAGCATCATATACTAATTATATGAAAGCCATAATGTGATTTTAGATTTTCCCAAAATACATTCTGTCTTATCAAACTAATTACATAGTTTTACTATATAATAACAATTTTCTTATATTTTATTTTCTCACCTACCATTTGAATTTCAAAAATTATTAAAATTTATTTTAATATTTTTAAGAAAAAACTATTTCATTATTTTTTTAACAGAATTCATTCATCGCGTGTGTCATGATCTACTAATTTTAACAAAAGAGACGGAGCGATAAAAAACAATGAGACGAAAATCGGTTATTTTTTTTAAAATAATACTCATCAATTAATGTAAATATAGCTATTCACACACACAGAGTGAAACCATATTAAAAAAAATAGTTAATAAAGAAAAAATCAAATATTAATTAATGGTTTTCTAATTAACTTTCTAATGCTTCAGATTATGAAGAAAAAATCGAAATTTATTCAAAACTTTCTAATGAAATAAAACTTAAAAACAACTATCGATAACAATCAATCATCAATACATAAAAAAATATATGAATGCATAAAATATTTACATTCTTTCTAAAAAAAATTAACCTAAAAATAATATATGATAAACTATTCATAATGTAACAAAAATTTAGGGCTTTCTATTATTTCTCTCACCCATTTATTCTATTATATAATAAAGAAAATATAAAAGGAAAATGATGGAGGGGGCGGGGAAATTTTAATTATGAAGTGGCACTTTTAGAAGACTAAGAACAGAAAATCAAAGAGAGAAAAGTCAATCAAGATTATGGACTTCTTCATTCTTTGTCTCGACATGGGTTTTGTTTCAGTACGCTGTTAGGTTATGTTTGGACGAAAGAAGTAATGAATTTCAAATACATCGAACATGTACATGAGTTACATTATCATAATCATCTGAACTATCAAATGAATTTATATTAGGATGGAAGGATTTCAAATACATCGAACATAATATCATCTGAACAATCAAATGAATTTAAATTTCATGGCTTGAAATCCTTCCATCCTAATATAACATCATAGAACAAGCTAAGAATGCTGATAGAATCTCTTAAGCCGGGATGAATAATAGGACTACTCGGGCCAATTTTCTCGGGAAGGCTCCTAGAACCCTTGACTTCACCGTGCTCGGAATTCCTCCATCTTTTTAAAGGGGCAGTGATGGTATCCGCGGGATGTTTCATAAGCGGATCATTTTCAACAAAGCTAAGAAAAGACGAGTTAAGATAATCGATCGATCATCTCACTGTAAAACAAAAAAGTTGATAAACGTTCCACATTCATTTTTTTGTTTTTAGATAAGATGATCGATCGTTCGTTTTTTACAAACCAAAAATCTAGAGTATATCTTCCTATGAGCATAGACTCACCCACTAAGAAATGACCCACACCACCTTCCCCAATCAATCGTCAAATTTCAAGTTGATACAATTATTGTGAGATTTAATAATTTTTATCTACCATAATGACGATCGAGACATATGGTGTTTGATTTGCTGAGATTTAAAATCGAGTCGCACATTTGTCAATAATTATGACTTCTGGTTGTAAGAAAAATGTTCGATCATATAGTAAGAGTAACACTTATTTGATTTAACATATGATCATTAATCAAGTCCACTATATAGTAATTTTGAATATTCCATTTTACCTCCATCGTGGAATATGTGTGTGTATAGATATAGTTAAGTCTCTTAGTGAAACTGTCTCACGAATATTTATCTGTGAGACGAGTCAACCCTGTCGATATTCTCTTAGCATAAAAAATAGAATAGGTCTCTTGTAAGACGATCTCACGAATCTTTATCTGTGAGACGGGTCAACCATACCGATATTCACAATAAAAAAATAATACTCTTATTATAAAAAGTAATATTTTTTCCTGGATGATCCAAATAAGATATCTGTCTCACAAAATATGACCCATGAGACCATCTCCACAAGTTTTTGCCTAAAAAGTAATAATTTTTCAGAGATGACTCAAATAAGATATATGTCTCACACAATTTTTGTCATACATATATATATATATATATATATATATATATATATATATATATATGTATATATATATATATATATATATATATATATATATATATATATATATATATATATATATAAACACGGACTAGTAAGTTTAAATATTCCATTTTACCTCCATCGTGGAATGTATCAAGTCGTACGAGAAATGAAGTGGCATAGTCAATGATCGGGTAACAATTTGATTGGACAGAGAAGTCGGAGTGGATACCGACAATTCTTTTTTCATTCTCCATTGTTTCTAATTATTATATCGATATCTATGTATATATCCAAAAAGAAAAAAAGAAAAATATTTTAACCATCTCCACGAAGAAATAAACCATCAAAGTCAAAGTGTCAAACCCCAAAGCTGCCGTTAAACAATATTTAATGAATTTTTATATTATATAATTCGCAATTAGTAGAATAGGAAGCCCCAAGTTTTAAGTGTGCGGGCAATTAATTATTTAATTAGTGCGTATATTAGCCATTAATTAGCTGTAATTAATTCCCATTGCGGCTTCCCTCTCTCACATGCCACCTTCTTTCCACCATTATTCAAACTTCTCCTGCTCTTCTATATAAACCCCCTACCTTCTCTTTTTCTTCTTCCTTGTATTCAAATACCAAACCCCCTAAGATCTCTCTCTCTCTCTCTGATCCATACGAAGAAATTTTCTGTGTCAAAGTTAGATCAGATTACTGTAAACAAGAAAATGGATGATCGAAATGCTAAGGTTTCAATAAATGACAGTGGAAGTGACGAGGAATTGATGGAGTTAAGAAGAGGGCCGTGGACTGTTGAAGAGGACTTCATCCTCATCAACTACATAGCTCATCATGGAGATGGCCGCTGGAATTCCCTTGCTCGATCTGCTGGTAATAATTTTAGTTCCTTTTGTTTCTTTATGATCATCAGATTAATTTAAAATGGGTTAAATAGAACTAAGTTTTCATTTCACAGGTCTGAAGAGAACTGGGAAGAGTTGCAGGTTGAGGTGGCTGAATTATCTGCGGCCTGAGGTTCGAAGAGGAAATATAACTCTCGAAGAACAGCTTCTGATTCTTGAGCTCCATTCTCGATGGGGTAATAGGTATGATATGTTATTACTCTTAGCAAAAATCTGTAAAGTACATTCATATGTTGTTTTACAGATCAAATAAAATTTGGAAATCCTTTTTGTGTGCGTAGGTGGTCGAAAATCGCTCAACATTTGCCTGGAAGAACTGATAACGAGATAAAGAATTACTGGAGAACCAGAGTTCAAAAACATGCGAAGCAGCTGAAATGTGACGTGAATAGCAAGCAATTTAAGGATACCATGCGGTACCTATGGATGCCGAGGCTCGTTGAGAGGATTCAGGCATCCGCCGCCTACGGCGGTGGAACCGCAGAGGTGGCGGGGGCTTCTTCTTCCTCCACCACCACAACCAACTCCGCCACCACCACAGCAGATCGCCGTCTCAGCTACCAAAACAACAATCATCTCGATATTATAAGCTCGGGAAGTCAGATAATGATGCCGCCACCTGATCCTAGCATGATCGGCGGAGGTGTTCACTTCTACACGGCTGAGACCTCCAGTGCCGCGGCGTCTTCCGACTCTTTCGGGACTCAGGTTTCGCCAGTCTCCGACCTGGCTGAGTGCTACAACTACCCAGTCAACGAAGGGAACAATCAAGACTGTTATCTTGTCAATCAACCTCTGTGTTATCACGATCAATCTTTAACGAGCCCCACCGGCTACAATTTTAACCATGGTTTAGATTTCCAGGTTACGAGTCAAAACTGCAACCAGTGGATGGACGGTGCTGATGCGTCGGATGGTCTGTGGAATGTTGATGACATGTGGTTCTTACAGCAACTCAACAGCAATGTATAATTAGAAGAAAACAAGAAAAGAGAATGTAGAAATTAAACACAACAAAGAAAGTAGGAAAAAAAAAAAAAGTGGTTCAAAATAATGAAATAAAAACTAGATATTAATTAGTTTTTCATGCCATCATTATACAAATTTTCTATTTGTATTCCTTTTTATTTTAATTAATTGTATTTGGAAGGTACGTATAAAAGAAAATATTGGGAATTAAAGGTTTTTATTTTTTGGGTTATCATGCATGGATTTGTTTATATATTAATTACTATTTGTGTGAAAAATATTTTACATAAACAAATAAATAAGTAGCAGTTTATATGCCACATGAAAATCATCATAGATTTCAACTATTTATACATATACGAAAGGTATTATATATCACCACATATATTTGACATACTAATATACATAGTTTGTACTCGAGTCTTTTATATATCTATAGATCTAGATATATATAGATGAATTTTTATTTTTTTACAGTATGGTTCGACTCTCGATTTATCTAGATTAATCAATAAACACATATCTATCTAGATACGTATAAATATGTGATTTCGTCTTACATAACATTTACATATACATAAATATATACATATGTATACATAGTTCATTAGTGGTTCCATTATCTGATTACTTAAATGTCATTGTTGCTTGTGGATTATAATAAACAGTATTTTATTGATTGTGGAGTCAGGAAACACAAGATAATGGGTCCTCTCATAGATTAAAGCCAAGCACCCATCTTTTTAGGTATATATAATTTATATATAGATTAAAGTGAAAATGAAATCCAGAAATGATTCAGAAAGATGGGAATAATCTCAATATTTATATACTAGCTAAAGTCTCCATTTACTGTGATATTAATCAAGTTACTCAAATGCCATGTGAGTGGCTTACAAGGTTACACATTTGCTAACCTCATCCCCCATATTTTTAAGTGTATTACATATATTTAATTAGTTCTATAGCGTACATGCATAAATTATTGCACAGACATTCTCTTTACTAATGAGAATCAAACGCTTAACTTTAACTCTGATATCAAATATAAGATCGAGCTAGTGTCTATATATCAAATATAAGGTCAACAAAAAGAATTCAGTAGCTAACTTGTGATAATGGTTTATTTCAAGGCAAAAACTTGTGTGAGACGGTCTCACGGGTCGAATTTGTGAGACGGATCTCTTATTTGGATTATCCATGAAAAAGTATAATTTTTTATGCTAAGAATATTACTTTTTATTATGAATATGAGTAAGATTGACCCGTCTCACATATTAGTATCTGTGAGACGGTCTCACATGAGACCCACTCTTATTTATATTTCAAGCCGTTTAACACCCAAAGAATCACATTCTAATTACTCTCCTTGACGGGATATAATAACTACTCCCCGATAAATGAATAAAAAAGATTTTATCTGATTTCCTTGATTTTTTCCCCTAAACCGACAAATTATAAGTTATCCGATACAGATTTTGGTGGAAGATTATATATTATACGTGAGGAAGTATATTAATTTGGTGTGTTGACGTAAAATTCATACAAAAAAATTGTCACATCCAACTCGAAAATATATATATACCAAAGAAAATAGAGAAAAGGGCGTCATAATTTTATAATATTGGTGGCTAAATTTGAAGCTGTCATTTGGAAAATTGTCGCACCGAGACTTGAAGAGCAAACCGACCTCATCTGATCAGAGATATTCGATGGTTGACAATATTTTATCTCATTTTCGTTCGAAGATTTGATGTACAATCTTTCAAGAAAATGGGTTCGTGTAAGTTTTGGGACCACCGATAGCATTGTAAAGCTTAAATTATTTAGATTTAGAAAAAAGATTGATAATAATTAATGAACCCAATTGGACGGAGGGGGACTTTAGAATTGAAAACGTGATGGAATGGTATATTGATACACTAAAAAAAAAAAATACTCGGTAGAAAATTTAGAGATTATATTCAGATTAACAAGTTCGGAGTTTCAAAAGTTTTATAATAAACCAAACTAATTACTTATGAAATGTATTTTTAAATTTTATAGTTATAGTATGAAAGTTTAAAATAATTTATAATGGTTAAAACTTGGGTTTTCATTTTCGTAATCCGAAGATGAAATATGAATTAAGTAGTTATTACAATAGTTCATTGTGCAATTGTATTTGTGAAATTTGAGTAAGTCTATTTTGACATAGTCTAACGAATTTTTATCTGTGAAACGGGTCAACTCTACCGATAAAAAGTAATACTCCTAGCATAAAAAGTAATATTTTTTCGTGGATGAATCAAATAAGATATATGTCTCACAAAATACGACCAGTGGACCGTCTCACACAAGTTTTTGTCGTGAAATTTTGGGTCCGAAACACGAGAATATGTATTTATATATAAAACAAACACGATATGCATACATGTATGAATTTATATATAAATTTATGCATAAAATAAGACTTGTAATAGTGATCGTCCATCACGTTCATATGTTCCAAATTATATATTAAATTATGTTATTATTCTCTTCATGTCTCCATTAGGAAATTGTTTTTATTGGGCACATCAGTCATCGAAATACATCATAATTCTCAACTCACAACATGTTGATCTTCTCTCCATATCATTAATTCCACACGTTTCTCCCATACAATCAACTCGGATAAAATAAAATTAGAATTTAAATTTTTTAATATTGTATTTTTAATCATATATATCTATTTTCATACGATTTTGATAATCTACAAATAAGTAATGATTTCAGATACATATTCAAGTATTATAATATATATTAAAGATTCACAAATATTTCCAAAATCACCCGCATCTGTTCTACTTGGTTGGTAGGATATACGAAAATTTACATCTATATATTTGACCAAACTGTCCTACTTGATTGATAGGTCGATCGATCTTTTTATTTTATTTTATTTTTTTGGCTAGCTAGTAATCTCCATAGATTTGACTAGACCGAGAGAGCTATTTGGGGATCAAACCCTATCCTACCATTACAGTGGCTACAAAAAGATCGGATCGGATCGGATCGGATCGGAGGAGTCGGCCTCGATCTTTTTGGACATTGTATAAGTCGTTAGAGTGTTCATATAGTTGTATATAACATATAAAATTACGGTTGTATGAATCTCACCTCATTGATACGTATGCACACGAGAAGAACTTTTAATATAGCAGATATATTTGGATGTATGGACCGGTAGGGGTGAGCATTTGGTTAATTCGGTTACCGACCGAACCGAATTAGCTATAACCTGAATCGAATCGAAATATTTAACCATAACCGAATCGATCGAATTAATTTTTATAATCCATGAAAATCGAACCGATTTAAAATCGGTTAATTCGGTCACCGATTAGTTTTAAAAAAAATTTGTGACTTAACTTTAATCATATATGTAATTTTTTTAACACTATAGTTTACATAAATGCATAAAAACATAAAATTACTTACATCACAAATGTATAAGTTTTATTTGAATATAATTAATACATATTATATCGATTTTAAAATTAAAAAATAAAATATTTATAAAAATTGTTAAATAATAATATTTATTATATCAGTTAATTCGATTAACCGATTTCAAAAGTTTGAAAACCGAATTTCCGAAATAGTCGAACTGAATTTTCGAATTGGTTCGGTTCAGTCGATTAATTCGATGTAACCGAAATCTTACTCACAAAGATGATTTCCATATCTATCTACCCAATTTTTTTTAAAAAAAAAATGTTAGAACTAAATTATAGATATTTAAAATGATTAGCAAATCACAGAAGACGACGATTTTAGTAGTAGATGTTACCAGAGATGGAATAAGAGGAGGTAGGAAAGGAATGAAAAGGGCGGCGGCGGGAAATATTCTAGGCAGCGTGCCTTTTCGAGAAAGCCGTCACAAGTGGTCCAAAAGTGTACTGGTGTTAGTAACTCGCCACGTTTACATTAGCTAATATTTCAGGAAATTATAATTATTTTTTTTAAAAAAAAAATTATTTTGTTTTCAGTTTAATTTAATTGGGATGGCTTCCTAGCCGGAAGCACTAACAGCCGCAACTATTGAAAATTTGGAAAAGTCTTTCAGTTGATATATATATATATATATATATATATATATATATATATATATATATATATATATATATATATATATATATATATATATATATTACACATTGTTTGATCATATTCAATATGTGTACGTTATTTCAATTATGTTTATATAAGTATTTATTATAGATGTTGATAATATAAAAAATAAACGAGTTTAGATCTTTTAAGCATTCACTTTGAGTATTTTGTGAGTATATCTGATGTAACGTTATTTTATTAAATATATAGTTTCATCACATCTAATATATGGACGCTATCTCGATGAAGCTTATATAGATGCCTACTCTTAGATCAATTACATAAATATATATATAACACATGGGATATATAAATGTTTCAAAATCATCGCCCCGGTATATATGTAAGTACACAAGAGGCTCCTTAAATATTTACTATTTATATGTCTATCGCTCTTAATATTAGTTAACCGAAATTATTCATGAGTGCCTTAAATGAGATATCTATCACACAAAATTGATTCATGATACCGTTGTCTGACAATTTTTTTGTGATATGTAGATATAAATCTTGTAAATAATAAATTTTATATTTTGGGTATGCATGGTATTCTCTTCACCTTCACGGAATATCCTGAATATTTGTACATAAATAGTGTCCAAGAATTAGCATACATTCACCACCACTAATGCAGCTTTGAATTTTCATGTACCAAAGCTAATTTTGCAATGTTCATACTTATTCACAAATGAATCAGCGGTCCTAGAAACAGTCTGAAACCTTATCAATCAAATCAAGTTTTGGCCTAATAAAAATGAACAACTATTATGTTTTTTTATTCAATGTCAAATGTAACTTTAGTCATTTTGATATTTTACCAATTTCATTCTTACAATTATTGATAACCATAATATAAGTAGGTCTCTTGTGTGATGATCTCACGAATCTTTATCTGTGAGACGAGTCAACCCTATCAATATTCACAATAAAAAGTAATATTCTTAACATAAAAAGTAATGTTTTTCATGTATGACCCAAATAAGAGATCCGTCGCACAAAATACGACCCTGCGAGACCGTCTCACACAAGTTTTTACCTCATAATATTATCTTATTTTATAATATAAATCCAACCAATTGACTATATTTAGTAGTTTTTTAGCAGTTTTTTTTTTTAAAAAAAAAAAAAACTGTACAAGTACTTAATGTATGCAACGGAATACTAATTTACATTAATTTTAAAGATCCCCTATTATATAAACACGCATAAAAATATTAATAATCAAGTCATGAAAATCAAAGACTGAATATTAATTATTATTGCAATGTCTGAATAAAAAAATGTTGATAATCATAATATTGCAGAAACATACACCATTGAGTCAAAACCAACTGTGTTAGGAGGTTAGCTAATTACATTGTCACAAGGTCTGCTGCTCTTCAAATTAAATAATATTTAATTAATCTAATCTCCTCCTAATTCTACTAATCATTCATTGTCTTAAAATTTTAATTAATTTTTTGCAGAAACCGAGTCTTTCCCACAAGTAGTATTTTTATTTATTTTTATTAATATTTCATGTGTCCTTTTTCTAATTTCATTAAGATGCATTGAACCATAGAAAGATTTAAAATTTTTATCCAGATTAATTGAAATGTATGTATCGTTGCTATTATTTGAAACTTTCAAGGTTTTTCCCCCCTTCTATATGATCCACTCGTGTTCGAACTTGACTTTTTCTTCTCTTGAAAGTTAAAACTTATGAGACGGTCTCACGGATCGTATTTTGTGAGACTGATATCTTATCTGGGTCTTCTATGAAAAGTTTTATTTTTTATGCTAAGAGTATTACTTTTTATCGTGAATATCGGTAGGGTTGACCCATCTCACAGATAAAGATTCGTGAAACCGTCCCACAAGAAACCTACTCAAGATATTTGTGTGACTGTTACGTAGCAGGTGACAGTCGTGTGCTTGTTTTAGGACGCGGGAGGAGATGAGTTAGAAAACATATAGACTCTTGCTTCCACAAGTTATATGGAGTAGAATTTATTTAAGATGTTATTACGTAATCAACAGTGTATACCTAATTCAAAATCAATTTTCGGGGAAAAAAATTTATTCAGTCATTTATTCATATAATAAAACCAAATTAGCCATATGTAGCTGCAGAGATTTTGGTAAGCCTCTCGACCCCCACATTACTATATTAAGACATTTCCAGAGTATGATCGAAACATGTCACGGGGAAATAATGATACATCAATAAAATAATTTTTGAAAATGTTGAGTATATACTTGAAAGTACACTTAGTCTCATATTTTTTTTTTATTGAGTGTGTCTCATATGAAACCGTCTCACGGATCATAATCTGTGAGACGAGTCAACCCTACCCATATTCACAATAGTCAAAAATATCTTTTTAGAAGTTATAATTTCCGATTTTTTGATTGCTGCTTCTGTTTATATTTAAAAATAAAAACACCTTCTAACATTTATTCAAACCCAAAATCGTTTTTGATTTTTTTTTTTTATTAAAAAGAACACTTTAAGAAGCTGGAGTTATTTTAGTGTTTTTTTTTTTAAAAAAAAATTACAACTCATGTATCCAAGTGAGTGGATTTTGAACAGAAACAAATGAAGAAATTGTTCGAAAACGCATATTTACAACACTAAAAGTGTGGTGAAAGTCGAAATAACCACTTCAATAATCACGATTAAATTAAATCGGATCGAATATCCTACCCGACCCGGCCGGTGTGGTTCTCAATTTGTGTTTTTAAATTGAAAAACAATACACTATTAAAAAGTAATTAGGAGAGCTAGCAGCCTAATAATCTCTCGAATCCTTTGTCTGAAAATGGCTAAAAAAAAAAGGGTGAATCTCATATGAGACCGGCTCACGGGTTATGAATCCGTGAGACGGGGCACCCTACCCATATTCCATAATAAAAAGTATACTTTTAGCATAAAAAGTAATACTTTTTCATGGGTGACCCAAATAAGAGATCCGTCACAAATACGACCCGTGAGACCGTCTCACACAGTTTTAGCCAAAAAAAAAAACACAAGTCAAATTAAAGACAAAGAAATTAATTGAGTCAAAACTTTTACAGCTCTAGCCAATCATGCTCTTACTTTGAAGTAATTGACCTCTAATTTCAACTGTTTAATTTTATTTAAATAAGGCACAAACGACCAGTGTCATTTCGTTTCTCTCGCCCGCCTTCCTTCTCTCCATTTATAAATGAACAAAATACTTAGTACTTTTTTTTCAATGGCCAACACAGCTGTTACTGGTGTTCTAAAAAGTTCGTTTAAGTCTCACTTAATCTTACTTAAACTTGAAGCTTCCCTAAAACGTTTCGCTTCAACCAAAAGAGGTAAAAAAAAACCGAACAAATATAGGTTGATCATATTAAACGTCATTAAATACGTCCGAGTGACATTTTAAAAAAAAAAAAATGAAATTGATAAATAAGAAGAAGAAGAAGACGAAACACAAGTTAGCGATTTTATTAATTAATGATGCCAATAATATATATAATCATGCTTAAAACGATTAAGTGTGACATTTTTCAAAAGAAAGATTGACGAACAAAAAGAAGAGAAAAATTAATTTGAAATTTTACTAGCAAGTAGTGCCGGTAATATATAATATTGGATGGTTAAGAATAGCGACGAAAAATATGCGATAAATATTATTGATACTTTATAACCTTCAAGAAATATTAATGCTAATATTTTAAGTATTTCAATTAAATTTGGTTTGTATTTGATGTCACTGAGAGATGAAATGATATAATATATTGAACTGAAATTGACAAAAAAATCATGCATTACACTTACATTTATTGTATCTATACAATACTTACTCCATTAATTTTTTTGAGAAAATTAAAATTATATTTAAATTAAAAACGCTTTTTTTATGCTTAAGGTCGTATTAATCTCGCTTAAACTTAAAAGCTTGAAGCTTCGCTCTCACGTTTCGACGCGTTTAACACTTTTTAGAACCTTACTATTTACGCTCTAATTTGATATATAAAATTTATTGAACGAGTGGAGTGTATATAATATAAAAATAAAACGTAAAAACATCACTCATAATTTACTAAACATTAGTTGATGACTCGATGATGCGCCATAAAAATTGAAGAAACTCTCTTACACGGTAATGAAACTTCTATGACGAAAAAAAATAAAAAAATAAAAAAAAACAGAGAAATTTTCACTATGAAAAAAGCCGATAGTACTGGTTTTGCTTGTGGGCCAAAATTGAGCCCATAAGTTTAGATTTGGGCCGCAAAAGGGGAAATCTTTGTTGGGCTCTCCATATCTTAAGGCCTAAATCGTCAAGACGAAAACGCTTTGTTCTTTCATTGTGCCAACCTATAATTTTACGTCATTTTTCTTTTTGCCTAAAGTAGTCCGAAGATGTGGAAAAATTTTCATCTTCATCCTCATTGCAGGTGTTGCAGAGATTTCACCGAGTCGTTAGAGTTCTTTTTTAGGGCAAACAGACGCTCCTGATGTTACGGAATTGGGTACGTGTTTATTGGACTATTTCTTGATTATTTTTTAAAATCGTTGAATACGAGATGAATCAACGCGATTCGAAATGTGGGTTTTTCCCTGATGAAATTGTACTTCAGATTCTTGCACGGTTACCCGTTAAATCCCTTTTTAGAACTAAGAGTGTTTGCAAGCTATGGCACAAGTTGACATCGGATGTATACTTTTTGAAGCTGTATAATAAGGTTTCTATGAGAAATCCAATGGTGATTGTGGAGGTCAATGAATCCTCGTCAGAATCAAGGTCTAGTTTGATTCTTTTTGATAGTTTCAGGGGCGTGTCTGAACTATCACTTGATTTTGTTAAGGATAGAATCAAGGTTAGAGCATCTTGCAGTGGAATGTTATGTTGCTCTAGTATTCCTCATAGAGGTGTTTATTATGTTTGTAATCCAATGACAAAGAAGTATAGGTTGCTTCCTAAGAGTAGGGAAAGACATGTCACTAGATTTCATCCTGATGGTGAAGCCACGCTTGTGGGCTTGGCTTGCGATTTGTTGACCCAAAAGTTCTATGTTGTTCTCGCGGGGTACCATCGATCATTTGGGCATAGGCCGGAGAGGACATTTATATCCATGATTTATGATTCAGAGTCAAATAAATGGAGAAAGTTTGTTTCTTCACAAGAAGATCGTTTTACCCATATGAATCAGAATCAAGTTGTGTTCACTAATGGTGCCTTGCATTGGCTGACAGCAAGTTGCTCTTATGTTCTTGCTCTCGATTTGGATTCTGAAATATGGAGGAAAATTGAATTGCCTAACCCACTGACCAGTGGAAATGGAAATCGGATCTATTTGTTGGATTCAGACGGGCACTTGTCTGTGATTCAAATTTTGGATGGCCGGATGAATATTTGGTTAATGATTGATTATGTGACGGAAGATTGGAAATTAGCGGATAGCGTAAGTCTTCTTTGCATTAGAGGGATGGTTCCAGGTATTTTTCCAATAAGTCAGAACAGTGAATACGTGTTTCTTGCGACTTACAAACAGGTTTTGGTGTATAATCGAAACTCACGAGTTTGGATGGAGATGTATTCTGTGAAGAATGGTGCCACCCTGCCTTTGTGGTTTTCTGCCTATTCCTTTCGGAGCACAATTTTTTCTTGCTAGAAATGCATGGGTAGCTTATTTGTTATCATCAATTGAATTGTATGTATGTAAAACTCTCGTTGTGGGATTGGCTAGTCTTCAATGTGGATGTCTGAATTCCAGAGATCTTCCACATATTTGTTAACCATTGTAGTTATCTGTCAGGAATTTGAAGTGGCTCTGTATTATGTATATATCTTGTTTAGAGAACAAGTATGGAATGCTCTCTGTTGGTCACTGCTGCACACCTTGATAATTTCTAAAGTGGTCTTGGCCTTGTGGATTTATGATTTTATTTTGGCCTAATGTTAAGACTGTCCTTTTATATAATACATTCACTTCTCAGTTAAATTGAATAATTCTGAATCACGAAAGCATACTCTTGCATCTGGTAAATATAATACATTTACTTTATTGAAGTGCTGGTGGAACGTCTTTGGCTCAAGTCTCCATACTCCCGTTTGTTAGGCTTATTTCAAAGTTACACATACCTCTTGATTAACCGAAAGAGGACCTTTGGACCTTCTGTTTGAGATACCCCTCATCACCCTTTCTTCCACCTGCACCTGCATCTGCATCTGCAAGTGCAGCAGCTGATGCCTGTGAAACTCAATTGCCACAGCCCACATGTTATTAATGTGTTTCCAAATAACTGTGAAAGTCTACTTGAATTCAACAAGATGTTTTCTTCACTGGCAAAATGTGATCCTCGCTTTACGAGGAAGAATGAATGCTTTTCGTAACACATCATGGCACTTGATTGTTGTATGTTGTTTCTCTTCAGATGTGCTAATCACTATTGATTAATGATTTATGTTTTGCAGTTGTTTTCTGCTAATCCTGATTTCAAAGGGTGTAACAATTGTTTTTATCATGTTTTCATGGCATTAGCTTTTCATGTTATAGAGCATCCATTTGGCTGCCTTGCAGTATATATCAGAGCATATCTATGATATTGTTGTCTTGCTGACTCTATATTTCGAATTATATACATTTGCATTCTTGAAATAGAGATTTTCATTCGTGATGGTTTAAACTTTTTCAATATATTAGCTACTGTCATTTTTAGGCTTATCTTGATGGATTTTTTTTTTGGAAAATCGTTATCTTGATGAAACGTAGCTAGCTATATCTGTTGTCGAATACTGGTTGCTTAGCTTTAAGGAATTTTTTTTCGTTTATTACTCTCAACTAGCCCACATGTGTTAATTTTTCGGTAAGAAACTTGTACGATGAATAAATTTAGTCACCATTACACTTTGTCTAACTTAAGCAGATTTAAAACCTTTTTTTGCTTGGCGTTTGACATGCGAGTAATTGTTTCTTAATACATTTGATCTCATGGTTTTTCTTTTATCGAGTTGTTGGATCAATTTAGTTTTGGTAATTTAATAAGACAAAAACTTGTGTGAGACGGTTTCACGGGTCGTATTTGTGAGACAGATATCTTATTTGGGTCATCCATGAAAAATATTATTTTTTATGTGAAATATATTATTTTTTATTGTAAATATGGGTAAGGTTAACCCGTCTCACAGATTAGGATCCGTGAGACGGTCTCACATGAGATTCACTTATTTAATAAAGAGTAGGTCTCATGTGAGACCATCTCACGGATCCTAATATGTGAGACGGATCAACTATACCAATATTCACAATAAAAAGTAATACTCTTAGCATAAAAAATAATACTTTTTCATGGATAACCCAAATAAAAGATCCGTCTCACAAATACGACCCGTGAGATTGACTAACACAAGTTTTTGTCTATGATAAACTGAGTCGAACTGAATTGATAATTAGTTAAACTGAACATAAAATATTGTAAGACGAAATTCGTTTGAAGCTTAACTAATATCTAGATCTATCCAATTGATAGATGAAGATCTACTGAACTAAAAGATAATTGAGTAAATAAAGAAACATTATCTGAAGACTCATTTAGACTGCTCAGAGTTATAAAATTGAATTATTGGATAAAATATTCCGTATCAACACTGTAATTTGTCAGAAATCTACGGGCACTATCTACAATGTATTTAGTTTTGTATCTATGCAAATTGTAAATCCATGGATTGTTACACATTCCTATTTTCGACTATTCTTTCGACTTCATTCACAATTTAAAAATTATCATCAAAGTTATTTAGGAACGTGGCTTCATTATATATATGTTGCATGAGAATGGAAAGTGGCTTCATTTTTGGTCCAACACATCTCGCGCATAATGCTCGACCTCAACTCGCGCATATGCACGAGACCTATTGATCTCAGCACATAACATCTCGGCAGCTCGCGCATATGCGCGCCCCATCGCTGCGCATATGTGCGAGGTCCTCTGGACTTGGCATTTGATTCTCGCACAGCTCGCGCATATGCGCGCACACCCACCGCACATATGCGCGAGGTCCTCTTCTCACTTCTTGCATATGCGCGCATCAGTGTCACGCATATGCGCGAGGGGTACTGTTCCTCGCACACATTTCATGTATTTTCTCGTCTTCCCCGGTCCGATCCTTTCCGTCCATAATTATAGCAAATTATAAATCATTAATCACAAATTATCAAATAAAATTCTGGACATTACGTAGTTATAGTCAAGTGAAAATTCACTAAATGTATATTACTAAACATCTTAAGTATTTTTACCAAGATCTAATAGAGACAAATAACTTCATGTGATGAAATCAAGATCTAATAGAGACAAATAACTTCATGTGATGAAATGTTTTTTTTTATTTAATATCAAATTTATCTTTATGCAGTTTGGTAATTTACCATATTTATCTTAAACATGTTGATAATTATAATGATTTTATTTTATAATATAAATCAAACTAATTATAAATTTTTATTAACCTCTGAAAAAACTTTTTTAATAAAAAAAACAAAACTGTGGAAGTAAGCATTATCAGATACTAGCTTTTATAATTAAAAGTAACCATCGTTTTAGTCTTAAGCTCATCCTCTGCATCATATTTAAGTCTAGATTTAATTTTTAATCTTAGTCAGTTGTATATATTAATTTTTTAAGACGTGAAAACCGTCAACTACTATATTTCGATGTATAATTGGTAGACTTTCGGCTAACGTAAAAGTCTGCAAACTACGTTAACCAAATAAACCGTATTGCTCAAGCTCTGTGCGATATGTTTGTCCGAGAAGATACTGATAAGAGAAATCAAACATCTATTCATTGGTCAAACGTCCACCTCTTCCATAAACTCAAACACCATTGATTCTGATTGTATATATTAATTAGTCAAGTCAACGTTTAAACAAGGTTTAAACAATGCAATAAATAAATAAAGATGCCTAAACTTACTGGAGACAAATGATAGAAACCACCAAAGTACGAGGCATCTTGGTAGATGGTATTAGAGAAATGACCCCACTCTTAATTTTTTTTATATAAAAAAACCTCTTTTAATTTTTTTTTAAAAAAAACCACTTTTAATTTTACATCATCATCATCATCATCATCATCATCATCTAAAAAAAACCACTTTTAATTTTTTTTTTTAAAAAACCACTTTTAATTTTACATCATCATCATCATTTTAAGAGGAGCGACCATAGGCAATGACAGAGGACTTTGATTGTCATTTTATTATCTAAAATTTTGATTAAAATAAATTAAAAAATGGATGTGATATTTTGATATATCTAAGCGTGGTTATTAGTTTTTTTAAGTGTTTTCTTTGTCACAAATGTTAAGTGTTTAAGATAATTTAAAATATAGAAAAAATAAAGTTAGTCTGATAAAACATAATAAGAATATTGCTGATTTTAGGCCGACTCATGAAGCCCAACTGAGACAGTCTATTTATTTGATTCGCCAGAAAAAATCCATATATTTCCTGAGCAATCAGTATGATTAATGATTAATGATCAGAGCCTAGCTGAAATATTGAATAAAGCTTTATGTACTAATAGTCACCGAATTTTTAAAGAATGGTAGATTTTGAGGTATTACCAGAACATGTCATTAAGGACGATGACATGACAACAACAACATCTAAATTTGAAAACAGATATTTTTGAAAAGATTACCGTTGTAATATTAAGTGTCATTTTCCTTTTTTTCCACATTTTATTTTTGTTTAGATGAACTTTAACATGGATAAAATACGCTTTACTTTCGGATAAAACAAAACTTTGAAAAATCACATGACTAAAATCATGAATAAGTCAACTTACAAGATTGAAATTTTAATTTTTTCTTCATTTTATACAATAAGGGTGAGTTATTTCCTACATAAATCTAATTGAACCCAATAATTCATGGTCTTGGAAGTAATACAATATTTATATCACTATTCAAATCACAATAAAGTTTGCAATCGATGGCTATTCACATCGTTTTTCGAGTCAATTTCATTATTGTAAACAAAGAGTTTTTATGATAACTATTTCATATTCGTCTTAATCTTAAAATGGTTAACCTCATTTTATCATAGGAATTCGTTATCACTCTTCATCAACCGATTCAAGTACTCTTCACTAAACTATATTGAATTTAGATACCATAAATTTATAATAAGTCTCGATTAATATTTAATCCGTTTGTTGTAATCTAATTCATTACGTGAATACTAATTTAAATTGACAAAAAACTTGTGCGAGACGGTCTCACATGTCGTATTTTGTGAGACAGATGTCTTATTTGGGTCATCCATGAAAAATATTACTTTTATGCTAAGAGTATTACTTTTTATTGTGAATATCGGTAGGGTTGACCCGTCTCACAGATAAAGATTGGTGAGACCGTACCTACTCATTCAAATTTTAGAAAATTCTTTCAACCATAAACCTTTCAAAATTCTCTTTTTTTAGATCACGGAGAGATCTCCTAAAAAATGCTCGTTTGTTATGATATAAACTAAAAAGTCAAATTCTTAACTAACTTTACTTATTGATTATTTGAGATTTTTACAAATTTAAATTTCAAATCTTATCAAAAAATATATGATTGATTATTATTAAAAAAATATAAACCAATCAAATAAATAATTCAAAATGACACTTTAATCAAAGATGGATGAGTTATATTTTTGTAATAATTTGAGAAATTTAATTAAATAAAATTATTCAATCAATGAATTAAAAGATTCAAACTTCATCCTGACAAAAGATTTTAATATTATTTTATTTTTGGAAGAATACTGTGAAAACAAACAGCGAAAGCAGAGGGAAGCTAAACCAGGAACAAAAACCTTGGACTGCCTTGCCTAACCATGTGCTCAACTGAATTCTTTGTTGTAAAAATACAAAATATTCAAACCAATCAAATAAATTGCATGACTCCTTTCTCCCACTTGATTTCTACTATAAATACGTCGTCAAAAAGTGAAAATTCAAATCAAAACAACAGTAAAAATTCGATCTTTGTCTAACTATTTTACAGTGATCAAGAAAGAACGAAAGAATATGTCGACTGCTGCAGGGAAAGTCATCAAGTGCAAAGGTAAACTCTATATTTCGTCAGTTGAATGTAATAATGGTTTCAAGATTCTTGAATATGTCTGTTTTCCTGGGTTTTTTTTTTTCTGTTGCAGCTGCGGTGGCATGGGAGCCCGGGAAGCCGCTGGTGATTGAGGAAATAGAGGTAGCGCCGCCGCAGAAAATGGAAGTGAGATTAAAGATTCTTTTCACGTCACTTTGCCACACTGATGTGTACTTCTGGGAAGCCAAGGTATCAACAATTTTGAAAATGTAATTTATTTTTTTGTTCGATAAACTTCATTCTTTCTTGTTTCTTGTTGTTGCTGCTGATGATGTTGTTTTTTCCGGATTTTGTAGGCCCAAAACTCCGTCTTTCCTCGAATCCTGGGTCATGAAGCAGCAGGGTATGTTCCATTTTCTTTCATGTGTTGTTTGCTCGTTCTACATAGTAATGGGGAAATAGGAGGGATTTAGTGTCTTTTGTCAGGCGGTAAAAATTACGCATGAAATTTGAACATTGCTTTGTTTGAATGCTGTAAATGAATGAAACTCAACTATCTTTGTGATGGTACATAGGATCGTTGAGAGCATAGGGGAAGGGGTTACCGAACTCGTGCCTGGGGATCATGTGCTACCAGTCTTCACAGGAGAATGCAAAGAGTGCGCTCACTGCAAATCAGAAGAGAGCAATATGTGTAGTCTACTGAGGATCAACACTGAAAGGGGAGTGATGATTCACGATGAAAAGCCTCGATTTTCAATCAACGGAAAGCCCATCTACCATTTCGTAGGCACTTCTACATTTAGTGAATACACTGTTGTTCATGTCGGTTGTGTCGCGAAAATCAACCCTCTTGCTCCCCTTGACAAAGTATGCGTACTGAGCTGTGGGATTTCTACAGGTTAAAACTCAATTCTTGAGACAAACACTGTCATTTTTTGTGAATCTTCGGTTTTGAATGATTTGTTTGATGGTTGTGGTGTAGGACTTGGGGCAACACTGAATGTTGCCAAACCAACAAAGGGCTCGTCAGTGGCGATTTTCGGGCTTGGAGCAGTCGGACTTGCTGTATGTTTCTTGATTTCCCAGGAAATTTTTTGTTTATTATGCAAAGATGTATTGTGGTTTTATGCACAACAGGAGAAGAAAATTTGTCAATGAGTCCACTTTTAATGGGATTTCAGGCTGCAGAGGGAGCTAGACTTGCCGGTGCCTCAAGAATTATCGGCGTGGACTTGAATTCCGCCAGATTCGAAGAAGGTATACATATGAAATTGTTAGTAATACACCTAGCGAGATGTACTTGCAGATTATTCCTAACTTAACAAACCTGTTCGAATATATCATGAGTTTAGGTAAACTGCATTGGCACTCTGTCTCAATACATAGACACTCCCTTCAGTTAGAACACTCAATAAACGACCTATGTTGCAATTTATATAATCTTATATTTTGGAATTATGGTCATCCCATGAAAGGGCGGTGTCCGTGTAAAATATGTAATTTAACTCAACTTTAATCAGCACCTTTCACCAGCCTACAGTTACATAAATCGAAATCATTGATACTACATCAAATGTTGTTATGTTATGCAGCAAAGAAATTTGGTGTGACTGAATTTGTGAACCCTAAAGACTATGACAAGCCTGTCCAAGAGGTAATACATTTATCTAGTAACGATTAGTTTCAACATATCCTCCCGTATATATCACGTGTATCGACATTTTCTCGTTCTTATGTCCTGTCTACAGGTTATAGCCGAAATGACAGATGGAGGAGTGGACAGAAGTGTTGAATGCACAGGAAACATCAATGCAATGATCTCTGCATTCGAATGTGTTCACGATGTAAGTTCCCTAAAAACACACTCATACAAAAGAGACTAACTGACTGTTGGATAGCAGATTTAAACTACTTTGCAATTTGAAGGTTTGAGTTGTATGACTACTAACAACTATAGTCTTCGTTGCAATGCCAAGTGTTTGATCCTACCATATTGTCACGAAAATTTACATTGGGTATCAATTAATCAATACTTGCTATAGGGCTGGGGAGTTGCGGTTCTTGTTGGCGTCCCACACAAAGACTCTCAATTCAAGACTCATCCGATGAATGTGCTGAACGAAAGGACGCTGAAGGGAACTTTCTTCGGAAACTACAAACCAAGATCAGATCTTCCATCTGTAGTTGAAATGTACATGAAAAAGGTCAGTATTCCAAGATTATTTGTAAACTCGAAAAAACACAGTTTTTTAGGCTGTTTCACTTTTCTCGCCATAGTCATGCTTTTTCCATGTTCAGGAGCTCGAACTGGAGAAGTTTATAACGCATGAAGTGCCGTTTGTTGAGATCAATAAAGCGTTCGAACTGATGCTGAAAGGCGAAGGGCTCCGTTGCCTTATCCGGATGGAATGATGGTGATGATGTAGCATCAAAGGAGGAGAAAATAATGCAGTCTGTTGTAATTCTTGTGGATTGTGCATCTCTTTCGTTTTCTGTTCTGTTTCCTTGTGTTCTGTTGATGATAATAATAAGAGATTATTGGCTGAATTTCAATATCATTTTGGTCCAGTTACTAGTGTGATGTGAATTTTGTATCTTTTTCATTAATAATGACGTACATTATATTAATTTTGTCATGTAAAATTATTTTCACATTACTCGGTTTCAGTGTGATAGCACGAGATTTAAATGGAAAAAGGAGCTCGAACTCGGAATCACGAGCTTATAAAAAATATTATAAAATAAAAATTCGTAAACAACTATGTTGGACTAAGAAGTAAGTTGAATTTTTTAGCTAAAAACTTCGAAGGACTAAATTCGGCAAGACTACACAAGACTAAAGTGCTTGTACTACTAAAGTCTTTACCGATATTCTCCCGGAAACAGAAAAATAAGAGATGTAAAACGATTACATTACATTCGAACTTTCATAAACATATTGTATTTGTTGTTTCTTACTTTGGCTATTGAATTTCTGCTGTTTCTAAGAAGTGCTGAATTAGACCATTGTATCAACACTCCTACTGATTCCAACAAGCTAGCTTCTTTCCGCACGTACTCAGCATGGTAAAGATTAGATTTATGACTGTTGATCTAGTTTATATTGCCTGAACTTTTACTGATACTTCTTTCTTCGACTATTTTCAAAGGCCTTGTTTCTAAATTTTTAAAAAACAACTGATTTATATAATGAAAAATGTGTACTTATTGTAAGGATGTGATGCCTAATTTATAAGGTTTTGTTCTTGAAGTTGAAAGTATAGCACTAGTTCACAACTTTAATTTCTATAATTAAATGATTAATTGATGAGGATCAGGTTTGGAGATGGACGAGCAACGATGCTCTTTCATGATGTTCTCCGTGAATTTTTTAGAAGTGTAATGAATGAAGTTATTGTTGGGATCCGAATAGAGTTTAGATAGTGAGATGAAAGGAGTGAGAAAAATAAATTCGTAAAGTAAAATAACAAAGAGATTTTATGGATCTTCGGAGACAAAAACTCTTACGTCACACCTTCTTCTATTAGGAAATTCTTTTACTTAAAGACTTTGGTTTTACAACTTTTTGTAAATACCCACTACAACTAGGACTTATAAATGCCTAAGTTGAAACTTTGAGTTATCATTTTAAAAATCTGGCTTGTTTAAGAATCTTTGATTCACCAGAAAACACAAAAAATAACTAACGGTTAACTTGTAATGCTTTGAGTTAGTGAATTAGCACAAAGATGTTCCTTGATGATCATATATGAGCTGTAAGGCGTATGTTTGATGAGCACCTTGCTTGGAGTTAGAAAGATTCGAGTGATCAAAGATTCAGGAATGCATATTGTAATGTGTAGAGTTTCAGTCGTTCTTCATTTTTCAATCTACAATTTGAGTATTATAACACATACATACGATATTTGAATGTATGAAACAATTTGATGAAAATGTTCAATTTTTTTTTTTAAAACATGGTAATGTTTTATAAAATTTAAGTATAAAATATATTATTCGGGACCAATAGAATAAATTAAGTATTGGAATATATAAATTTGGTATTCAAAAATATGTGACCATTTGATGTCATAACAATTAAAAAAAATATGATATTATTTTGTGAAATCGAAGTATAAAAATATATAATATAACTAATAATTAGAGTAAAATGAACGATATAACAAATATATCGGGACATGAATGAATGTGGTCATTTGACACTTCCTGGGCATGCAAATATTTGAAAATTTATCTCAAAATTAAGGATTTGAGTAATTTAAAGAAGAGTTGGTTTTTTATGAGACGGTATCATGAATCTTTATCTGCGAAACGTGTCAACCTTATCGATATTCACAATAAAAAGTAACACTCTTAGTATAAAAAGTAATACTTTTTCATGGATGACCCAAATAAAAGACTCGTCTCACAAAATACGATCCGTGAGACCGTCTCACACAAATTTTTGCCAAATATTAAATAATGAGTGTGTCTCATGTGAGACCGTCTCACGGATCTTAATCTGTGAGACGAGTCAACCCTACCCATATTCACAATAAAAAGTAATACTCTTAGCATAAAAAGTAACACTTTTTCATGGATGACCCAAATAAGATATATGTCTCACAAATATAACCCGTGAGACCGTTTCACACAAGTTTTTGTCTTAAATAATTTTGTGAGACATATATCTTATTTGGGTCATCCGTGAAAAAGTATTACTGTTTATGCTAAGCGTATTATTTTTTATTGTGAATATCGGCAAGTTGATCCGTCTTACAAGAGACCTACTCTTAATATTTAACATATATGTAGGATCGAACGTTGGTCGCTTTACCAAAAATTATAGATGGTGGTAACGGTTTAACCAAATCTCTTAAACCATATAACAATCCAAGCGTTATGGTTCGATCACTCTCGCAGTAGAAACAATTCTTTCACCCCAACAATCTTCTTTCAAATAATTATATTGATTACAATCAAGGTGAATCGAACGAATGCATTGACTCTAATACAAATGGTAGGACTTAGGGCTTGTCGTTTTATCAAAGTTATAGCTTGTGGTAAAAATGTAAATAAAATATTTTAAACTATATGATAGTTAAAATGCCACAGTTCAATCGCTCTCGTAGCAAAAACAATTATTACACGAAATGAATTTTATTATTCTACAAGTAAAATTTAATAAATTTATGAATACTACACACACACAAAAATATCCTTATAAAATAATATAATTTAAATACAAACAATTTATATATATATATATATATATATATATGTGTGTGTGTGTGTGTGTGTGTGTGTGTGTGTGTGTATGTGCGTGTGTGTAAATAAAATAAGAGAATTTTATATGGAATAAGGGCATTTTAATAAATATATATATAGAATTACAATAAAAATATTGAGATTCATTTTAATAATAATCATAATAAATAATAATAAATAAAAGAGATAATAAAATAAAATATTGAATAGTAAATTATCATTTAAATTTAAGTCTATTTGTCAAGAAAAAAAATTTAACAATTTTTAGGTAGGTGTTGAGAAACAAGCTTGACGCTTGTTGTATGATGATTGATGATGACTCACCTCACCTAAATTTTGCCTATAAAATGACTACAAGGATCGATTTTATCAGATCAGTGTGCCAAATTTTGTGAGTCTTAGAAAGGAAAATTTGGTTAGAAATTAAGCAGAGAAAATTGCAAAATAGAGAAAATTAAAAGAAAATGCCAAAATTTGTCCAACAATCTCCAAATTATTTACGCGACCCTTTATTATCCAGAAACTACTGTGTGCTGGAGGTGTAACAAGACAACGAAACGAGCGGAATTGTCCCAGAAAAATCGAAACCGTGAAGTGTAATTTTAGGAAAATTTTCAGAAAAACTAGTTCTAAGTAGATATACTTATAGCTTGTTTTTATCATTATTCTTGAAAGAATTTGGTTTCAGTTAACATAAAGGTCGTTCAAAATGTTTCTTATTTTACGAACGTGACTGCCAATCATCCTCACAGGCTTCGGAAATGCTATTTTTGAATTGCCAAAGTAAGCCAAATAATCATTTTTTTTCCTAAATCTGAACAAGATCGGTTCCGAACTTAGAAAACTTTCCTACACCGAAGTTGTAGATCGAGACAAGATGAGTCCACGATGAAAAATTCTGGCCACACGTGGTTGCTAGAGCTCCTCCAAGTGTGGAACCGCGTCACTACGATGATCGGGATTTCAAAGGCCAAACACTTCTGAGTGCATTCTTGGCCATTTTAGAAATTTTCGTGATTTTATGACATATTTAATTGTTTATGATTTTTAAAATTTTTAAAAAATATTTTTTAAAAAGGTTCCAAAACATTCTACCAGCCCTAATCAATCTAAAATCACTCATATTATATTTATAGAAAATTATCTTACTTGAGATTGAAACTGAGACGAAAAAATAAGCTATGTGAGGTTTCTACTATGAGTTTACTATCGATTTTTCTTCAATTATGGCCTTTTTGACATTCGACCTGTAATTTACAGTAAATTTTCATACACCGGCCAATTTATTCACACATATTGCATCATATTGTGTATTTCACATTTTATCGATCATATTGCTTTGCATATTTGATTTATGAATGTTATTGGCTACTAACCAGCTATCGATCGGCTACTAACTGATTGAATGACTGAAGCACTAGATAATAGTGTATGTACCGGAATTCTAGTCCACTAGAGAACGCGCCTTCATCCCAGAAAGTGAATCTAATGAACAATGTGTTTAAACCCTATTATATGGTTCATCTTAACAACGTGACTTCAGTTCACCTTGACTCGTAAATTATTATTAAACATCAAAGAGTGTTAATAGTATTGTTCGGAATCTATTGTAAAACTTTAAAATTAATTATCCTGTAATTTTGGTATTTTTAAAATAATTATTGAGTTGTTAAATAAAAATAATTATTTATACCAAATGATTAGAAAATTGTGTTAAAAATATATATTTTTGAATATCGAAAATATAGACGATATAAAATACATAATAGAGCTAAAATAATTAAGAATATATTTTAAAATATTTTTAAACAAATTTCTGTTGCTGTTGTAAAGTAATTACTTCGTTGCATGATAATTAAATTCGATTAGAGTACCAAGACCTCATATCCCTTCTAAATTGATATTTGATTTATATCCATTAAGTACTCATGTTTTAAAAGAGAAATCATTAAAAAAAGTTATATGTATATTATATTTTTATGCTATGATTTAAAAATTCATTTTATTGAAATTTTCGAGTTTAATTGTAATCAAACCGTATAATCTATCACATATAAATTAAACACGAGAAAAGATATGGGGAGTGATCTTGGTAAGTGATTGTAACCTTGATAGTCACTTTTTCGTGCTGTAATTTTAATGAGAACTAAGGTAGGAAATAAATTAATTATTAATTTAGTGAACATGGAAAAAGTGATTATTTGTATGATAGATTATGAAACCAAATTCTTTTAATGAATTTCTTTTTTAAGTGAAAGAAGACAAGACATTTAAGGATTAAACATTCGAAACTCCATAAAAATCACTTGTGTTGGTTATTTTTCTACATTCATTACTTTCCGACAGGGACGTGGGCTCCAGCCCATGCTATAATTTTTGGGCTTAAGAAATTTTTGTTATTGACAATGATTTAATTTATTTGGAGCCCAGGCTATAATTTGGGCCTAAGAATTTTTTTTTTATTAACAAAGGCTTAATTTGTTTAAAACTTATGTTGTTTACCGTTTAAAAAAAAATTGTTAAACTCTAGTCACAGTACATACACGATCGAGCAACCCAGAAATTAGAGAACATAAACAAGCGTCCAATTATTAAACCCATTTCCCAAAGAAACCCAATTAACCCTACCCTTTGCCTCTTGTGGCCCACCGCTGGCGGAGGAACTCCCGGGTAGAGCTCGTTCCAAGCTTCACTTTGGTATCAATATTTCCAAGAAATATTGATTGTAGCCGTTGTTTCTACCATAGTTGGTCTAGATCTTGTTCTTCAATTTTCAGGTAATTTTGCTTCGATTCTAAAGAGAACTTTTGCAGTAGTTGGTTGTAGGAGGTTTATCTGATGAAGTATCAGGTTTCCCCAATGTATCAGTACTCATTTGAAGTGAAGCATGTGTAATCAGTACTCTTTTGAAGTTTCCCACTAGTATTTGGGATTTTCTAATTTTTAACTGAACTTGATTGTAGATCTCTGTTTAGGTTTTATGAGTATGGGGTTTTGTGGCATCCCAACAATATTTCAAACTTATTACATTGTGTTTCCTTTCAAGTTAAAATAAGATTTTCTTTGATCAATTTATCATTTTTCCAGTAAGCACACATAATTTCTAATTGTGAAGTGGAATTTATCATTTTTATCTGATTGTGTAGACAAGAAGAAAATATGTTTTCATATTTTAAACCTAAAGCTAGTACATCGACTAGAGATGAGCATTCTCCAACTAATGACGAGATCTCAAACCATGATGAACAATACCCGGTCAAGTATCAAAGAGTTGACAGTGATGTTTGCGGTTATGTTCAACTAGATCCGGCCAAGTGTACTCCAATTTGGCAATGTCCTGTCAATGAAAGAGATGCAATCAGACGGGCTTATATCTTAAGGGGGCCATATCAACATGTTATGGAGTATCCGCGAACAAAATTAGGAGAACAATACCGGCGATTTCAAAAAATTTGGTTTGAGCAATTTCCTTGGTTGGAGTACTCGCCTAATAAAGATGCAGCATTTTGCTTCCCATGTTTCCTTTTCCAACAAAAAGAGGCTCGTTATGCTGCATTTACAGTTGATGGTTTTAGAGGTTGGAAAAGAGTTAATGATGGAAAAAGATGTGCTTTATTGATGCATACAGGAAGTCCCACTTCACCACATAACAATGCCGTGGAATCTATGAGTGCTTTGATGAATGTAAGTGGTCACATTGATAAAGTGATGAATGCACAAACATTAGAAGAAGTGAAGAAAAACCGTTTGAAGCTTACAACCACAATTGAAAGCATTCGTTGGCTTTGTTTGCAAGGATGTGCATTGAGAGGAAATGATGAATCTTCATATTCCAAAAATCAAGGTAATCTTATAGAAATGATAAAGCTTATGGGAAAAATGGATGTTAACATTAATACTGTTGTTTTAGAAAAAGCACCAAAAAATGCAAAGTATACATCACCAGATATTCAAAAAGAAATTTTGCATATTCTTGCTGAGAGAGTGAGAAAGAAAATACGTGAAGAGGTTGGGAGTGCAAAATTTTGGCTTTTGATTGATGAGGCTAAAGACATATCAGACAAAGAGTAGATGGTTATTGTGTTGAGATTTGTTGATCGTGAAGGGTTCTTAATGGAGCGTTTTTTTGATATTGTGCATGTTTCTGACACCACTGCGGTAACACTTAAAAAAGAAATATGTAATGTGCTTGGTCGACATGATTTGCATATCAAAGATATTCGGTGTCAAGGATACGGTGGAGCTAGCAATATGCGTGGCTCATGGAACGGACTGCAAGCTCTTTTTCTGAGGGATTCTCCTCAAGCATATTATGTTCATTGTTTTGCACATAGACTTCAATTAGCATTGGTGGCTGCTGCTGAAAAAGAGAGTTCTATTTGGCTATTTTTTTCAAAATTGAATTCTATTTGTAATCTTATTAAGGCATCTCCAAAACGTTACACTGAGTTGCAATCTGCCCAAACTATTGAAATTGCAACAATGGTAGCTACTGGTATTCGCGAGACAGATACTAAACTTAATTATATGATTTCTTATTAATAAAATTGATTTCTCATTTTATTTCTCACTAATCATTTCACTTCTCATTTGTTTGCCACGCAGGTACTGGCCTTAATCAGATTGGTACTTTGCAACGAGCTGGAAAGACACGTTGGAGTTCTCATTTTGAGTTGATTTGCAGTATGATATATATGTACAGCTCTGTGATTATTGTGCTTGAGCACATGATGGAGGAAGCATCTTCGAATTCTATACGAGGGGAAGCTATAGGTTTTTTGATTGCATTGAGATCATTTGATTTCATATTTATCCTATATTTAATGCATAAGATTATAGGGATCACAGATTTGCTTTTTCGAGCTTTGCAAGAGAAGTCTTAGGACATTTTAAATACAATGGATTTTGTCTCAACTACCAAATATTTACTTCATACTTTGAGAGCAGAAGGTTATGATATTCTTCTAATGATCGTGCAATCAGTTTGTGAAAATAATGGTATTGAGATACCAAATATGAATGCTTGGTATAGATCTGCTACAGGACGTTCGATCCAGCAAAGGGATTCTATTACATTTGACCATCATTACCGTTTTGATGTATTTAATGCTGCAATAGATTTTCAAGTGGAAGAACTCAATAGCAGATTCAATGATGGAGCTGTAGAACTTCTTAGACTTAGCTCTGCTTTGGAACCTCGAGACAACTTTAAGTTGTTTAATGCTGATGATATTTACAATCTTGCAGAGAAATTCTATCCTAGTGATTTCAATAAACAAGAACTACATTATCTGAAAAGTCAGTTGGATCATTATAAGTTTGATATAATTCATCATGAAAGGTTTCAGAATATTTGTACTATTTCTGAATTATGTCGACGATTATTAGAGACTGAGAAGGCACGTCATTATCACTTAATTGACAGATTGATTCGTCTTGTTTTAACGCTCCCTGTTTCTACTGCGACAACAGAAAGATCATTCTCAGCTATGAAACTTCTTAAAACATCTCTCCGAAATAAGATGGAAGAAGAGTTATTGGCAGATTCTATGATTGTCTACAATGAAAGAGAGTTTACTGCAAGGATAGACATTGATTCAATAATTGATGAGTTTTACTCAATGAAAAACCGCATGTCACATCTTCAGTAGTTTATATCTGGTTTGTATCACTCTTTAATATTAATAGTTAATTTTTAAATATTTGATTTATATTATTTAATGTTGTTTATCGATTCATTTAGTCGAAGATCATAATATTTCTTGGCTACGTCCCTGCTTTCCGGGTTGTATTATCAAAGACTTAGTCACTTGATTATATTGTTCTTCAAATCCCGTCGTACCTTTCCGAACTTCGAAAAATCTTTTAAAGTAGTCCAACTGCATCCGTCTAGTCTAAAAAATGATTTTTACAACTAACCACTGTCAAGTCTGGTTTGAGAATATATCAAGCAAAGAAATTTTTAAAAATTTTATTCACCCACTTCTCTAAACTTTAAACTCGATCTTAACAATAAATCGTTCAAAATCGAAAAAAAAAAACATATAATATCAAAAACGCAATCTTTCCTATAATTATTTAAGCACGGTTAGATGTGAAGGATTGCATTTCACTTTTATTATAATCTAGCGTTTGTCTCAAGTTACACGTAATTATAATTTTCCATATTTCTTGATTTATTCAGCAAGTCAAGTAAAAGAAAAATACATAATTATTTTTTTAAACATTTTTTTAAAACTAAATAGCTTGACAAGTAATCGACTTCTAGAATGAGAGAAATTGTTCACGGCTTAATATATATTTCAACCGAAATTTCAAGCCCTGTCGCGTGTCACCATTAATTCTGAAAAATAAGATTGTTAAATACATGAATTAGTCTCTGGATTTGATAAAAATCAATTAAAACAACTTTGTCCAATCTTAGAGGTTTCATTGATTATGGGGAACTAACATGTACTTTGTACTTTATATTCATAGCTTCTGCCAATGGGGTTCCTCTAAAAAAATAAAAATAAAAATACATGTATTTTTTCTACAATTTGTTATCATTTATCTATTAAAATTTTGACAAAAAGTTGTGTGAGACGGTCTCACGAGTCGTAAAATTGACTCATCTCACATATTAATATCCGTGAGACGGTCTCACATAAGACTCATTTCTAAAAATTTTCTAGCTTTTGTGCCAAAAATTTAAATTAACGATTTCAATATATTGATAAGATAAACACGTTTTTTTAATAATTCTTGTATATATAGTTGACTCTTTATTCATATAATAAATTAAATTTATAAGTCTTACAAATTAATAAAATGAATGTATTATTTCTTAATTTTTTTTAAAAAAAAACTTAAGTCTAACTAAATAACATCTCTTAATGACCATGCAAAATAAAAAAAAATCGCAATTTCTGTACTAGTATTAATGTTGAAGAACCTTGAATATTTCTCTACTAGTAATTAGTGATCAATAACTATCTAGGGACACTAAAGTTAAGAAAATATCGTGATTAGCGGGTCGTGACACACACAATGTGTATGAAAAAAAGATTGTTTTTTTTTTTATAAAAAATGAAAATTATCAAATTGAAAAAAATAAAAAAAATTAAAATTTAACATCTTTCTTTGTATTATGTTATTTTTCTTTCATTCAATTTATATGAATTATAATACATTATTAAAAAATTGCTAAAAATATATTATTCTATAGATATAAATCTTATGCTTACGTTTTCTTTCATTCAATTTAAATGAATTATATATTATTAATTTTTTTAAAAAATATTATTCTATAGATATAAATCTCATGCTTACGCAATACATGCGTTGGTGTCGATAGTTGGATAGTTTTTATCAAGTGTGAACAACTTTTGTAAGTTTTATTCGATAGTTCAACATTAAATTTATTGCTAAATGCATTCTGACTTAAAACTCTCGGATCTTATAATTATAGTCAGAGTCCTTAATTTTAAGAGCAATAATTCAAATTTTATAAATTCTAGTTCAAAGAATGACCATCGAATTTTCGGACGTTAATACTTACGGTGTGTCTGATATATGCAAAATATCTCATTTAAATATCAATAAAACCTCTATGATAACGTCTAAGAGTTAATTTTATGAGTCAGATCTCTTCTTCGACCCCATCAACGAAAAAATATTATTTTTTATTTGAAAAATATTACATTTTTACTTTGTGTATGAAACATATCGACTTGTCTCACTGATATAGATCTGTCATACCGTCTCATAGGAAATTTACTCAGATATAATGGAATTTTGGGTCTCGGATGAATAACAATTTTTAGAGGCTAAAACCGCTATAAGTAGATGTTTTAATTTAAGAAAAATTAGATTTTTTACCATGTAACCTACATAATTATCAGTTTTGGCCATGTTATTGGCCAATTTATAGTCTCGTCACATTAAATTTCTATTTTTTTATGTTTTAAAATTTTTTCATCTGAGTGTTGACGTGACATCGAAAAATAATGATGTGACATCGAATATTTTTAACATTTCCAATGTTACGTCGGCACTCCGATTAAAATGGACTGAAATTTTATAAGAATGAAAGTTATTGAATATAGCACCACGTAAATTGCTCGATAACATGAAAACAATGAAAATTTTTACATAACCAAAAATATAATTTTTTTAAATTTAAAGTTGAATAAAAAAGAAGAGCAAAAGTTACAAATACAAAATTATTAAGGCTAAATTCTCAAGAGCAAAATTACGTAATATGCGTTCTTCTTAGTTCATTTTCTTCTATGTATTTAATTCTTGAGCGTTTAATATTAAACTTAATAGGTCTAATTCTAAAATCGTATGTTTTGAAATCTACCAAACATTACCAAGTACTGTGACGTGTTTGGCTAGCTTGGAGCTCTCGAGACGAATAAATTTTAGTAAATCCTTCGATGGATGAAAGAAGTAACAGAGAAAAATAGACATCGACTTTTTGCCGTCGAACAATTTATTCTTTATTTCTTTGCGTAACACAAGCTCAAACATTTTTTTATATTTGGTAATGTTATTAAATTATGTTTCGTAATAGTTGAGTATCCAGTGATGTACTATCACATCTAATAGACAGACGCCACTTCAACAATCTCATATAGATGTTCACGGTGGGTGCCCGGTATATCAACTATATATATATATATATATATATATATATATATATATATATATATATATATATATATATATATGGTTCAATATTTGTATAATAATAAAATATTTTTGAAAACAGAATTTTCATCTCGAAATTTCATTATTATTTTTATTTTATATATATATATATATATATATATGAGAAAGCCGTTTCAAAAACTGTAAACTAAAAATTCCAAAAGTCTTTGAAAGTAGAAGCGACGTGTTTAAGTTTTACATATTCTTCACTAATTTTAGAGTTAAGATGGAATAAGTGTGCTAATCCAATCCGCGGTAAGCCAAATTCAAGGGTAAATACGTGTAATTAACATGTGTGTTACTATTATATTAAATGTCGTGACCTAATGAATAATTTTTCTTGGATAATAGAATTTAGACGTACTTGCCAAATTAAAATAACCAGCGCCTCAAATATCTAGATTGTGTGTTCCTTCGCTGCTGTTATATACATTTGTACGAATAACTTTGATTAGATGATTTTTTTTTTATCGCAAAAACTTTTGTAAGATTATCTCATGGGTCAAATTTATAAGACAAATATTATATTTGGGTCGCCCACAAAAAAATAATTCTAAATATGGACAGAGTTGAGACATAACATCATGAGTTCAAGTAGTCTATGCAAGAAAGTCAAACCATAGTACTTCTGAACTTTAGCTAAAAGAGATTATTTGAAAATCTAACCATATCAAAGTTCTATATGCAATACACGTTTCCAAACCGTTTAACTCTAACCATACTACAAACTGTTAGATTTGATTAAATTCGAAGGATAATACAAGTCAAGCCGTTTTTGATAAAGTATGATGACACAGTCTCCTACCAACTTCGAATAACAGAATGTTTTCAAATATGTCCAAAGAATCAACTCGACTTTTTGAATCAGATAGACTTTCCAGATATGGTAACCAGAGACGGATCTACGCTAGGGCTATACTGGGCTGTAGCTCAGCCCATTTTTTTTTATTTAGCGACGGTTGTAGCGACGGTTTTTGATAACCGTCGCTACTTTTGCGACGGTTTTAGTAAACCTGTCGCCGATGTGGATCGGCGACAGTTTTATCAAAAACCGTCGCAATTATTAGCGACGGTTATTGCTAAAACCGTCGCTACATTATTAAAAAATAAAAAAAAGGTGGATCGGCGGTTTTAATTAGCGACGGTTTATTAAATAGAACATCATTACCACTTTGATGTTTATAATGCAGCAATAGATTTCATTTTGATGGAGTTAAATACTCGGTTCAATGAGTCATCGGTGAAACTTCTTTCTCTTAGTATAGCTTTAGATCCTAAAAATTCATTTGACTCATTTAACAGTGATGATATTTGCAAGCTTGCGAAGAAGTTTTATCCTGGAGATTTCACAGATCAAGAAATTGTTGTTTTGAAGTATGAATTGATACATTTATAAACTCGATGTGATGCAGAATTTAAAGGTTCCTACACTTGTTGAGTTGTGTCAGCAATTGACCGAGAGTGGACGGTCAAGTGTTTATGTTATGTTGACTAGATTGATTCATCTTGTTTTGACATTATCTGTGTCTACTGCCACTATTGAACGGGCTTTTTCAGCAATGAAGCATGTGAAGACGGCACTTCGCAATAAAATGGAGGATGACTTTCTTGCCGATTGTTTGACACTCTATATTGAACGAGATTTAGCTAAACATATTGATGTAAATTCTATTATTGATGAATTTTATGTTTTAAAATCCCGTAAGGCACAACTTCGTTGAACGATATAATGTACTTTTTTTTTAATAATATATAACTTATCATATTGAGTTCAAGCCCATCCCAACTCTTATTCCTGGATCCGTCCCTGATGGTAACTGTTTCATCATCCTTTCTAACAAAATGTACACTATGGTAGTGCATATTGAATCGAACACTTTAACGAATTGACAAGTAATTATGACAGGAAGGATTTTCATCTCATGATGTTTGCTGGGCTCTAATTTTTATCATGTTTTCACATTTCAGTTTAGTATGTTATGTTTGTAATTTTTGACAATTTTAGTCTTTTTTTTTCGGACATAATAATGATGTAACTATGACGTATGTAATGTGAGATAAACCCTTTCAATGAAAAAAAAAAGACCAAAATTCCAAAAATTAGAAGATATGACTAAAAATGAAATTTGATAAAAAAAAAAAAAAAACCAAAACCACCAAGAAGCAAATATGCATGACCAAAAATGCAAATTTTCTTTTAAATAATTATAACCCTCTATCTACGGCGATGTTGATGTCAGCCCCACATTGAGGGTTTTTTACAAAAATAATTTAATTTTTAAAACTTTTTTCAAAAATAATGTAAAAAAAAAACCTTTTCAAAACTACCCTAATCCGCTCTCACGGAGCGCGGACGCTGCACACGTGGAGCAGCGTCCGCGCTCCGTAAGAACGGACGCTGTGCCGTGTAGGCATCAGAAAATATTAGCGACGGATAATATAATCAAACCGTCGCTACTTTGCGACGGTTTATAAAACCGTCGCAACACCGTCGCTATTATTCGCAACGATTTATAAACCGTCGCTGCAATGTACCCAGCGACGAGTTATAAAACCGTCGCAACTGAAACCGTCGCTAAATGCGCATTTGAAACTTTAATAAATTTGCATGATGGATTTTTATCCAAACTTTAATATTGTGGGTGTTCAACCGAAATGGATTTTTATCCAAAGTTTGAACACCCACAATATTCACTACAACAAAAATGGATTTTCGCAGCGCGCAAATTCTCTTACCGCAGCGTATATTGAAGACTGCAAACTTGCAAACCGTTGAAAGTTCAAAATTATCCGCGGCGTATATGTGCACGATGTTGATACAATTACGCGTAGCGTGCGTAGAGGCAGGTATCTCGAAATTAAAGTGTGCGTCATATAAACAAACAAGTTGAAATTGTCAATCAATGATATTGGATCCTCGATCGAGATTATGATGATATTAATATAATGGGGGCATGGATCGTGGGCTTGCAAGAGTATAAGCCCATCATGCAAATTTATTAAAGTTTCCAATGCGCATTTAGCGACGGTTAAGGGCGCCTTTATAACCGTCGCTCAGTTGCGACGGTTTTATAACTCGTCGCTGGGTACATTGCAGCGACGGTTTATAAATCGTTGCTAATAATAGCGACGGTGTTGCGACGGTTTGATTATATTATCCGTCGCTAATATTTTCTGATGCCTACATGGCACAGCGTCCGTTCTTACGGAGCGCGGACGCTGCTCCACGTGTGCAGCGTCCGCGCTCCGTGAGAGCGGATTAGGGTAGTTTTGAAATTTTTTTTTTTTATATTATTTTTGAAAAAAGTTTTAAAAATTAAATTATTTTTGTACAAAACCCCCACATTGATGCCTGCTAGGGTTGAGTAGATGGAGCATAATTTCAATTCGATTTCAGGCATTCTTATAGCCGATTCTAATATTCAACGAGTATATCAAAGTTTGACTTATAAATAGTTTATGATTTTTACCGACAGTTCGGAAAATACATATTTAATTTAATAGCTCAATGATAAAATCAAACCGTGTCTTTAATCCATATGCTTCTAAAATCCAAATCGAACAACAATTAATTCGATGGTGAATTTTTTTATAGAGTTGCGTGTCGAGACGCCGAGAAAGACGTGCCATTTATCTCAGCAATGTCAATGTTTCTTCCTCTCTATAATTAAATGCTCTTGAATATATATATATATATATATATATATATAATTAAATGCTCTTGAATATAATATATATAACTAATGTTCCTCTACACGACATGCTATGTATACACATAGCACGCCGTATATAGCATGCTGTGTAGCGGAACATTAGTTTTATAGAAATATTTATATATATATATATATATATATATATATATATATTATAAAAGATATGTTGTGAAAAAGTAAAAATTTATGGTAAAAAGTAAAAATCTCAAACTCTCAAAATTTACCAAACTACACACTTTATAATATTTTTCTCTCTACTCAATTGTGATTTTCTTCAAAAATGAGAGATCTATTTATAGGAAATCTTTACAAATAATCCAAAAATAAAATACATCATTACCTACATCATCACACACTAATTTTCAATATTTACAACTCTTATTTTCAACATTCAAATATTCAATACACACATTTTAAATATATTTTTCAACACTCCCCCTTGTGATGATGATCATAATGATTGTCTTCATTACGTGTTTTTATACTGCCTCGTTAAAAACCTTACTAGGAAAAACTCATTGGGATAAAAACCATAGCAAGGGAAAAAGAGTGCAGTCACATAAACTCCCCCTAATGTTGACACGAACAATTCTTCACAAATTTCGTAGATTGCGCATCTCAATATTATATATGTGCTTTCTGAATATTGACGTATGAAGTGCCTTTGTGAAGAGATCTGATGAATTTTCACTTGATTGAATGTGACGAACATCAATAAATTTATTCTTCTCAAGCTCCTTGGTGAATGCGAAGAACTTAGGAGGAATATGTTTAGTTCTGTCGCTTTTTATGTATCCTTCTTTCATTTTAGCAACACATGCAGCATTATCTTCATATAGTATCATAGGCTTCTCGTCGAATGATAATCCGCATGAGATTTGGATATGTTGGGTCATTGATTTTAACCACACACATTCAAGACTTGCTTCATGTAGTGCAATAATCTCGGCATGATTTGATGAAGTTGTTACGAGCGTTTGTTTTTGTGAACGCCAAGAAATTGCAGTGCCTCCACGAGTAAAAACATATCCAGTTTGGGAACGTGCCTTGTGTGGATCAGATAAGTATCCAGCATCGGCATAACCAATTATACTTGGATTAGCATCTTTTGAATACAAAAGTCCCAAGTCTGTCGTTCCTCATAGATAACGGAATATATGTTTAATTCCGTTCCAGTGTCTCTTTGTTGGATATGTGCTAAATCTTGCCAACAAATTTACGGCAAAAGATATATCAGGCCTTGTACAATTTGTAAGATACATAAGGGCACCGATAGCACTTAGATATGGTACTTCTGGACCAAGAATATCTTCATCTTCTTCACATGGTCGGAATAGGTCCTTTTCTATGTTTAATGATCTAACAACCATTGGAGTACTTAATTGATTTGATTTATCCATATTAAAACGTTTAAGGATCTTTTCTGTATAATTTGTCTGGTGAACAAACATCCCACATTCTTTTTGTTCAATTTGTAAACCCAGACAATACTTGATTTTTCCAAGATCCTTCATTTCAAATTCTTCCTTCAAGTATGACACAACTTCTTGAATTTCCTTATTCATTCCAATGATGTTTAAATCATCAACATATACATCAATAATTACGCATCCGGATGTTGTTTTCTTAATGAAAACACAAGGGCATATTGAATTATTTACATATCCCTTTTTCATCAAGTGATCACTTAGTCGATTATACCACATTCGACCATATTGCTTTAACCCATATAATGATCTTTGTAATTTCACAGAATAACATTCCCTGGGTTTTGAACTTTGTGCTTCAGACATCTTAAATCCTTCAGGGATTTTCATATATATATATTACTATCAAGTGATCCATATAAGTAAGCTGTAACAACATCCATAAGACGCATTTCTAAATTTTCAGATACCGCCAAGCTAATCAAATATCGAAACTTAATTGCATCCATCACGGGAGAATACGTTTCTTCATAATCAATTCCAGGCCTTTGAGAAAAACTTGTGCAACAAGTCGAGCTTTATATCTCACTATTTCATTTTTCTCATTTCGCTTTCGAATAAAAACCCATTTATATCCAACAGGTTTTACACCTTCAGGTGTAAGGACTATAGGTCCAAAAACATTACGTTTATTTAGCGAATCCAATTCAACATGGATGACTTCTTTCCATTTTATCCAATCCTGCCGATTTTTACATTCACCAAAAGATTTTGGTTCGTGATCTTCATTATCATTTATGATGTCGATTGCCACATTATAAGAAAATATATCATCAATTTCTTCTATATCTTTTCGTTTCCATATTTTTCCAGTATTAATATAATTTATAGAGATTTCATTATTCTCGTCAGTTTGTGGTTCTGACAGAACATTTTCATCATCATGTGTTTCTTCAGGAACACCATTCTCTATTTTGTGATTATCATGTGTTTCTTCAGGAACATCATTTTCTCTTTTGTGATCATCGTGTTTCTCTGTGAATTTTCTTTTTCGAGGATTTTTATCCTTGGAACCGACTGGCCTTCCACACTTCAGGCGTTTAATGACATCATGAGTATCTTCAATTTGTTTCTTTGGAATTTCAATTCGAGTAGGGGCATTTGCAGCATGTATATATGATTTAGTTACCCCTTTTGTGTCTGCAAATGCATCTGGTATTTGATTTGCTATTCTTTGCAAGTGCACAATTTGCTGTACATCTTTTTCACATTGTTTTGTTCTTGGATCCAGATGTAATAATGATGATACATACCATGTAATTTCCTTTTCGGTATGTTTCTGTTCTCCCCCTAACATTGGGAAGATTTCCTCATTAAAATGACAATCAGCAAAACGTGCCGTGAACACGTCGCCTGTCTGAGGTTCAAGATATCGAATGATTGATGGACTATCATAACCGCTATAAATTCCAACCTTTCTTTGAGGTCCCATTTTTTTTCTTTGCGGTGGTGCAATAGGCACATACACCATACATCCAAAAATTCTCAGATGAGAAATGTCTGGTTCTTTACCAAATGCAAGCTGCAATTGGGAGTATTTATGATATGCACTTGGTCTGATGCGAATTAATGAAACAGCATGTAAAATTGCATGTCCCCATATAGAAATAGGGAGCTTTGTTTTCATAATCATTGGTCTATCAATCATTTGCAGACGTTTAATCAATGATTCAGCCAATCCATTCTGTGTATGTACATGAGCAACATGATGCTCAACAATGATTCCCATAGATATACAATAATCATTGAAAGTCTGGGAAGTAAATTCACCAGTATTATCAAGTCTAATTTTCTTGATTGTATAATCGGGAAATTGATTCCTCAATTTTATTATTTGAGCAAGTAATCTTGCAAATGCAACATTTCGAGTTCACAATAAACATACATGTGACCATCTGCTGGAGGCATCAATCAATACCATAAAGTATCTGAATGGTCCATATGGTGGATGGATTGGTCAACAAATATCACCCTGAATACGTTCAAGAAACATTGGTGATTCAGTTTGGATTTTGGCTGGTGATGGTCTTATAATAAGTTTTCCAAGAGAACATGCTTTACATTGAAACTTATTATTCTGAAAGATCTTCTGGTCTTTCAGCGGATGACCATGTGTATTTTCTATAATTCTTCGCATCATTGTTGAACCAGGATGTCCCAATCGATGATGCAGTTGGTTAATATTGAAGAATTATCAACTACCATGTTTGATTCAATCGGACTTATATGTGTATAATGTAATCCAGTAGGGAGCATTGGTAGTTTTTCAATCACATATTTCTTTCCTGATTTATATGTGATAAGACACATATATTTCTTATTCCCTTCATTCATTGTTTGAGTATCATACCCATGGGAATATATATCATTAAAACTCAACAAATTTCTTTTCGATTGTGGTGAATATAAAGCATCATTGATAAAAAAATTTGTACCATTAAGTAACAAAAATTGTGTTTTACCACATCCTTTAATCAAGTCTACAGGACCTGATATTGTATTCACCGTTGTTTTTGTTGGTTTTAATTCCAAGAAATATCTTTTATCTCGGAGGATAGTGTGCGTTGTACCACTATCGGGTATGCAAACTTCATCTTTGCTCATAGCATTTTCCATTTTTGAACTTCAAAAAATATGCAATGAAATAAAATTACTGGCAATATATATTTTAATATAACACATATCATAATTTTATAATAAAACATTATTATATGAATACATGAAAAATAAATTATTGTACATTTATATTCTACCACTATATTGTTCATTTTCAGAGAAATCATTGAGAAAATCTGCAGCATCAATATTGTTCATTTCTATCCCACCAACATATTGTTCATTTCCAGAGAAATCATTATAAAATCACCAGCATCAAAATGAGTTGAATTACTCAAACGGTCACTGCGTTCAGTGAAGTTGGTCTCATTTTCTTTTCCCTTTAATGATTCTTTATAAAGTTTACAAAGGTGTTCAGGGGCTCGACAAATTTTGGACCAATGTCCTGGAGTACCACATCTGAAACAAGAACTTTCATATCTTTTTGAGTGATTCTCATTAACACTTGTATTCTCATGATGCCTTTTCTGTGGATGGTTTGGGACGCTCTTTTGAGATGAGTTATAAAAATAACTATATCTATTGTTTTCAAAACCACGGCCTCGACCTCGACCTCGACCAAAACCTTGTCTTTGAATTTGATTTTGGTTTCCAGGTTTAAATTCATTTTTACTTACAGTATTTACTTCTGGAAATACTGTTGATCCAGTGGGTCGGGACTGATGATTTCTCATTAATAGCTCGTTGTTCTTTTCCGCCACAAGAAGACATGCGATGAGTTCAGAATATCTCGCAAATCCACGTACTTTATATTGTTGCTGTAAAGTAATATTTGATGCATGAAACGTGGAAAATATTTTTTCAAGCATTTCCGATTCTGTGACCTCATGTGCACAAAATTTTAGCTGCGAGATTATTCGATACATCGCTGAATTATAATCACTGGCTTTCTTAAAATCTTGGAATCTTAACATATTCCATTCATCACGGGCGGTCGGAAGTATAACTTCCCTTATATGTTCAAATCTTTGTTTCAATCCTTTCCACAAAGCCATGAGATCTTTTTCAATTAAATATTCACATTTCAATCCCTCGTCGAGATGTCGACGCAAAAATATAATGGCTTTTGTCTTTTCTTGTGATGTCGATATGCCATTTTCTTTTATTGTCTCACTTATACCCAATGACTCAAGATGCATTTCTACATCGAGAGTCCATGGCATATAATTTTTCCCCGTGATGTCGAGCGCAACAAATTCGAGATTTGTCAAATTTGACATGGTGGTACTAAAGAAAATTACGATGCATTTTATTAGTTAATGAATATTGCAATGCAAAGTAATGGATAAATAACAAGTACAAGCATTTGTAAAAATAAAGAAAACACACGAGGAGGATATTCTCCAATAAATACAAGACTCGTGAGTATGATAACCAAAATAATTAAAAATAACCTTGAAAAAGCCATCTTCTTTTTTCTTCAAAAAGTTTGATGAAGAATAATTTTTAGAGAAGAAGAGAAAGTTGGAATGATTGAAAGAGTTTGTGAGATCATATTTATAGGGCAAAAACTAGCCGTTTTTTTTTTACCGTTGGTGTACAAAAAAATAAAGGTATGTATTTGTATAATTTTATGGTAATAATATGATGTATATAATATTAGACATGTTTAAATAATTATGTATATCATATCATATTATTATAATGAATTGTAATAATTTATTTTGTTTAAAAATCTTATAGGCTTTTATACTTGTCGTATCCCTTACCGGGAGTGTGGGATGTCGTCTTAACATCCTCCCAGGATTTATAACAAGTTTTCGAAAAATTTATTTTTATTATTTCTAATAATAATATTATATTATATATTAAATATATACACAATAAATAAATAACAGTAAAATAAATATTATTACTTTTGTTAACTTTTTCTTGTGTTTGGAGCTTGGAAAAGTATGGAGGACTTTTTGAGCTTCGTGCTGATAACGTGTTGTGAAAAAGTAAAAATTTATGGTAAAAAGTAAAAATCTCAAACTCTCAAAATTTACCAAACTACACACTTTATAATATTTTTCTCTCTACTCAATTGTGATTTTCTTCACAAATGAGAGATCTATTTATAGGAAATCTTTACAAATAATCCAAAAATAAAATACATCATTACCTGCATCATCACACACTAATTTTCAATATTTACAACTCTTATTTTCAACATTGCAAATATTCAACATTCAAATATTCAATACACACATTTTAAATATATTTTTCAAAAAGATAAAATTATAAAAAAAAACTTTGATGTCATATTAAAATACGTATGGTATACTTAAATTTAATAAAATAGCATAGTTTAAACAACCATTTTCTTGACTTAATTGGCTTTGAATTTTGTCTATAAATACCCAACCCCAGAATTCAATTTGCATGAAGAATAACCCGTAAACAAAACGTATATCACGATAAAAACAAAAAAACAGAGCCAACTTAGGTAGCCATCTCAAATCATGGCAACAATATCGTCCATTTCTGCCGCCTCAACCGCCTTTTCTTCTTCCTTCTTCTTCTTTCACGGCAGCCTTACGGTGTCGCCGGGGTATGCCCAAATCGGACGTGATCTTCTCTTGAGTTCCCTCTGAATTTGGAATACTTGGAGGCCGGTTCTTCGCTTGGAGCTTTTGTTCATGGATTGGAAGTTCTTGAGCCAATCTAATCGGGAGGTCCACTTCGGCGTCAGGAACTCAGTCCATTGCTCGAGACTCACATCAGTTTGCGTATCAAGAATTCGGATTTAGGCCTCCTAATCAACTATTCAATCTTGGCACCAGATTAGAGGATTTGTGGATTAAGATTTGGAATTGGATTTGGAAATCAGTATTGATTCATTTTGCTTGGTTTAAATTAAAAGCAATCCATTTGTTTGGAGAAAAATATCGAATTGGATTTTGCTTTTACTAAACTACCCTATAAACTTTGGTGGGAATGATGGTTTGATAAAAAGTAATTTTGTTTTTAAACCAATCCACCAAATCTCTCAAATTTGATGGGATTTGGTATAGTGAAATTAGAAATCCCTGAATAAGCAATCCAACTTTTTTTTTAATATTGTCAACAGTAAAAATAGATTTGAAATCCATCCCATGAAACTCCCAATCCGGGTTGACGTTGTTTGTGATAATATTAGTTAATATACTAATTATATATGTTAAAATAAAATTTTTCATCAAATATGATGTTGGAGTATCTCAAAGTAGTCAGTAATAGCCCTCATACTTAAAAATATATGCAGGGCAATAAAAAGGACAGTCCCTGGATTTCCCCGGCCCCTGCTCGACCTGAGTGTAGCCAATTTCGCGACAGTGATGAACAATGCATTTGGGAAAGAATTGCATCCTCCATTTGATCCCTATGCAAATGATCTCAACTATCTGCTTGCAAGCTATGTTATCCCTTATGTTGGCCTCACCGGATATGTTGGAGCTAATCCAAAACTCCAATCCCCAACCGCCAAAAAGGTGATATATTGCTAGCTGCCATCTTTCTCTTTTTACTTAATTCTACCGGACTATTGATCACAAATTCACAACAATGCCACTACCATCTTCCCTAATGATAATATAACATATCAGTTCATGTGTTTTTTGCGATGCTTCAGTTCAGTTTGATCGAGTTCTAGTCGACTTCCAAGTAAAACTGAGCGATATATCATCTCGTGCCATTAATCACTAATATGTTGGTTACTAATCTTTTGAAAATTTAGCTTGTGGCGGGACTCTTAGGTGTCGAATCAGGCCAAGACGCGGTCCTTCGAGCACTGCTGTACGAGCATGCCGGTTTACCAGTGATACCCTATGGTTATACAGTGGCAGAATTTACAAATAAGATATCAAACCTGAGAAATAGGCTTGGAAAGGAAGGCATAAAAGATGAAGGTCTGATCGTTAAACCCGAGTTAGGCCCGGAGGGGAAAAGTGCAGGTAACGTGCTAGCAGGAGATCGAGACTCGTTGGCTTACGGGCGAACACCCGAGGAAATACTTAGGATTGTGTATGGAAGTGGGAATGAGTCTCAGCCAGGTGGATTCTACCCCCGTGGAGCTGATGGCGCGATAGCAAGGTCATACTTGAAATGAAGTTGCATACGTACAATTCTTTGTATCCATAAATTATATGATGATGATGCATTGTTGAGTGTATGATTAATAATGCTGCTACAATAAGAGCTGCAGATATACTGAAATAAAGTGCATGTATTTTTGTGTGATTAATAACATTTTATATACTTGGTTTATGAACTTTCACCAAATCTTTCAAATTATCCGAATGGGATGATGATGATTTTGCAGCAGCAAAGGAAAAGTAAGTGAAGTTAGTTAGTTGTAATTCTTGTGGAAGTGGTGTGTTTTTTTTTTTTCTAAATCCAAATCAAACTTAAGCTTGAATGCTTGATGTACATGTGCGTGGAAACGCCGAGAAATTAGATTTGCCTTAATAATCTCCACACCCATGTCATTGTGGCTTCCTATTTCTTCTATAGAATTAAATGATAGCCCTACCAATAAATCCAATCTTTACGTGGCTTTTAAATTTGACATGGCGTTTCTATACAATAACTATCCCCCCATTTTCTTGAAGAAGCTGGTGGCATTTAATTTTGCCTATAAATACGCAACCACAAGAATTTAGTTTGCACGAAAAACTCGTAGACGTGTCAATGCTTCTTCTCCACAGCGGAGATCTCCCGCAGGATCAAATTCTTGTATTCGTCCCAAAAATATTAATGGGTTGGGGAGAATCTCCGAACCCGAACTTATTATTAAATTCTTAATGTATTTTTGAAAATATTAATAATAACATTCTTATTGTATCATTATTATTTAATATTAATAATAATATTATTAATATAATTTTCGAGTTGATTTGGAAATAAGGATAGTTTTCGGGGTGTAACTCATTTATCGAATGCGATTATGCATGTCCAAATTGTAGATTCAAAATAGATGAATGATATTTCATTAGTGGTATATATAAATGGGAACAGTGAGACAACATATCAAATTATATATATTTATATATATAACCAAATCAACTCGAATATTTTGGTCCATGTGAATATTTAATCAGAATAGTTTATGGTAAAGTCAAACTCAACGTGTAGGCCTAGGTGTTATATAAATAAGTATCGTATATCGAATTGCTTCTATTAATATTGTACACGTTTCACATTGATAAAATATAATAAAGGTTATTAAACAATATTATATAACTAAGAGAATGATTTGGTCTACAATAGAATCAGAAATTAATGAAAGCAACTTTAAAATAAAATAAACATACGAATATCATTTCATTCACATTCACATTCTTGATACCAGAAAAATAAAACAAAAATAGAGTAAAATTAGTTTTAACTGTCAAATAATTTCTTAATTTAAATTCAAAATAATAGTTACTAAAAAATGTGTATTATTGTTATTATTATTTTAAAAATAAATTTATAAATATTGACACCCTATTAATTATTATATAATTATCGTTATCATAAATAAAATAATATAAATGTTGATCTTAATTTTATTTTTATTAGTAATATTTTATTTATTAAAATAATCTTCTTTCATAAAATATTATAATAATTATTATTTAAAAATCATTTTATTTTATTATATTTTTTAATTAATCTGTCAATATAATTGTATCCAAAATACTATGACCACTACAAAAAAAAAACGGCATTTGCGACGGTCAAAACCGTCGCTAAATGGTAAGGCGACCGTTTTAACGACGGTTCGACTAACCGTGACTATAGGCTTGCGTCGCCTTTTAAAAGCCACGGTTTTTCATCTCGCGTCGCTATATTGCGACGGTTTAATTGATGAAGACCGTCGATTCAATTAGCGACGGTTTATAAAAACCGTCGCTACAGTAGCGACGTCTAATATTAAAAAGACCGTCGCTAAATTAAAAGACGGTTTTTTAAAGAACACCGTCGCTATAATAAGCGACGGTGTTTACAACATCCGTCGCTATATTAATTGGCGGTTTTTTAAAAAAACCGCCGCTTAAAAGCGACGGTTTGTAACCCTAAAATCAATAAAAAAAAACTACAACACAAAAATTATTAAAATTATGTAGTAAATTTTCGGTGAAAAAAAAAATTCAAACCTTATTTGTACGAAGATATGTAACTGAAAGATCACACCGACTATTAAATCTACAAAATAAATACAAAAAAATGTTAGTACAAAATAAAAAAATCGAAACATCGAAATAATGGAGAGAGTTTAACTACTACCAGAGACAAAGTAAGAATCGATTATGAAAATGTTCGGTGAACCTCGGTTTATATAGAATAATAGCGACGGATCTTAGTGCAATGGTCGCTATATAGCGACGGTTTAAGAAAAACCGTTGTTAAATTAGCGACGGTTTAGGAAATGCCGTCGCCGATCTAGATCGGCGACGGTTATTACAGAACCGTCGCTGATGTAGAGACGGTATTACCTGAACTGTTGCCGATCTATAAGCGACGGTATTAATATATCCGTCACTATAATGGCCACGGTTAGTTTTAAACGGTCGCTATAATAGCGACGGGATTTAGTAAAACTGTCGCTTAACAAATTAAGCCACGGTTTACTAAAAACCATCGCTATTATAGCGACGGTTATAATCAAACCGTCGCTATAGTGGCGACAGTTTTTATATTACCCGTCGCTATTATTGCGACCACCTTATACACCCGTCGCCATTTTGTAACAGTTGCAATAATAGCGACGGTTAATGAAAAACTGTTGCATTTTTAGCGACGGTTAAGCTTTAACCGTCGCTTTTTGAGCGATGGTTTTTATTTGACCGTCGCTTAACTTGTGACGCGACGGTTGTTTTAACCGCCGTCGCTATATAGCGACGGTTTACGATAAACGGTCGCTATATTAGCGACGGTTGTATTAAAACCGTCGCTATAGGCTCCGTTTTTTTGTAGTGGACGTAATTCAACTGAATACATATCTAGGAAAATGAAAAATGACTAATTAGATGTTTTTAATTACAGTGGTATCCGTGTTTACATGTTTAAAATGTAGTTTTATATTAAAATGCATAAAACTGTGTTTTAAAGGACATTCGAAACGCGATTGAGTAACGGAGATTGGGGACCATTTGAAGAAAAATATTTTTATTAAATAATTATTTTTAATTGTTTAATGTGGTATATTTTAATGAAATTTTCGAAAATTGGGTATTTTGAGTTGTTTTTATACTCCAAATCGTATTTTAAACCGATAATCAATTTTCGATGAAAAATATGGACTTTTTGGGAACTGGATAATATTTTCGAAAACTATCCTAAACGAAATAATTTTACTATATTCTAATGGGCCTAATGAACATATTATACCTAGGTTAATGGACCTAGCTTACTACCAAACTATTTATATCAAACTTTAATACTAAAAACACTAACCTAAACACATATTATTCACGCCTCACCCCTCACAAAGCACTAGGACTCCTAGGGCAGCAGCTATACGGCACACACTTTTCAAGGCAAGCTCACGAAACTTTGAATGGAAAATTCAGCAAGGTTCCTCTCCACCGACATCCCTCTCATCGCAAGTTGTTTTTCATGCGTAATAAACGCAAAGGCATGCCCTAATCTTCCTTTACTCATCTTTCACACCATATTACATGATTTCATACATGTTTGCATTAAATATGATACACTTTGTATATTTTCGTTTTTATGACTATACATGCACAAAACTAGTATTTTCATCCTTTAAAACTCTTGCTATTGATGAACAAATTAAAGGGGATGACATGGAATGATTTCTTGAAAGGATGTTATTCCACATGTTTAAGGGTTCATAGATGCATAGGTAAGGGCTGGACAAAAGTGGAAATAAGTGGAACGAAAATTGGGATAATGAAGGTTAGGGTGTTCGACTTTTGGAGAAATTAGGAAGAGGGCTTTCCAAGCGAGGGGACGGGCTCATGAGGGTCCTAGCCATGTGCCATGGTGGTCCAAGGACGGTGGAATGGTTCAGGAAGGAGAGGCGCTCGACTAGGAGTCCATAAGATGTGCATGTATTGGGTGGGCGCGGATGGTGCACGTTCTCGTGCATGGGCCGTAGGGGATGGTATAAGGGGATACTAAAGGGTTTGGTCTAGGTCCTAGAAGTGTTGGTCAGGGGCTGGTCCAATGGGTTAGGGTCTAGGTTCGAAAGTTTTGAGGGTGGCATGAGTTAGGGTTCGATCCATATAGGGCAGAAAATTCAGTAGCTGATCTAGGCTGGTTCGAGGGTCTTAGTTGGCTTGATTTGGGTTGTATATGGTATAGTTAGGTGTTATTAAGCTATGGTTCAAGTTTGGTAAATTTTTGTTAAGTTTCGAGTTAATTTGGTTTAAACCGGTATGTACGTCTAAGCTTTAAATACGAATCGAGAAGTTAGTCGAGGAGCTTAAGTTTACGTCTAAGAAATATTTATGGGTATATTTTAAGATGTTATGTTAACTTTGGATGGATTTGGTTCGTAGTTTTAAGGTCCGAGGATAAATTGGGAAAATTAGGGTTTCAGGGGCAAAACTGTCATTTTACACCTGAAAAATGTTAAACGTCCTGATAGTGTCTTGAATGCTGCAATAAATTTTAAAATGTTTATGAAATTTTATGATGAAAAGTTAATGCTGAAAGACGTGTTGCATACTTGGTTTAAAAGAAAATTAATCTATATATACATGAATTTTTATAAGTGATGGAAATGTGAAAAGTTTAAGGAGGTGAATTGATTGTGGCTAATATGATGATATGACAAGTAAGGTCATTGCTCAGGTGACGGCTGAGAGTGTCGCTGATGGCCCCGCCGTCCGGTACCGTGGTTATACGTAGATAGATTCATCGATCCACAACTAATTATACAAAAGTCACAATTGAAGATCTGAATTCAATAAAAAGATAAATGTATACGTATATGATGAAAAATAAAAAGTATATGATGAAAATAAAATATTTAAGTTTATGCATGTTCATGAAAAGCTATTTTATTAAAAGTTTTTTTCTGTTGCTTGTGAATGTATAAGTATTATTAGCTATCATGATTAAGGTTTGTTGAGTCAATAGAGTCGATAGGTGTGATCGATGCAGGTGAGCATGATGTTGATATTGATGGAGGAATTGATGGTTGAACTAGCTGGACTGAAGGTGCTAATAACCCGAGGACCGTTGCTAGTTTTCCGCAAAAATTAAGTTTATGATTTAAGCTACTTTAAGGATTTTATGACGTTTAGTACTTTTATGCTTTCGAGGAATTTTGAGAGATTGGGATATTTATGTTTTATTTTGAAAAATATTAAATTTAGGTTTGGTCGACGATTTACGATTTCATATTTTGAATATTTTCTTTTGGATTTTCAAATAATTAGTTCAAGAGTTTATTTTAAATGATGTCAAAATTATTTATATATGTATAGTTACATTTCGGCCGCTTAGATGGGAAAGAAAAAAAAATTATAGTATATTTTAAAAAAAACGAGTAGTGAATGTTTTAATTAAGATATTATTTTATTTATTTTAATTATTAATATTATCATCATTATTTTATAAATTTAATAAAATATTATTACTATTATTAAGATATAGATTTATATTTGTAGCGTCCGAAAATCAGTTCGAGTAGAACGTATGTATGAAAATTATTAAATTGCTAAAATATTTTAATTAAATGATTTTGGACGCATGAATGATATATTTTGAGTGACTAAATGATTAATTGTGTAATTTTGCTCGAATTACATAATTTAAAGATTTTTCATGCGAATATCGGTGGTTGGCCGGAGACGGAGGACCGAAGATGATTAAGGTGTTAAATATTTAAAAGCTAAAATTTATTTTTAGTTAAGAAATAAATTATTTTCAAGGTCAAATTTAAATTAATTAGTGCGAGCAAGTAAATTATGTATTTTATAAAGGATTTTTTTGGAAATTGATATTTTTAAATCTTTTAATTTGTGGCCTAATGATTTTATAAATCTTAATCTAAATTTTATATATCAAAGTTCGAGTTATAAATAGTGTATGATTCTAACATGGAAAATGCATGTTTAATCTAATAGCTCAATAATAAAATCAAACCGTGTCTTTAATCCAGACGCTTCTAAAATCCAAATCAAACTACAATTAATTCGATGATGAATTTTTTTTGAGTGGGTCTCAAGTCTTAATCCGTGAGATGGGTCAACCATAAATATATTCATAATTAAAAGTAATATTCTTAGCATAAAAAGAAATAATTTTTAATGTATGACCCAAATAAGATATCAGTCTCACAAATATGATCCGTGAGACCGTCTCACATAAATTTTTGCTTTTTTTTTTTAGAGTTGCCAAAGACGTGCCATATATTTGGCAATGTCAATGTGGCTTCCTATTTCATCTGTACAATTAAATGCTCTTGAATATAATATATATATATACACACACCAAAGGCCAATCTTCACGCGATTCTTCCATAATATTTCTATATAACTAATGTTCCTATGCCGCTATATAACTAATATTCCGCTACACGGCATGCAGCATAACATAATATATATATATATATATATATATATATATATATATATATATATATATATATATATATATATATATATATATATATATATATATATATATATATATATATCCAACCCCAAGAATTCAATCTGCATGAAGAATTAACCCGTAAACAAAAGTATATCAGATACAAAACAAAAAACAGAGCCAAATTAGGTAGCCATCTCACATCATGGCAACAATATCGTCCATTTCTGCCGCCTCAACCGCCCTTTTCTTCTTCCTTCTTCTTCTTCACGGCAGCCTTACGGTGTCGCGGGGTCTGCCCAAATCGGACGTTGATCTTCTTGAGTTCCCTCTGAATTTGGAATACTTGGAGGCCGAGTTCTTCGCTTGGGGAGCTTTTGGTCATGGATTGGACGTTCTTGAGCCTAATCTTACATCGGGAGGTCCACCGCCTATCGGCGTTCAGATTGCTAAACTCAGTCCATTAATCAGAGATATCACAGCCCAGTTTGCATATCAAGAATTCGGACATTTGAGGTCCATTCCTAATCAATGATTAGTTTCGTGCATATATTATTTGAGATTTTAAATATACTAGATTTTTATATAAATTAAAATAAATTTTTCCATCAAATATCATGTTGGAGTATCTCAAAGTAGTCAATAATAGCCCTCATACTTAAAAATATATGCAGGGCAATAAAAAGGACAGTCCCTGGATTTCCCCGACCCCTGCTCGACCTGAGTGTAGCGAATTTCGCAACAGTGATGAACAATGCATTTGGGAAAAAATTGCATCCTCCATTTGATCCCTATGCAAATGATCTCAACTATCTGCTTGCAAGCTATGTTATCCCTTATGTTGGCCTCACCGGATATGTTGGAGCTAATCCAAAACTCCAATCCCCAACCGCCAAAAAGGTAATATTTGCTAGCTGCCATCTTTTCTCTTTTTACTTAATTCTACCGGACTATTGATCACAAATTCACAACAATGCCACTACCATCTTCCCTAATGATAATATAACATATCAGTTCATGTGTTTTTTTCGATGCTTCAGTTCAGTTTGATCGAGTTCTAGTCGACTTCCAAGTAAAACTGAGCGATATAATCTCGTGCCATTAATCACTAATATGTTGGTTACTAATCTTTTGAAAATTTAGCTTGTGGCGGGACTCTTAGGTGTCGAATCAGGCCAAGACGCGGTCCTTCGAGCACTGCTGTACGAGCATGCCGGTTTACCAGTGATACCCTATGGTTATACAGTGGCAGAATTTACAAATAAGATATCAAACCTGAGAAATAGCCTTGGAAAGGAAGGCTTAAAAGATGAAGGTCTGATCGTTAAACCCGAGTTAGGCCCGGAGGGGAAAAGTGCAGGTAACGTGCTAGCAGGAGATCGAGACTCGTTGGCTTACGGGCGAACACCCGAGGAAATACTTAGGATTGTGTATGGAAGTGGGAATGAGTCTCAGCCAGGTGGATTCTACCCCCGTGGAGCTGATGGCGCGATAGCAAGGTCATACTTGAAATGAAGTTGCATACGTACAATTCTTTGTAATCCATAAATTATGATGATGATGCATTGTTGAGTGTATGATTAATAATGCTGCTACAATAAGAGCTCAAGATATACTGAAATAAAGTGCATGTATTTTTGTGTGATTAATAACATTTTATATATCTTGTGAACTCTATACTAAGTTTCACCAAATCTTTCGTATTATCCGAATGGAATGATGATGATTTTGCAGCTGCAAAGGAAAAGTAAGTGAAGTTAGTTTGCTGTAATTCTTGTGGAAGAGGGGTGTTTTTTTCTAAATCCAAATCAAACTTAAGCTGGATGTGCGTGGAAATCCCGAGAAAGATTTGCCTTAATAATCTCCCCATGCCATTGTGGCTTCCTATTTCTTCTATAGAATTAAATGGTAGCCCTTGAAAAATACCAATAAATCCAATCTTTACGTGGCCTTTAAAAAAACCATTATAACAATATTTTTGGATTATTGATATAGATAAATCCCACAATTTTTTAAGAAAAAGTACAAATTTGGTATTGTATATTTGTCTTCTATAATTTTGATCATCTATGTTATCAAAGTTCAATATTATGTATGTTATCTTTGTTTTTTCTATAATTTTAGTCATTTCTCCGGCGTGACACTCATGTGATTCCAATGTGGAGTAGATCTCTTGTGAGACAGTCTCACGAACCTTTATCTGTGAAACGGGTCAACCCTATATATACGTTCTTGGACAATCCTCTCCGCTTGAAAACCGAAGCATATATATATAACCAAATCAACTAGAATATTTTGGTCCATGTGAATGTTTAATCAGAATACTTTCTGGTAAAGTCAAGCCCAACGTGTAGGCCTAGGTGTTACATAAATATCTTATACTGAATTGCTTCTATTAATATTGTACACGTTTCACATGGATAAAATATAATAAAGGTTATTAAACAATATTATATAACTAAGAGAATGATTTGGTCTACAATAGAATCAGAAATTAATGAAAGCAACTTTAAAATAAAATAAACATACGAATATCATTTCATTCACATTATTGATACCAGAAAAATAAAACAAAAATAGAGTAAAATTAGGTTTAACTGTCAAATAATTTCTTAATTTAAATTCAAAATAATAGTTACTAAAAAATGTGTATTATTGTTATTATTATTTAAAAAATAAATTTATAAATATTGACACCCTATTAATTATTATATAATTATCGTTATCATAAATAAAATAATATAAATGTTGATCTTAATTTTACTTTTATTAGTAATATTTTATTTATTAAAATAATCTTCTTTCAATAAAATATTATAATAATTATTATTTAACAATCATTTTATTTTATTATATATTTTTTGTAATTAATCTGTCATTATTAATGTAAGATCCAAAATACGATGACGTAATTCAACTGAATACAGATATAGAAAAATGAAAAACGACTAATTAGATGTTTTTAATTACAATGGTATCCATGTTTACATGTTTAAAAATGTAGTTTTATATTAAAATGCATAAAAATGTGTTTTTAAAGGACATTCGAAACGCGATTGAGTAACGGAGATCGGGGACCATTTGAAGAAAAATATTTTTATTAAATAATTAATTTTAATTGTTTAATGTGGCATATTTTAATGAAATTTTCGAAAATTGGGTATTTTGAGTTGTTTTTATACTCCAAATCGTATTTTAAACCGATAATCAATTTTCGATAAAAAAATATGGACTTTTTGGGAACTGGATAATATTTTCGAAAACCATCCTAAACGAAATAATTTTACTATATTCTAATGGGCATATTATACCTAGGTTAATGGACCTAGCTTACTACCAAACTATTTATATCAAACTTTAATCCCAAAAACACTAACCTAAACACATATTATTCACGCCTCACCCCTCACAAAGCACTAGGACTCCTAGGGCAGCAGCTATACGGCAGCACACACACTTTTTCAAGGCAAGCTCACGAAACTTTGGATGGAAAATTCAGTAAGGTTCCTCTCCAGCAACATCCCTCGTATCGCAAGTCGTTTTTCATGCGTAATAAACGCAAAGGCACGTCCTAATCTTCCTTTACTCATCTTTAACACCATATTACATGATTTGATACATGTTTGCATGAAAATATGTTACACTTTGTATATTTTCGTTTTTATGACTATTCATGCACAAAACTAGTATTTTCATCTTTTAAAACTCTTGCTAATGATGAACAAAGGGGATGCCATGGTATGATTTCTTGAAAGGATGTTATTCCACATGTTTAAGGGTTCACAGATGCATAGGTAAAGGCTGGACAAGAGTGGAAATAAGTGGAACGAAAATTGTGATCATGAGGGTTAGGGTGTTCGACTTTTGGAGAAATTAGGAAGGGGGCTGTGCAAGGGCTTTCCAAGCAAGGGGATGGGCTCATGAGGGTCCTAGCCATGGGCCATGGTGGTCCAATGACAGTGGAATGGTTCAGGACGGAGAGGCGCTCGGCTAGGAGTCCATAAGCTGTGCATGTATTGGGTGGGCGTGGATGGTGCACGTTCTCGTGCATGGGCCGTAGGGGATGGTATAAGGGGATCCTAAAGGGTTTTTTCTAGGTCCTAGAAGTGTTGGTCAGGGGCTGGTCCAATCGGTTAGGGTCTAGGTTCGAAAGTTTTGAGGGTGGCATGAGTTAGGGTTCGATCCATATAGGGCAGAAAATTCAGTAGCTGATCTAGGCTGGTTCGAGGGTCTTGATTGGCTTGATTTGTGTTGTATATGTTATAGTTAGGTGTTATTAAGCTATGGTTCAAGTTTGGTAAATTTTTGTTAAGTTTCGAGTTAATTCGGTTTAAAACTGAGATGTACGTCTAAGCTTTAAATACGAATCGAGAAGTTAGTCGAGGAGCTTAAGTTTACGCCTAAAAAATATTTATGGGTATATTTTAAGATGTTATGTTAAGTTTGGATGGATTTGGGTCAGAGTTTTAAGGTCTGAGGATAAATTGGGAAAATTAGGGTTTCAGGAGCAAAGCAGTCATTTTACACCTGAAAAATGTTAGACGTCCTGACAGTGTCCTGAATACCGCAATAAATTTTAAAATGTTTATTTTAAATGTTTATGAAATTTTATGATGAAAAGTTAATGCTAAAAGACGTGTTGCATACTTGGTTCAAAAGAAAAGTAATCTATATATACATGAATTTTTATAAGTGATGGAAATGTGAAAAGTTTAAGGAGGTGAATTGATTGTGGCTAATATGATGATATGATATGTAAGGTCATTACTCAGTTGACGGGTGAGAGTGTCGCTGATGGCCCCGTCTTCCGGTACCGTGGTTATACGTAGATAGATCCATCGATCCACAACTAATTATACAAAAGTCACAATTGAGGATCTGAATTCAATAAAAATATCAACATATACGTATATGATGGAAAATAAAAAGTATATGATGAAAATAAAATATTTAAGTTTATGCATGTTCATGAAAAGCTATTTTATTAAAAGTATTTTCACTGTTGCTTGTGAATGTATATGTATTATTAGCTATCATGATTAAAGTTTGTTGAGTCAATAGAGTCGCTAGGTGTGATCGATGCATGTGAGCATGATGTTGATATTGATGGAGGAATTGATGGTTGAATTAGCTGGGCTGAAGGTGCACATAACCCGACCGTTGCTAGTTTTCCGCAAAAATTAAGTTTATGATTTAAGCTACTTTAAGGATTTTATGACGTTTAGTACTTTTATGCTTTCGAGGAATTTTGAGAGATTGGGATATTTATGTTTTATTTTGAAAAATTAGGTTTGGTTGACGATTTACGATTTCATGTTTTGAATATTTTCTTTTGGATTTTCAAATAATTAGTTCGAGAGTTTATTTTAAATGGTGTGAAAAATATATATATATATATATGTATAGTTACATTTCGGCCGAATAGATGGGAAAGAAAAAAAAATTCTATTATATTTTTTTAAAAAAAAAACGAGTAGTGGACGTTTCAATTAAGATATTATTTTATTTATTTTAATTATTAATATTATCATAATTATTTTATAAATTTAATAAAATATCATTATCATTATTATTAAGATATAGATTTATATTTGTAACGTCCGAAAATCAGTTCGAGTATACCGCATGTATGAAAATTATTAAATTGCTAAAATATTTTAATAAAATGCTTTTGGATGTTTGAATGATATATTTTGAGTGACTAAATGATTAATTGTGTAATTTTGCTCGAATTACATAATTTAAAGATTTTTCATGCGAATATCGGTGGTTGGCCGGAGACTAAGGACCGGCAATGATTAAGGTGTTAAAGATTTAAAAGCTAAATTTTATTTTTAGTTAAGAAATTATTTATTTGAAATAATTTAAGAATTTTAGCATTTTCAAGATCAAATTTAAATTAATTAGTGGGAGCAAGTAAATTATGTATTTTATAAAGGATTTTTTTGGAAATTGATATTTTTAAATCTTTTAATTTGAGGCCTAATGATTTTATAAATCTTAATGTGCATAATTTATTAATTAAAAAACTAGTGTTGATTAAGCCCATTTGTTTTTGTTTTTTTTAAATAACTAACCTTAAACCCTAAACACACACACCTAAACACATCGAAACACACACACAATTTTCGAAATGAGGCAGTGGCCGAATAAGCAAGAACATAGGCTAAAACTTGGAGTTTAGGCAAGGGAATTTCGATATTTTTCTCCTTCATTCTTCGATTTTCTTCTTCCTCATTCTTCCTTTCTACAACGATCACCGACTCCCTTGCATCACAAATTTGTGGGTGTTAGGTGGGGTTTTGATAAGAAAAAGGGTAGAAAAATGGCTCAATCTTCCTCTGTTCGTCACCAACGTTACACTGCTTCGGTATTCGCATTTCGAGCATTTTAAAAGAAAATACATGCTTCTAAAATTTCTTTTTGCACCATGCAAATCATAATATGTGTGTTTTATGTTTTGAAGCATGAACATTGTATTGATCAAATTATATAACATTTTGGCGATTATTTTCAAAGTTTTTTACGTTTTTATGTTGTTTGAGTTGGTTATGATTCCTAAAAGGTACGCTACCAATATGAGACGTTTAAGTGAAGGGTAAAGTGTCGATTAAGGGTAGGATGATGGCTGGTCATATGTAAAATGAGTCGTGCTTGGGTGAAACTAGAACCTAGGGCTTTCATGCACGATTCTGAGATGGTGCGATCGGCCAGGGAAGCAGATGGACCAAGAGATCGATCAGGCGTGTTCAAGACCCTGTGAGGACTGTTTCCTAGGGCTAGGAAGAGTCCTAGCATGGCTGGACTCGCTGATTAATGGATTAGGTTAGCCGCAATCCTAGGGAAATCTTGGGGGTGCGCGGCTAGGATTCAAGGTGCGAAGGGGTTGGTGCGCTGGTCTTGCCTTGTCAATGAGGTTTTAGGAGGGTAGGCTAGGGTCTGGGCATGGTCTGGTCCGGGGTGGCTCAATGGTGGCTCAGGTTTTTGGAAGAGCGTGGCTTAGGAAGGGATGAAGGGTTCGAAAATGGCTAGGAGAAGATAAGGTGCTCGAACCATGGTCCGTGGGGGTTGGATCATGGTTCACAGGGGTATTTTATGGATAAAAAGTCCAAGTTTAAAATTTGGGAAAATAATATTAAGTTTTGAATTAATTCGGGTTTAAAACGCTTCACGGTTTAGCTATTAAGTCATTAAATCAAAAGGTTCGGGTTTACGTCTAAGAAAAATATTAAAAGTCAAATTTAAGCTTATATGATAGTTCGGGATAGGTTCGAGTCAAGAAAAGTAAGAAAAAATCAAAATTAGGAAGTTCGAGCTTCAGGGGTAAAATGGTCATTTTACATCTCGGATAGCTCGAAAAGTCTGACAGTGTCCCGAAGAATCATAATACATGCTAAATGTTATTTTAAAATGTTTATGATGAGAATATGATATTTTTATGATATATGCAAATGCTACATGTTGGAACTTTTCATGTTCGCAATCTTGATTTTGATTATAACAAAACTTGTTATTTTGTTTCTAATGATTTACCTAAGTGCGCAGGAAGCTGAAACTGATCAGGCTTCGAAGTGATCATTCAAACGAACCAAAACTGAAGCTAACAGATGCAAACTAAAAGTTTCAGCTGATTGCCTAAACTGAATCAGCTCAACTGATATATCAAAGAACAGTTCAACTGATTGTCCAGCTGATAGGTAGTTCAGCAGAAAATTTTCAAAATCCCGGCCAGTTGATGAAGTGCTCAACTGATGAAGAGCCCAGCTGACCGGTTCAACAGAAAGAGTGAAATCAGTTAAACTGATGAGTCAACTGATTTCACCATCTCAACTGAAAATCGGTTTAGATGAACAGTTAGGTGCACCAGTTAGGATTTAATCAGTTGCAGGTCTCGGCATGATTATTCAATGGAATCCAGCTGTTAACAAAGGTACAAAAGCAACTGTACGATCAAAGATACAATAATGGACGTTGCAGCAAAGCTTAACAACAAAATGTTCCAGAATAGATGTCGGAAAAGTCGAGACACGGATCTCAAGGAACACATTCAAGCTGCAACAGATACAATTATTGAGTCTCGTTGTATGATCAGTTTTCGCCTATAAATAGAAGATCATTGAAGACCAATATAAGAACAAGTGTGTGGAAAAACAGAGAGTGCACGCATAATTCTTATCAGCTTTGAAGAAGCAATCAGCCCAGAGGAAACACTTCAAAGTGTTATCATCTTAGTTTTAGAAGCATATTTCCCTCAGTGTGTGAGAATACTTTCGGGTAGTTTTTAGATATCTTTTCTCTCACACACGCACACCACCACTCAAATATAGTATTTCACAAAGACAATAAACTTGTGTACATAGTCTTTGTTGTCTTTGACACACAGACGTTAAACAAGTGTTGGCTGGAAGGTGCTGCCTCCAGTCTAGTCTAGGAGTTCAGTTAGGCAGTTGGATAAGTCCTAAGCTGAGTTGGTTTGTACTAGTAAATTGTATATATCAAAGTATTCTAGTGAATCCTACCCGATGTAGAAGAAGGGGTGACGTAGGAGCAGTTGAAGTCTCCGAACTTCCATAAACATATCTTGTGTATTTAATTGTTTAACTATTGTTTTAAAATGATTTGATCAGTTAGAGCATCTGTCAGTTCAGTTTTCACCAATTGAATTTGTAACGATCATGGGCCATTAGGCTGAACCAACAAAGGCCTCGGCCCATACCCACGCACCACTACTGGTCATGGGTCGTTAGGATGGTCCAGCATGGGCCTCGGCCCATGCCCATGCACCGCCACTCACAGAATATCTCACTCCTGAAAAGTGGTTCCTTTCGCCTTCCCCAACACTTGAACCTAGGACCTCCAGGATAAGTACCTAGATTCCTAAGTGTTGGTACCAGTTGAAAACGCCCCAGATTTGACAATTGTCCTCACTGTACCAAGACGAGTCTTTGCAGCGTGCTTATGTCCTCACTCACACGCACCCTAGGAAACTTCCCAGGAGGTCACCCATCCCAAAATTGCCCCAAGTCAAGCACGCTTAACTTTGGAGTTTTTATGTGATGAGCTACCGAAAAGAAGATGCACCTTCGTGATATGAGTAGTACTCATCAAATCTTTTAAGCCCTTCTTCAACTGTACAGTCCATTACATTGAACAGTCTCGGAATCCCTCTCCTTCCGGTGTAAGAACGGTTCATTCATGTTCCCTCCACCTAGAAGCCTGCCAGGAGCCGCTCATTGTCCGTGCCACCTCATGGCCGGGGCGATCACCCCCCGCCCTCTTCGGTCCCGAACCACACCGTACTCGGAGAGAACCTGGCTCGGATACCGAAGAGGGCGGGGGGTGATCGCCGGTGCCATGAGGTGGCACGGACAATGAGCGGCTCCTGGCAGGCTTCTAGGTGGAGGGAACATGAATGAACCGTTCTTACACCGGAAAGAGAGGGATTCCGAGACTGTTCAATGTAATGGACTGTACAGTTGAAGAAGGGCTTAAAAGATTTGATGAGTACTAGTCATATCACGAAGGTGCATCTTCTTTTCGGTAGCTCATCACATAAAAACTCCAAAGTTAAGTGTGCTTGACTTGGGACAATTTTGGGATGGGTGACCTCCTGGGAAGTTTCCTAGGGTGCGTGTGAGTGAGGACATAAGCACGCTGGAAAGACTCGTCTTGGTACAGTGAGGACATTTGTCAAATATGGGGCGTTACAGAATTGATATATGTCACAACTGATTCCCTTTATTTTCAGTTATTCAGTTACACAGAATATAAAATATATCAGTGTTTCTTAACGAATGATTATTTTGAGTGTTTTCCACTTGATTTAATATCAAACTCGATTTAACTCATCGGTGCAAAAATTCTTAGAACACGAGCTATTGCAGCTCTTGGAGAATATTGTGTTTGAAGCACCTCAAGGTGTCCAACACATGGTCCTTCAATTGGTATCAGAGCTAGCTGTTCTAAGAAAGACATTTGAAAAGTGACTAAAATTATGTTACTTTAAAATAGTTTTAAAAGCTATTTAAAAGTACTTTATATTATTTTCAAAACTATTTGAAAATGCTTATCCAATGATCATTGCTAAGAGTTGAGATGATTGGTCCTGCAACTAACATTATAGCCACTTCGCTCGACTTAGAGCTTTGGGGCTTTCATCAGCCTGCAGGGGTATCAGTCCTACATGTTGGCTATTCATCAAAACTGATCGGAAGACAAGGTTTCAGCTGCTAACCTACTAGTTGAAGCTGATCAACAGACGAAGCCCAGCTATGTTGAGATGTTGGATGATTAAAGTGGAGCTTAATCATCAGAAGTATGACGCCGCTTAACTGTCATTTCAGATCAAGTTGATGATCATTGCGGTTCAATATCAGCTGAATCCAGTATGAATCAGCCCGACCAGTTTGGCAACACAAAGTCATGTCCAAGGCAGCGAACTGTTTGTCTCGCAAGAAGACTCAAGATCATTGCAGCACTTCAAGAGTTTAAGACAATCAGTTGATGGTATATTCAGTTATGTCATGCATAAACTGATTGATATTTGATGTTACTTAAAATATGCTATTGTAGTAGCAATTTTCCCTTATAATCGATGATGTACTTAAATATTTAATAAAAGGGAGATTTATTCGATTAAATCTTGATCTGCCGAGTATGGAGGATCAAAGACAATTAAGGTATTAAAGATTTAAAAGTTAATTTTTTATTTTTAATTAAGAAAATATTTATTTTAAATGATTTAAGAATTTTAGCATTTTTAAGGTCAAATTTAAATTAATTTGTGGGAGCAAGTAAATTATGTATTTTCTAAAGGATTTTTTGGAAATAGATATTTTTAAATCTTTTAATTTGAGACCTAATGATTTATAAATCTTAATGGACCTAATTTATTAACTAAAACTAGGGTTGATTAAGCCCATTAATTAAATAATTAAGAAGTCTTTTTGTTTTTTTTAAAATAACTAACCATAAACCCTAAAAACACACACACACTTTTCCAAAGGAGGTAATGGTCAAACAAGCAAGAACAGCGGCCAAAACTTGGAGTCTAAGCAAGGGAATTCCGATTTTTTCCTCCTTCGTTATTCGATGTTCTTCCTCATTCTTCCTTTCAACAACGATCACCCGACTCCTTTGCATCCTAAGGTGGGTGTTTGATGGGGTTTTGACGAGAAAAATGGGTACAAATCGTCCTCCGTTCATCACTGATGTTCCACCGCTTCAATATTCGTATTTTGAGCATTTTAAACGCAAAGACACGCTTCTAAACTTTCTTTTTGCACCATTCAAATTATAATATGTGTGTTTTATGTTTTGAAGCATGAAAATTGTATTGATCAAATTATATAACATTTTGGCGATTATTTTTAATGCTTTTGACATTTTTAAGTTTTTTGAGTCGGGTTATGATTTCTAAAAGGTACGCTGCTAATATGAGACATTTAAGTGATGGTTAAAGTGTCGATTAAGAGTAGGATGATGGTTGGTCATGTGCAAAACCAGCCGTTCTTGGTGCGATTGGCTAGGGGTGTGGCTGGACCAGGGGCTCGATCAGGCATGGTCAAGACCTTGTGAGGGCTGAGTCCTAGGGCTAGGAAGAGTCCTAGCATGGCTTGACTCGCTGATAAATGGATTAGGCATCCGCAAACCTAGGTAAATCGTGGAGGTTCACGGCTAGGCTGCAAGGTTTGGAGGGGCTGGTGCGCTGGTCTGGGCTGGTCGGTGAGGGTCCAAGAGGTTAGTCTAGGGTCTGGGTAAGGTCTAATCCAATGTGGCTCGAGGGTGGCTCGGGTTTTTGGAAGGCGTGGCTTAGGAAGGGATGAAGGGTTCGAAAATGGCTAGGAGAAGATAAGGTGCTCGAATCGTGGTCCACGAGGGTTGGATCGTTGTTCACAGGGGTATTTTAGGGATGAAAAGTCTAAGTTTAGAATTTTGAAGAAAATATTAAGTTTTGAATTAATTCGGGTATAAAACGCTTCACGGTTTAGTTATTATGCCATTAAATCGAAAGGCTCGAGTTTACATCTAAGAAAATATTAAAACTTGAATTTAATCTTATATGATGATTCAGAATATTTTCGAGTCAAGAAAAATAAGAAAAAGTCAAAATTAGGAAGTTCGAGGCTCAGGAGTAAAATGGTCATTTTACGTCCCGGGTTGTTTGAAAAGTCTTGTACATGCTAAATGATATTTTAGAATGTTTATGATGAAAATATGATATTTTTATGATATATGCAAATGCTGCACAATATCTCAAAATAGTATTTTTACGATTTTTGAAGGACACGATATTTTATAATAAAAAAGAAGGAAAAATATGTTGAGGGATGTGAACTGGCTGTGATACAGAGGATATGTGGGGGATCTGTTTTAAGAAGGAACGGTGAACATACAAATGAGAATATAGTGAGGGAAAGGTTCAGTTGGACTGGTTCAGTTTGGGCAATTAGTTGGCAGTTTCAGTTTGCGTTTCGATAGCTTTAGTTTTGGCTCGGTAACTGGTCAATTTTAAGCATGATCAGTTTTAGCTTTCTGCGCACTTATTTAAATTATTAGAAATACAATAATAAGTTTTGTTAACATTAAAATCAAGACTACGAATATGAAATGTTCTAACATATAGTCACTTTCAAATATCAAACTTCATACAAATGATATACAGTGATGAAAGGCTTTATGATTTAATGACTTATTTACGCTTAAATGTTTATTTTAAATAAAAGTATGATTTTTAAATGTATGTGCCTGTATACTCCTGAGGGACATTGTTTTCTACATTAACTTACGATTTAAAGTTTTAAACTAAAGTTTTGGAGGATTGTGCTAGTAAAGATTTTATGATTTGATTTGAAGTCTGACGTTGAGCTTTCTTTTAAGACGACTTACGTTTTGCGATTAACGATTTATGGTTTTTTATGCATTTAAAATCTTTAAATATCAGTTTTTATGTTTTGATGGTTTTGAAGTTAGAGGAAAATGTCTATAAAAAAAACCAGTATTATTTTAAAGTTAAAAAGGAAGGGAAGTTAGTATCAGAGACAATATTCCTGTAAGGGTTGTTTCACTGCCACTCGACAACCTCAAAAAAGTCAAGCCTCAAGCTCTGTGAGTATTTATTGTTTTGAATTAATTTATACGATGAAAATTTTTAAATGCCTTTATGATATTGAAATTTAGAGGTTTGATGTTGCCAAAGTGATATCTTTTATGTAGATTAGTTTATTTTGAAATATAAAAGGTTTTTTTGGTGTATGTAATTTGTATAAATATTGTTCAGCCCAAATGAATTTTAATATTTAATATCATTATATATGCACTTGTGGTGCTAAACATGTAATAGTTCGGTTGTGAATAATAAATTAGCCGAAATGAAGGTCGTTATTTGACATGATAGTTATTATCAGTGTTTGACTGCCACGCTAGGATATCACTTACAAATTAATATTTTGTCCAAAGATAAAACATTAATAGAGCGTTCGGTATCCTCTTATGTGATTTGTGTTATTTCAATTTATTGATTAATATATTTGGATATTTTGGTTTAGCATGGATATTGTGGTTTTTGTTTTCTCTGTTCAGATTCGATTCTTGTGAATATTCATTACAACATTAATTTTATCTCTATGTTAAATAACTCAAATTCTAAATCGTGGCAAGAGAATTTATTAATAGTTCTCGGAGTAATGGATTTAGACATGCGATAAGGTCGACTTTCCTCCCGTCATTACGGATACAAGTACCTCTGATTAAAATAGAGAGTTTGAAAGGTGGGAGAAGTCGAAACGCATGTGTGATGATCACGAAGAGTGTCATTCCATAAACATTCAGGGGTACAATGTCAAGCAGTATTGCTACGACTAAGGAATTCCTTAAAGACCTCGAAAAGAGGTCTGCTAAGAGTGAATGTATCAAATTGGTACACTCTTGGCAAGCCTTGTTTCAATGAGTTAAATGGATAAAAGCTACATATAGGTGTACATTCTGGAATATCTCATCTTGCTTCAAGGTTGAAAGAATTTAATCTTGACCTCTTTGAAAGCTTGTTGGTGCATTTAGTCTTGATATCTCTTCCTCCTCAGTTTAACCAGTTTAAGGTGAGCTATAACTGTCAAAAAAAGACTCGATCTTTGAATGAGACAATCTCACATTGTGTTTAGGAAGAGGAAAAGTTGAAGGAAAATAATATAGAAAGTGTTCATTATGCCTCTACCTCGAAAGACAAAGGAAGGATAAGAAAACTGTAGATACACATCATCTGAAGAAACAACAAAAAAATCCTATCATAGTTTATTTGAATTTCATATAATAGGATGCGTAACCATTTTGGCTTCCAAAAATATTTTTGTAAATAGAAAAAAATTGCAAGTAAAAGAATTAAAGAAAATTAACCAGCAAGAATCCAGCTAAGTCATGACACAAAAGACTGGATCATATATCTGAAAGGACAATAAGAAGACTTATGTCAGATAAAATTCTCGAGCCTTTAGATTACACAGCTTTTAATAATTTTGTTAATTGCATAAAGGAAAACAAACCAAAAAATGAGATCTGAAGCCAACATGTTTTCAGACGTTTTAGAAATTATACATACTAATATTTGTGATACATTCTTTAAGGCTTCATGGAATGGTCAACAGTATTTTATAACATTCATAGACGATTTTTTTCAAGATATAGCTTCATTTATCTCATTAGTAAAAATGCACAATCGTTGGATGTATTCAAAATTTATAAAGCTGAAGTTGAAAATCAATTTGGCTTAAAGGTTAAAAGCAAATAGATCTGACGGTGGTGGTGAATACTATGGTAGATATGGCGGTTTAGGCACTACAAGAAAAGTGATTTATAATGACAAAAAATTAATGAGGGTGTGAAAAATGGGTCACTAAAAACATAATTTTTGAAGTTTTTATGAGGGTAAAAAAAACCATTATTAAAGAGTTAAATTATTAGTGACGAATTCTCAATTTCATAGCTATAGATAACTAATCCCATCATTATATAAATACAAAAAAATCCCTCTCATAATTGCCTACATATTTTAGACGCCATGTATAAAATAATTTCCCTCCAATCACCACTACAGATTTTAAGCACCTAAATAATCCATTTTTATTTTTCATTATTAAAAATTTAAAAACATTGAGGTGGGAGGGTTCACACGTACACGTACAGATTAATTAAAAACATATTTTACCCCAAATACCTTTTACCCCAAATACAAATTAATTAAAAACTTCTTTTACCCCAAATACCTTTTACCCCAAATACAATTTTACCTTCAATTAATTTGTACGTGTAAACCCTCCCATCCCCTCTCCTCCGACTTCGATTTTTTTTCCACCTACAGATTTTTCTCGCCTCTCATAATCACTTATCTCTCATTCTCGGTGCTCTCTCATACTCGGTGTGACTGAGAGAAGGGGAATCCCAGTGGCGGCGTTTGTGGAAGGACGTATACGGTTGCCTCTCCCAGTGAAAAAAAAGGTGCGAATTTTTTCTGTTAGATCTGGTATTGTTGATGCTTCTGTTATTGTATATATCTGAACACGTTTCTCATTGATGTGTTAATGAATTTGGTGTTTGTATAATTTTAGATTTCTTTTAATCGGAGAATGGCGTAAGAATTGTGATTGTTACGTTCTTGCTTCTGAGATGAAAATTGGTATCGCTTTCCCATCGCCTCTCCAAAATCTGTAAATAGTTCGTATTAATTATTGTGAATTGGTATCCCTTTCCCATTGCCTCTCCAAAATCTGTAAATCTGTAAATTGTGATTGTTACGTTATTATATAAATATTACATTAATTATTTATAGATTAAACTATTGAGTATTGAGAACTAAAATAGTTCGTAATTTTTGTTTTTTTAAAAATAACGTAAAATTATTTGTTGATTTACTTCCCATACATGTGTACTAAATCCCCATGAATCCACATAAAATTTGTCGGCTCCACAGTCAACTTTATCTGTCATAAATAAATATATAGATTCACTCATCCTACTCTAACACAACATTAAACGATTTCTGCAAAATGTTATGATGGATTGTAGCAATAAGAAGAGCGAATCAAGAGGAATAAACACAAAAAAATTTGGGTGTTCGTCAAGAAAGTGAATGGGGCAGCGTGATTGCCATGGTATAATTTAACAATTTGAAGAAAAATGGTTAGAGGGACTTAGGCAGTGACTTCTTCTTCCACGCTACAACTTTCTCCGGCGTAGTACTTCATAACTTTCTTGGAAAGAGTTTGAGGTACACAATAAAACTTTATTTTGTGTTACTTTTAGTTTATGGTGTGGTTTATTTTTTAATTTGGTGAAAACATGGAAAGAGTTTACTGAATTAGACAAGCAACACATGTGGGATTCGGTGAAGGTAAAAGAATTACATTATTAATTTCAAGTGAATTTACTGTTAGCATAAAGATAATAACATATTCTAATATATTTTAACTTTTGGTAAATCAACCATTTGCAATTTATTTTGTGTTACTTTTAGTTTATGGTGTGGTTTATTTTTTAATTTGGTGATTTTTAATAAATTTGATACTTTTTAAGGCAGATCTAAATTTTTTATAAGCTAATGAATTGGTGCAATTGGAGATAGTGTGTTTGGAGTTTGGAGAAGAAAGCTTGATATGATTGAAGCTTTGATTTTGTTATGTAATTTGGGAAAAAAATATCCTCCATGATTATCCCCTTACTATGGTTTTGGTATGCATCTCTCGAGTGTCGGGCTGGATTTGATGGTTTGCTGATCTACATTGGTTTTATTTGATGATCTAATCGGATGAATAGTCTGCTTTATTTTTGCTTTTTTGGATTTTGCTATGTGGTTTATTTTTTTCTGTTTTTACATCGGACACTGGATAGTTGTATTAATCCTTTATTGACCAAAACTTGTTTTTGAGAATGGGATGTAGCATCTAATATTAATGTCAAATCACTTATGTTAAAAATGTGCTATTAGTGGGGAAAAGTTTGACATTTTACATTTTAGCCGCTGGGGAACAATCTGTTTGCAATTTTTTATTTGTATATGATTGAGATCTGTAAATTATTTTTAGGTCTTCGAAACATTATTGTCAAATACAAACACCTGCTTCATTCTCTACCATTTTTCATACTTGGTGGACGATTGAAATGGCTGAGGTACACTTTTGATAATAACTATTGTTGTATTATGATTATGTTGCAGGAATGCTTTTTCAGTCCTAATATAGAATTATATCGTGAGCATACTTTGGAGCACATGGGGGCTTTGTGGACAGCATGGAGGTCATCCTTGAATGTTGATTATGTGAGACCTTGCAAAACAAAAGCTGAAGTTCTAAAAAATGTGCCGCAAGGGTTTAATGCTAAAGAATGGGACTGGCTTGTAACTAATAAGTTCTTAACTGATGAGTTTCAGGTATAATAATACTGGTTCAGAGTGTAATAAAAAATATCTTCATTTTGCAGTTAAATCGCACTCATAGAACTGATGATTGTGATTTTGGTTTGTGATTTATGTAGAAAACCAGTAACCAGAATTCTACTAATCGGGTAAATGGAGTAATGCCTCATCGAACTGGAAGCAAGCCGCACAGACAACTGATATATGAAATGGTCATAAACATCTATATTAATTCTTATGTTTATTATTTATGATTTTTTTGCTTAATTAACACACACACACATATATACATATTATTAGCCTTTTATATATCTTTCAGGGAGGCAAGGATAATAACCCACCTGATATTGCAAAAATTTTCTATGAGACTCGACATAAAAGTGGAAAGCTTGTTGAGCCAGAAGCGCAAGAAAAATATGTAAATATCACTACTTAATCTTTTAACATAAATTTGTTGTTTATCATTTATTTGAATGACATGAGTGATGGACCTTTGTAGGATGAGATTGTGAAGACTGTTCAATCTAATGCATCACTCTCACATATTGAGGTTGTTGAAAAGTGTTTTGGACCACAGCGCCATAGTCATGTCTTTGGTTTTGGAGGTGGAATGAAAAGAAAACATTTTAATTGTTCACAAGCGGCTTATATAAAAGATCTTGAGGCTAAGCTCCATGAGAAGGAAGAAGAAAATAATAACCTTAAGAGACGCATGGATGGAATTGAAAGTAGATTATCCAAAATCGAAAATGAAAACCAAGAAACTTCATATGCACCTACAATGTTTGGTGAAGGTGTGTTGTGTTACCTTGAATTTTTACTACATATATTTTACTTCAGGTTTATACATTATTCTGCATTTATTCCTTTTTGGGAGTTTGCTAGTTATGTGTATTAGGCGTCTACCCATGATATAATGCCACTTTAACTTGTAAGATCAAAGGTTATCGATTTATTAGTTTCTCCCCATGATAAATGCCTCTTTGTGTATCTCCCTGTTTCTGGTAGACATTTTGATCCATTTTAGTGAATCCAACTTCTAATGAAACAACATCGTTTTGTCTTTTATGTGGGTTATTATTTGAGGATTGTTGTGCTAAAGAGTTGGAATCAAAGGATCATTTAAGCAACTCGAAATTGTGTTTGTGGCTTCTAAAAATTTTCTCAATAAAAAATTGTGCACTTGTTTAACATCAATATTTGAGGCTTCATGTGTTTGGTCTATCTGCATAATTTTCTGGTATTCGCTTTTTGTATGAGATTAATACTTTTGATAAGAGGTTTTTTTTTTTGGTATTTGGGATTTTGTGTTGACATGTATATAGATTTTATTTTTTAATTATTTAAAAATTCACTTCACATGTGTTTGACATAATATATCATTGTTTTATGGATATTTTGTTTACAAATTTCGACATCAAGATAGTTTTCACTCTTACTTTATGTTTGGTGTACATCTTTATTTTAATTTATTTTTTCTATTTTGGTTTTACAGATGACACGCTGCCTTAATCTGATGACGTGCTTCAAAGAAGAATTCAAGCATTGATTAGGAAATTAGTACATGATATTTTGAAGCATCTACTAAGTGATCACCATTTATGGTCCTCAAATATTTTTGTACTCCAAGGAGTAGATATTCTGTATATTTTGAATATATGAATAGATATGGATGCATTTGTTTATATAAAATCTTTTGTTCAAAAAAATTACTTGTTCCAGATTTCATATTTTTTTTATTAATGTTATCTTTTAATATAATGACCAATTAATATAAAATAATTATTATAAATTTCATCACAATTAAAAATATTTTTTAACGAGGGTAATTAATGATTTAATGAGAGGTAATTTCATAGTTAAATCGATTTTTAGTGAGGGGCTAATAACTAATAATTATAGTAAATTTTATCAATAAAATAACATATAGTGAGGGCTAAATAATGATATAATGAGGAGATATGTTGTCATTAAAATATTATTTAATGAGAGGAAAATGGTAGTATAATGACGAAAAATTTCGTCATTTTATTCATTTTAATGACGGTATAATTTCATCATTAAATATGTTAGAACAATAATGACGGGATGTCTTACCGTCATTAATTACTTTTACCTAGTAGGGCAATAATGAAGGTATATGACGGGAAATTTCCCGTCATTAAACGTTTTTTATGACATGTTTTGGACATTTATTGACGATATTTCCCGTCATTATAGATCAATTTTTTTGTAGTGAGGTTAACAACGTCCAGGTCCTTTCTCTAGATTCCTAGAGGAATGTGGTATCTTCCCACAATACACTATGATAGGTTCGTCTATTATGAATGGTGTTGCTGAAATAAGAAGCAGAACACTAAGGACATGATAAGTAGTATCATTATTCATTCTACATTACCAGAATCACTCTGGGGAGAGGTACTAAAGACCGCAACATATATCATTAACAACAAGATTTCAACTAAATTATTGACCAAAACCCATTATGAACTTGGCAAGGCAAAACGCCTAGTTTTAAGCATTTGCACTTTTGAGATATTTAGCTGAGACAAGACCTTATAAACCTAACAAAAAAACTGGACTCAAAGACGATAATTATTTAATTGGATAGTCTGAAAGATCAATGACGTACAAATTTTATGATCCCACAAGTAAGTTGACTTTGAGTCAGAAAATGTCTGATTCTTTTAATATATTGAGTTTTGGGGGAGATATAGTTAGAGTTATTGTCTTTGAAAATGAATACGTTGATATCCTCATAAGTATTTTGGACATTGATTAGGATCATATTCATGACCTTGACTAAGACACAATACACCAAGATAATATTAGAGATCTTCCCATTCCAAATGAACAAATTCAAGCATCTCCAGAACCTAACATTAAGAAGATCCCCAAGAGAGCAGAGAAATGCAATTTCAGATGATTACATTGTATTTCTTCGAGAACTTGAGCAAACATTAAAATGATGGAGGATGATCATATCATCTTTCGTCAAGCGATGGAAAGTTCTAACTCTCAAAAGTTAAATGATGCCATGAATGAGGAGATAAAGTCCGTGAAGGACAATGACGTATGGAATATTATCCTATTGCTTAAAGGTGCCAAGCCCATTTGTTGCCAAATGGATATTTCAAACCAAGAGGGATTCGGAAGACAATGTGGAAAGATATAAAGCTCATCTTGTCGCTAAAGGTTTTATACATAAAGAAGAAATCGATTATAAAGAGACTTTTTTTTAAGAATTATAATGGCTTTGGTGGTGCATTTCGATTTTGAGCTTCATCAGATGGATGTAAAAACTATGTTTCTCAATGGTGAAATTGATTAAACGATTTAAATGGTGCTGCTAGAAAATTTTGTGTTCAAAGACACAAATAATATAGTTCGTAAACTCAAGAAATTCGTCTATAAACTCAAGCATACATCTCGGCAATGGTATTTCAACTTTCATCAAATGATCATCTCATTTGGTTTTGAGACGAATTTGGTCGATGATTGTGTATATCATAAGTTCAATGGGAGCAATCATATTTTTCTGGACTTATATGTTGATGACATCCTACATGCTAGCAACGATATAGAGCTATTGCATGACACCAAGAAATTTCTAGCTAATAATTTTGAGATGAAAGATCTCGGTGTTGCATATTTTGTAGTGAATATCGAGAACATTGGGACTGTTCTCGAGGTATTCTTCAATTATTACAGGAATACTATATCGAGAATGTTCTCAAGCGATATAAGATGCAAGACTGTAAACCAACGGATAGTCTTGTGGCTAAGAGAGATTATTTTAGTCTCAAACAGTGCCCCGGGAATGATTTTGAGGAAAAAGAAATGCAGAAGATACCCTAGGCATCTGCAGTCGGGAATCTGATGTATGCTCAGGTTCGTTCATGTCCGGATATTGCATTCGTCACAGGATGTTGGGCGGATATCTAAGTAATTCAAGATTGAAACATTGGAAAGAAGTCAAAAAAATTTTACGGTACCTACAGAAAACAAAAAATTACATGCTCATATATCGGAGGTTGAATCAGCTTGAGGTCATTGGGTATACTGACTCCGATTTTTCAGGATGCCAAGATAGTATGAAACTACATCGGGTTACATATATCTCCTTGGTGGAGGTGTCATTTCCTGGAAGAATGCTAAACAGTTTCTTATAGCCTGTAAAATCCCGGATTTTTATTTTATCATGAAAATATTTTGTATCAAGATTTTCGAGATTTTCAGGATTTGTGATTTTTGGAATTCAAGAATAATATCGTGTGTATTTGTTTCAGAATTTGAGATAGATAGAATTTTACCGGATAAAGATTTAAACGAGGAGATGACTTAATCTTAGAACTAAAATTCTTGAGGATTGTAGCATGAGATTTTCGAAAATATTGGGATAAATACTAGGGAATTTTCGAAAATCATAGATAAGGGAAAAGTCTACACGATAAAATGCAGCCTTGGGAAAAATTTAAAAGTTCAGCTACCAGGATTTTAGGAAAAATAATCCAAATATTATTTGTGGAAAAATACCAATAATTTCGGATTTAAGTAAGCAAATTTGTGGGATTTTAGAAATATAATTTTTATTATTTTAGGAAGTCAAAAATATACCGAATATTGGGAATTAGACACAAAAGTCGAAATTTCACAGACTGGGCAAGGCTTAATTTCGAAAATTAGCTTGGATATAGATATATATTTTCGAAATTTAGGATAAGAATAATAAAGATTTGATCACGATTTAGATATAGATTTGATCACGATTTTAGATGAGGATTTGATTCAGAATCAACGCGATTTGATACACGATCAGGATAGCAGCCAACCCCTATAAATAGGAGGGCATGGATCTCGAAAATTCACACCACTTTTCTCTCAAATTTTCGAGAAACACACCTAGTTTTCTTAGGATTTTTTTCGTGCACGGCGAAGCGCTGCCGCAGTCCAGCCACCGGAGTTTTACGTTTTTCTTCAAGAAGCTTAAGGTAAGTGGGCTTGTTTTAAATTGTTGCATTTTTCGGTGCATGTATTTCGGTGCATGTAATTTTCGGTTTTATTAAATTTCGGTCGAGTACAACTCTTTTCTACCCCTTCTGGTTATGATTTGTGCATAAGTTTTATGTTGACACTGTGAGGATCCAACTGGATATGGGAGGGAATCCCAACTATGACATGACCCTCATACGGTGGGGATATAACCGATTCGGCCTCGCCCCCTTAGAGGAATAAAAATTAGGGACTGACGTCAGTAAACCATTGAAAGTAGAGGAATCTCAGTGTCAGGTCAAGAATACGAACGTGGTATGAGTCAAAATATGCATGGTGTGTGTGTATGTATTTCGAATTTTATGCATGTTGTTATGTACTCGAACGGCCCCCACTTGCTGAGTATTTCCCCAAAATACTCACCCCCCTTACACCTCCCCAGATAAAACTGAAGATAAATCAGAGGAACAGGTCGAGGAAGAAGAGTCGAACCAGTTTTGGGGCTGGTGAAATTATTTAAATATCGAGAATTATGCTGCAAGATTTAAAATTTTAGTAGGTTTATTTTAATTGTAAACGCTTCCGCAATTTATTCAATTTATTCCGTTGTAAAGACAATGATTATTTTTTTGGCGAATTTATGAAATAAACTGGTTTCGGTTTATACTGTGCTACGAGGCTTGTCGTTTTTCGATTTTGTGATTGATGAGCGACGCCGGTGTCTAACCCCGGTCTCGGGGCGTGACATTTTAGTGGTATCAGAGCCGCCAGGTTCATAATCCGAGTGGGAAAAATCGAAAAATCGAGTTTAAAAAAAAAAAAAAAATCGAATTTCGAAAAAAAAAAAAAAATTCTGAAAATTCGGCCAAACAGCCCCTACGCGCGCCGCCACGTTTTCCTCCGATTTCGGCCGATTCCTGTAGTGTTTCTTCGATCCGCGACCATTTCCAGAATCGTCTTGAAGAGACGAACAAAAGCCCTCAATCAATTTTAGATATTTTATTCGGGGGAAGCCGTAATTTCAGATTTAAGAATTTGGGCATAAACCCTAAAATTCTGAAAATAATTTCGTCCAATTACCCTAATAATCCTACTCCGATTTTAAATTAATTTTACCCAAACGATACGCAATCCATGGGTAACGTTTAGCTTCAATCAATTTCGGAATCTGATCAACCGATCGTAAACACCCAAATTCGAGTTTAGTTAGCGAGTTGCGCGATTTCTCTGGCGAAATTAGGTAACTTCCCGACCGATTCTGGCCGTGCCATCACCGGTTCCGTGACCCTTACCCTGTCGCCGACATGTGCCTTTACTCCGACCGTACTCCGGCGAGTCAACCCGGCCGAGTCAACGAGTCAACCCGCCAGCATGTTTTCTTCGATTTTTTTCGTAGGAAACTCCGAATTCGGTTCTGTCAATTGTTCTGGAACCCTCTCGACGTAGTCTTTCAATCCATATGTTAATCCCTAGACTTCTATTTTTGGTAAATATCTCGAAAAAAATTTCGTTCAACGCGTTTCTTGTAGTGCTTATCGGATTTTTATGGAATTTTATTAAGGAAACTATTCGTATTGACCTATATTGTTGGGATTGTACTTATCTGAGATAATTTGATTTAAGTTTCCGACGTAAGGTGAGATATTTGATTTGGGACAATAAATTATTTATGGGATGAAGAAAAAAAAAACTAATATGTGAAAATCCGATATAAGAGTTATAATAAGTTTTGTATATCCAAGATGGAAGTTGATTTTGGGCAATAGTTAAATGTGTAAACGTTAAGTTGGGGTCTTAAGAATGCTAAGCGTTAACTTTAAATATGCATGATTTTGGGTTATCTTGTTTAAATGAATTGGGAGACAATATCTTAAGGTTTAGTAATTTATATTACTTTGGGATAACCAGTAGATTACGACCTTATGTAAAATAATTTACGAGATATTGTTTGGTATTGAGGAAAAAGACAGTATAATAAGCTTTGAATTTTGTTACGGTACTAAGAATAATTAAAGGAGAAAGACATTCAGTAGAAATAGTTGTGGTAGATCTCTCTAAGCTAATGGTCTCGAGGAAAGTAAGGTTTAGTGCAAGTAAGATTTAGAACAAGAATTAATTGAGGATTTATTTCATTTGTTCGAGGTTGAATAAGATTTTATGACGATTGAGTTATAATTTTTGGGATTTAAATCAATAGAGTATAGATTGATATTGAGTTAAGTTCCAAGATTTTATATAGGTTTTAAGTTTTGAGATAATAATTGTGATAATTTCAAGATAAAATAAAATCATCATTTATTCGCATATATTCCGTGCCGACTTGATTCCAAGTACTTTGGTAGATTTCAATATCATCGTATGGATGGTTTGGTAATCTAAGAGCAGTGCAATAGCAGATTGCCGAAGTAAGAATTTCAAAATCCAAACCGTGAACCAAGAAAAAATCAGGTATCATGGCAATGCCAAGAGACATAAATATATTTTTCTGCTTCCGAGACTTGGAAAGCCATAAAAAAAAAAAAATCAGGCAAAGAAGTTACCTAGAAATGGTGAACGAAGTGCAGGAAGAAATTGAGCTCAAGCTGGAAGATACCCTAATGATGCGAGAATTCCAGAACGTTTTTTTGGAAGAATTCTCGGGATAGTCTCGGACCACGAGGTTGAGTTCAAAATCAATGTGGTTCTCAGTGCTGCACCAATTTCAATAGCACCATACCGAATGATGCCAGCCGAACTCAAGGAATTAAAAGAACAACTCCAAGAATTGCTAGATAAAAGGCAAATTCGACCGAGTGTGTCCCCCTGGGGAGCTCCAGTACTCTTCGTAAAGAAGAAAGACGGTAGTATGAGATTGTGCATCGACTACAGAGAATTGAACAAGATCACAATCAAGAACAGGTACCCTCTACCTCGGATAGACGACCTGTTTGATCAGCTTAAAGGAGCCGCCATATTTTCTAAATTGGATCTGAGGACTGGATACCACCAACTGAAGGTCAAAGCTGAAGATATCTCCAAAACAGCTTTTCGGACAAGATATGGGCATTATGAGTTCACAGTGATGCCTTTTGGGTTGACCAATGCACCTGCGGCCTTTATGGACCTAATGAACAGAGTGTTCAAACCATTTCTGGACAGGTTCGTAGTGGTATTTATTGACGACATCCCCAAATACTCACCCCTTACAACCTTCCCAGATAAATCCGAAGATAAATCAGAGGAACAGGTCGACGAAGAAGAGTCGAACCAGTTTTGGGGCTGGTGAAATTATTTAAATATCGAGAATTATGCTGCAAGATTTAAAATTTTAGTAGGTTTATTTTAATTGTAAACGCTTCCGCAATTTATTCAATTTATTCCGTTGTAAAGACAATGATTATTTTTTGGCGAATTTATGAAATAAACTGGTTTCGGTTTATACTGTGCTACGAGGCTTGTCGTTTTTTCGATTTTGTGATTGATGAGCGACGCCGGTGTCTAACCCCGGTCTCGGGGCGTGACATAGCCTCTTCCACCATGACAGTCGAGTTTATAATGTGTTATGAGGCATTCAATCATAGGATGTGGCTGTAAAATTTTGTAACGGGACTATGCATTGTTGATGGCTTTGAAATGCTACTAAGATTAAATTGTTATAATAAATATGCGGTCATGTATTCTAATAACAACAGGAGCTTGACGAAGTCAAAACATATTGAAATCAAGTTTCTGGTTGTCAAAGAAAGAATCCAGAGTGACAAGTTTTCTATTGAACATATCAGTACAAACTCAATAGTTGCGGATCAAATTACTAAGGGACTACCACCTAAACACTTCCGCTTAAAGTTTTCAGTCAAATTCTTAATTATATAGTATGATTAAAATGTGGTTATATAGATTTTCTCCAACATATATGATATAGTGATGATACATCAATATATGTTGTAGATAACATAATTATGATTTGTACTCTAATCTTTAGTAGAGCTCGAGCAAACATAAAATGAAACAGAGATACATAATGCTCATCTTTCGCAGAGTGCTCTAGTTTTCCTAGTTCTTGAAACTTCAAGGGTTCTTACATGTAATTAGACCAAACTCTACTGGATGCATACAAAATTTACAAGAAGAAGGCACTCAGATAACTGCATTTTGGCTTAAGAAATATGTAGCAAAAAGTATTTAAACACACATAAGAATAAAACCACGCAGCCTAACCAAATGTATTCTCAATCAAAGGCAACAACGAGAAAAGTTTGAAAAGAAATTATCAAGAAAGGGAAGGGAGTTGTGCTCCTCAGTCTGCAACTTCAAATACAATTTGGGCACACTTAATGGCAAAACGCAGGAGAGTTTCGACGATTATTTACTTGATCCTATGGTATTCATCACCGTGCAAGGCCATCTTACACGCCATTTTTTGCAATTTTTCCTCCCCAGTCCGAAGAAATCTCACCAACAATTTATTATTATTATTATTATTATTAACATGGTTGTGTGTGTGTGTGTGTGTGTGTACATGGTTTAGATATATGGTTATAATCTTGTGGCTTGTGCTGACAACTAATATTGGGTTACATATTTATTGAAATTCCAGCTTCTGGCGGGACTCCTAGGCGTCAAAGCAGGCCAAGATGCAGTCCTTCAGGATTGGAATAAGCTTGGAATTTACAAATAAAATCTCAAACCTGAGGAATATGCTTGGAAATCAAGGATTGAAAGATGAAGGTCTCATCGCTCACCCCAGCCAAGGTCCAGAGGGGAAAAGTTCAGGTGATGTGTTATCAGGCGATCAAGACTCATTGGCATTTGACATAACACACGAGGAAATACTTGGGATTGTGTGTGGAAGTGGGAAGGAGACTGAGCCTGGTGGTCTACCCCAATGAAGCTGATGGTGAGGTAGCTAAGTCATACTTGAAATTGAGTTGCATATAATTTTTTTTTTTTTTACGCGAAGATGGTGATGTATTCGGACATATACTGAAACCTTTAGAATGTATGTATAATAATTCTGAGTTTTTAACCAGCAATAATAAAGAGCTAGAAACGCACTAATAAAGTGCCTTTCAGATTATGACATTCTAGTTTCTCAATATTAAACTCAGTTTATGACTTGTCACCAAACCTTTCACAGTTCTAATTTTTCAAACTTAAGACCAACCTTTATTGAACTGAATTCTGGCATATCAAATAACACCACTAAAGTATTTCAAAAAAAACACAAGATCGCAATCACATTCAATAATAATATTGATTCAAGACGCTCAATTCTTAATATGAAACAAGGCACACGCTCAACCTAACAAAATGTACTCTCAATCAAAATGACGACATACAAGGAGCAAAAACTCGGACAAAAGAGCATCCAGAAAGAAAAGGGAAAGAAGCTTCTTCCCATCTGCAACTTCAAATACAATTTTGGAATACTAGTGGCAAAACGCAGCAGAGATTGGACAATAATTTCTGCCACCCTTCAGTAGTTTTCGGTTCAGAGAGAAATTTTTAGACACAGTTTACTTATCTTTCCCCAAGAAACTCTTTTCCTCTTCCCTGCAGTCTGAACCAGGCACCAGTTCCATTTAACTGCAAAACCAAGAAAATGGAAGCTCGATCACTGAGGCCAAGAGTTGGTTATCCATTAATATAATAATTAAGACAGAGAAATTAGAAAGATGACATACGAGGGAGATCCAGCGCTCAACAAGGGTGCGTTACTCATGGATAAATTTTGCCGGTTTTGAAATTGAACCACGATATTATTTCCACTTATTTCACTATTTGATTCAGAAGATCCATGGATGTTAATGGTGGTGTTCTTCGGGTGCATTCCTGAAGAATGGCATCCTAATGAAATACAATAGAGAATCAAGTAAGTATTCCGATAGCCACGATTCTGATGGTAAAATCTAGCAAGATTGCTTCCTTTTTCATCTCACTCGTGCATCAAGTTATATGTGTATTAATCTTTAGTTATCTTTAGCAAGGAGATGAAAAAGACACATAAATTGGATTGTTTTAAGCTAATTGTAAAAACAATACCCTTTTCAACGAGTCACAGCATGAGCCCCGACCAAGAAAGTGATATTGATTATAACTATATTGCTACAGAGGAATCAAATTCAGTAAATATCAATAACGAAAATAATAGCTTGAAATAAGATAAACGTTACCTTTAACAATGATGACAATACAAAACAAAACGGTGAACAATAAAGCAACCAAATTGCCATTCGATGATGCAGATGCCGATGATGAAGCTTTTGCCGCTTTCATTTTCTTCAACACCTTCATTCGTTCCATCCTAGCACGTTTTATCATGGCAAGTTCCGCCATCTCTGTAATAAGCTTCTGGTCAGCTGCATCAAGCGACGATCTCGGTGGACGTGGAGGTTTAGGAGGCTTTTTAGCACTCGTTGACTTACGACTATCTTTCTTCGCACTCTTGCCCAAATCTGAAGAAATCTCACTAACATTTTTCACATTTATGGGCAGGCTCACCGAAATTTCGCCATCCACCGAGTCATTTACAACCATCGGCATACCACAAACTGTGAAAGATACCACATTTTCAAGTTGGCCATCCAAAATTTCAAGACTCATTACTTCTTTGCTTGAATTTACACAGGTCTCAATATCAATCACAATGTCTCTCTCTTTTGCAGAAGTAAGATCCATTTTACGACTTTTATTCCTTCGATTCGAGCAAATACAAATTCAAATTCAACCAAATAACCATTTAGCCAAAATTACTTAGAATACACAGATTCAAGCACAGGAACATAAAAAGTAATCCGAAGTCATTTCTTCGAACTGCCCCATAAACTTTCCAACATAGTCCTGCGTGCAATAGGCGAAAAAAGTCAAACAAAGAGGAAAATGACAAGTAAAACTTCAAGAACACACCATGAATAGTGAATCACAAAAAAAAAAAAAAGAATACTACAAACACCAGACCGAGCAGATAAATATGAAAATAAAGACGATAAATTCGATTCTTCAAATAAGTGCATTTGGCGCAAAAAGAGAGAACGACCTTTACACTCGATAATTGATACAGAGAAGGAAAGCAAATGGCAGTCAAACATGTATTACAGCAACACAACATCAAAATAAACGATAAGGGTAACCATGAACCCACCAAAATAGACAAAAAAATGCATCAACAAGCAACAAAATACACAATTAATTGCATAAACAAATAAGCTCCAACCACAAAAAAAGTAAATACCTTTACTTAAAGAGCAAGAATCCCAGATCCAATAACGCAAGAAACATCAGATTCCACTACAAAACATAAATTAAAACTTGAAATGGGATATCCAAGATCCAATCTTTTACCCTCCCCTCGACTTTTAAGTTGCAGCATTGACTATATACACAGCGGAGGAGAGAGAGAACTTGGGATAAGCGCACGAGGTTTCGGGCCTCCCAGAAGAACGAGGGAAGTGGTGATTTTAATGTTAATTTATTCCATGGAATACAAATATTATTGGTATAATTAGTACAACACATCGAATCTATCTATTATCAATCATTTTTATACAAAAGAAACAAAGAAATGAGGCTTGAGATAGAGAGTGACAGGTGATTAGGTGAAGAATCATGGAGAGCTGAAACTAAAGATTTTGAACTGCCCATGTGTCCTATTTTCTTGGTAAACTCATATCTCCACCGACACACTGACGCCACACAGTGGATCTGTCTACGGCCCAAATTAGTGGGACATGGCCCAGCCCATTAATAGCCCTGGGACAGCCCATTTAAGGATCGGTCCCAATGTGCCTGTGCTCGGTATCTGGTCCGTCGATGGGTTCCATTATCCAACGGTTAAGATTTTTTTACAATTTCTTTAATTGTGGAAGATACTGTTAGAATTGAGTCTGAAACCAAAATCTCTTCTCAAGCTTGGATTTCCTTGACAGATAGACTATGAGCTATCGACAGATTATATACTAGAATTTATCATTTGCCTTCGAATAAGTGCTTATGTAAATCTTTATATTTTTGTGTTGATTTGAAATATGTCAAATGTGTGAGATTATGGTGATTATATACTATAATAATTCTTGTATTTTTAAAAATATGGTACTTTATCTTTTTTTTAAGATTATGGTGATTTTGTTAGCATATTTCGACACTATTGAAAAAAAGACAAAAATTGTGTGAGACGGTCTCACGGGTCGTATTTTGTGAGACTGATCTTTTATTTAGGTCATCCGTGAAAAAGTATTACTTTTTATGTTTCGAGTATTACCTCGTCTCACAATAGACCTCCTATTCATGAAAAAATTCTATTTCACCTATTTACTACATTATATCACTGTGAAAGTAATAACATGAAAATTGTATTTTTTTTATGTCTAAAAGATTATTTCTCACTTAAATATTATCATTTTTGTTGTTATAATTGAAGAAATATTGTGTAATTTATGTTGATTTGAGTGAAAGTATTATTTTTATATAAAAATTATATTGTGTAATATATGTTGGTTTCAATAAAAATGTATTTTTTATGTCAAAAATTTTATTTTTTATTGTACGTATGAAGTTGATCAACCAATTTCATGAATATAAATTTGTAAAATCGTTCTTGAACTGCAAAGTTTAGTGTTACCAGGAATTAAAGAAGGCTAATTCTTGCAGTATTGGTGGAAAGCTGTTTGGACCCTTTTTTTATAATTAAAAATTATGATTATACTAGCCCCCAATACTCTAGCAACATGTTATGCTTATAATATGAAAGTGCGTGTGGATGATTAACTGGTGAAAAATGGTTACAAGATTTAAATAATATTCAAAGATCATCATGTTTATGAGTATTTATCAATTTAAACAGATAAAAAAACAAGAGATAAAAGTATCATAAATCAGATATATTCAATTTCTATCCAAATGACATATTTTTCAATTAGTTTATTACATGATTTCGACATCACGACAACTCTCTCAAATCATAGATATATTAATTCTCTTTAAAAACAAATATATTGTTTTCATATGATTATCAATCACAAAGAAAACAATAAAAATAAATTAACATAAAAATAGATTTTACTATTGCACAAACCACAATTTACTTAAGTTGAGTACACATAATGACAAATGATTATCAACTAAAATTATCTTAATTAACAAAAATTATCAAATGTGTTAAAAAAAACACTTATAAAATTGTATTTAAATTTGATACGCATCTCCTTGGACTCGTGGACCTAACAATCCGACTCATTAGCACTCAAATAAGTAAACTCTGCACAATCACGAGTACAAGAAAATAAAATTATGTTTTGAATAATAACAATATCTTTTGTCCTAAAAATAAAATTTGGTACGTACGTACGTACTAGAAGATTTGACTAGCTATATTTTAGGTCTTGGTGCTCCAACATTTAAATGGTGTAATCTTACTTCATATTCATCTTCGACATATCAAAACAAATGGTTAAGTTAATGTACTATAGAAGTCAGTTATAACATCTAATAAACTAATGTCAAATTCGTTACTTATTTTCCCATTTCAAACATAATTGCTATGCATAAAAAGTGGGATGTTTTTGCCTATACAAACTGAGTATTCATAAGGACTCGAAAGTTTCCTAGATTTTTCATTTTCTAATGCAAGTATAAATGGGAAGGATTGCATGTCCTTGTGTTTCCAAGATTTTGCATTTTCTGTCCAATATATGCATGCATTTATATTTGGTCAATATAGTTTACTAGTAATGATCATTGGATTTGCTAAATGTGTTAGTTGTCCCACATCAGTGGTATTTAATATCTGAGAGTTGTATATATGGTCTTGGACAATCCTCCCCCTTGAGCTAGCTTTTGGGGTTGAGTTAGGTCCAAGTTCCAATCTTAGCCAACTTTTGAGGTTGAGTTAGGTCCAAGTTCCAATCTTAACATGGTATCAGAGCCCGGGTTCCACCGTTATGTGTTGGACTTCCTATAATTAGGCCACTCGTTCTACCCATAATTGGGTCATTTATAAACTCTACGCCTCAGATGTATATTCCTGAACGTGATAGGGGTGTGTTGCCCATAGTTGGGACACCCGTTCTGCCCATAACTGAGTCATTTGTAAACTTCACGCTCCAGATGTTCATTCCTTGATGTGAGGGGGGTGTGTTAATTGTCCCACATCGGTGGTATTTAATACCTGGGAGTTGTATATATGGTCTTGGGCAATCCTTCTCCCTTGAGCTAGCTTTTGGATTTGAGTTAAGTCAAAGTTCGAATCTTAACAAAATGATGGTGATATTTATTTATTTATCATTTTTCGTTGAAGGGTTTTTTTATTTTGATATACGTGGATTAATAACTTAACTTTTGTTTTGATAGGAATGCCTCCTAAGTGTGGAATTGTTAGAAAACACCGTTTTTGATGAGGCAAAAACTTGTGTAAGACGGTTTTATGGGTCGTATTTTGTGAGACGAATCTTTTATTTGGATCATCCATGAAAAAGTATTACTTTTTATACTAAGAATATTAATTTTTATTGTGAATATCGGTAGGGTTAATCCGTCTCGCAGATAAAGATTTGTGAGACCGTCTCACAAGAGACCTACTCTTTCAATGAGGCAACACGATAGTCGACTACAAGTGAAAATCACACAAATACACATTCAAAAAAACAAGGTAGCATCTCACTTTATACGTCAAGAATCTATTGATTAATTTGTAATTCTTACGTAACTTTTTTTCTCATTGGAAAGAATATTTTGTACTTTGTTGAAGTACGATGGTAAGTAAGTTGTGACATATAATAAAAACTCAATTTGTTAAGATTTTTGTGAAGGAAAATTTTGAGTGTATGTTTTGAATTACAGGGGGCAATTTAATTTTGTAAGATAAATTACAAAAATATCCTTAATTCCAATTAGATCTCTTATATTTTTTTTTATTATCTATTGCTCTTGAAAAGGAAAATTTTTTTATCATATGACAATCTAATAAAAGTTAATGAGATCCTACTTATGTGGGCACTGCCCTCACTTCATTTCAACGGGTAAGATCTTGCCACACATACAATTTCAAAAAAAAAAAAGAGTGGGGCCTATGTATGCATGGGCAAATCTTGACCATCCATCCTATCATAGGGGCAATGTCCACATGAGGAGGATGAAATAAACCCTAAATATACATCTAGCATGATCCTTGGGTAAAATCAATAATTGCACAGGTAACAAGTGGTCAAATATACAAAATACCATGAATTAACAAATATGTTAGGATTGGGTTTATAGTTTAGAGGGTCAGTGAATAAACTTTTGAAAATCTTTTCTAAATATTTTTGCTTGAAATGGTTATCGAACAGGAAATGAAAGTTGTTAGCTGCAAACTTCTTTTTCTCGACTGGATAGATGTGGTTGTACCACTTTAAAATGTTTTTCAAGGTGCGAAAAATGTCCGACTAGATATGGAGAAGAATATAATCAAATGACTAATTTTTTAACAAAGTAAACCAGAAAGTAATAAACATAGAAAAATAAGCAACACTATAGTTTTTATAAAAGTTCGAAGGTTTGATCTTTCTATGTCTCTCATTATTCAATATAAAATTAATTCACTAGAAGATTTTGGTTTTAGAACAACTTGTAAAAACTTACTTCAATTTAGGAAATTCCTTGTCTAAATCGAAACTCCTAGTACAACTAAAAAAAAAATACAGCTGTAAAATATGTGAATCTTCCAATTCAACATTTCAACAACTCTCGGTAGTTAGCCTTGGAAGAATAGCTTTAGAGATTGTGAGAAGCCAAGTTGATCTTGGATGACTTGAGATAAACTTGAAAACAAGAGCTACTGAGTAGTTTTAGAATTTGTCAAGTAAAAGTGTTTGAAGATCTTGAACATAAGAGAGCTTGAATGCTTATGAGAGAAGGTATTTTATAGTTTCTCTTGATTCCAAAGTCCAAATCCTTGCAACTTTCGGCTTTTTTAATGCAAAATCAACTTTGTCTCCGTCATTTCTTGATTCATCGTACATTGCATTAAATTATTGTTGGTGACTTGTCAAATATAAAAGAAAGGCTTCGAAAATTTGATACTATGAGATAGAATACAAAAATTTGTTGTTTCTTGGGAGACATTATGATCTTATGATAACATTGATTTTTTTTGTGCATAATTGGTCAAAAATATCTTCTGAGATTAATGAGCTGCTAGGTGAGATTGCTTTGAACTTTGTGAAGCCCAGCTCGAAGGCCAATTGTAGTAAAACTTGTAGAGCCTGGTTGGGCTAAAGAATATCTTATTTGATACTCAAATAATCCAGCAAGAAGAATATGGTCGTACATTGTAGCGGTTAGAGAGTCTAGCTAAATATAAAATCTGGTTAGATACTCATATAATCTGTCTCAAAGAATTTGGTTCTAGAAAGCAATGCGGTTAGGCTTCTTGAACTTCGGCTTGACACATGTAAATACATCAAATGGTGGATGGATACTAGGCATGCTTATCTGTTCCAACGGACCGGTTTAGGACCGGTTCCTACCGGTTTTCGGTCTGGTGAGTTCGGAAACGGTCTGAACCGGTTCCGAACCGGTTACGGTTCCAAGTTAAAATACTTGGAACCAATCCAAACCTAGACCGGTTCGGCCTCTAATAAATCGGTTCCGGTTCGGGTCGAACCGGTTCCGAACTCTAATTTATTATATTTATTATATAATTAAAATTAAAAATATTAAGGGACAATTTTTTATTTAATATTTCGATGCAAATAAATGTGCATTACATTAAAAAAAAATTTAACAAAATAACTTAAACATTTATTTTTACAATTGAACATCTAAAATTCATCACGATTTATTAAAATATATTTTGAATATTCTAGATCTTCGTCGGAGCTTGAGCTTTGAAATTCGTCGATCGCGCCAGATGTCCTATTCTTTTTTTCTGCAGCAAACCAATCTTGAAGGCATGTTAGCATGGAAAGTGTTTCTGGCTTTAAATTAGTTCTTTGATCACCAATGATCCTTCCACATACTGAAAATGCTGATTCGGAAGCAACACTTGAACTTTGAATTGGTAGGACATCTCTTGCGATTGCAGCTAACACTGGATAAAGTTTAGAATTTACTTTCCATCAATCAAGAACATCGAAATTCTCCGTAGTCTCAATATATTGGCTTAGATAAATTTGGATCTCATTGTAATTGGTTGTTGTCACCGATTTTCCTATGAACTTTTGTCGTTTCAAACTTTGAAAGAAGTTAAGTGCTCCACTTTTGCTTTTATATGTCGGCATCTCCTCCGGCTGCGCGCTCGGTTCATCACATTGTTCACTAGCATACAAATCAAACAATTCTTGGAGAGAATGCGTGATTGACTTCTTTTGATCGTCAACATTCTTCCCAAGAAATTTAGCATAATATTCAAAAAAAAATGTCTAATCCTCCTTGATTTTGAGTAGGATCAAGTAATGTTGCTAAACCATGCACAATTGGTATAGTTTCCCAATATTTTTTAAATTTATTTTCCATATTTGAAACAAAATCACGCATTACAGAATCATTACGATATTCAATAAATTTATAAAACATATTGAAAAGCAAAGGTAGAAACATCGTTGAAGTAGGGTAGTTAATGCCAGAAAATTTTTCGGTTGCTTCTTTAAAAATTTCTAACAAAGAAACACATTTACTCAAAATAATCCAATCATCGTCATTTAGCATCAAACTTTCTACCGCAATATTATTATAATATGGAGTAACTAAATCTTGAAAACGTAATAAAGTATGAAGCAAGTGATATAAAGAATTCCATCTAGTATCAATTGGAAGAGGAAATTTTTTAAATTTAATTCCGGTTGATTCGACTAGTGTTTTCCAGTCACGTCCAAATCTTCTTTCACGTAATAATTTCCCACATAATTTGAACTTTTCTATTACAGTGGACATTTGCTCATCACATGCACATTTAACACATAAGTTGATAATATGACACGCACATCTAACATGAAGCAAATTACCTTCTAAAATTGGTTTTAGTGAATCTTTAAGATATTTAATTGCAAGAGTATTGGCACTCGCATTATCTAACGTTATCGACAATATTTTATTTTGTATGCCATAAATTTTAACAACATTTAAAACATATCTAGCTATAGTGTATGCGTTGTGAGACGATTCTAAATGATCTAGCGCTAAAATTCTTTTTTGCATACTCCAACTTTCGTCAATCCAATGACATGTAACAACAAGATATGATTCATATTTTAAATTAGTCCAAATATCAGTAGTCAAACTAACTCTACAAGAAATATTTGAAAGATGCGATTTTAGTGTTTCTTTATATTCTTTATAAATATAAAAAAAATATTTTTTAAGTGTGTGCCTAGAAATATTGTGAAAACCAGGTTGAATAGTACTAGTAAATTCAACAAAACCTTCTTGTTCAGCTATTATAAAAGGTTGACAACATTTAGTAACATACTTTACGATAGCTTTCTTAGAAATTTCTTTTGTAATTGTGAAAGCTTTACAACTTGAAGGATTAATTTGTTGTTGTGTTAATTCCCTACCGAATGGTTGTAGCGTATCGGGGTCAAGTTTATGTATTTTAACTAAATGTTTTTTCAAAGTGCCGGTTCCACCGGAACCACCACCTGTTTCGTAAGAATACCTCGTTTTGCAAATTTTACAAACGGCAAAAGAGTTATTTGTACCTTGTTGTTCAATATCAAAGTGATCTCAAACTTTGCTTCGCTTTGCACGGGCCGTCGTCGTGCTCGTAGAAATTGTGTTGCTTGCTCGATTAGACGATGGCGTCCCTACATCTTTGTTGGGGAGTTCAATGGGTTCTTCATCCTCGTGGCCAGGTTCGACTTCATCAAAGTCGGGGATGTAGCCATAATGTTCACCAAAGTCGGGAGCGTATTCGCCACCGCCACCACCACCACGACGGTTTGAAGATGATGCCAATGAAATTCAAAATATTTATATGAGTAAATTACGAAATAGTAAATAAATAACAATAAAAATAATACGAATTATAGATAAAATTATAACACAAATATTGAATATATTTATAGATATGATAGCAAAGAAATATATTGCTTGTAGGGAAATGAAAGTTGAGAGAAAATTGATATATGAAATGAAAAAAATGACTTGTATTTATAGGTGATTTTTGGGGGTTAAAAAAAAATTTATTTGCAATTTGGCCCCCAATTTTGAGGAAAAAAACTGCAGATTTCAGTAGCAACGGCTACCGAAATCTGCAATCCAACGGCTGCATTTGCAGCCGTTGGACTGCTGCATTTGCAACCCAACGGCTGCAGATGTAGCCGTTGGGCAGCCATTGGGCCAACGGTTGCAAATGCAGCCGTTGGCCCAAATTGTATTTCTTATTTTTTTTAAAAAAAATTTCAAAATTCGGGTTATGGGTCCGGTTCCGGGTCGGTTCCGGATACGGTCTGGAACCGACCCGGAACCGGTTGAACCGGTTCAGAATATGCTGAACCGGTTCAACCCACAAATTAACGGGTTGTACACGGTTTCGGGTCCGGTTCTCACATACCGGATCCGGTTCCGGGCTTATCAGACCGGTTCCGGTCGGTTCCGGGTCGAACCGGTCCGATAAGCATGCCTAATGGATACTATAACAGTCAGCTATTTTTTCTTAGCGCCAAATTAAGGAATTACAATCTAACAATTTCTTTTTTTTTTGTATGGTAACAAAACTAAGCCCCAAACTCAAGAATGCATTACAACAATATAAACGAGATATGAGAAATGCAATGTATTTCATTAAGGTAATAAAATGACATTTTTACAAAGTAAAAACAATAAAAGTCTATTACACCTACTGAAAACTTGTAGTAATGCTTGAACTAGCTACTACTTCGACTACCTTATGTACTACCACAACCATCACCACCACCTCTGCTCTTGTAGTGATGTTGTTGAATGTTTCTCCTCATATCTTCCTCATCCTTTCTCTTGGCTTCATCATGTTTCTTCTTAGATTCTTTCTGCTTCCAGCATTTTCCCTATTTTTGCATCACCATGCTACATATAATCTAAAATTTCTTGCAACTAGCTATCAATGGTTGATCACAGATCTGGGCTTCAAGATTATTATGAGTTTGAGTGATTTGAACATAGAGAGTCATATAAGATATGTAGATGGGGCCTCTAACAGATCTAGGTTTCGGGCAATTAGGAATTTCTATCTCTTGAAGCGTCTCTTCTTTGTGTGCTTCTCCATGAACCACACTCTGAGTTGTTTCCATATTGAGTGGTGTAGATGCTAGTAAAAATTCAAAATCCGAAATATATTTGACCACTTCAACAACAGAAGTTAAGGGCACATCGAGTAGGGTCCCCATCTGCATCTCTTCATGTGAGGTGGAGGCAAAAATGGCTTCAAGGGTATCTAGAACAGAAAAAAAATCAAAAGAATGAATGTGAGAACCCGAATTTCCAGCATTTCAGTAGCAATGCAAAATTTCCAGCAGAAGATAATATTTCAGAAGCTGGTATTTTTCCAGCAGACATGTATTTTTCCAGCAGACAGAATCCAGCAGCAGAAGAGCGAGAAAGCAGCAGACAGTTACTGATTCAGCTTGGACTTGTAACTGAAGCATTTAAAATGGAATCAAGGCTGTTAAATGCAGATTATGACCATTAATAGGGAGCCTAACAGTCAGATTTCGGCCTATAAATAACACTCTCGAGTCTCTGAAATTGGTGTTACACAAATCTTGAGAGTATCACTTGAATTTTCGAGCTAAGAGAGTGCTGATTTTCGAGTAGTAGAACCAGTAGCAAGAACAAGCAGATTTCAGACTTCTACCGAAACACTTTGAGCAAATTACAGTAAGTGGGCTTATGTATAAATATCTTGAAATCCGTTCGATAATTTTGTTTTAAAGTTCAGTTTCTGTATGACTTCTGATATATGATTTTGAAGCACTGAAACTCCCTAGTGAACTAGTGGTAGGAATATATATTCTAAACATTTCTGAATTCTGATTCTGATTCTGATTCTGGCCTCACCCCTTAGAGGAGAGAACATATAGGGGACTGATATCAGTTTAGCCATGAAATTCACTAACGTGTTCAGTGCTTACCAATTCTGATTTCTGTTATGAAATACGAGTTTTTCTGTATATTACTGTATTACGGTTTATGTATTAAAATGATGTTCGAAAACTGGGAGTTATTCCCGCCCCTGCTTACTGAGTGACAATCATATCACTCACCCACCAAACCCATCTCAGATAAGAACGAGGAAGAGTTGATAGAAGAAGAGGAGCAACGTCAGTTTTGGGGCTGGTGATGAAGATCGTTGTTCTTAGTTCTGATTTATGTTTCTTTTGATTCCGATGCATCTGTTAAGATACTGTAATATTTGGTTTTACATTTCCGCTGTAAAACATTTGTCATTGAGTTGTAACAGACAATGATTATTATGAATAAAAGACTGGTTTCTGAAATTCTGTACTTCTGAGGCTTGTTGTTTTCGAATGTAATATTTGAGAGCAACGCCGGTGTCAACCAACCCCCGTCCCGGGGCGTGACATTGAAGTGGTATCAGAGCGAAACCGGGTTTCATAATCTGGGGAGGAGGAACTAGAAATAATAAGTTCTTATAGACTTCTGAGAATAAGTTCTGAAGGTTACTGAAATAGACTACCGAAAAATAAGCTACTGTAATAGACTACTAAAACGAGTTTAAAAAAAAAATCAGTAGGCCAAAACCAGTAGACGAAAAACAGTAGGATAAGACCAGTAGTCTGAAACCAGAACTAGTAGAAGGAGACCAGTAGATCTGAATGCAGAAGACTGGGTCAGTAGACTCGGAATGCAGCAGAAAATGCTGGAAAAGTAGCAGACTGAATGCAGTAGCATCAGAATTGCAGTAGCAAGCGAATTCCAGTAGGCGCATGCAGTAGACTTCGCAAAATGGTATGGAAGTTGAGGTGTTTTTCGCGCAAACTTCAAACGGCAATAACTTTTGATCCAGGAGGAATTTTTACTATTAAAAGTAGGCGTTGGAAAGCTCTCGACGAAGAGAACCTAACCTAGAACCACTTATCGTTCTAGCACCGCCGACGAACCCCAAAATCCATCGTTTAGATAGTGATATCATCATTTCTGTAAAATTTTCCAAAAATTTGCAAATTTGAGGAATTTTCATTTCCAATTGGCTTACTATTTTTACACCAAACTTGGCACCATTCATGTTCTTGATGTCAAGGATTTTTAGTAAATTTTTCACGTAATTCTGAGACCGAAAATATTTGGGCTATTTCTTCTGTTAATTGTATAGGCATACTGATTCTGTTCATTCCAGTAATTGTCTATAGTTCGACTTGTATTCTTGATATCATTCCTGAACCTTTACCCTTATGTTTTTGGATGTAGGATATGGCTGACCAAATTAGCTACATTAAGAGCTTAGAGAAGAAGCTAGAAAAACTCAAGGAGAATAACTACTGCCTAAAGTTGGACAAAGATGAGTTAGAGCGTCGAGCAGAGCACTTAGAGGGTGATGTTCAACGTTATGCTCACTATCTGCATGAAGCAGAAGAGAGGAATAGAAAGACTCAAGAGGAGTTTGAGATATTCCAAGAGACTGTGGTAGAATTCATCGAGTTACGTGATACACTACTCGAGAAGATCCAAATACTCAAGGATCAAAATCACCAACTCGTGCACCAGCATAATCAGTATAGTGCGCAGACTAATGCTCAGATTCAAGAGTTGCAAGATATTGTTGAAGTTCTTAGCGACCAGAATGCGGTTCTGCATGGGCATATTGAACATCTCGAAGCAGTAATAGCCAACCATGAAGATGAACCCGAGGAGGATCCCGAAGAAGAAGAAGAGGAAGTTGAAGAGGATCATATGAATTTAGATTTGGGAGAAGTGATAGATTAGAACATTAGTAGTAGTCCTGTGACACTTGTCCCATTTACATTTCTGTTTCAAAGTTCATTTGTAATTGCACTGTCTTGAAGAATCAATAAAAGATTATTTCTATCCATTGGTTCATATTTAATTTTGAAGCAATTACTCAATCATTGTGATTCTTTTGTTTAGTCTTTATTCTGTCATCAACCTTAGAACTTTCATAATTGTAGGAAATGGACGGAAGACCAGTGAGAAACAACCGCAACCCTCGCTACAACAACCGTAACAACAACCGCAACGATGAGAATGAACAACAACAACAACAACAACAACAACAACAACAGCCACCAGCAGTTGGCCTCAGCCAAGTGGATTTAATGGCGATAGCCACGATTGTGGCAACCACGTTACAAGGGTTAGTGAACCCTAATGCTAACCAGCCACCACCACCACCTCCAGCTCAGAATGGGACTAAGCAACATTATGAGGCTCTCCGAAGAGCAAGAGTCCCTAACTTCGATGGAAGCACCGATCCAGAGGTCGGACAAAATTGGATGAAAGAGGTGGAAAATCATCTTCGACTACTTGAGGTTCCCCAAAGGATCAGAGTAGAGGTGATTACACCTTTTCTTGTGGATAAAGCTGCCAAATGGTGGGAAGGAGTCTCACCAGCTATGATAGAGGCGGGACCTATCACTTGGCAAAGGTTCCGAGAGGCATTTCTGAGGCAGTACTTTCCAACAGCAGTTCGAGTGCAGAAGCTGTCATAATTTGAAAGCTTGGTTCAAGAACCACACATGACAGTGGTGGAGTATTCGTCCAAGTTCCACTCGTTGGGAACTTACTCCCCAACCATCATGGGAGACGAAGCCTTGAAGATGCATCGCTTCAAGAAGGGATTGAACAGCCGTATTCAATCTGCCCTTGCCGTTATCGAGCCCAATAGTTTTGATGAATTGATGGGAGCCGCCATCAGGGCTGAAAATGATATTAAGAGGCGTGAAGGCGAGAACAAACTCAAACGCCCTCAGCCAAGTCAGCACCAATCGGGCCAGCAATTCAAGAGGCCTAGGTTTGCAAGCAACCAATTTAGTGCTCCATCCAAAGGAACCACTTCTTCTCAATCAAACAAAGAAGGAGTCAAGTGCCAAACTTGCGGATTCACACACACTGGTGAATGTCGTAGGAATTCTGGAGCTTGTTTCCGTTGTGGGAAGATGGACCATCGCATTGCTCAATGTCCTATTCCAGATCCAAGGAATGGTCCAGCAGGTGGAACAACTCCAAATAAGCCTAAGGAGAACAAGCCCAATGCTCGAGTCTATGCTATCACTCAAGAAGAAGCGGACAACTCAAATGATGTCGTGGCCGGTACCATTCTAATCAATAATATACCTGCTTATGTGTTATTTGATTGTGGTGCTACGCATTCATTCATGTCTAAGAGATTTGCCAAGAAGTTAGGAGCTAAGCCTGTTAACCTAGAAGAACCATATAGAGTAGCAACTCCTCCTAATCGAATTTTAGAAACTCGCACTCTATATCGGAATATGGGTATCCTCATAGAAGATCAGAATTTCAAGGCAAACCTGATTCAAATAAACATGGTGGAATTCGACGTAATTCTTGGAATGGATTGGTTAGCCAAGAATCATACTTTAGTAGACTGTCATGGAAATACGGTAACTATCCAAGCTCCACACCAAGAGAAACTATTATTTCGTGGCAAGACCAAAGAACGAAAGACTCTTCTTTCTGCTTCTCAAACTTGGAAAGCCATGAAAAGTGGAGAAAAAGTTTACCTAGCTATGTTAAGCGAGGTAAAGAAAGAAACCGCACTTACGCTAGAAGAGATTCCGGTAGTACGAGAATTCCCGGATGTCTTTCCTGAAGAACTCCCTGGCGAACTTTCCGACCGCGAGGTGGAATTTGAGATTAATTTAGTGCCCAATGCTACACCAATCTCAAAAGCACCATACCGAATGGCTCCAGCAGAGTTGAAAGAACTCAAAGAGCAACTTCAAGAGTTGTTGAACAAGAAGCAAATCCGACCAAGCGCATCTCCGTGGGGAGCTCATGTCCTATTTGTAAAGAAGAAAGACAGAAGCATGAAGATGTGCATCGATTACAGAGAGCTGAACAAGATCACGATCAAAAACAAGTATCCGCTTCCAAGGATAGATGACTTGTTTGACCAACTCAAAGGAGCTTCAGTCTTTTACAAGCTCGACTTAAGGTCAAGCTATCACCAACTCAAGGTCAAGACGGATGATATTCCGAAGACAGCCTTCAGAACAAGGTATGGACACTATGAGTTCACAGTGATGCCGTTCGGATTAACAAACGCTCCGGCAGTATTCATGGATCTCATGAACATAGTGTTTAAACCATTTCTAGACAAGTTTGTTGTGGTATTCATCGACGATATTCTAATATATTCGTCAAGTGAAGAAGACCACAAAGAACATCTTCGTCTCACCCTACAGAAGCTGAGAGAAAAGGAACTATACGCCAAGTTCAAGAAATGCGAATTCTGGCTAGGGAGCGTCGCATTCTTGGGACACATAATATCAGCAGCAGGAATATCTGTGGACCCTAAGAAAGTGGAGGCAATCTCGGATTGGCCTAGACCAAAGAATGCGACAGAGGTACGGAGCTTCTTGGGATTAGCAGGCTATTACCGAAAATTTGTTGAAGGATTTTCCTCAATAGCCATACCTCTCACCAAGCTCACACAGAAGAACTCTAAGTTTCAATGGAGTGAAAAATGTGAGCAAAGCTTCGAGACTTTGAAGAAGAAGCTTACATCCACACCAGTGCTAGTATTACCTATGGAAGGTAAGGACTACACCGTCTATAGTGATGCATCCAAAGAAGGTTTAGGATGTGTACTCATGCAAGAGGGAAGGGTGATTGCATACGCATCAAGGCAGTTGAAGCCGTATGAACAAAATTACCCAACGCATGACCTCGAACTAGCTGCAGTGGTATTCGCACTAAAGATTTGGAGACATTATCTTTATGGAGCCAAGTGTGAGATTTTCACCGATCACCAAAGTCTCAAATATTTGTTCACACAAAAGGAACTAAATATGAGACAAAGACGATGGATCGAACTCATGAAGGATTACGACTTGACAATAAGCTACCATCCAGGCAAAGCCAACAAAGTAGCAGATGCTTTAAGTCGAAAGAATATGAGTAAGGTGATCCTGACATCACTTTCAGCACAACCATGTCTTCGAGAGACAATCAAGATGAGTCAAGATAGAGATTCCGCTTTGGTGAAACTGAAAGAGCAAGCCAAAGAGGGGAAATCACCAGATTTCGAGATAGACAACAAAGGAATCTTGTGGATGAAAGGACGCTTGTGCATACAAGACATCGACCACCTTCGACAAGAAGTAATGTCTGAAGAACATAAGTCAAAATTTTCAGTTCATCCTGGCAGTACCAAGATGAGGGACTTGAAGAAAAATTTTTGGTGGAGTGTAATGAAGAAAGACGTGGCAAATTTTGTTTCCAAGTGTCACGTGTGCCAGCAAGTCAAGGCAGAACACCAAAGACCTTGTGGACTTCTTCAACCATTAGAAATCCCGGAATGGAAATGGGAACATATTTCCATGGATTTTGTAGTTGGTTTGCCAAAGTCGAGACAAAGTCATGACAGAATATGGGTAATCGTAGATAGACTCACAAAATCTGCGCATTTCTTACCTATCCGCATGAATTATAATTTAGACAAGCTAGCCGTATTGTACATGAAGGAGATAGTACGATTGCATGGAGTTCCAGCCAGTATACTATCCGACAGAGATCCGAGATTTACGTCCCGTTTTTGGAAAAGCCTTCAACAAGCTATGGGGACTAAAATTACTCTTAGTACGGCCTACCATCCTCAGACCGATGGTCAAACAGAGAGAACAATTCAAACTCTTGAGGATATGCTGAGAGCTTGTGCTCTAGACTTCAGTGGTAATTGGAGTGAACATCTGCCTTTAATCGAGTTCGCATACAATAATAGTTACCACAGTAGTATTGGAATGGCACCATACGAAGCTCTGTATGGACGAAAATGTCGATCACCACTGTATTTGGATGAAATAGGGGAAAAATCCATCGTTGGACCCGAACTAATCCAAGAAACAGTGGATAAAGTTGCTGTGATCAAGGAGAGATTAAAAACTGCACAAGATCGACAGAAAAGCTGGGCTGACCTGAAGAGAAGGCCTGTGGAATTTGAAGTTGGAGAGAAGGCATATGTGAAAGTGTCACCCATGAAGGGTGTAATCCGATTCAATACGGCTGGGAAACTGAATCTCAGATACGTCGGACCATTTGAAATTCTTGAGAAAGTGGGAACGCTTGCTTATAGATTAGCACTCCCACCCGACATGTCAAGAATTCACAATGTATTCCACGTCTCGCAGCTGAGGAGATATATTGCCGATCCTAGTCATATTCTGGAAGCTGAACCACTGTTGGTTGAAGGCAATCTAAATGAAGAGCCGAAATATGAAGAAATTCCGATTCGAATTGTGGATAATAAAGACCAAGTACTGAGGCGACGAACTATTCCATATGTAGCGCCCTTACCCGAGCCAATACTAAACAGACTAATAAACATGCAACATTAAACTTAATACCAACAATTAAACAGCGGAAACCAAATACTTAATCATCTTACAACCCAAATGAAAACAAAGCAATAACGACAGTCTTAAACATTAATACAACCATAACAAATACAAAACATAACCCTGAACGAGAAAACTATAAACCACAGAAAACCTCCACTGGATCACCACCGAAAACCCAACTGCTCTAGCCACTGCCCTGGTCGTCCGAACCGTCCAACCTAAGACCTGCCCCGTGGAATGGGGTGCCCAAGATGAAAACAAGGACGTGAGCGACAATCGCCCAATACGAAAATGTACGAGTATACAAACTGATATGATGCATGCAAAATGCAATATGCTCGGATATCAGGGATCAAGTCAAGAATCTCATGCTCAGTCTAGAGGCGCCTAAGTGTGTAGTCTCTGATCTGCCCTAGGCATGTTTTGGCTCCCACACTCATCATCAAGACGTGGACCTGCAATGTCCAGGTCATCAGAGCCCGCGGGTCCCGTCGGACACTGTAGCTCTCGATGCCCCATCGTCCACAATACAGAATAGGGCTGAACGGCCCCAACAAACGAGGTATATCTCAAAAAATATCAGGCTCAACATGATATGTCATGCATAATATGCCAAAGCAGTAAAACATGTATCATGCAACAGATAAATATGCAGCATATAAGTGTGTATACTACGCTTGGATATCTCAGTCAGTACATCACGTACCTCACTAAAACAATCTGACAGAAAGCTCTGAACCTAGACAATACCAACATAATGAAATCACTAACAAACCAGATCAAACATGCTACAAAGATCTCCCTAATGATCCTTAAATCACTATCTAAGGATTTAGGATTATACCTGCGTCCGTCGTCAGCCCGCTGATGATGTATCGATCTCAGTACACCGACCCTCCTCGAGTCGACACTAGCTCCGAAACTTCCCGACACCAAAGTGCCCTAGAAACTGGCTAGAAAACCTAAGGTACAACTAGAACTCTCTCTGAAGAATGCGGTGAAGAAAACAAAAGAATCGGCTTCCATTTATAGGCTGAATCTGGACTAGTTCACAAAATCCGAAACAATCTTATCTGTCACGTGTCAGAATCTCATTGGTCTAGTTGGATTTCTCGAGATAATGTAATCCGAAGTAGGTCGGGTTATCCATTTAAAATTCGGTGGATACCAACAACTTGATCCCGAATTATCAATTCTTTAAAACTTAATTAACAACTCATTAATTATGTCTTAATTAATACTTCATTCAAAAAAAATATTCGGGTCATTACATCCTCCCCTCCTTACAAAGATTTCGTCCTCGAAATCAAAACTGAAGTACAATACAACTGAATAAAATACAACTCAAAACAAATGAGGATACTCTGAGCGCATACAACTCTCTAACTCCCAAGTCGCTTCTGCAGTACCTCGGCGTTGCCATTGCACTAGAACAAGTGGAATGGTCTTGTTTCTGAGCTTTTTTTATTTCCTACCCAGAATTAAAAGCGGCTGCTCGACATAAGTCAAGTCTTCTTCAAGTTGAACGTCTGTCGGACTAAGAACGTGAGACTCATCTGCTACATACCGTCGTAGCAACGATACATGAAAGACATTATGAATGCTGGACAAATACGGCGGTAAAGCCAATCGATACGCCAAATTTCCAACACATTCCAAGATCTCAAAAGGTCCGATGAATCTTGGGGCTAATTTTCCCTTGAGTCCAAATCTCATCACCCTGCGGAACGGTGAAACTTTAAGGAAAACTTTTTCCCCTGACTGAAACTGTAGAGGTCTACGCTTGGTATTCGCATAACTCGATTGACGATCTTGTGCAGTTTTAATCCTCTTCTTGATCAATTCCACTACGTCAATCGCTTGTTGCACTAATTCAGGTCCTTGCACTTGTCGTTCTCCTATTTCGTCCCAAAACAATGGAGTACGACAACGTCTACCATACAATGCTTCGAACGGAGCCATACCAATGCTACTGTAGTAGCTATTGTTATATGCAAACTCCACAAGCGGCAGATGATCATGCCATGCTGGTCCAAAATCCAAAGCACAAGCACGCAACATGTCCTCGAGTGTCTGAGTAGTCCTCTCAGACTGACCATCGGTCTCTGGATGATAGGCAGTACTCAGACTCAAAGTCGTTCCCAACGCTTTTTGAAAACTTCCCCAGAACCTTGAGGTAAAGCATGGATCTCTATCACTGACTATACTTGTTGGCACACCATGATATTTAAGAATCTCTTGGATGTATAGTCTTGCCATGCGATCGAAACTATATTCCCGACTATACGGAATGAAATGTGCTGACTTAGTCAGTCGGTCCACAACAACCCAAATTGCATCACAATTCTTAGAAGACAACGGCAAGTGGGTGACAAAATCCATCGTTACATGCTCCCACTTCCACTCAGGAATAGGAAGATTCTGAAGTAATCCTCCTGGTCGTCGATGCTCAGCTTTCACTTGCTGACAAACCAAACACTTGGCTACAAACTGGTAAACACTTCTCTTCATACCTTTCCACCAAAACTTGGTCTTCAAATCCTTATACATTTTCATGCTTCCAGGGTGGATACTCAACTTACTCCTATGAGCTTGAGATAAAATCTCGTATCTCAATTTAGAATCTTCTGGAACTACGATTCTACCTGACAAACACAAGGTTCCATCTGCTTGGAACGCAAAGCCAGATGTGTTGTCTCCGTTAGCTAACCTTGCTAACTTTTCCTCCTTCGGATCAGAAAACTGAGCTTCTCTGATTTTGGCATACAACATCGGTTCAGATAAAATGCTCGTTACTCGAATGTGTTCCATTCCTTTCTTATGACGGAAGTGAAATCCCAGAAAGCAACAATCTTGTATTACACTTGATATAAAACTTGTCTGAAGTGCAGATAATCTCACCTTGCGACTAAGAGCATCAGCTGTAAGATTCGCTGATCCTGGATGATACTTGATTTCGCAATCATAATCCTTTAACAAATCCATCCATCTTCTTTGACGCATGTTCAACTCTGCTTGAGTGAAGATATACTTCAAACTCTTGTGATCTGTAAAAATCTCAAATCTCTCTCCATAGAGATAATGTCGCCAAATCTTCAAAGCAAACACAATCGCTGCCAATTCCAGATCATGAACTGGATAATTCTCTTCATGCTTCTTCAACTGTCTGGATGCATATGCAATCACATGACCATTCTGGGTTAAAACGCACCCAAGTCCTTGAAGTGATGCGTCAGTGTACACAATGTACCCTCCTGATCCAGATGACAGAGCTAAAACTGGTGCAGTTGTAAAACGTTGACGCAGTTCATTGAAACTATTTTCACAATCATCAGTCCATTCGAACTGCACATTCTTACACGTCAGTTGAGTCAATGGTTTGGCAATCTGAGAAAATCCTGAAATGAATCTCCGGTAATAACCTGCCAAACCTAGAAAACTTCTTATCTCTTGAGCTGATTCCGGTCGTGCCCAACTCAACACTGCTTCGATCTCCTGACATCTGAAAGAAAACTAAAATCAACTTCTAAATCCTCAAAACAGAATTACTAATGTCCCAAAAATCTTTGCATGCTCTGATACCACCAAATGTAGCGCCCTTACCCGAGCCAATACTAAACAGACTAATAAACATGCAACATTAAACTTAATACCAACAATTAAACAGCGGAAACCAAATACTTAATCATCTTACAACCCAAATGAAAACAAAGCAATAACGACAGTCTTAAACATTAATACAACCATAACAAATACAAAACATAACCCTGAACGAGAAAACTATAAACCACAGAAAACCTCCACTGGATCACCACCGAAAACCCAACTGCTCTAGCCACTGCCCTGGTCGTCCGAACCGTCCAACCTAAGACCTGCCCCGTGGAATGGGGTGCCCAAGATGAAAACAAGGACGTGAGCGACAATCGCCCAATACGAGAATGTACGAGTATACAAACTGATATGATGCATGCAAAATGCAATATGCTCGGATATCAGGGATCAAGGTTGTTAAATGCATATTATGACCATTAATATGGAGCCTAACAGTCAGATTTCGACCTATAAATAACACTCTCAAGTCTCTGAAATTGGTGTTACACAAATCCTGAGTTATCTCTTGAATTTTCGAGCTAAGAGAGTGCTGATTTTCGAAGCTGTAAAATCCAGTAGCAAGGCAAGCAGATTTCCAGACTTCCACCGAAATTCTTTAGCAAATTACGGTAAGTGGGCTTATATATAAATATATTGAAATCTGTTTGATAATTCCGTTTTAAAGTTCAGTTTCTGTATGTTTGATTTCTGATTTTGAAGCACTGAAACTCCCGAGTGAACTAATGGTAGGAATATATATTCTGAACATTTCTGAATTCTGATTCTGATTCTGATTCTGGCCTCACCCCTTAGAAGAGAGAACATATAGGGGACTGATATCAGTTTAGCCATGAAATTCACTAACGTGCTCAGTGCTTACTAATTCTGAAACCTGTAACTTTCTGAATTCTGATTATGTTATGAAAATACAAGTTTTCTGGATATTATTGTATTATTGTGTCTGTTGAAAACGATTTCGAAAACTGAGAGTTATTCCCGCCCTCGCATACTAAGTGACAATCATATCACTCACCCACCAAACCCGTCTCAGATAAGAACGAGGAAGAGTTGATAGAAGAAGAGGAGCAACGTCAGTTTTGGGGCTGGTGATGAAGATCGTTGTTCTTAGTTCTGATTTATGTTTTATATTTCGCTGCATCTGTTCAGACATTGTAATTTCATGGTTTTACATTTCCGCTGTAAACATTTGTCGTTGAGTTGTAACAGACAATGATTATTATGAATAGAAGACATGTTTCTGAAATTCTGTACTTCTGAGGTTTGTTGTTTTCGAATGTAAATTTGAGAGATACGCCGGTGTCAACCAACCCCCGTCCCGGTGCGTGACAAATATCATTTGAAATCCTGTTTAAATCGAATGTGTGTTATTGAAATGCAGTTTACTATAAAAGCGAGTCGTGAAAAGCTTGAAATAAAAATGGGTTTTAGTGATCAATTGAATGCAAACTAATGTTTTTGTGCGTCATCCCTCACTATTTCTTTCACCACAGACTTGCATTTTGTCCTCATTATATATATATATAATAATAATAATAATAATAATAATAATAATAATAATAATAATAATATATAGATAATAATAATAATAATAATAATGAGGACAAGATATAGTGATGATATCCAAGTCATTTTCCATCCCTTGTCCCTTGGCTCCACTCAACAAGTAGAGACGACGGACTGCAACCTAAATTCCATAGCCCGAAAATCGACCCGATTCGATCAAGGTTTTCTAACAGAACTGGCCCGGCGTCGTAACCTGGATATATATGTTCGGATACCTACAATTACTTTTATTTTATTTATTTAATAATTTATAAAAAGAATTCGAATATTTTATTTATAAAATTAAGTTTTCGTTTATATTTTTAGAATTTTTGACATAATATTAACTTATAATACGGAGTTTTCGGGCTTTCCTGGTCACCGAAATGTACGTGGAAATCGGATGATCCTTTTTTTTGTAAATCTTTGTATAGCTCGTTGATGTTTAACTTTAATCCATGGGGAGTTTAATCATTTCTCGATAAAATGGGTAAATTAGGTCCATATTCTCAACTGTTTTTGCCTTCTAGAACTTGGAATTATTCCATTTTAGCGCACATGCCTCGCCAACACTTGGTGCATTCTTATATTCATGCATCGTTTTCGTGGCTCCATGAGTTACAATTTGTATGTCTACTTGTGGCCTTAATTCGAATAAGCATAAACAATGTATTGTGACACAAAAATTCTTACGAGACGATTTTATATATCAATTTAGTGATATGGGTTTTCTATTTGAGTCACTCAATGAAAAAGTATTATTGTTTATGTCAAAAGTATTACTTTTTATTATAACTATGGGTAGGGTTCATGCGTATCATGAATAAAGATTTATAAGACCGTCTCACAAAAGATCTATTCATATAATATATAAGAACAATGTATATTAATATTAATATCTCACCGAAAATTTGAAAGATCCACCAAGTTAACAATGTATTTTAATAATATTAATAGACCATATTTTTCAAAAGCAAAGATAAAATACGATTGATTCATAAACCCAAGGCAAATCATGATTTTTTTAAAACAGATTCATCTCCTTGTAAGGATGTTTTGAAGATGAAATGCTATTGGACATTAACTTGATCTATCCACTTCAAAAGATTTATAGATTTTAAAATAAATTCAAACTTAAAAGGAAAGAGTTCAAACCCGGCCTTTAGTTTTTGGGTTATATTAATCTCCATGAATTCGAAGATATATTAATATTTGAATTTAGATTAACAATTTTTATGGATATATGATTATTTAGATTTGATCAAACTTTTTTTGTAAGAACAATCACCCTCATTAACTGTATAGAAATACAAAAAAAATTATGATTTGTAGCTCATCTGACATTAAAATATAAGGTTTTGAACAATATCATCCTCTTAACTAAAAATACAGGAATCATTTTTCAAAGTAAAAATTTTACCAAGTCTAAATGCCCATTTTTAAAGCTTTATATAGTTATTAATATAAAAAAATTATATTTTATTTAATATGTTAGAAAGTATGATAATTGAATATATAATAGTATCACAAAACTCAAAACCATAACGAAATTAAATGAAATGATAGAATCAATTAATGAAGATACTTAAATATAGTTTATATTTTCAAATTACATCATATTCAAATTTGAATTTTAAAAAAAATGAAAAGAATTTATGTTTAATATTGTATTTATTTTCTTTTATTTCAAATATTTAAGCGTCAAGTGAAAGCATTAATGCTGATAAACATTCTTTTTATAACATATTATTTTTTGGCAAAAACTTTTAAAATATAGGGAAAAAATTTGTTTATATATATATAAATAGATTACTAACTTTTTTTATATATATTCTATATAGTTTTTGACATATTTTCTCATATAATTCACATTTGGAGCAAGGTTCTAAAAAGCGTGAAGCGCCACGAAGCACGGAGGTCGAGCTCCAAGCTTTTCAAGTTTTAGCGAGATTAGCACAGGCTTAATCATGAAAAATCTTTTTTTTTATTTTTAGTGTAATTGTAATTATCTCAAATCAATAAATAGATAAAATAATACATAAATATGATAAATTTAAGTCTGATGCATTAATTAGCATATTTATAAAAGCATAAAATTTTCGAAATTACAATATTTATTTGTTTTTGCAACTAGATCAAATTTAAAAAAAATGCTAAATATTTGTCAAATCATTATCAGACATGCTTAATCATAATTAAAATTTAAGAAATAAACATCTAAATTATAAAATTGATTTATTATTTTAAAATAAAAAGACATACCTTCAAAATAAAAAATTTAAAAAGTAAATAGATGCGATTAATTATGCTTAATTACACTTAATTAAACGCTTTAATTGCGCTTAATTCAGTCAAACTACAGTTTAACCGTTTTTCTCCGAAGCGAGTGTTTTTGTCGAGCTTCAAATTTAAGCACGTTTAAGCCGGCTTTTTAGAACACTTATTTGGAGTAATGAACTCGATCCCGGGCCGGTTCTTTATCCGACACATTTTGACCCGATGTTTCTGAATGGTGTTAAAATTAAGCTCAAGTGTGATTCTTGTGACCCACATCAAGAAACATTGATTCCTCGTGCCTGATTAGCAGCAACTCTCATTATTTGGTTTAACATGGTAACATTATTTTAACGACAAAGATATATATATATATAAATATATATATATATACATTGGAGAGCAATATCTCAAACGAGATATCAAGTTCGAGATTCTGACTGTTTCAGCTCCACCAGTTCAATATATATATATATATATATATATATATATATATATAACACAAGCCTTTATTTTTTGTTTTTTAAGGGAAAAAATATATACTGCATTACAATATTCTGCTAAAAATAATGATAATACCAATTAACAATAACAAATAAGTAAGAGAGAAACATTATCAGATACTTGGAGTTCGGCTAGAGCCGGGACCATCCACCGCGCCACTAGCAACAGTTGGGCCGGAGCCAGAAAGCAAGGAGGCTAATGCGCTCATAGCTCGCACTTGCATTTCAAGCGCAGCTATATAGTCAGTAACCTCCTCCAGAACCACCGGCAATGGCTGTTTCCGGCAGCCAGGAACCAATCCGCCGAGAACCCGTGCCTTGCGCTGAACAGTCTGCATACTCTTCCATTTCAACCGCGTAACGCTTACCTTCGATCTCCTCGGCGGCCCGCCGCTCCCGGAGGCCATCATCTCCACCTTCCGCTGTTGCTTGGTGATGTTCTTCTTCTTGAGAAACCTCAACCTGAGCCGGTTCGTGAGCATGGCTCTGCTCCACCTGGACCTCCCACGGGCTGTGGCGGCTAGGACTCGATCGGCGGCTTCCCGGACCGCCCGGTTCATCTTCGGAGCCGACGAGTCGCCGCGCTGGACTTGGCGGATGGCTTGGAACAGTTTTGAGGAATAAACCTGCTGCTGAGCATCGGATCTCCATTGAACCAAGGAAGTTTGAGGCAAATTATCATTATTACCGTGATGATTTAGACTAATCTCTTGGCTTGCGATTTTCTTCTTCCTCTTCCTTCTGGTCGATGATCTTTCGAAGCTCGCCGCAGGACTCGACACCATTGATGACGTCATCCTGCAGAGCTCAAATGCAAATTAAGAAACTGACATGCAGATTCATAGGAAACCAAATTCAAAGCAGTACTGAAAGATTCAAGCACGAGATGTACAGCAGAAAATCAACTCAAATGCATCAAACAGAATTTCATCAAAAAATCGAAGAACAGACGTAAGAAAAGAAATAAATCATCTATCGCTCAAACAAATCAAAAAAGAATGAATAAACAATCAAAAACCAAAGTCTAGAACACCAAACGAACCATTATACCTGAAAGAATCTGCGTAAAACTGGAGCTCCTTGAATGAAAATGGAGAAACAAGTAGATATACATCAATGTGCAAGCATTCTTCGTAAGGAAGAAGAGATTGCCTTGATGGGAATCACAATGGAGTTGGCTTGAGGAGGCATGCGACTCCTTTATATTTAAAATTAATGGGCTTTTCTATTTTTTTTAAAAGTGAACAGTGTCTTGTTTGGGTTTGGGCCATGTGGATATCCTGGCCCACACTACTCGAAAGGGCCCATTTTCATGTGCGTTTTCCCTCTCTGTTGTCACTCCTTTCTACTGTTTGAGCTTTTTTAAGTTTTATTTATTCATTAATTTGACCACTCCTATTTTTCTACTTCTCTTTTACAACTGTAAATATTAGAGCATAGCTAGCCCATAGATTAGGTGTGATTGATTTGGAAAAGCTATTTTTTTTGTATGACCAAATAAAGTTAGAAAATTAATCCCAATCAATTTATTCATGTGCTGACGAAGGGGCATGCATATCTTCTTTATGGGCAAAAAAATCCATATCGTTCTAATATTATAAATAAATTAAAAATAATAATATTTTTATTATATTTTTATCCACTTATCTTGTGGATCACGTGACAAAAAAATTAAAGAAACAATAGTGGCATGACTAAATTGTTGATTACAATGAAAACAACCCAAAAGATGGTCTAATAATAACGAAAACTTTCATTTATTTTTTGGTGGGACATGGGCAATTAAACATGCATATGCGACCCAAAGTGTTTTGTTGGATATATACATTAGCTTTTCAAAAAGTAAGACAGGCTGTTAACCCAATAAGCACAATCCCATTTACATTGCTATTGCATCCACCCCTTTTTCTGGGATTTGATAGGACTAGCAGCAGCACACATGCAGCAACAATTTGCTGCCGAGTTTGAGGCCATCAAGAAAAAATACAAATTTTTGCTAATAAACGCAGATTACTCGATATATCATAGTATAAGACAAAACAAAGTAAATATAAGAATAACACTTTCGATGTAGTTATAACAATTAAATCAGGCAGACGCCATCTATTTGGTGGAAGGATCCATCACTAAATAAGCCCATCCAAGGACTAAAATTAAACCTCGAGCAATAATACATTCTCGTTGTAGCATATGGTTCCCTGAATGTCTTAAAGTTTACAGGCTTATCAATGTGGATTCGGTTTTGGGACTGCTAACTGTGCCAGAATCAATATCTGAAAATTTTTAAACGACATCTGAAAATTTTTTAAGTTCTGCGATTTTTAATTTTAAAAGGGATACTGCTTCTGTTGGTTTGTGCTCTAAATACTCTAGTATTGAAACTGAGTGGCATTATTAATTTATACGCCCTGATATATTTAGTATAATTTGTAAATGATGCAAAACAGGCAGTGCATGTGGCTGCATCTCTGGCATTATAATCCTCTGCTTTGATTGGAGTTTTTCTGATCTTTTAAGATTTGGCAAATCCAAGGCTTCTCCCTATTTCTAGCAACTTTGTCCCATCAACTTTCCTGGGGCATATGTCGACACATCCTCAATTGTAAAACTGTGTTTTTTTTTTCCTTTTAACCCAGGTATCTGCTGTTAATTTTGAGGAAGGAATCCCGAAATAATAATACATGAAGTTACTTAACATTCTTTATATGTATGGTAGAATTGCGGAACTTCTAGTAACTACTGAAACGTTAAGAAGGCCCATACATCACGTGCCAGAGAATATTTATCCCCCAACAGCATACACCTATAAACACAGTTGGGGAAAAAAGATGATGTTTTTATTTTTTAAATTGAGTGGATAAAAAAGAAGGGATGTGAAACAGCATTTAAGATGGAGCACCACAATTGGCTACAAATGCATGAACGATCAAAATGCATTTGACCGCACAAATGTAGTATGTACTTTTATTTTGACAAAGAAGCTATCTTCAGACTGGACGGGCTGAAATATTTGGAGTTTTTGTGACTTGTTGCTCCATATTCGTGAATATGTCACTTTGAAATCACATTCAACCTTTCAGGGGCTGAAACAAGAAAGTAACAAGAAAGCCTCTCCTAATTCACAATTCTGATACAATTGGAGTGCGTTTATAAGCCATACTCATTAAGGGAGTTGGAGTCTGAATATTCGGTTATGTTATTCGATGAATTGAGAATTACACGTGAATTGTGGTTATGTGATCATATAAAATCTATTAAATTCTCATGCCACTCCAAAGGTAAACTCTAAGTTCACTTTAGAAGTCCAAGAAACAATCCTTTCATACATTGATACATACAAGTGTTTTAAGGCAAAAGGGCTCATAGTCAATCTAAGACATTATTAGGCATAAACTCAACATGAAAGTGTGTGTATGATTCTTTGTGTGCGAAAATCAGTATCCTAAAGTTGAGTTGTTTGGTTGTGATGAGGTTTATGAACACTCGGCTAAAGGAGAAACATATCAAATGGCAGTAAGAGCCATTACCTCTGTTACAGTCTCGATATCGGATCAAGTTGGCGTTGATCTGGTGGAATGGCCACTCTCTCCAATCCTGAGGAATGAAAACACAAACACCGCGAGGGCCCCAAGCATAAAACTTAGGAAGACCAAATTGGCTCTGCTAGTTAAAAGCTGATAGACCAAGCCCCTCTCTTTGTACAGACCTCCATGAAATTCTTTAATGATGGTCTCCAGCAGGACTTCCAGAAGCTTTCTCGATTCATACTCAACTTCCGATTTCATGACCTGAATTCTAGCAGTTGTCAGATGTTTTATCACAATCTCTGCCTCAATAGGTAATATGTCCTTGATTGAATCGAACTCAGGATTTTCACATTTGGGGACTGAAGCAACCGAAGCCGCATGCTCATCAGAAGTGATTATAGATTTTGGAGACGATGCTGGAGCTTGATCTGAGCGATCAATTGTTTCGGACGTAGATGTCACCGAAGAATCCACTGGATTAACTACAGAGTTCTGAAAAATAAATATGCTATCAGCACTCTAAAACCAGTTTAAAAAAGGCCTAAATCCAATTAACGACGCAGAAAGGAAGCAGGGGCTCGCTCCAACAAAACAAACACCAGGATCGAAACACTATCTTCGAAATTGAAGTATTCCAAAGACTGTGATACCTTAGCTTGAAGTTGCAGTAACTGCACGCTCAATTGTATTATACTGATCTACGAACTATATGTATTCCAAAATTCACCCATGCACTTATCACTTTCTTATTTTCAGTACCGCATTATTATTGTTACTGTATTTGTAGCAGAACACCTAATCTAAATCGACAAACGTGATAGGAACCACGAGTAACAAAGCCAAATCAATCACAAGCTGAAGAACTCAAGTGAAAACAAAAAAAAAAGAACAAAACGAAATTCCCATTCAAACATTACCTCAGAAGATTCACTGACAGGAGTATCCACAGAAACGGCAGAGATGGAAGAACCGAACTCCGTCGCAAAATCCGAAACCTTCTCTTCAGAAATTGCCGCAAACGCAGGATTCAAACTCTTCTCCGTCATGTGAAAAATCGAAATCAGTAGCATAAATGCTCGTGAAACTCGCATCCAATCAACTGTACAGCCGATGCTTGATACAAATTACGCATACATGTATATGAATACGAATATGAGTTAGATTTTACCTTTCGGTGCTTCTTACTGAGATCGGGAGTAATTTTGGATCGCCGATTTGCAGTAATCTGATCTTTCTGTGGCGTTTGAAATTGAGTCTCTCTCATTCTCGATGCGTATCAGAGAGCGCGAAAATTATAGTACCGCTTGATTGGAGTGTCGAACGACATAAATTTCAATGGATTCACAATTTATTTATAGATAAATTCGCACCGGACGTATTTTGTAAAATATGTCTCTTATTTGGGTCATTCATGTAAAAATATTAAATTTTATGCTAAAATAGTGCATGATATACTTCAGTAAAAAAAAATTGTAGGAATAAACGCTTGTGTCGCAAAAAATATGTTATTATTTAACAATTTCTATAGGATCCAGGCGTTTTTGTAATCAAAATTCATAGATGGTGATAACAGTACAACTCAAATATTTTAAATCATGCAACAATCTAAACTCGACATTTGGATCAATCTTGTAGGACCGAGCGCTTGCCGCTTTACCAAAAGTTATAGGTGCAACTCAAATATTTTAAACCGCACAACAGCTCAAACACCACGGTTCGATCGCTCTACCAAGTAGGGACAATTATTGCACCCAACAAATCTCTTAGTAGTAGGGAGATTATTGTTGCTCAACAATTCTATTTTTTAAAAATATTATTTAACAATTAATTTGATGAACAAATGTCTAGGCCAGTAAAAAGTGTATATTGCAAGACATTCGCAATTTTGTATATGATTTTGATTGCTGATCGGACTGGAAATCCCTCGTATGATATTGGGTTAGCAGTGTATGCATTTTACTCTTAACGGCATCAAAGTTCTCTGCTTGTTTTGATTTAGTAGTTCTGCCATTCAATATTTTAAAATTGGTTTGGAAATTAAATTTAGATTAATTCGAGAAGATTATCTTTTGAAGAATCGCGAGTCGGGATTTGAATCGGATTACAATTTTTAATTTTTTTATTTATTTTCATCCTTAAATTTAAGAGTATTGAGTCTCATGTGAGACCGTCTCACGGATCCTAATCTGTGAGACGGATCAACCCTACTAATATTCATAATAAAAAATAATACTCTTAGCATAGAAAGTAATATTTTTTCATGAATTACCCAAATTAAGATCTGTCTCATAAAATACGACCCGTAAGATCATCTCACACAAGTTTTTGCCTAAATCTATATTATTATATTAAGTATGAGGCCCTAATAATAACCGTTCTATGAGGACACCAAATTTCTTTCTTGTTTTACCTTTTTTAATCTTTTATATTTACTATTTACTATTTTATCATAGTTGAGCCCCTAATAATAACCGCTCTATGAGGACACCAACTTTCTTTCCTATTTTACACTTTCTCATTTTTTATATTATATTTTTTCTTAACAAATAATATTATGTTCACCGTTATAAGAAAACTGCTCACGTGAAAAATAATATTATTTCTTCTCCAAACTAACCACCATGAAAAATAAAAAGTCTTCTTTATGTTGTGACGTCATTATATTGTAATATCAGGAATATTTAATATATTAGCCACATGTTCAGGACACACGCAACGCGTGTGCCGCGGTTACCAGTTTAATGTAATGTTTACATATTTATTTTATTTATTTACATGTTCAAATTTTTAAGTTGGCCTCCAAGGTGCAGTAAATGTGCTTCCTGTATATTATAATAAAAATTGCTTACTACTTTTTTTATTAGAAGTTAATATTTGTACTCTATTTTTTTTATTTACACTTTATCTATGAATAAATTTTATATATATTTTACCCATAAAATAGTGTGTAGATAACACAAAATAGAGTTTAATTATCAGTTCTCTTTTTTATTTTGAAAAATTATCGAATTAACATCTCATGTACTCTTAAATCAATATCCCCGATCAATATTTTGTGTAGTAGGTGGATACATTAATATTAATAAATATTTCTTTTTACAACATTTTTTGCTGAAACTTTTCAAATATGAGAAAAACTCTTTTATTTAAATATATATATATATATATATATATATATATATATATATATAATGGTCTTGTTATTGGAATGATTTAGTTTGGAATTATAATTATGGAAAATTATAATTTTAGTCACATAAATTTGTGAATTTTGGATTTTAATCTTGTAATTTGTCAATTTTATATTTGTCTCCACTAAATTGAATTTTTTTTATCATTTGTCGCTCGTAGCCACTAAATTTATGAAATATTGATTGTTTGATATTGATACTCTCCTATGTGACTCATATAATGAGAAGAAAGCATATGTTGTACTAACTAAAATCAATCTAAGAAAAATTAAAAGGAAACGGAAAGTTCCTCCATTTTTGAAATCTTGAATATCATTTTGCATTAATTTCTCCGTTGGTCTTGTTTAGATTTATTTTAGTGTGTATAATATATGTTTATTCTCATTATAGAAGACACTCAGGAGAGCATCAGTGTCGGATAAACAATATTCGATGTGATTTGTTGATTTTTGGCTAAAAAATGAATAAAAACCGAGTTATTGAATGAAAATTCAAATATTAATAAGTTGCGAGATTAAAACTCAAAACATGTTAACTTACATAACTAAAATTACAATTTCTCTTATATTTAAATATAGTGAGATCACATTTTAAGAAAAGTATAAATTGTGAGAAACTAATGGTTTAGACTATTCTTGACTCCAGGTACTACGTAGCCATTGGATCTTTTTGTTGGGAGTAAACCTCCCATACATTCATGTGAGTTTCATGTTGGGTTTAGAAACTCTAACAATCTTGATTTTTTATTATAAAAAAACTTGTTATTTTGTTTTCAACATATTTATTTAAGTGTAAAGTTGCCAACTCAAGATGGAAACTGAAACTCGAATAGCCAAACTGAAAATTTGGTGAGTTATAGTATTTTGATAAAATCTCACAGATCGGTGAGGCAAATGACCGGCTATTAAAAAGACTGAACAAGTTGCAAAACCAAACTGATTGCAACGAAAATAACAATTAGTTGGGCATAAGAAATTGCAGTATTTTGGTCAGTCTGATCAGATCGGTTATCCAAGTGGAACGATTTAGAATGTGTTATGAAGATAATACAATGATCTTCAAATCATATTCACAAGTCGAAGTCTGAATCAGAGTTTAATATGCTAACAAATGATGATAAAGCTACAAGTTTTGCACATGTTGATTTCAGTAGATTTCATCAGTTTGGTTCAGTCTGGCTAACGAGCCCCACACAATAATAAGTCTAGCTTACGAGTCTAACTGATATAAGATCTCAAAATTGTTATAAGATATATATGGACAAACAGAAATGTATACTGAAAACCAGCGAGGTAGTATTATGAACAAAACAGTAGGACAATGCTCAAAATAAAGCAAACTGAGGCCTGTATGAAATACAGTGTCCTTAAAACAGATTCGTCCCCTCCGAGATGTGCTTCGAGGATGAACTTGGACGTCTGTTTCCCAGGATACAACGGAACAACCAGTAGTACCCTAGCACGAGGTGCCACCGCGGCGAACTGAAATGTACCTGAACTTTATCACGAGACAGAGTAACGATAAAGGAGCAGCAGCCGATGGAAGCAGCAGGAGCCGAGGCAGCAAAACAAGCACAGCTACGAAAATATCAGAATGTAGGAGAGTGTGTTGGGTGTGTTTGAAGGACTTGAGGCTGCCCTTATATATAGGCACTCTGGTTCCATATGGACAGTCACGGTTGGCCATCTGAAAGGCCAAAGGTCAGTCCAACTAGAGCACCAAAAGTCAGTCCAGCTGGAGCACCAAAGGTCATTTCAGTTTGGAATACCAACGGTCAGTTGAAATACCAAAGGTCTTGGTCCATAATGTAAATTTCCGAAAATAAAATAGCAAAAGCCAGGTGAACCTTGGTGGGAAATTTTGCTTTGATCGGTCCGACATTCGACGCACCCAGGTCGCGCTCATACACAAGTCAAGTCTTTTTCCACTGCAAATCGGGCTCATGATTTGTACCCCCCCTGCGCCTGTGTGCGCGAGAGAGAGCCTCTTGATCAATCATTGTTACACCTCCATAAAGTGCAACTCAATATAAGCTCACCAATGCTATGTTTATTTTCCTATGTAGGACATTTCCCACTTACCAACTATTGGGCATTGCTGGTCCAATTTCTCATTCAATTGATACAAGCCCAATAGGCCTCTTAGTCCAACAATCCCCCACATAAATGGAAATTGAAGGATATTTAAAAATTTTCGTGATAAAGTTCAACAGTAGAATCTTGCATAGGATAAGTAGGTATTACCCTTTGAACCTTCCCTCGTGAAAGCATAATAATTCACTGGTTGACAGTAGACATGATGTCTTTGAACTGTACAGCCGTTTGTGTGAGTTAAGATATACTTCACACATGACTCTTCCTAATACTATTCAGTTCTCATGATTGTGTTCGTTTTGGCCATGAACACACTCCTGGTTCTGCAAGAGGGTCTAGAATTGAGCCCTGCAATTCCTTCAAAGCGGCCCCATATCTCTCTCACACAGGTGATTCTATATTGATTCTTATCAGAATCATTAAAAACCATAAGCTTATCCTCAACATTCACTGTTTCATAAGAAGAATGGATTAGGGATAACCTCCACAGTGATTCTCCAAATTAGTGCGATTAGGTTGTCCCATTGAACCTAGTTCTTGGGATCTCCAGTCAGCGTAGGTTGGGTTTTTCTTCGCACCAATTTATTCTATAGGCTTGAGCCTCATTCCCCTTGACCTTTTCGCAACTAACTCTCTGTTTAACCCTTTGGTTAGCAGATCCGCTATATTATCATTTGACTTTACATAGTCAACAGAGATAACTCCAGTTGAGAATAGTTGTCTAATGGTATTATGTCTACGACATATATGCCTAGACTTATCATTATACATTTTATTTTGTGCCCTTCCATTCGCAGATTGGCTATCACAATGTATGCAAATAGCCAGCACAGGTTTTTCCCATCCTAGAACATCTTCTAAAAAGTGACGCAGCCATTCAGCCTCTTCACCACACTTGTCAAGAGCTATAAACTCAGATTCCATCGTGGATCTGGCTATTACAGTTTGTTTGGAATATTTCCACACAATTGTTGCACCTCCTAAAGTGAATACAAATCCTCTTGTAGATTTTGAGTCTTTCATATCAGATATCCAATTTGCATCACTGTATCCTTCAATAACAACAAAATATCTGGTATAGTGTAGCCCCTGATCACGAGTTAGCAATCTGATAATTGCTTTCCAGTGTTCAACTCCTGGATTACTCATGAATCTACTCAATTTGATTATTGCATAGGCTATGTCTGGTCTTGTACAACTCATTAAGTACATCAGACTTCCAATGACTCGAGAGTATTCTAATTGAGACATACTCTCACCTCGATTCTTTGATGAATGTTGACTGGTATCTATCGGGGTTCTAGCCAATGCAGAGTCATCGTTATTGAATTTCTCAAGTATTTTGTCAACATAATGAGACTGACTTAGGACTAGCCCTTCTGATGTTCTATGGATTTTAATTCCAAAGATTACATTGGGTAAGCCCAAATCTTTCATGTCAAATCTTGAGTTTAATAACTTCTTGGTGGATTTGATCGTCTTATCATTACTATCAATGATAAGTATGTCATCTACGTAAAGACATAAAATGACATATCCCATTTCAGTGTTCTTTATGTATACACATTTGTCACATTCACTGAATTTAAATACAATTTCCATCATGGCCTTATCAAATTTTTCGTGCCATTGCTTTGGTGCTTGTTTTAAGCCATACAGAGACTTCACCAGTTTACATAATTTATTTTCTTGCCCAGTCGCAGAAAATCCCTCTGATTGTTCCATGTAAATTTCCTCTTCTAAATCTCCATTTAGAAAAGCTGTCTTTACGTCTATTTGGTGTACTTCAAGATTCCGCAAGGCGGCAATCGCAAGTATCACACGAGTAGAGGTTATTCTCGATACAGAAGAATATTTGTCAAAGTAATCAAGCCCTTCACGTTGATGGTAAACTTTAATTACCAATCCTGCTTTATACTTATCTATGGTTCCATCTGATTTCATTTTCCTTTTGAAAACCCATTTACAACCTAGTGGTTTGCTTCCCGGAGGAAGATTTACTAATTCCCACGTATGGTTTTGTAAAATTGATTTCATTTTGGAATTGATAGCCTCTTTCTATAGAGGTCCCTCGGATGAACTAATTCCTTCCTTGAAGCTTTGAGGTTCACTTTCCATCATGAAAGTGATGAAATCCGGACCAAAGGATTTCTCAGTCCTAGCTCTCTTACTACGTCTAGGTTCAATATCTTGATCAAGCTCTTGTCCTTGATCAATTGTCTCATACAATCTTTTGGATGAACTTGGTTCTTCCTTAGATTTGTATGGAAACATGTGTTCAAAGAACGATGCATTTCTTGATTCCATTATCGTATTCTTATGAATATCAGGTATTTGAGATTCATGTACAAGGAAACGATACGTGGTACTGTTTTGAGCATATGCAATGAAAATGCAATCAACAGTTTTTGGTCCTATCTTTACTTTCTTTGGAGTGGGTACTGCTACCTTGGCAAGACGCCCCCGCACTCGCAAGTATTGGTAAGAAGGACTTCTCCCTTTCCATAACTCATATGGACTTTTATCTAGCTTCTTTCGGGGTACCTTATTTAAAAGGTAGTTAGCTGTTAGAACAGCTTCCCCCCACAAGTTCTGTGGTAAACCAGAACTTAATAACAACGCATTCATCATTTCTTTCAATGTGTGATTCTTTCTCTCTGCAATGCCATTTTGTTGTGGAGAATAAGGTGCAATCTTTCGTGTTTGATACCGTGTTGAGCACAAAACTCAGCAAATGGTGATTCATATTCACCTCCACGATCACTTCTTAGCACCTTAATTTTCTTGCTAATTTGATTTTCAACTTCACTCTTGTATTGGACAAATTTGTCAATCGCTTCATCCTTACTTTTAAGGAGATACACATAACAAATATTTGTGTTATCGTCAACAAAAGTGATGAAGTATTTGTTTCCAGCACGAGTTTGTACACTTTTTAGATCACATATATCACTGTGAATTAGATCAAGTGGTTCACTATTTCTTTCAATAGTTCGAAAAGATGATCTTGTTAGTTTTGCCTCAACACAAGTTTCACATTTGTGTTGTTTATCAATTTGGAATGCAGGAATGCTTTTCATGTTAATTAGTCTACGAATTGTATCGAAATTAACGTGTCCAAGTCTACCATGCCATAAAAAAGAAGACTCGAGCAAGTAAGCAAGAGTATTAATTTTATTCATCACGGTCTTAATAGTCATTACATTTAGTTTGAACAAACCATTACAAACATAACCTTTGTTAACAAACATTCCACTCTTAGACAAAACTACCTTATCTGACTCGAAGACAATGCGGAAACCATGCTTGTTAAGAAGCGACCCGGACACCAAGTTCTTGCGGATGTCAGGTACATACAACACATTGTTCAACGTCAGTTCTTTTCCAGATGTCATCTTTAGGACAAATTTTCCTTGACCCTTGATTTCAGAAGTGGCAGAATTTCCCATCAATAGCTTTTCACCATTCTCAGATTCTTCAAGAGTTGCAAACATCTCCTTGTCTGAGCAAACATGGCGAGTGGCACCAGTGTCAATCCACCACTCTCTTGGATTAGAACCCACCAGAATAACTTCTGATATTACAGCACAGAGATTCATATTCAAAACCTCTTGAGATATGTTCTCTACCACATTCTCCTCTCGATTTCTCTTTGGCTTCTTACATCAGATGCCTTGTGACCCATGACATCACAATTATAGCATTTTCCCGAGAATTTCTTCTTTGAAACGCCTCCTTTGGGTCCCATGTTCAACCTTTTGCTGGAGGAGGAAAATGTTCTCTTTTTCAAGCTTTGACCATGCTCGACAACATTTGCCTTAGCGGCAACAGGAGAAAACAATCGTCTTTCCGAACTCTTGTTGTCTTCCTCGATGCGCAGTCGAACAATGAGCTCTTCACCATTCATCTCCTTTCGCTTGTGCTTCAAGTGATTTTTGAAATCCTTCCAAGCTGGTGGTAGCTTCTCAACAATAGCAGCCACTTGGAATGATTCGATCAAAGTCATCCCCTCACCGTGAATCTCGTGAAGAATCACTTGGAGTTCTTGAACTTGGCTGATAACCGGCTTTGAATCCACCATTTTAAAGTCCAGAAAGCGACCAGCAAGAAATTTCTTGGCCCCGGAATCCTCGGTTTTGTACTTTCTGTCAAGGGATTCCAACAGCTCTTTAGCCGTTTTCTTTTCGCAAAACACGTTGTAGAGCGAATCGGCCAATCCGTTTAGTACATAGTTTCGGCATAAGAAATCAAAATGATTCCATGCCTCAACCGCACTAACAGATTCAACATCTCCCTCACCCTCGTTGAGTTTAGGAGCATCCTCAGTAAGGAATCTGGCCAAGTTCAGCATCGTCAAGTAAAACAACATCTGCTGCTACCTTTTGAAGTCCACACCAGTGAACTTCTCAGGTTTTTCACCATGGCTGGCTGGAACGGCAGCCGCAGTAGCACGTGGGGTACCACGAGGGACAACTTGAGGAGGGACAACATGACTAGTTTCTCTTTGCACGCTGGTTTCAGTAGCCATATCTGAAACAACATGTAATGAGTAATCTGTTTTAAGATTGTTATAAGATATATATGGACAAACAGAAATGTATACTGAAAACCAACGAGGTAGTATCGTGAACAAAACAGTATGACAATGCTCAAAATAAAGCAAACCGAGGCCTGTATGAAATATAGTGTCCTTAAAACAGATTCGTCCCCTCCGGGATGTGCTTCGAGGATGAACTTGGACGTCTATTTCTCAGGATACAACGGAACAACCAGTAGTACCTTAGCACGAGGTACCACTGCCGCGAACTGAAATGTACCTGAACTTTATCACGAGACAGATTAACGAGAAAGGAGCAGCAGCCGGTGGAAGCAGCAGCAGCCGAGACAACAAAACAAGCAAAACTACGAAAATATCAGAATGTAGGAGAGTGTGTTGGGTGTGTTTGAAGGACTTGAGGCTGCCCTTATATATAGGCACTCTGGTTCCATATGGACAGTCACGATTGGCCATCTAAAAGGCCAAAGGTCAGCCCAGCTGGAGCACCAAAGGTCATTTCAGTTTGGAATACCAACGGTCAGCTGAAATACCAAAGTTCTTGGTCCATAATGTAAATTTCCGAAAATAAAATAACAAAAGCCAGGTGAACCTTTGTGGGAAATTTTGCCTTGATCGGTCCGATATTCGACACACCCAGGTCGCGCTCGTATGCTTGCACACAAGTCAAGCCTTTTTCCACTGCAAATCGGGCTCATGATTTGTACCCCCCTGCGCCTGTGTGCACGAGAGAGAGCCTCTTTGACCAATCATTGTTACACCTCCATAAAGTACAACTCAATATAAGCTCACCAATGCTATGTTTATTTTCCTATGTGGAATATTTCCCACTTACCAACTATTGGGCATTGCTTGTCCAATTTCCCATTCAATTGATACAAGCCCAATAGGCCTCTTAGTCCAACAAAAATTAGTCAGGCTCGGGAAAATAATCTAGCAAGCCAGACATGACGGTTTTAATGTCAGAAACTATCCATAATCTTCTCAAACATTCATATTCTTGTGTCGGGCATATATATATTTCTTGGAGCCTATAAATACAACATCTTGAAGATAAAATTCAAACTTTGGAAGAATATTAAAAGTATGGGCAGCCGGCATGAAGAAATTAGCCTAAATGAGAGCAAACCGAAGTGTGAAGATACATTTGAAAGATACACACACTGTAATTGATTAAATCCAAACGCACAATCACTCGTACATATAAACTAGAGTAGAGCTTCTAAGTTTAGTTGAGTGAGTCTTCACACAATGACATTAAATATTGTGTTTGTAATCTTGGCATAAGAGACATTAAACATTATGTGGATTGTGGGGTTGTGACCTACAATCGAGAGTGTGCTAGGAGTTTCAATTAGGCAGTATATAAGTCTTAATTTGAAATGATTTTGTAAAAAAAAAATTATAAATCAACGTCTTCGAGTGGATCTTTACAAGGGGAAGAATGAGTGACATAGAAATTGTTAATCTCCGAACATTCGTAAACAAATTTATGTCTATTTATTTATTACATTTATTTTCTTGCTATTGTTTTTAAGTTGCATTGTTGAAGCATTTTACTTTTTTTTTTAAATAACAAAATATTGATTGCCAAGTATTTAATAAACAATTCACCCAAACTGTTTTTACATTCAACTTACATAACTTTAAATAAATTTTCAAAATATTTAATTAGTTTCTACGAAAGATTATTTTGATTTTTTTCTGCTTGATTTGAAAATCAAACTCGATTTAATTTATCTGTGTTTAATATTTCAATAATCGAGTTATTGTAGCTCAAAGATTATCCCTTAATCGATCTTATCAATTGATATTAGAGTAGGTTGTTCTTGAAAAAGAATTTGAAACTAATTTGATATGTTGCAAGGCCAAAATTATTACAACAAAAACAACTATCAGTTAGACATGAGCAGTTTCGGTATTTTGATCAGCCTGAACAGCTCGTTTATCAAAATAGAACGATTCAATATTCAAAACATGAAATTGTAAATCGTCAACAACCTCAACTAACAATATTTCAAAAATAAACTTAACTGTAACATCTTTTCAAAAACCTCTCAAAACCTCATGAAAGTCATAAAAATCTTTAACGTAAACTTAAAAATAATTGCGAAAAACTAGCGTTGGTCATTGAGTTATGTGCACCTTCAGTCCAGTAATAACAACCATCAAGTTACTCAACATTAATATCATGCTCACATGCATCGATCACACCTAGTGAGTCTATTGACTCAGTAAACCATAACCATGATAGCGAGTAATATATATACAATCATATGCAACTGTGAAAATCTTTTACTTAACATACATTTCATGAATATGCATAAACATAAACATTTTTCCATTTATCATATACATTTCTTTTCCATCATATACGTATATATTTTCTTTTTCGTTGAATTCATATCGTTAATTGTGACATTCGTATCAGCTGAAGGTAGATGGATCCATCTACGTGTAACCACAGTACTGGGCAGAGAGGACATCAGCGACATTCTCATCCATCAACTGAGCCTTGGCATTACATATCATCATAATCATTGTATCATCGTATTAGTCACAATTACTTCATCTCCTTCAACATTTCATATTTCATCACTTATAAAAATTCAAGCATATAAAAATCATTTTTCTTTTAAACTAAGAATGCAACATATCTTTTAGTATTATCGTTTTACCATAAAATTCCATATACATTTAAAATAAGTATAGTATCATTATATACAACATTCAGGAGACTGTCATGACGACTAACATTTTCCATGTGTAAAATGACTGTTTTACCTCTAGAAGCATAACTTTTTGTATTCTTCCTTAGACCTCTACACGACGACCCAAATCATTCCGAACTTAACAAGTCACCTTAAAATACACCCATAATTAGGGGTGTTCAAATTTCGGTTAAAACCGAAAAAACCGGCCGAACCGTATAATTCGGTTTTTTCGGATCGGTTTTTTCGGTTATTTGACCGGTTTCGGTTTCTATACAACGCATATTCGGTTTTCCGGTTCGGTTTTCGGTTTTTTTTTAAAAAAAACCGAAAAACCGAAAAACCGAATAAATGAGAATTATTTGTTTTTTTTTAATTATATTGTACTTCAAACATATCCTAACTTAAAAATTAAAAATAAAACTTAAAAATAAGTAAATAAATAATACATTAATTTATTTAGGTTTTGACATTCAAAATTTCAGCCGCACAGTCGCACACCTTTGTTGAATTGTTGTGCTTGTGCCTTGCTTCAACCAACAACACAAGTCTAGATTGGATAAGTATAAACCTGTGTTGCTTTGGTAGTTCTCTGCTCTCTAATTTATATATTGTGCATGGTATTTGTTTATGATAAAATTAATTTCTTAATTTCTTTTACAGTAGATTGAGTGATTATGGGTTTTCCGCTTTTTCATTTTCTGGTTTATGGGGTTTTCTCTCTTGGGAAAAAGTGGGTGTTTGGACAAGTTTCAAGTATGCATACATGGTGTTCGATATTATGCCTTTTATCATTGACTCATTTTAATTATGATGAAAGAACCAGGGCGATGTATTTTATTGATATTTAATTGAGTGTATTTGATGGTGTTTTTATTATATATTTAAAATTTATAAACTACATGTATACAAACCGTAAACAACGACCGTAATAACCAAACCGTAATACAAAAACCAAACCGGACCGAATTAAAATGGTTTGGTTTATGGATTCGAAATTCGAAAACAGTTAACCGAAAAAAAACCGAACGAAAGTTATCAAACCGAACAAACCGCCCGTGCACACCCCACCCATAATTATTCCTTAGACATAAACTTATGCCCCTCGACTAATTTCCCAAATCGTTTTAAAACTTAGATGTACCTCCCGATTTTGACTCGTAGGACTTGAAACTTAACCAAAATATATCATACTTTAACCAAAGCTTCCTAACACATAAATAAGCCTTATTAAACTCAATTCAAGCTTACAAAGTCCCTTGAACACGTACCTACAGCTGCTGGTTTTCTACATAGGTGTCATGTTCTAGTCCTAATAGGACTCTAACTCCTCCTAATTCGGTTCCAACCCCTATCCACTTGGTCCAGGCCATGGTCGAACCTCCTAGGACTTAGACCGGCTCCAGAGCAATCAGCTGTACAAAGCCCCACGCCCCAAACAAGCCCAGCCTTGCAACATGTGACCCATAACCACGTGCAACCCTCCCTAGCCAAGTGTGCTTGTTCCTAGCAGGGGCGGATCTAGGATTTTGGCATTGGGGGGGCCACTTAGTTTATTTTGCGACGGTTTTTGAGAAAACCGTCGCTATATGGCGACGGTTTTAATAAACTGTCGCGGATTTTACGACGGTTTTTGTAAAACCGTCGCTAAAAAAAATTTAAATTTTTTGGGGGGCCGTGGCCGCCATATAGCGACGGTTGTTATTAAACCCGTCGCGGATTTTGCGACGGTTTCCGTTACAACCGTCGCTAAAAGTTTTTTTAAAATTTTTTGGGGGGGCCGTGGCCCCCGTTCGCCCTACACTAAATCCGCCCCTGGTTCCTAGCCTTCAAGCAACCCGACCAGAACATAGATACTCCTCTTAGGACCATGAATAAACCCTAGGGACCCTTCTGGACCGAGCCTAAAGAACCTAGAAGCCCAGCCCCTCAAAACCGCAACTTCCCAACCAAGCGCGGCCCACAAGCACACGAGATCACCTAGCCCTTCTAACCTATCATCGTTCAGCCTCCCTTGAACCTTCCTACAGCCCCTTTAGGTCTCCTGGTCTAGCCCTAATAGCTGCTGGAAGCCGTGACCTTAAAGGAGTCATAGCCGCAAACCCTAGCCATGCAAGGACCCTTATTTTAATGCAACCCTTAACCCCTCACGCCCAGCCCCTGTGACAACTTATCTAGGCCCTCAAACCCTCCTAAACTCATCCCTTTTTAGTGTCCCTAAGGTGGCAGCCCCTCAAGCAACAATACAACATGGTTTGGATCACAAAAATTTGAATTATATAGATGCTATGGCATACAAACGAAAATAATTAAAAGTCAACATATTTTTCATGCAAACATACTTCAATAATGTATTATGGTGTGAATGATGTTTGAAAGAAGATTATGGCGTGCCTTTGCGTATTTTACGTACGACAATTAAGTTGAGATGCGAATAACGATGACGAACGGAACCCATTCTTGCTTTTCTCTGAAAGGCGTGCGTTTCCTCCTCAAACTCACGTGTCGTATGTGCTGAATTCTGATGGGGAGATTCCTTGTGTGTGTGTGTGAGGGGAGAGGCGTGTATTATGAGGTTTTGGGGGTAGGGTTTTAAGGCTATTTTTGTTAGTTAAACATGTGTGCAAGTTTGGGCTCATTAGTCTAGTATAATAATCTCATTAAGCCTATTTGTACATATTTAAAATATTTTATTTGGGAAAGTTTGTGAAAATAATAGCCGAGTTATTGAAAAGTTCATATTTTCGTCGAATATCGAATACCGTTTGAAAAATACATCTCGACGTATAAAATCATCTCAAAACACCTCATATTCGAAAATTCCGTTTAAAATACACCAGACATTAAACAATTAAAAAAAATTATTTAACAAAAATATTTTCTCTTTTTCAACCTTCGGTCTCCATTCCTCGATCACATCTCGAATAACTTTTAAAAATACAGTTTTATGCAGTCTAAAATAAAACTATATTGAACATGTAACATGCCTACCATAATCAATTCATGTAATTAAAGCAATTTAATTAAAATGTATAAGAAATTTGATAATTTGCATGCATCTGGTTCACGTGGATATTCAAATTTTTGAGACGTCACAGAATTAGAATTTAAAATACTGATAATTGATGATGAAGCTAAAAGTTCTGCACAGGCTGAAATCAGCCTTCAGATCTCGTCAGTTTGGTTCAGTCTAGCTGACGAGACCAACTGAACAATCAGTCTAGCTAATGAGCCTAACTGACAGCAGACCTCAAATCAGCCAGGCTCGGGAAAAGCGTCTAGCAAGGCGAAACTGACTGTTTTAATATCAGAAACTCTCGAGAATCTTCCCAAACGATCATATTCTTGTGTGTAACATATATATAATTAATGGAGCTAGCTTGTAAATACAACATTTTGAAGATTAAATACAAGCTTTGGAATGAAATTAATAGTATGAACAACCTACTTGAATAAATTAGCTAGAATAAGAGCAAACTCAAGTATAAGGATACAGACACTGTATCAGATTAAATTCTCACACATAATCACGCATACATATACATGAGAGTTGAGTTTCAAAGTCTAATTGAGTAAGTCTTCACGCAAAGATACTAAATATTGTGTCTGTAGTCTTGACATAAGAAACATTAAACATTATACGGATTATGAAGTTGCTACATATAATCAAAAGTGTACTAGTAGTTTCAGTTAGACAAAACACACAAGTTCTAAGATAAAATATGTATAAATAATTATACAAATCAAAATTTTTTAACGAATCTTTTTAAAAAACCAAGAACGGTGGCGTGTAGCCTAAGCCGTAACTAAGTCTCCAGTCATACTAAAAGCGGTGACTAAAATTTTTCCGTTTAAAAAAAATGAGAAGCAATTTTTACACCTTCGCTGACTTCTCGTCATCACTATGTTGTGGCCTTGTGGACTTGTGGGGTTCCACGTTTCCCCGATGCTTCAAATACTTTTCCAAGGTCCTTTATATTAGAAGACCGAATCGAATGAAGATCTATCGTAGCATCTTGGTTTATTCGCATGAGCTGTCCACACACAAACACAAATAACAAATATTCTGGCGTTATATTATTTTATAATCTTTGTCAAAATTATTATATAATACAATTTTTCACGTAGGCATGTTATCGAGAAAAAAAATTATATTTTTAATGATTTTGAAAAATAAATTGAGTATAATTACAAACATGATGTGCCGAGAAAGGATCATTCATAGTGCACAGCAAGAGTAAAACTTCTGACAAAACCACAAAATTTTACTAATCATGCATAAAAAAAATGCGTAAATTTATATAATTTAAAATAATGAATCACAACAATTTTCTTCCGTTTGCGGGAAAAAAATAATCCCACTGGTATTTTGAGAATTATTACATTAAAAAACCCAAAAAAAAAGAAGGGAAAAGAAACAAAAACAACAATTTGCAAAATCAGATCTTCAAAAGGCCAAAATCTTGAGAAACCCTTGGAAAGTAACGCCCCCATTTTGGTCGTCCCCGCCGCCCAACATGATCATGGCCTTCACATCTTCATCGTCGGCTTCGAACCCAGCCCACTTCAGGTAGCTCTTCAGATCTTCGTGCCCCACTTTCCCATCTCCATCTTTATCCATCACCCGGAAAGCATCCTCCATCACCCCAATCCTCTGATCCTTCCCCTTCTTCCCCTCCAAAACCTTCTCGAATTCGTCGTATTCCACGAACCCATCTTTGTTGGAATCCGCGACAGAAATCATGGATTCGATGACCCCCTCCCCGGAAGTGTCGGCCGCGGAGAAACCCCCGTAGAACGCCCGGAGATCCTCGTGGCTGATCTTCCCGTCTCCGTCGGCATCAATGACGTCGAACGCCGATCGAAGGTTCGATTTCCCTCCGCGCGGCAAGGTTGTTCCCGTTGGACACATTGTTGAGAAGAATTTGGCGAGGAGTATATTGTGAATGGAATTGTGAGGAGGGAGTGGAAGGGAATATATAATAGGAGGTCCGGGGATATTGGGTGTTCACCAAAAGGCTTGGCCAGCAAGTTCGATTCTTTGATCTTGGACTGTATACGTCACTGCTGACGTTGGTTGAGCCTCGAAGTGGAAATTTCGAAGAAAGGGTGGGTCCAATTTGTTTTGTTTCACGGGCACGGATTTGGCTGCTTGTCTTGTATTTGATTCTGAAACGTCCATTCTAATTCAATTATTAATATTTTTTCGTTTGTCTCGAATATATAATATGACTTTTTCTATACCCATTTTTTACGAGATCTTGTAATTAACTAACTATTAAAACGATAACAATTTATTTATATAAACACTCGTTACATAAGAGGACAAAAACTTATGTGAGATGGTCTCATGTGTCGTATTTTGTGAGACAAGATATCTTATTTAGGTCATTAATGAAAAATATTACTTTTTATGCTAAGAGTGTTACTTTTATTGTGAATATCGGTAGGGTTGACCCGTCTCACATATAAAAATTCGTGAATCTGTCTCACAAGAGACCTACTCAAATAAGAGTAAAATTTGAAAATTGTTTCCCCAAATTTAGAAAAAAAGCATCAAATGTAGTATCAAAATCCAAAGGTAACAAATTATATGTTCTTAGAATTAAATATTTATATATAAAAAATTACCCAAAAGGCCAAAATTACAATAAACATTCCACAACTCTAAAGTCCAATGGGACATAAATGTTCTAGCCTAACCTTGAGATGTAAGTGAAAAGGTAAAGTAAATAGGCTAAATGCCTTGAAACAAATAGCAGCCCAAATAAATGAGGCCCATCCGATCCACAAGTCTGGGAAAACCCTAACCCCCAATTTCAACTATTTAAGCTCTCTCCAATGCATATCTCCCGCAGCTGCCTGTATTTTCCTTTCCGCGACAATTTTTGTTTTGTTTTTGCAAGTATTCATAGACGCGGAGCCATGGATTCGAGTGATCTCGAGTTAGTGAATATGTATACCCTCGCAGATGAAAATGTGGGGTTTGCCTCGCCTCTCAATAGGAACCCTTCTTCGATTTGGGAATTAGGGTTCTTCAACTATACGTAGTATATGCGTGGAGGCAAAATGCTTATGCAGGGCAGTTGAGTCGCTTCGCCTCAGTTGTGAAACCCAGGCGCAGTGAATTAAACACCTGATAAATCGTTTTCATTGATTATTCGAAATTCGTAGGGGGTATTTTTTTCCGATGATGGCATGAAATCTTTGAGACCTGATTGTCTAATTTGATGACAATTTCAAGCAATTACTTCTGAGGATTTCATTACCCCTCCATTTCTTTTATCTTTTTATATTAATATATTCTTTTAATTTTACATTTATTTGAGATTGAAGAAATGATGATCGCACTGGGCTCTGATTTTATATTGATGGACATTGCAGCCTAGAAAGCTATATCTGATCTCTCTTCAATCTTTTTACGTATTTATCAATTGTGGATGGATGAAGAAATTTGTCGAAAAATTTATTTTAATAATCTCAGAAATTAAGATATCAAATTGGCGAAAAAATATGTACAGTACTTTTTTTCAACGTCGGTATGCTTTATTTATAGATTTTGTGAATAGTATTATTCATGTCAAGAACACGTAAAACAAAGAAGTTTGTTTTATATATATATATATATATATATATATATATATATATATTTGAATCTAACTGAATTATGTAAAATCGAGTATAGTTCTGATTCAAACCGAACCCGTCAAATTTCTCCATCAAAACTGACCGGCCAATTCAAAATAAGGCCATCCACACTAACAAGGGTATTTCCATCAAATTTGTTGATCTCGTACTCTACATCATCAATCAAATATTTCATTGCTCAAATATCCCATATTTCACAATCAAATATCACACCAACCAAATATTTATGGATTCACTGTTACTTTAATTAATATTTTATTTTCATTTAAATAAAATCATTCCATCACTTTAATTAATTTCATCTACTATTTGGTATTATATTTTTATTCAAATATAAAATTAAGAAGTTTATAATACTTATTTTTAAATGACAAATTTGTAAAAAAATAAAAATTATTAAAATTAAAAAATTTATAACGAACATATAAAACTAATGTAAAAAAATAAAAATTATTAAAATTAAAAAATTTATAACGAACATATAAAACTAATTTAACACAAAACAATATTTATAATATTAATAATAAAAAATTACAAACCATAAAACAACATCTATAATAATAATAATTGAAAATTAGTAATTCATGAAAATACTAAAAAATAAGACATGATAACATAATTTACAAACCACACATATATAGTCAAATACACCATTCGTTCACTCATCACGACGACAAGTCTCTCAAATGTGTTCAACCAAATCGTGACGAAGCTGATTATGTATATGACTATCACGTAACTCTGTATTTCTTTGAAGGTATTCGCCAAATTCTATGGTTGAACCCTGATTGGCTATGAAATTATCTCGTTCTTCAAAATCCCACATTGATATTGCATTTATCCATAAACCAATGTCTCCCTGGGTCTCTTATAATTGCCCAACGAGCTTGAAGAACCCCAAATGCCCGTTCAACATCTTTTCTTGCAGCATCTTGTCTTTCTTTGAATTTCATTCTTTTGGGATCCTGTGGACATGAAAAACTCTTCACGAAAGTGGCCCATTCCAGGTATATACCATCTGTTAAGTAGTATCCTTTAGTATATTGTGTATCATTCACAAGAAAATTAACATCCGGTGCATTTCCTTTCAAGACGTCATTAAAAAGAGGCGACTCGTTAAGGACATTTATGTAATTACGAGACCCAGCCACTCCAAAAAAGGCGTGCCATATCCACAAGTCGGCTGATGCAACTGCCTCGAGCACAATTGTTGGGTAGCCATGATCGCCTCGAGTGTACTGGGCTCTCCACGCGACCGGACAATTTTTCCAAGCCCAATGTATGCAATCAAGGCTTCCTAACATACCAGGAAAACCATGTATTTGCTCATGCATTTCAAGCAAACGAGCGATGTCGGTTGCGTTGGGTTTTCTTAAGCACACAAGCCCATATATTTGCATAACATATTGACAAAATTGTGAATTTCGGAATTCATAAGGTGCTTCTAGTCCTTTATCACTGTCACTTGCATCAACACTTGCCCTTCTCGATTCAGTTGATTGAAGCCCCGGTGATTGAAGAGGATTAATTCCATGGGATGGAGCTTGCACCAAATACTAGTTACTCTGCCAATATTCTGGGGGACATGTATTCCACGGAGCTAGAGGGGCGTTCAAAAAATATGGTGGTGGATATGGAAAATGTTGCAAATTCTGTGGGTATTAAGTAAGAAATGGAAATGGAGGATGTTGGACACTCGGACGAACTCGAGAATTTTCTCCACTTGAACTTCCATCGATATTTGGAGAGTTCAAAAAATCCCTAAAAAAATTATTGGAATTATTATCCATTCCAAAAAATTTTTGTATGTAATTTTTTTTTGTGAGAGAAATATTTTTATAAGATGTTAAAACTATGGATTTTAATTTCTTACAAATTTATGTATTTATAGAATAAATTTGAACGTTGAGTAACGTTCAAAACCCAACGTTCAAAATATTCAAAGGTTTGGAAAATAGTGAAAGTTGTGCACAATTCATATCATATATATATTTAATTATTTACACCATAATTAAATATAATTAAAAACTATTAAAAAACAAAAAAAAAAGTAAAGGAGAAACCTGCAGCGTGAATCCTGCAGCGTGATTCACGCTGCAGGTTTCTCTCACACGCGCGTGCAATGCACGCGCGTGTCTCAAGCCAGCGTGAGTTTCACACTGGCTTGATTAAATTAAAAAAATGTAATACCTATTTGTGCTATTCAAATACCCGGTTACAAATTTGTAACTGGGTATTTGAATAGCACAAATATATAGCATCCATGATGGTGGATATTTGGATAGCCAATATTTTGATGACATGGCTACCCAAATATCCTTCACTGTGGATGCCGTGAGGGGTTTTGGCAAGTAGCTTTGTTTGCTGTCAGAATGGACTAGTGGGAATGTGGAATGGGTCTGGTTGACGATGAATTGCTATTTATATCATTAATAATAATAATTAAAGAGTACATGAGACGGTTTCACGAAGTGAGAATCTTTATCTGTGAGACAGATTAACTCTATCAATATTCAAAATAAAAAGTAATAATCTTAGTATAAATAGTAATATTTTTTTATGGATGATTCAAATAAGAGATTCGTTTCACAAAATAGGATATGTAAGATTGTTTCATATAAATTTATGTTATAATTAAAATAGTAAGTATCAATATTTTTTAAAAAAAAATGGGAGCTTGGGAGCCACGGAAATCTTGTAAAAGATTCTTGGTAATTTTTCGGCGTGACGGCTAGGTCTTGGAGCTTGGGAGAAAGATGCACACTTTATAAGTAAGATTCAGGCATCACCACTTAGATTTTTTTTTTGCTTATTTTGTTTTTCTTCATCACCGTAAATTCAAACATCAAATTTTCTAGATTTGATTTCATACAGTAGTTTTATTTTTGACTGAGGCGACGATAGGTCAGGCCAAACTATGTTGATTGCGTATTGAATTAATTCATGTTTTGACTTAATTTTGGTTATTGATTGATATTTTTGAAGTTTCTTGAATTTAATATGACCAATTATTTGCATGTATACTGTTTGATCTAGATTTGAAAGAGAATAAATTAAAAATAGCTTAAAAATATCGATCAATTAAACTGATTAGAAATAATATTCATTTTCAGTCTGCGATTTTTGACTAAAAATGGAATTCCATAGTTGTTAAACACATTTTTATTTAACTAAATTAATTATAGATAATTGGACTGCTAAATAAAAATAAAATTATTAATTTTAGAAATTGATTAATAATTAATATAGGGAGTTTCATCACGACTTTGAATAATTCTTATTTGATTAAATCCAATATGTGACAAAAATTGATAGTTTGGTTCCGTTGGTTTCCAGACGTTTCTTGAAGAAATTTAAATTTTCCTTAAGCTTGTTCTTGTCATCTATTAATTTAATTGAATTACTCATCTTACAATAATTTAGTTCACTTTAGTTATTTTATTTATATAATAATCTCTTCTTTGATTTAGCCTAAATTAAATTAAATAATTATATACTAATATTTAGATGATTATCTATGTGAGAATGACCTTGACTCGTTCCAACTATCACTACTACAAAAACGCCAAACGACAACGGATAAAATCCGTTGTCGTTTGCCATTTTCGACTATTGTAACTGGGGGTGTTGTTGAAAGTGTCTTCAACGACAACGGTTTTAAACCGTTGTCTTTTCTACCAACGACAACGGTTTTGCAACGGTGTTAAAACGTTGTATTTTCTACCAACGACAACGGTTTTGCAACGGATTTAAACCGTTGTATTATCTACCAACGATAACAGATGTAGTCGAAACTACAATATTTGCGACGGTCAGCATATAACCACCGTCGCTAATTAGCGACGGTTTAAATTTCCGTCGCTACATTTAACGACGGTTTACTAATTACCGTCGCTACGTTAGCGACGGTCTTAATGTGCAAAACCGTCTCTATGTAGCGACGGTTTTCATATTCCGTCGCTAATAGTTTACGTAAAATAAAAAAAAATTAAGAATTTAATAAATCTGTGTTTTGAATTGGTACAATCGTGTAAAAGATTAAAAAATTTAAAAGTTGTGCATAATAAAATCGTGTTTAAGAGATAAAAATTTTAATTGTTGTAAAGTGGTAAAAAAATCGTGTAAAAGATAAAAAATTTAAGTGTTATAAAGTGGTAAAATCGTGTAAGAGATAAAAATTTGAAGTGTTGTGAAGTTCTAAAATTGTTTAAGTGAGAAAAATTTTAATGGTTTTGAAGTAAAGTGGAAGAAATTGAAGCAAATTTACTAGTATTTATAGAGAGTGGTGAAAGAAAATGGGGGAAATTTAGGTGGTAACGAATTTTTTTTAAATAGCGACGGGTTTACATAACCCGTCGAAGAATTGTAAATCGGCGACGGTTTATTCTTGATTTGGCGACGGTTTATATATGGCTGTCGCTAAATTTAGCAACAGGTTTAAGAAAAACCGTCGCTGGTTTTAAACATGCGACGGGTTTTCTTTAACAGTCGCTAAATTTAGCGACGGTTTATATTAAACCGTCGTCGATTTATAATTTCGCAACATACACAACGGTTTTTATTATTGTGTTTTTTTCGGGCTACGACAACAGTTTTTAAAAACCGTTGTCGTAGGCCAAAAAAACACGCTAATACCGTTGTCGTAGACAAAAAAAACACAATAATAGACAACGGTTTTTAAAACCGTTGTCGTAGGCCAACAAAAAACAAGCTAATCGACAACGGTTTTTAAAAACCGTTGTCGTAGGCAAAAAAAAACACGCAAATAGACAACGGTTTTTAAAAACCGTTGTCGTACCTCAAAAAAAACACGCTAATAGACAACGGTTTTTAAAAACCGTTGTCGTATCCATATCAATGACAACAGTTTTTAAGAAACCGTTGTCTTTGAGCGGGTTTTTTGAGCCTACGACAACGGTTTTTCTTGAAACCGTTGTTAAAAGATAAACCACAACAGTTTTTGTAAAAACTGTTGTCTTTTATATGTTGTTGAAGCCAGATTTTCTTGTAGTTATCACGATCTAGTGCATTTATTAGAATTCCCAACCAAAATCGTCTCGGTAAGATTTTATTAATTTTACCAAGCAACTCTACTTATATATATATATATATATATATATATATATATATATATATATATATATATATATATATATATATATATATATATATATATATATATAAACAAGGAGCCATTTGATTCAGAATGGAAACAGGACGGGTTTGGCCAAACTCGATACCCGCTCTGAAACCTGACATGTCCAATCCAAATTGGACCCGTTGGGCCCGCTTAAATTAAATAATTTCTGGATTTTAGTTATTATACGATAAAAACATTTAAGCGGGCCCAACGGGTCCAATTTGGATTGGACATGTCAGGTTAAGCGGGCCCAACGGGTCCAATTTGGATTGGACATGTCAGGTTTCAGAGCGGTAACGAGTTTGGCCAAACCCGTCCTGTTTCCATTCTGAATCAAATGGCTCCTTGTTTATTTCCATTCTGAATCAAATGGCTCCTTGTTTATATATATATATATATATATATATATATATATATATATATATATATATATATATATATATATATATATATATATATATATAAAAGTAGAGTTGCTTGGTAAATTAAATACATTCTGGATTTTAGTTATTATACGATAAAAACATTTAAAATTAATAAATCATTAAAATTATATCTAATTTTAATACGGGGTCGAGTTTAGATCCGACCCATTGTCATCCGTACATCGCATCGCATGGGTGTAGCCTAGTTTAAAGGCTTCAACGGGGGTTAATCATCTTTGGACACAACAAATCAGGAAATGGCCAATCAATAGTATATTCATTATCTCGTTCTTACAAACAAACAACCTATGCTTAACATCAAAAGTTTCAAAGCAAAGATAACCGAAACTGAATCGAAAATCGTTTGTTTTCATGCTAATCAAGTCGAACTTGTTCACCCCTATCCAAATAGGGTTTCAAAGTTTTCGAACCTGGCCTACTTGAGTATTTCTTGCAGACCTAATGAATGTGAATTTGTTTTTCATATCAAAGTAAATTTGCTGCTCATATTTCGCGAAATATGTATATGCCTAGTGAGTAATATCTTATCTTTCAATGAAGTGCATTACATCTTCTCCTGATCATGCCTCGAGTCCCTGTAAGAACATTCGAAGACCCTAGCTTCACAAAAGCAGAAGAAAAAGCCCGAAAAAACGCCCCTCGATCGTTAGCAAACTTAGTCACGAACGGTCCAGTTCGTGAATGTAGAGGCATTTCAGCATCAACTCTAAGCAACCCCCGACCATGAATTGCACTAGCAAAGTACTGATTGTCGAATGTCAATGGTGTAAGGTCGTTCGGCACGAAGCTTATGTTCGACGCCCATGACACAGGAGGACAGATAATTTTCAAAAAATTCTTGAACTTGGGCTCGATTGCATCCTTTTTACCTCCCTGGGAATGGTATAGTCGAGAATGGATATTTGAACAATGCGTGATCCCTAGAGTATGTCCCCCTACAAAAGTAGAAGACCAAAATAAAATTTTCATTTTCAGGTTCATAAAGCTTAAATAAGAAAATCGAGATTTATACTGGGAATTTTCTAGATTTTTAAATAGATTTTTTTTTAAGTTTTCAATTTTTTTTTATTTCTATTTTTACCCAAAATGGCAACGGATTCTTCAACCGTCAAGCCCTTTTTTGCAAAAATTCGGAGCATGCCATCAACCCCAACATCTGGTGGAGGGAGCAAAGAGTCCGCCAACGCCGAACTCGAAGGGATGAAAGAGTCTTTGCGCCCCAACGGGACCTCGATTCTTGGCCCTCCAGACATGGCAACGGCTTCCCGAGCAGCTAATACTATGATGTCTGCACATGAAACCTGCAAGGGGCACACTGCCTCTAGAGCTATTTTTATTACACTTATTAACTCCGTCTTTCGAATCCCATAATTCTTTGATGAACGCAGTTCGGAGTGTTGGTTTGCATCCAGGAGAATCGATGCATCACAACCCTGTAATTTTAAGATATACAAATAATTAATCAAATTCAAGCAATCTTTTTAAGGATAATATATAGTATAATATTCACGAGATTCATGTATATATTCGAAGTTTACTAAAAATCAAATTCTATGGTTAGGAAAATATTGTTATGTTTAAAAAAACAACCAAATTAAACGGTAAATAAAAAACGATTAAGAGGGTCACAAATATAATTTTGAAGTGATTCAGTAAAAGATGTAGAGTAGATCTCTTGTGAGACGGTCTCACGAATTTTTATATGTTAGACGAGTCAACCCTACCGATATTCACAATAAAAAGCAATACTCTTAGCATAAAAAGTAATATTTTTTCATTGATGATCCAAATAAAAGATCCGTCTCACAAAATACGACTCGTGAAACCGTCTTATACTAGTTTTTGCTAAAGATGTTTTTCTTTCATATTTATTTGGACGTGGTGACTTTTTCTAGCACAAATCTACATTACAAGTCGAATATCTATGTTCTATAAATATTTAATATTGAAATCGGGAAAAAAAAACTCACCCAACAATGTCTTTCAAGCCTAATAACCCACTCAATATTTTTTTTTGTTGAAAAACTCCAAAAAAAAAAAATCTCATTTGTTCAATTTTTACTAATTTGCATATCATATTTACTCATTTGTTAGACAAGTTACTATTATTTACTGATTTTGGGCAAAGACTATGCTTTTTTGGTTTTTGAGCAAGTTTATCTATATATATATACACATTGATTTGTTAATTCAAATCAAGTTAAATTTAGTCTAATAATTTTATTACTTGACTACACTCAAAAAAACCAAAAACCTATACTTAATATTATTTTTTTAGCATGAGCTAGGTTAAATATTTTATTATACATATAAAAAATTAAATAAAATATACTAAATATACTATATCTTCGGAAAAATCGACCCTGGACCGGGCCTATCCCAGCCTTTGGGAGCAGCTCCGTCCCCGCATTGGGAGACTATATTTAATTTCATTCTATGCTAATAAAAAAATTCATCTTAATGCATGAAACAAACTATGCTACATCATATGATTTCATCGATATTCGTGATACTGTTGGATAATCTTAACTCCTCATATTGAAAGGGTCTACATCATATGAGTAGGTCTCTTGTGAGACGGTCTCACGAATTTTTATCTTTGAGACAGGTCAACCATATTGATATTCACAATAAAAAGTAATACTCTTAGCATGAAAAAGTAATTTTTCGTGGATGACCCAAATAAGAAATCTGTCTCACACAATTTTTTGCTACACCATATATTAGGTCTGAAAGAGATTTGTTCATGCTATATTTAGTGAATATCAACGTACGTTGCCATGAAACATCGTATAGAATCAAAATCCAGCTAAAAACACGACACAACGTTAGTATCTCTAATTAATTACCTTTAATAATAATATAATACAATTTCTAAAAACAATGATTTTATTAGTAGAGAGACCTGAACTTGGCAGTCATGAAACATGAGCCTTAGAATAGCTGAAGGGGTGGTAGGATCAGTGAGCGAGGCAGATTCGAGCCCGGCTCGAACAATGTTCTCCGCCTGCGGGCAAGATCGATCGTAGAAATTGTAGAAGAGCCCGCCTCCTTCCGCATGAAATCTCAGAATTTGCAAGAGAATTATCAGTGCAAGAATTCTTATGTTCATATTTTCCACCATATTGGAAAGAGGGACTTTAAAGTCAGTTTTTTTAGGTTTTTCTTGTGCATCAAATTATTGCATCTCCGTGACTTTTATAATTTCCAAGGACGCGAAAGTTGCTTTGTAATAATAAAGATAAAACGAGATCTCGAGTTTGAGATCATCCCATCGTAACAAACCCTCCCCAGTCCCAACTCAAAAAATAATAACATTAAAATAGAAATACAATAAAAAACAAAACCAAATATCATCATCTCATTTTCAATATTTATTCTAAAATACATTTCTATATATATATGCATAAATAAAATCGATTATTTTGGATATATAAATGATTATGGTCTTATTTTCTCCGACTTAGAAACAAGTGGATAATTTTATTAAGACAAAACTTGTGTGAGACAGTCTCACGAGTCGTATTTTTGTGAGATAAATATCTTATTTGGGTCATCAACGAAAAATTATTACCTTTTATTGTGAATATCAGTATGATGGACCCGTCTCACATATAAATATTCGTGAGACCATATAATAAGAGACCGACTTTTTATTTTTCTTTGACTAAAAATACATAAATTTCCTTTTCAAAGAATTAAATAGCTAGTAGTGCCATGTTGGGGCATTGAATGTGCGTGAATCATATGCAGCAACCTAAAAGTCTTCTAAAACATTAATTACTAAATCTTCACAATTTTATTGGATCTTTTCGTCATGAGATCTCCACTTCTAATACAAGTCAAAAAGTTGAAATTAGTATGTCATTTTTTAAAAAAACAAATTTATAATTTGAGCAATTTTCAAATTCAACTATATTTATCTATACTATATAGTCAGAACCCCGAAATTGGCATGTCAAAATCGCACCATATTATTATTATATTCGCCTCCAAAATAAAATTTCACTACTTCTATTTTATAATATAAATCAAACCGATTAAAAAAAATTTGATTAAAATTTATTTAAAATAAAAATAAAAATAAAAATAAAGAACTGTGCAAACATATAACAATATAATATAATAGTTCTTGAGAGGCTAAGTCTAGGTTAATTATCATCAAATTACGTCGCAAAGCAAGTGTAGTTGGATTGGGACCACATCAATTTGAGTAATCTTAATAATAAAAAGAGTGGGTCTCATGTGAGACCGTCTCACGGATCTTAATCTGTGAGACGGGTTAACCCTACACATATTCACAATAAAAAAGTAATACTCGTAGCATAAAAAGTAAAATTTTTTCGTGAATGACCCAAATAAGATATCCGTCTCACAAATAAGATCCGTGAGACCGTCTCACACAAGTTTTTGCCTAATAAAAAAATGAGTAGGTCTCATGTGAGACCGTCTCACGGATCATAATATGTGAGACGGGTCAACCCTACCCATATTCACAATAAAAAGTAATGTTTTTTAGCATAAAAAGTAATACTTTTAATGGATGACCCAAATAAGAGATCCGTCTCACAAATACGACTCGTGAGACCGTCTCACACAAGTTTTTGCCAAAAAAATCATCAAAATTATATATACAAAATTTTCTAAATCTAAGTATCAAAAAATTCATTCAATTAATGGAAATTTAAATGGCAAGAACTTGTGTGAGAATGTCTCACAGGTCATATTTTGTGAGACAGATCTCTTATTTGGGTTATCCATAAAAAAATATTACTTTTTATATTAAGAGTATTACTTTTTATTGTGAATATCGGTAGGATTGACCCGTCTCACAGATAAAAATCCGTGACACCGTCCTACTCAACTTAAATATGTGGAAGTGTATAACACTTGGAAACAAATAAAAAACAGCTATTTAATAATCCAAATCAAGGCAAGATTTTGACAGGTAGATCATAGATGGACTCGAAATATTTCCTTATTTGCTACTTTTCATTAAACATAAATTGATTTGTCCTAAGGCTCTAAGCCAACCACAATTAAATAGTTCTCTCATTACATAAAGTATCAACCGACCATCATGTCAAAAAAAATATTAAAATCATATATAAAGACAAAAAATGACATATTAAAATCGAAAAATTTGGCATATAAATATACAAAATTAGAAATAAACAAACATATAAAATCATTGCAAATTTTCCATTTAAAATTTTATTTTGTTGTAAAGAGCAATCAAATGCTATATTTTCCAGTTGATTTTTTGGAAGCAAAAAAAAAAAAGAAGTTCAACTATTGAGCAGGAGCATTGTACTATATAATATACAAGTTCTTGTCTTGTAGACAGATATAGTTATCGGTTAATTCGTTCTTACCACTGAGATATTACTATAAGAGTTTATCCGTGAGTCATGTAATTTTTTTATGTGATGCAAGACATTGGTCCACAGATAAATATATGTGAGGTCATGTTCGATTTGTTTAACTTTTAGAAAGGAAGGTTCTTTGTCTTAATTTCATATTTAATTTGTTTATTATATGTATAAATAAAATACTATATCTGTATATCCTATATTGCACAAACTATGCAAACTTACGCAAGATGCCAAGACATGAAGATGAAGCAAGCAAAATTAATCCCACGCGTATAATAACATGAGACGGATCTAGGAATTTTGTTATATATAATATCTAATAATAAAACAATCACATTTAAAAAAAATACAATTTCTCATAAAAATAATAATTGTTTTAAATGGATCTAATTGTAATTTTCCTTCTTTTTTTCGGAATTTCTAAAAATTTATAAGACACCTTTTAAGTTCTAAAAATGGCACCCCATAGGAAAATAATCTGTAATTGGATATTATATCATCACCAGTTTCATTGAGTTTCGAATCTAAATCATGCATTTTTGGGATTTTTTTTAATAAAAAAGGTGTGATTTATATTCATACCCCTCTTTAATTTTGTGTTTTATACTTTTCAATAGCCTATTGATCTTCAACTGAGATGAAATTTTTTGTGTAACAATTGATTCCACTTTGAAGCTAAAAAGACATTTGATCACAACTCCCAAATAGGATATACTCTAGGGGTGGGAAAAAATACCGAAATACCGTGCCGAAAAAAATACCAAACTTACCGAAAAAATCGGGATACCGAAAATTTCGGTACGGTATATTTTTTTTTCGGTATTTCGGTATATACCGAAATACTGAAAATAATTTATTATTATTATTATTTTAAAATTTAAGTTCGGTATACCGAAAAAATTTTCGGTGTCGGTATGAAAAAATTTCATGCCGATATTTTCGGTACGGTATACGGTACCGTAGTTCGGTACGGTATACCGAATCGTACCCACCCCTAAATTATACTCTGTTGCACTTAACTACTTATTCTGATATCTCAAAATATATTACATTACAGTAAATAAAGAAGAAGAGGTCAAGTGATATAGGCAACCGATGACAGGTAAATCGGCATCAGAAAAGCAAGAAGAAGATAAATATTCACACTTGAAACTCTTTACGCGACTTGATAGATGGATACTCATCTGCAGTTGTTTTGGATCGATGACGAGTCCAACTCATTCGGCACCCTTCAAGCCTCTCTGTGGAACCGGCATATCAAGAACGATAAGGAAATGACATCTTTCTGACTCCCTGACATATTGAACTTCTCCATTCATAAGCTTCAAAATTTTTCTGCATATGCTTAGTCCTAGACCTTCTTGAGTTGCCCATCTCTTGCTTTGGAACATGTCTTGGACTATTTCGGGAGGAAGACCTTCCCCCAGGCTCGTAATCCTTCACGGGAAGAAAGAAACGAGTATATCAAAGTCAAGTATAAGAAGTAAGAACGAGACAAGGACATAAGAAAACAACTCAAGAAGTGTAGATATGTGCTTTAGGGTTGGCACATGAACACTCTGGTCACCTTTTTGAGAACGTACAAACTTTCTTGTGACAACATAGCTTCTACAAAAAGCTCAGTCTTCTTGTTCCATGTATTTTGTTTCAAACGACAATTGCTCAATTCCTATAATCAAAATCTTTTCTATCTAAAATTTCGTCAAACATTATTGAAAACATTAAAGATATGAAGAAAGATAATTGCACCTCTATCATCATCATCAAAGTCAGTGTGATAATAAAGCACCGTAGGTATTTTGATGAACTTTGCAATGAAAAGTAGAATGCTGGATCCGTAGTATTATGAAACTTTATGGTGGCAATTAATCTTTAGTTTACCTAAACTCAATGCGTGCCATGGCAGTTCCTTCAGAAATTCGCTTCGAACTTGGTCTAACTTGAATTTCTATCCAACCTTCCGGAGACGGTGCATAAAGCGCCATGTTCATTAAAAAATCAGCTAAGACCTGTTGAAGTCGGATTTGGTCGCCATAAAGTTCCAGTGTCTTGACTTCCTCTGGTATATCACGGATCAACTGCAGACCTCTTTCCCTCATCAATAACATTGCCTGGCTAACAACTGCATTTATCACACTCTCAAGCACAAATTTTGTCTTTTCAAGCACCATTGATCTACCATTATACGAGCTTTAGTTAGTTCGTCTGACCACAAAGCAGATTTCAGTGAGAAAATGTAAAGAAGATAATAGTATAAAATAGTCCTAATATCAGCACATTAATCAGTAACAAGGAAAATATAGCAATCTGTTTTTTTTAACTACCATTAGATTATTAGAAGTTCCTTCGTTGACGACTTATCTATCTCAACGAGAATTGAAGTCGATTTTACCTGATATTATAAAGACACATCTACAGATGTTAATCATGAATGAAAAAGTCTGACTATTTTCAAACAAAACATACCCAACCTCAATGTTTTCCATATCAACATCCTTCATAATCTTTAAGATCTGCTTCTCACAAGCAGCACTCATCTGAAGAAGCTGTGTTTGGTTTTCTGTCAGATTTGTTGCTTCCAAAAGTGAGTTAGTGAACTGTATGCCACATAACGGATTCTTTATTTCTTGACAAATGTAAGTCAGATCTTTTATCTTTGATGCACATGCCTTTTCTTGTTGCCTCTGAATTTTCAAAGTTTGTTGCAACTCACGACTTGCAATCTGCAAAAAGCAGAAGACTCCTATAACCTGACCATTCATATTTACCCTCTTGTTTGCAGTCAAGAGTGCCTGCACATACTTCCCATCGCGGTCAAAAAAACAGAATGGAAACATGTCCGTTTCCTGGCCTCCAAGTGCATTGTGCAAGACGATCATGAATTTTGTCATAGCATCTAGACCCTTTAGCCGACAGCAATTTCCGAATATCTCCCCAACTATCATCTTCCCGATAACATCCCCCATACTCCAGCCAGTGAGCTTTTCCATAGCGGTGTTCCATTCAGAGCAACATGTGTTCTCATCAGAAGCAAATATTGGAGGAATCAGAGGGTTGGGACTGTGCATAATTGCCTTGTAATCACCTTGAATTTGTATGAACTTGTCCATTACTGCCTTTTGGCCTGTAACATCCTGACCAACAAAGCAAACACCAACCATGTTGTTCACACAGTCCTTGCTGGAGCAAGCATTCACCACCACAAACACGGTCTTACTAAGTTGTTCAGTGTTGAATGTCCTCAACCTTAATTCAACATTCTTGTGTTCCTCGCCTGCATTAATTTTAACTTCTGAATGCATCTTAACAAAGAAAACACTTCGGTATGGGTGCCATTACTTAAAAAAAAATTAATTTTAACATGCTAAAAGAGAATGCATGATGTTGGTAGAAAAGGACTACCTTGCAAAGCATGGAAAAGAAGCTTTTTGGCAATCTCAACTGATTCTTTGTGAACAATGTCATGAATCAACGACTTTCCTAATGCTTCTTCAACAGATAAGTCAGTCAGCTCTGCAACTTTTGCATTCCACCCGTTTATGCGACCCTCAACATCTACAGCAAATATAGGTGCAGTTGCAGTCTCGATCAATCTAACCATTTCTCTGGCAACAGAACTTAATTCATCAACTCCTTGTAACTCCTCCCCAGCCTGGGCAGGTACAACTGCCTTAGAACTACTTCCACCAGCATTTTGAAACGACTCTCGTAAAATAAGACGCAAAGAATGAATTGCATCCATTTCAGCATTCTCCCAAGCTAAACTTCGGCCTTTGACCACTTCTAGAAACGCCTTGAATGAAGAACGGGGATTCAACCTAAGACCATCATCTTTTTCTTGTGGATGATGTTTTGCACCGCCCCACTTGATAGCCTTCGCGCTATGGGAACGAAACCAGAATAAATAATCTCTCGAAGTGATGAATGCAAAAGTCATTCCACAAACACCATCCCCTAGAGAGGCTGCTCCAGGGTACCCGGCATCCGCAAGACTGTCTGTGCTCAAACCTGTCAAGTTCCCATGGAATGCCAACAACCATTTCACTATGTCCTTTATCTGTGCTTCTGTAGGTGTCACACCAAGGGGATAATACTTCTCTTTGTAATACAGCGCAGCCCCATCGCACTTCACAAGGTCGATGATACTAGGTCTCTGGGTAACAATCCCAGTAGGCGAATCTCGAAGCAGCATGTCACATAACAGCGTCTGTGTCCTCAAAACATGTTTCTCCGCCAACTGTGACGCCAACTGTAGTTCCATGTTCAGTTGAAGCCCAAATGCCTGCATCAAGAATTCACAAGCATACCGCAGGGGGAAAGATATGCACCGAGCAGAAGTGTGATGACCAACAACCAAGCCCCATAGCCTCATCAAATTCCGTCCTTCAGCGCAGTCTTCTTCATTTCCATTAACAACAACGGCCAACGTCAACGAGGCAGTAGAACCCATACTTGCCATGTACAGGGCGTGGCAACCATGTGGTGCCCTGAGCGTGGATCCAACCAAACACAAGGGTTGATTTAATGATTCATCCTGGATAACTTTAACCGGAGTGGCTTCACAATCTACAATCATCCTAATCCGATTCTGCTTGAACAAAAATCTAGAAGCCTGGGGGATATCTGTGGCAGGATAATGTAAACCAATATACGGATCTAAATCAGACCTCCGACTTTCCGCCACCACCTCACCATGTTCATCCTCATGAAACTTATAGACCATCACACGATCATACCCAGTTAACTCTCTCACGCTTTCGACTACTGTATCACACAAAAGTTTGATGTCCCCTCCAGGAAGTGATTGCAACTGGGAAATAGCCCTCACAGCAAGCTTCTGCGACTGGACAGCACCAGCGATAGAAAGGGCCGGATCCTCGCTCCTAACAGGCTCTAAATCAATCACTGTCCCCACATCTATTCTATGCAGAATCGCATAAAAGGGCTTCCCCGAATTCTTCGAATGCACCCAAATCGGATTCAACAGTGTTATTTCACGAGCCGCAAACGCCCTCTCGAGCAAGACACAGCTCGAGGGGGAGAACAGAGTTCTTACATCAGTCCCAACCGTCAAAGTTTCGTCCCTTTCCATGCATGGGACTGACTGAAGCGCCAAGCCAAGCATTTCACGGGCATTCTCCGAGTAAGCTATGACGCGAAAATTCGATTCATCCAACGCTATCATACAACCAAACGGTTGAATATGGCTGCCACGCTGTATTTTCAATAAGTAAGCCGCAATTTGCTGCTCAGGAACAGACTCTGCACCAGCCCTTACACTCTCCGAATAATCGAAGGCTTTCCCGCACACACCCGATTGCTCGAAAACCTCATGAAGCCTGGCGTCAACAGTGTACTGCGCTACAGCTTTGCTCATCGAATCCGCCCTGTTTAAGGTGGTACTCTGTTGATTGTGATGACGCGGGGCCGAACCGGAAGATAGAGCTTCAGCATGAGATGCCCGGCTGCTTCTCGAAATCATTTCTTCAACACAGCAGAATCAAGTCCAAGTTTCAAGAAAGCTTGAGATGAGAATCCCGGGAAATATATCCGGGTGGGTTCTCTATATCCATTGTTGGATTGCTTACAAAAGACTGGATATATGTCGTAATTTTGAAGTGTGTGCTGCATTCTTGGAATCATTCGTCCTCGTTATCTTAAACTTACATTTGGGGAATTGAATGAGACAGAGAGCCAAGTGTTGGCTTGGATTTTGATCTCTCAGAATTTGGTTATTTATCCAGTATTGATTGGACTGATTCAATGTTTATTATCAAAATTCCTTCAATTAATTTAAATTCTATATATCTATGTCATCGGTCTAACAGTATAGAAAACATTTGAAAAATACAGTGTGTGTGCATCAAATTATTTCATGGTCACCCACCCAATATGACCAATGTACGTATGGGTGAGCATTCGGTCGGTTCGGTCAATAACCGAATCGAATTAACCATAACTGAATCGAACATAAATATTTAACCATAACCGAACCACTCGAATTAATTTTTATAATCGATAAATACCGAACCGAATTAAAATCGGTTAATGCGGTCGGTGACCGAATTAACGATTAGCTTTAAAAAAATTGTGATTTAACTTTAATTATACATGTAGTTTTTCTTGAACACTACAGTCTACACAAATGCATAAAAACATAAAATCATACACATCACAAATGTATAAGTTTGTTTGAATACAATTAATACATGTTTTTTTTATAAAATAAAACAACATGGGCGGACAGGCGGTGTCTCGACCGGTGACTAGAGATGGGTGGGTGGGGGATGAAGTCAAGAGTGGAGTTTATAACTAGATTAGAATCGGAGTGATTTTAAAATTAAAAATTTAAATATATATAAAAATGGATAAATAATAAAAATTTATCATATAACATTATTTATTATATCGGTTAATTCGTTTAACCGATTTCAAAATTTTGAAAACCGTAATCGAATCGAATCGAATCAACCAATATAACCAAATTTTTTTAATTTGAAAACCGAATTTCCAAAATAACTAAACCGAATTTCCGAATTAGCTCACTTCGGTCGGTTAATTCGATTTAATCGAAATTTTGCTCACCCCTAACGTATGGGACCGATATGGAACTATACAAATGATAGATTTAAGTGATGTTCACGTAATCTTCACATTCACATTCACGTGATAATACAATTATCAAAAGTAAATACTTTGTAATTCGATCCATAATTATCATGACAATTAATACTTCTGATATAAAAATGTCCGTTCAACAAGATTTGTGAAATTTTCATTGTACAACTGTCATGTTTGGATCCATATCCTAAACTGATCTAAAAATTTATTGAATCGCTTGTTACAATTCAGAGTAGCCGTGTGAGACAAAAGGTGACCACATATATGCCCGCCCATATCACATTGTTCCCCGTGAATTTGGTACCACAATTGACTCAACCCATTCTTCTTATCTTCACGTCGATTTTTTTATAAAATAACTCAAAAATTTCATTGTGTCCAGCTCATTTAATTTCTTGAGTGGGTCTCATGTGAGACCGTCTCACAGATCATAATCTGTGAGACGGGTCAATTCTACCCATATTCACAATAAAAAATAATACTCTTAGCATAAAAAGTAATACTTTTTCATGGGTGACCCAAATAAAAGATCCGTTTCACAAATACGACCCGTGATACCGTCTCACACAAGTTTTTTCTCGCGAGTCATATTTGTGAGACATATCTTTTATTTGGGTCATCCGTGAAAATGTATTACTTTTTATGCTAAGAGTATTACTTTTTATTGTGAATATGGATATGGTTGACCCTTCTCACAGATTAAGATCCGTAAGACGGTCTCATATGAGACATACTCTTACTTGATAGGCAAAAGCTTGTGTGAGACAGTCTCATGGGTCGTATTATGTGAGACGAATATCTTATTTAGGTCATCCATGAAAAAATATTACTTTTTATTGTGAATATCGGTAGGGTTGATCCGTGTCATAAATAAAGATTCGTAAGATCATTTCACAAGAGACATACTTTCTTTGATATTCAGAGGTGGAGCTGGGGGTCTCAATTTTTTCAATTTTTTTAAATATATAAATAATCGAATAAAGAATAATTAAAATCTAAAATCAAGTATTTGCCCAATTTCGCCTTCTCAATTTATAATCTCAAAATTTTATTTAAAAACATGGGTCCTTATTTATAATTGTGATATCGATGCATGTTTCTATCAACGATACAAAGACCATTTTTACACAAAAAAATCATATATTATTTATTAACTACATTAATTATTTTTTTAAACAAAGGTTATACCGATCATTTCACAAATAAAATACAGTTACATGAGATATCAAGTTCGAGACCTAAATATAACAAACACGTATCTCGACTCAAAAAAATAAAGAAACCATTAATAGCGCCAACGATATAACCAGAAGTACAAAAGCTACAGCCAGAGCTGATGAATTAAAGAGATTAAACGAGAGAAGAAAATATTATATAATCACATTCTTTTATTCACTAAACAACAGTTCATGGTTTATTTGTTCCTGAACAGACAGACACAACATCTTTTCATAAATGGCACTTGCAGGTATTGTTAAAACTGAGAAAAGTACTCTATCTGCTCTCTACCAATACTAAAGCTAAATTAACAACTGAAAAATCATCACATGACAATGTAACTTTGATTAATAGCGAGCATCAGACGCTAGGCAGTGAACCATTATCGAGCCATTTCGGTACTCAAAACCATTACTTTGTGTAGAGAACGTCTTCCCATGGGTGACGATAAAGTGGCTGCTTCAGTCTCTTCTGATCAAATGTATGCCTAAGTTTCAAAAAGTTTCAGACAGTGTTAAATACATATGGAGTGATTTAAGACTGAAATTTTTGACAGGTAACAGATTAATAAAAGGGAAGAGCATTTGATGTTTAACTTACCCTATTAGACCAATGGAACGTGCAAGAACAAAGAGTCCGTTAAGGTAACCAATCCCAACAATCTCATCAATTTCTTGCTTTGTAAACATTCCGCTGCCTGCAAGAAGATCCAAGAATAGGGAACCAATGGCACCATCAACGTTGAGAACTAGGTTGTTTGCTTTTGAAAGGGTGTAAGTCTCGACTTCAACTGCGTATTCCATGTACTTTACAGATGGGAAATTCGACCGTGCAAATTCTTGCAGCAACTCTACCCTCTTATCTCTGTTATCACCCCTCTTGACTCTATTACCAAAGGCAGATGAAGCATTTGTCAGGGATTCCACATCTTTTCCATGAAAAAATCGAATGGTTGATGAGTTTTGCGAGGTTTTCTTATGTAAAAGATTAGTCTTTTGAGGTTTTGGCCTAACAGTGTACCAGGATTCTGGCTTGAATTGACAAAAAAGAGAATGATCAAACGCAGGAAATTCCAAGGGTACAAGTTCTACATTACATCAAGTATTTTAAGTATTATCATTGGAGTATCAAAGAAACTTGAGTAACAAAAAAGCTAAATAATTTTGAATACACATTCTTTTTCTCCACCATAATACACAACACGCCCCCCAGATAAAGAAAAGAAAGAGTGTGTAAGTCGAGTATCTTATTACCTGTGACCAATACCAGGTACACGAATGCCCTTCTTTTTCATGCTTTCCACAAATTCGTAAGGTGTAAGACCCTGATATACACACCGTGATGGGGAAGAAAGTATTAAAGAACATTGGAATTTCTCACATAGAAACACAAACCAAACTCACCCTGTCATAAGCATCCTTAAAGTATCGAGCAGCATCATCGATAGCTCCACCAAAACGAGGACCAATTGTCAATAAACCTGTTTTAAAGGTGAAGTCAAGTAACCGCATAATCAAGAAATGGAGCCTCGAAGAATCCATTATTTTATCAAATGTTTGCCATATACCACACATATTGCTCGTACATTTTACACAAATACGACACTTGAAGAATCTGTAACGCACCAGAAACAAGACTTGATACCAGGTCTTTTCCTGCTCTAGCCGTCACAATGGTGTTGTGAGCACCAGATACACATGGACCATGGTCAGCACATAACATGATGCAAATCTAGCAAGTCAACAGCATTTTTGAGAGATTGTGCAAGTCCAAACACTAGATTTGAACAAGGAAATTGAATGATACAAAAAGTAAAAATGTAAAGTCCTGTCAAAATTACGTGGAACTCACTTCAATGAAACGTGAGCAATAACGGGGAAGGCTTCTTTTGAACCACAATAAAGAAATAACATCACCGACACCTAAACCCTGTTCAACAATGGAGGACATGGGGACGCCAGCATATGTTGGTTCTTCCCCTGCAAAATTATAACAGGTAAATTCCAAGCGTTTGTATGTATTTTTATTTATTCTAAAGCTTGTCATTAATGGAAAATGATCATACCCCTATCATCTGAAATAGTGGAAATAATATGTGTTGGAGCCCGAACTTTTCCACTCTTAATTGCTGTATTAAGATCCTCCGGTATTGGAGGAGGTGTAACCTCCTTCACAGCCATAACCTGCTCCCCCTCGACCTAATAGAAAGCATCCCAGAAATTAAACAAAAGACTACCTTAAGAATCATACACAATAGTTCTTGAAAATTCAAAATGCTAACCAATTTCTCGAATGTTTCTCTGATTGAACCTTCGAACGCCTCATATGAAGTGGGAACAACAGCTCCCGCCTCTCTGAGTGCTTGATTCTTGGCCTGAGCAGACTCCATCTCACCACCACTCTTGGCCCCCTGATGTTAATAAATAAGCAAACAAAATTTGAACCACTGCCTATGTAATCGATCGCTTTGAATCAGGTTGGAAAGTGAACAATAGGTAATATTAGCTTACAGCATGACCAAACTGCACTTCCGATTTGAAGAGGCGGGCACAAGTTCCACTGACCCAGGCAACTACAGGCTTGTTGATTTTCCCCTGTTTGAGGGCCTCAACTAAGGAATATTCATCACGCCCACCAAGTTCTCCAAGAACAACAATCATTTTAACCTGAATTTAATCCCCAAAAAAACAAGATACAAAGTTTCAGAATCTCTCGCAACTCCAAGAAATCTTTAGCATAAATTTGATATATCCCATGGTGGTGTAATTCAACAATAAGGAGAAACTTTGTAACCATATGCAATTCAGTGACCATGATTCCTTGTAGGAAAACAAGAACAAAATCAGATGTATTTTTTTCTTTTTTACCTGAGGTATATTGTTAAATCGAAGCACATGATCAGAAAGTGTGGAACCAGGGAACACATCACCTCCGATCGCGATACCTACAGTTAAAAATTTGTGTCACGTTTCTTCACTCGAGATTTTGGAAAAGGTGATTTTAACAAAAGTACAAATAGTTGCAAGATTTCACATTCCAACCTTCGTAAATTCCATTCGTGACACGAGCAATTGTGTTGTATAACTCGTTAGACATACCACCCTGTAATCCAACAGAAAGACCATTCCAAGTTAAACCCGAAATAAATAAGTTAACACCTGTTACAAAGTTAGATCAGTGAAACAGAATGAGTCACCATAACAAAAGAATGTACATGATATAATATTGAAAATGTGAAAATAAGAATTCTATACGTACAGATTTGGAGACAAATCCAACAGATCCAGGCCTGTACAACTTGCAGTGAATGATATTATCAATTGTTCCAGCAGTATCACCAATCTTAAAGGCTCCAGCTTGAATACCTCCAACAGTAGCAGGGCCAATGACGACCTGAGATTTGTTTAGCATGTAAGAAAGTAAAATCAACATAATATCATATGAAGTCAAGTTCCATGTATGAGAATGTAATTTGACCAAGTAAAAATAATTGAGAAGCAAGATACCTTATTGTTTGCCTTTGCATAAGCAATTAATTGCTTGGTGTCCGATTCGGGGACACCTTCAGCTATAATGGCCACAACTTTGATTGTTGGCTGCTTGAGAGCAGACATGGATGAAGCAGCAGCACTTCAATGATGAAATCAGATTTATTAAACTTAATGAGCAGCATGAAATCTCCATGTGGAATATTAAAAAATGTAGAAGACCAACCTTCTAAATGATGCAAAGTTAATAAAAACATCAGCTGTGGGATGTGCAGCACTTGCAGCTTCAATACTGCAAGGAAGAATAAATTTGGAACTCTCTTCAACGAATATTAATGCCGGAAAAGACTCCAGATGTTTAGACATCATCAAGATACTAATTATAAAAATGGTGATTTTTTCTGTTTCTACTTTTTTAACAGTGTTAAAGGTTCTATTGCAAGGTAAAACATGATGTATTACCTCGGGGTGCAAGTCAAACTCTCGTGAGTATAGAATCTTTAATAGAGTCGAGCTCGAGTTTTACATGTGTCTATTCAGGTAACTTGCAAGCTACTCATTTACACACACACACACACACACACACACACACACACACATATATATTTATTTACTTATATATATATTTATATATTATTTAGAATTAAAATAGAGCCTAAATCGAGCTTTTCGAGCTAGAGTAACACGATATGTTTGAGCTCGAACTTGAAAATTAATACTCGATTGAGTCGAGCTTGAGTTCAAGTATTCTAATTTTTTTCAAGCCTATCTACTTGAGCTTCACTTGATTGAACCCTTTTTTTTTCGATTGAACCCTTTTTTTCAGCACTTGACATTTTGAGAACAAATACGGAGGAAATGTAACAATTTCTATTAAAGGGGCAACTTTTTTTTGGTAAGTGGTATCCCTTAATATTCCACCAACACAATGGATTATCCCAAGAGGAAAATGAAAAAAAGAAAGAAAGAAAAGGAATTGATGTCAGCAACAGCGACTACCTATTACTACATCAGCAGAAAAGTTACTCCATAGCACTAAATCATAATGACAAATAAATAAACGAAAAGCATGAGAAAGTAAAACGTACGTCGAATGAACTGGAATTGCAATTTCCTCCTGACCGAAAAATAGCTTCTGAAATCCCTCAGAACCAGGATTTATAATTCCGGCAACTGAAGGTGTTTCTCTCCCTACATTCAGCAAACAGAGCATAGAAAAAATTAATGCAAGGATCCGAAATTAATTATCCGATGTACAACAATTTCTCATTAAAAGTTGCATGAGCACATATATCATGCTCATATTACCACAAAGGAAGTCAAAATCAAGCATCCGCTGTATGGGGAGTTGCTTGTAATTGTAAAATAGTGCTTGAGTTGATTTGGAGAAAAGTTGCCCGGTTGCCATTTTGTAATCCGTAACACTCCTGAATGCAACAGTATCAGTAAATAAACTCGTATGTGAATAAAAATAACACGATACAACGTAACCAAGATTACAAGCAAAAAATTCATCGCCATTGACATATCACTGCTCAAGAAAACCATCGATGCTCATGGAACATGACGCACATCATAGCCCGATTTGTTGATCTTTTCCACTCGGGGTTGATCCAATAATAAGTAGGTTCATGTTTTGGAGCTTCTGAGAATCATATGATCAGGCTAGACTATCGTTTTTTTTAAACAACCATCCTAGTATTCCTAAATTGCAAATGATTCGTTTCCTTATGTGGATCCCAATAAATTACTAAAGATACAGTCAAAATTAGAAGCTAAAGCCACATCAATATTACTAGAGATGCTGGCGGCTAAAACCATATACTAATCATCAGCATAAGATACTATACTTGAGAAAAATGTGGAAGGAATATATCCGTAACAAATTTTCCAAGATCGGCAAACCTTTTTTCTGCATTTATCACTTCCATGAATTTGACAATTTTCAAGAAAATCATCAGCTAACTCACATAATTCTAACCTCAGGAGTGACACCAAAAAGCTCTAATCCACACTGTGGTGTTAAGAAATATTCTAGGCTATGGGATTTAACTTAACATAAGCAACATAAACAGATATTCATCCCAAACAGAATAGTAATCGAAATAAAAAAAATTCACAAGTCCAACTGAAATGCAACAGGAGAGATTAAATCAAAATCCAAACCAAATACCAAACTAATCACAATGGTGCATGACACATATCGTTATATATTTACGTAATATCCCAGAAGTGAGAACAATGCACGCACTAAAATTCAAAAGATCGCCTTTTTTCTTTTTTTTCCCCGTTAATTTGAGCAACCGTTAAGCCAATAGATCTACCAGTAACCGAATTTCAAAACCCACGAATCATAAACAACAGATCAAGATACAATTCCTCGTACAAATCGAAAGGAAAAACAAGAAAACTGGATCACAATGACTCAGAATCATATCTTTACAACATACCCACATGGGAATCACGGTAAAAAAAAAATTGACTGAAGAAAACGGATCAAATCATCAAATATCACAAACCCGCCTGATTCTGAAACAAGGGTAGGTTTGAAAAATGTGACACAGTCAAGGAAATGCACCTACCTTTGAGGAAGGAGACAGCAAGAGGAATATGAATGTTTTTTGTAGCACACAATATTAGTGGGGGAAGGAGTGAATTTATATAGAGAATTAGCTGTTGCATTGTAGTTAAGAGAAGGTGGGGCATGCCCAATCGGGCAAAGATCCAATTTTTTTCATTTTTCAACGGTCAGCTGTTGATGAGATTGAAACTCTGGTGGCAATCTTACAGGTAGCTCACACAGGTGATGCGGTTGGTCCATTTATTCACACTCAATAAAATAAAGGTCCATTTTTAAAACCTTTACCTAATTTTTTATATAAAGATTTTAAAATACTTTAAAATGGTTTTTATAATAAAAAAAATTTGTAATTTAAATAGAATAATTTTTTTATCATTTTATGTTAAGAGTTATGGTGCTCTATAACTTTTTTTTAAATTTTTTAGATTAAGACGATGATAATACCAATGTAATTACTACTATACAGAGGCTTTACGACGATTTTTAAGCATGGTTACGGTCACAGTGAAAGGTGAAAATGGAATCGAATAACTTGAACACGGGTTGGATCGATTTGGACTAAAAATTAATTTTTAAAATTTAAAAAATGATACAATATGTATGACAATAGAACTAATTATTCAAAATGATATGTTATTTCTTATTTCTTGTAGAATTGTGTGTACGTTAAATATATATAACTATTCAAAATGTAAGAGGTAATTGTAATTTCTATCAAATTTTGCTTCAATAATTTGTTTATCTTGCAATAAATGGATTGATTTTTAAAATTAATTCTTTATTGGAAATTAATAAGTCACACAATAAATATGACCCATTCTGATGGTAATGAAAATTCATAAAATATCATATGCGTAAAAATGAGTTGGTATTATAATTATATTATATTTTGGAAATGAATTTAACAAATTAAGTATTGGCTTTATATTGCCTTTTTAATTTTTTTACTTTTGCATTTGTTATTCATGCACGTGAATAATAATTTTTTTAATAAATATCTTTTAGAGAATTGAATTCCAAAAATAACTTTTCCATATGCAGAAACTGAATTAAATAATTTTTAGATATTTTTAAATTATCAATCATGATTAAAAGAAAGAATAATATATCCTAATTTTATTATTAATACGGAACTTTTAGTAAATCTTTTTAAAAAATAGGATGTGTTATATGGTAGTGACAAGTGTGTTAAAAATATAGAGTTAATTTTATCATATATTTCCATGTTTGCGCTCAAGATTTGGAAATGCAGAGAATTAATAAATCATTTTTTCATAGAGATTTTTAGCAATGATCGGATTTCACAAATATAAGTTGAGTAGTTCGTTTGCGAGATAGTATCACGGTCTTTAGTCAACCATGTCCATATTTATAATAAAAATAATATTTTTTAATAGGTGACCCAAATAGAATATCTATCTCACAAAATTGATCTGTAAGACTGTCTCACATGATTTTTGTGATATAAATACGCATTAAAGAATATAACATAGATAGACCACTTTGATAACTTGGGACCAATATTTATTTATTGACACTGTATTCATTGGCTTAAGTAATAGGTAAGTTCGTGAATGCCTTGTTTGACCAAGTGAAATTGTTGATTTTGTGACAAAACCAATTTCCCTAATGTGCAAGCTTAAATTTCAGGTCAACTTTTTTACTTTTGCAACGACGTGCTTTTGTAACGATTTTATATGTGAGATTCAAAGTGTGGAAGAAACTTTTTGGTATTCAAATAACACCCAAAAGGAAAAGGTAGGCTATCGTGCTGTTAAATGTGAAAAAAAACTTGTGTGAGACGGTATCACAGGTCGAATTTGTGAGACTGATATCTTATTTGGGTCATCCATGAAAAAATATTATTTTTTATGCTAAGAATATTAATTTTTATTATGAATATGTGTAAGGTTGACCCGTCTCAAAGATTAGTATCAGTGAGACGGTCTTACATGAGGCCCACTAATTATATATACTTCATCGAAGTGTCGTGTGTGTATGGTATAATATATGAATATATATGTTGATTCCTATAATATATTTTATTTTCAAATAATTGTTTGAGTTATGAATTTTAATAAAATGAAGATTTTCAAATGCTTGTGATGATAAATAAATTTTAAAAATCACTTTATATATAAGAGTTACTTGAGAAAAAATAGGACTAATTTATCGTGGTCGTTAATATATAATATAATACTAAATTTGTGAATTGGCAATGCCTTTGTGCATGGGAGTAGACTTGAGGATTTTCCAACATCGATCTCTAGAGTAAAGCCAAAATGTCAGTACTTTGAATAAGCAATTACCAAGTTACAATGGATTGTTGAGTCAAGGGAATTTGTTGAGACCTTCTGTGAGGACTCAACTCATTACTCGTTAGTGATATTGTCTAATTTGGTCCATGTATCTCATGATTTTAAAAAGCATCGCTGAAAACTCTTAGGCACGGTTTGAGATCTAAAAAAACATAGGAGAGATGTTAAAACGCGTCATGGAGAACTGATGCGAACACAGATGGTCAAGTCCCAAGGAAAACATGGGACCCTTTAGAGTTGCCGAAGGGACCAATCACGAGGAGACGACTGAAGAGATTCAAGGAAGCGTTGCAGGGGCTTATGAGCAAGGAAGAAGGACGTACAAGCGAGGTGCAAAGTGCTGGAGGATTCGTGATGCATGGGAGTAAGTTTGGGAGACAAAGGAACATTATTCAAGTGATAGATGAAGATGAGTCCAGAAGCATCGGCGCCCGAGCGGCCAAAGATTACCGCCCGAGCACCACACTTGCTGTCTGAGGCGAAAAATTCCAGAAAGCCTCGCGTCCGAGCGGTCATAATCTACCGCTCGAGCGCGAGTAGTACAGAAGCCTCGGCGCCCGAGCGGTCAAATTCTACCGCCCGAGCGCGAGTCAGTTTCGGGAAAATCCTAGTTTCCTAGTTTAGAGTTTTAATTGTTTAGGTAACTAGATTTTGATATCTTTTTTGCTATGTAAAAGATATTGGACGAATTTTTTGACACAATTCAGATTTTGATAGGATCGATTATGGGGGTAATCGTTGAGCTAAAATAGCTCGGTTCTTGAAATATTGAACACCGATGAATTAAATCGAGTTTGGTGTTCAAACCAAGCGAAAAATACTCGAAATAATCCTTCGTAGAAACCGAATAAATAATTTATAAACCATTTAAAATATATGCACGTTGAATGAGTTAAAATATTCAGTTGAAGCATTTTATCAAACACTTGGTGTACAATATTTTGGTATTTGAAGAACACATAAAATGCTTCAACAATGCATCTTTAAAACTATGAAATGATAAGTAAATGCAATAAAGAAATAGACACGAATTTGTTTATGGATGTTCGGAGATTTCAAACACTCCTACGTCACCCCTTCTTCCCCTTGGGAAGGATCCACTAGAAGACTTTGATATATACAACTCATTGTACAAACCCATTCAGCTAGGGCTTACCCACTGCCTAAAACTGAACTCCTAGCACTCAAGATTGTAGGCAGCACCTCACAATCAGCATATTGTTTAATGTCTCATATGCAAAGACTACATACACAAGTTTATTGTCTTTGTGCAAGACTCACTCAACTAATCTTTGAAGCTCAACTCTCTCGTATATGTGTGAGTGAATGTGTGTGAGGAATTTATCATTACAGTGTACATCTCAGTATCCTCACACAAGGGCTTGTGCTCTCAACTAGCTGATTTCTTCATGCTAAGTGCCCATGCTTTTAATCTCCTTCAAAAGCTTTTGTTTGATCTTCAAGATGTTGTATTTATAAGCCCCAACAATGATATATACGTTAGACACAAGAATATGACCGTTGGAAAGTTTCTGTACTGTTTCGGGAAGTGCAACGGTCAAATTCAGCTTACTGGGCATTTTTCCGACTGGTCAACTCTGGTCAACTGGTCAACTCTGGTCAACTCAACTGGTCTTTCAGTTAGTCTGGTTCAGTTGGTCAGTTCAGCTGGTTCAGTTCAGTTTCAGCAGGTCAGTTCAGTTTCAGCAGGTGTGCTGAAATCAGCCCAGCTGATTTCAGTTTGTGCAAAACCAGTAGCTTCATCGCCATTTAGCAGCATCTTAAGCTTCGATTCAGACTTTGACTTCTCTTAATGATTTGTAGATCTTTGTCTTGTCTTTCCAACGCATACTGAATCGCTTCGTTTCGATAACTGAGCTGAGAGATATGACCAAAATACCGCAGCTGCTCAAACCCAACTGATTGCTGTTTTCGTGTGATCAGTTCGGTAGTTCAGCGATCAGTTAGGCCATGATAACTTCCGATTTTGCCCAACTGACGTGAAATACAACTTGTTCGAAATTGAGTTTTCTAATCAGTCCAATTGGCGGATTGTCGTTTGGATCATCCAGCTGAGAGATATCTTCAAAATACAGAAGCTCGCCAGAAATTCAGTTTGTGCAGAATTCAGTTTCGGTTTGCTTCTTGTGTTTGCAACTTCACACTTGAGTAAATATGTTAGAAACACAATAACAAGTTTTGTTAACATCAAAATTAAGATTGCGAACTTGTAAAGTTCCAACAGATTTTATTATTGAGTTATCAAACTTTTGAGAAATTTTCTCTCAAGCTTTTCAAGGCTCTTGCTTTGTCAACCAAAATCAAACTTATCAAAGTTTTAACTTTGTGGCGTTTGTCGATCGTTCTTGCGCGTATTGTCAAAGACGAGTTCTTTGAAGGTTCGTTTGAGTTTGCGGTTGTTTATTTTGTGATTGTTTGTTGCTAAACTCTTCGTAGTTTAGAGGTGAAATTCACGTCGTGCTTGTTTCAAAAGATCGAGACAACACAACGGTTCTTTGTTCGTTATTGAATAGAGGGCGCGGTTCGATTTTAATCGTGTTTGCTATTTATTCGTACGAAGATTCACATCATTTGGTATCAGAGCTTAGGTTGAATTCAAGTAAGTTTTCTTGTTCTTAAATTTTCAGATCTATGTTAGTTGTTCATTCGTTTTTAGATATGCTTTCTGTTATATCGTTCTTCGAATTTTTTTTTTCGGGAGTCCGCGATTCTCGAAATCTTGGTGTCTTTTTTTTTTTGGAATTTTCGAGTAGCACTCAGCCAAAAAAAAAAGAGTACAAAAATTCCGAAAATTCACCATCATTTCTTTTTGATATCTTGTTCAATTTCCTTTAAAGAGTCATATTCAATTGCCTCTCACAGTAAAAAAAAAATTATATACCTTCGAATTTCTTGTCTTCGCAGTCCAAGTGAGTCGGTCACAATCGTTTACGAGTTGAGACTTGATTGTTTGATATACAAATACAAAGCTTGAGCACCTTGAGAGAACTCTCAAATTTTAGTGACATTACTTGAGTGCGAGTGAATTTCTTTGGAGTGAATGGTGAGTATTTGTTGTGAGAAAAAAAATTGAGAGAAAAGACGAGTAAATTTCTTTGGAGTGACCGTGAGCATTTGGGTGAGGAACATTTTGTTTTCTACTAACGTTTTCTTGCAGGTACAAATTTGAAATTAAATGGAGAGGGAGGTAGGAGATAGTTCTAACCCGGGATTGTGTAAGGTTCAAATGGAGGTGTTGTTTGGGCATTTTAGTCGAATGATGAGGGTTGAGTTGGTGCCATTACATGAGAGGATGAGTAGGCTTGAAGTTAATACTAGTGGGGGTAAAGCTAAGTCTAAAGATTTTGGTAGAGGAGAAGAATAGGAGGAGTATAATTTGGGTGGAGATGAGGAGAGCCAAAATAAAAATTGGGGTAGGAATGGAAGAGGTAGAGGAATTGGAAGAGGAAGAAGAGAAGCCGTACGGGGTAGATATGAGGGGAATAGGGAAGATGCTAACATGTGTAGCATTAAGATGAAAATTTCATCGTTCCATGGGAAGTCTGACCCGGAGGCGTACTTAGAGTGGGAAAAGAGGGTAGAGTTTGTATTTGAGTGTCACCACTACTCCGAAAAAAAGAAGGTGAGGTTGGCGGTGGTGGAATTCTTAGACTATGCTCTCATTTGGTGGGATCAATTAGTGACCACTAGAAGGAGGTATAATGAGAGACTCATTGAGTCTTGGGATGAGATGAAGAGGGTCATGAGAAAAAGGTTTGTGCCTAATCACTATTATAGGGAGATGTTCAAGAGGCTACAAACTTTAAGGCAAGGGGTGAAGAGTGTTGAGGACTACTATAAGGAGATGGAAGTAGTCATGATTAGGGCCAATGTTGAGGAAGATAGTGAGGCGACCATGGCTCGTTTTCTTTGTGGTTTGAACAGGGAAATTCAAAATCAAGTGAAGCTTCGGCACTACTTGGATCTAGACGAGATGGTGCAAATGACCATAAAGGTTGAGCAACAACTCAAAAGGCGTGGAGTTGGCCGCACCAATCAAACTGAGGGTTCATCAAGAACTCTTAGGAGCAGTTCCACATCGACAAAATATTGGAGATATGTTAGGTATTTAAGTAAGCATTTGATAATCCCTAATAACGTATTTTATAGTGTGAGACCTGTGAGTAAAACAAACAATATCACTAGTGAGCTATGTCGTGACATGTTATTTTTAACTATATGATATTTTCTAATTCAATAATTATATAAGACAATCCAATAAATACGTTTGTGAGCCAAATTTAGTCCACTTGTTTATGCTAAGAATAAGAATGAAATGAGAGTTTTATTTCATTCCAACGATTGATATCGAAATAAATAAAAAATAATAGAATGAAATTAGATATTTTTTAACTAAAAATTCAAAATAATGGTTGTCTCCTTACAAGCTTGACTAGCTGTCATATATTCTATTTTGTGGTATATAACGCTACAATTGTTTGCACTTTTTAAACTCATCTTACTGCTCCCCTGCAAATGTAACAACAAATCAGAAGTAGATTTTCTTTTATCTGGATCACCTGCGTAATCTAAGTTGACAAAGCCCCTGAGTGTAAAATTTGATCATTCAAAACATAATGCAACATTTGATGTACCAGTAATCTATCTAAAGGTCCTCTTAACCATATTCCAAGCCTCATATTCAGCTTCCGTTTTAGATAACGCTATAACTGTTTGCAATTTTGAAAATCAGCTTACTGTTCTCCATGCAAATATAAACATATAACTTGTAGTCGATTTCCTCTTATCAGAATCACATGTATGATCTTAATCGACACAACCACTGAGTGCAAAAATTCAATCTTTCAAAATATAATGCAACATTTGAGGTACTCTGAATGTATCTAAGGATCCATTTAACCATATTCCAATTCTCTAGTATAGGATTCAGAATGTACCAACAAACTGTTTTCACTGCTTGTGTAATGTCTGGTCTTGTATAAATTATAGTGAACATCATATTTTTACTACTAATGAATATGGTATTAGAAGCATCTACATCATCTCTTCTTCACTGCTAGGACAAATCTCAAAGGATAACTTGAAGTTAACATGAAGATATGCCGAAATTGTCTTACTATGTTGCATGCTGAAGCGTTGCAAGAATATCTTCATGTAATTTTTCTGAGAAAGCCAATTATTTCTGTTACTTATGTATCGGTGAACTCGCATCCCTAGAATCTTGTTTGTTGGTCTTAAATTCTTCATATTAAATTCTCTAATCAACTGTGCCTTCAGTTCTTGGACCTGGTCTTTGTTGGGGTTTGCCACCAATATATCGTCCACATACAACAACAAAATTATATAATCACCATCAGACCTCTTGAAATATATACAAGGGTATGCATTAAGTTTGATGTATCAAAAGCTCACGATATATGAATCAAATATTTTGTACCAAAACATCGGCGTCTTTTTGAGACCGTACATAGACTTTTTCAAACTGCAAACCATGTTCTTTTTGCCTTTTCCGAAAAAACTTCTGGTTGGAGCATACAGATTTTTTCTTCATTATCTCTATGAAGAAATGCCATTTTCATATCTATTTGTAGGTCAAACAATACAAACAATGATAACACTACTCTGACTGTTTTAAGCCGCACGACAAAAAATATCTCGTTGAAGTCGATGCTTTCTTTCTGAGCATACTATTTTACCATCAATCTAGCACTATACAGCTCCACTTGATTATTGCCATCACGCTTGATCTTAAGGACCCATTTGTTACCAATGGCTTTTCTCCCTCGTGATAGTGTAAAAAAATCTCAAGTTTTATTATTGTCTAATGCATCCAATTCTTCTTTCATTTTTGTCATCCATAGGGATACATCTGAGCTTTGAGTAGCCTCATGCAAACTCGGTGGCTCACCAATCTCATATTACTATCAGTGACGTAATCTGAAAGTCAACCTGGTGGTTTTCTCTCTCGAGTTGACTGCCTCATTTTGAAAACCTCATACTCAACATGTTCTTGTTGCTTATTCTTTGATACTGCTTTAAAAAATTTGATATTTGTATTGTCTTATTTTCCACCTGAATTACAATGGCTTCTGAATTCAATATTTCTTTGTTTCCCTTTAATTTATCTTCCTTGAATATAACATCCATGGTGATGACAAGCTTGTGGACAGTAGGATCTCACAATCCTTTTACTCTATCTACATAACCCAAGAAGATACACTTTCTAAATTTTGAATCCAGCTTCGAACATTTTTTTAATCCTGGTACACAACATACACAAGACTTCCAAATGTATATAAATTAGAATAATCAGTAGGCTTCTCACTCCACATCTTCATCGGAGTCTTCATATCAATCGTCACCAAAGGAGAAAGATTGAAGGTATAACAAGAGATTTTGAATGCTTCCGCCCAAAATGACTTAGGTAGTCCCACAATCCTCAACATGGCTATTTTTATGTCCAATAAGGTATGTTCATCCACTTTATCAATCCATTCTGTTGAGGTGTTTAAGTTGTCATGAATTGTCTTGTGATGCCTTCATGTTGAAAAAATGCATCAAATTCATCACTAGTATATTCTCATCTATTGTCGGTCCTCAAACACTTAATTTTCTTTTAAGAATCAAGGCAACCCACACTTTGAAATATTTGAAAACTGGAAAAACGTCTGATTTCTTATTGATTGGATTCACCCAACATCTCCTAGAAAATCATCAATGAACCATACAAAGTATCTCGCTCCTCCTAGGCATACAACCGGTGCTAGCCAAATGTCAGAATGAATCAGTTGCAATATGCATTTGGTTTTGGTATTGGAAGTGCAAAATTTTAATATATGTTTTTTAAGAGTAACAAAATGCTAAAAAAAGGTATAGACACTTTTGTAAGCCCTGACCGTAGCCTCCTCCTGAGATAATTTTCAACCCTTTTTCTGACATATGTCCGAAATTTTTATGATATAACATTGTTAACTCTTCTCATGCACCAATTGGTGCAACTGCAAGTTATGACTCTTTGCGTGTTTCTCCCAAACTACATACAAATTTATAGAAACTTTTTTTTCCTTCATCACCACAAGCGCGCCCTTGACAATTTTCATGATCTCGTTCTCGATACATCTTTTGCACCTAATATCATCCAATTGCCCTAAGGACAAAATATTATTCATCATACCCTTCATATATCGTACCTTTTGTATGGTGCGGATGAAGTCATCAAACCTTTTTGTTTTGATGGTACCGACTCTAGCGATTTCCAAGGCATGATCATTTCTCATGAACACAGATCCTCCAGAAACTGGTTCATACTGATCGAAACATTCTTTCCGAGGCTTCATGTGCTACGTCGCTTCTGAATCCATAATCCTTTTGTCACAAAATGTGTGTCTGTATTCTACAATTGTTGATGCTTATCTGAATAATATTTCACAACTGGATGAACTTTCTTGAAATACATTTTACCGCCACATTTAAACTACTAACAATTTTTCTTCTCACTTCTCAATTGATACACCATGCATGTGGCTCTCACTAAAATCACAGTCAATCTCGTTCCACTTCTCATCATTCGTAATTTCCCTTTGGTCTACCTCCAAAAGCTGACAAAAAATTCACTTTTCTTAAATTTGCTTGCATATTTATTTTCCAATTGAACTTTGTTATCTCGTACTGTAGTGACCCGTTCCAGAATCACCTACTAATCAAAAACTAAGCATGCAATTAACCTAATTAACAAAAAATCAGAGATAACAGCGGAACATACCAACAAATGATAGTTATACAACCCAATCGAAGTCTAGAATAACTCAAAATAAAATATCCAATACAACCATATCGAATCAAAACAATACCGATAAACTAAACCAACCAGCTACTCAACGTCCTCCTCCTGCTCCTCCTGAGCTGTCCAATCTGAGGCCTGCCCCGTGGGAATGGGGTGTCCAAGAATAAACAAAACCGAGGACGTGAGCGATAAGAACGCCCAGTACAAAAGTATGAGTATACAGACCTATATGAAATTCACATGCTATGATATGATACCAGGGTAGTCAAGAAACAGGAATCACAAAGGATCTCAAAAATGCTCAGTCTAGAGGCGCCAAGTGGATAGTGCCGCGCGGTCCAACCTCTGGGTCACTGCATCCACTACAAGACAGACGTGGACCTAAAATGTCCCGGACCACCGAAGCCCTCCCGACCCGTCGGCCACTGTGTACTCTCGGTGTCCATGCGTCCACAAGACAGGGCTGAGCGGTCCCAAGATATAGCTTATCTCGAAAGAGATACAGCTCAACAGTAAAGGCTATCTCGAAGGAGAATACGGCTCAACATGAAATGCAACGTGCAGTAATAAACGTGACATAATAGCATGCATCATATGACATATATCAATGCACCACATAATCATGCAACACATATAAGAATGTATACTCAACCAGGATATCTCGGATAGTACTTTCGTACCTCTATCACAGCAATCCTAATCCACTGGAACCACCAGACAACAGGTCTAATCCAAGCCTATTCATCAAGTGAAAACCATCACTAAACTTATCTACCAGACTTAACTAGATAATCCTGAGATAAATACTGATAAAATTCCAAACCTTCGTCCGTCGCTAGCCCGCTGATGCCGCTAGCTCCCAACTAGAGCACAGCTCTGCTACAAGACCAGCAGCTCCCCGCTAGTGCCCAAATCTCGGAACAAGACTAGAACCTGTCAGAAACGACTGAAATGCTATGGAATTCTCTGAATTGGCGAGTCAAAATGAGGAAATCCGACCACTATTTATAGGCCATGTTCGGATCCTCCGAACACCACTTCGGAACGTCCGAACGCTACGTGTCCATTGGCTCTTGACAGCTCATGATCGGATCCTCCGATCATACACTTCGGACCGTCCGAACATGCACGTGTCCAGCTGCTCTTGACACCTCATGATCGGATCCATCGAACCCACTTCGGACCTTCCGAACTCTTCGGTGCTTCCGAACCATCTTCGGTCCGTCCGATCATGACTCGGTCAAAATTACACATTAAACCTTCTTAATCACCAATACTCCGTTAATTACCCAATTTGGAATTCGGGCTACTACACGTACATGCCCATCATTTTGTCTACAAAAATTTATTGGACTTGAAAAAATAATCTAACCTTAATAGAAAATCAAAAAAACATTTCTGATGCGTAAGATCAGTAAAGGCTGCAACCAAAGAGCATGCTCAGAATTTTAAGAAATTTTAACCAAAGAGCATGCTCAGAATTTTAAGAAATTTTAAATCAAAACTCTTATACCACTTGTTGGTCCCAAGTGTGACATCCCGAGATATAAATATAAAAAATTATAAAATTGAACATCGAGATTTACGTGAGAAACTCCTAAAAATTATTAGGAAACCACGGGCAAGATAAAAAGATTCTATTATAATTTTTTAAGGTTGCAACCTCTCAATGCATTTGCAAAGAAAACACAAATTCTCTTAATACAGAAGAACAAATACCTCAAAACTATTATAGAAGTAAGCACTCAAATATGAATGCTTATAAGATGAGAGAACAATACTTGAGATTGTGATGAAATAAATCAGGGAATAAGACACATATTTATAGGCGAATTCCTCGTGTCTGAAAGCATCAATTCTCATCTTATTCTTCTGTCAACCTTAACCCACCACCTACCACCAGTAACTTCCGACAAGTTCAAACATGATAATATCCTTGCACTTTTTTTGGGTGGCATGCTCATCGAGTTTTCTAACTATCCTGTGTGAGGTATCTACGCTAATATCGTATTGCTCTTTATGGATTTTAATATTTTATATTAAATGAAAAATAAAATAATTAATTGAATAAGTTATCATATTATGATAATACTCTGTGTAGATTGAAATTTTGATATATATGTTAGATTTAAAATATTTTAAGTTTTGATGATATTAAAGAGTTTAGAGTTTTTTCAGTATCTTGTTGATATTTACATGTACTCTCAGGTTTCTAGCTGGTTGTCGAGAAGTCAAGTTAGACTGCAATGTTTGTATCAAGCAGTTTCAATTCAAGTCGCTATTCAACCTGACCGCTATAATAGGCTATAATCAGACCGTTTTCGCACTTAAAATCTTATCAGTGATCCTTCTAATTCTAGTCATTCAAGAAAAAACATTAATAACTAATAAATGTTAAGATCAGCTCGAGTTATTTTGAAGAAATTTTAAAAACATTCATTCGTCTCCCTCTAAACTCTTTTCGATCTCAACAAATAGTATCAGAGCAGGTTTTTCTTGAACTTTGATATTCATATATGCAAATGACATTATTTAAAAAGATTCATATGTTTTTTAAAGAAGATTATATTATTGAAAGATACGTATGCAGACACTTCTGGTTGCACAAAATGATGATATGTGGTATGTCATCACTGATGGTCCAATGAAGACTCTTGAAGCTAACAATGTCATAGTCATATCGGAAGGTGCACCTCAAGAAGTTGAAAAAAATCAGTAAGAGTGGAATGTTGAGGACAAAAAGAAAGTCAATTTTGACAATGTGACCAAAGATATTATCTATAAGCCTCTTGACGAAAATATATTCAGTAAGACCAAAACTTGTTCTACAACTGAAAAGATTTGAGAGAAGCCGACTCAATTCTATGAAGGAAATGACCAAACATATGAGAACAAGCTGACTGTGACAATTTAAAAGGTTGACAATGGAAAGATGAATTCTGGTGAGACATTAAATAAGTTTTACGAACATTTTAGTATTATTGTAACTGAACTTGCTTCTCTTGGTAAATAATATCATAATCGTAAACTTTCTTTGAATGTAATGAGAGCAGTGCTTAGAAATATGACGAAAAAATTGTAGCAATTAGAGAGACCAAGGACATCAAAAAACTCGAGTTGCACGATTTCTTTTCATATTTGAAAGCATATGAGTTTGAGCTATGAATCAAGACATAAAAGCCTTCCACCCCTCAGCCCACTAAAGTTAAAGCCGTCACAAAATCCCACCAACCAATGATGAAGAGTCTTCCAGCATAAAATAATTTATTTAATGAATAAATTTTAAAGTAAGGATTTTAATGTTTAATTTATGATAGAGTTTTGATGATTTTCTGTTGGTATGGTATTATTTTGTTTTGTGTTGGGAAATCTCGGGATAGAAATGGGTGAACCAAAATCCTTGATCAAAAGATACACATCTTCATGAAATAGTGCACCATTTCATAGCCACATCTTCATGAAAATCATGCGGCCTTTCGGCCATTGTGATTTCATTTTTTTAAAAATATAAATATATTATATAATAACATACTCTTATTATTATATTATATATATAATTTCAATTCAATCTTTTCACTCGATAAAATTTGAACTCAATTAATTTGTCATTTACCCTAATTAGTAATCGAGAAATAATTCCGTTCGCTATGTAGCTCGTTCGAATTATTTTGTCGATTCTGAATAAGTACGAAACTCATTTTTTCTGAAAATCTCCCACATGAATGAAAATTAATGCATGTGACTAAGCTGACTCGACAAATAGCGTTCGAGTGAAATATTATTGCATCAGAATAAGCTTTTGGCTTTGAAACTTCCTTAGTAAGATATAATCGGATTTACTTGCAAATTAATGGACGTGATGAATTGAACTATTCGCCGTTTTGTGTAAACAAAGACAATTATATTCACACAATAACATTTCATTATGTTCTCACTGTTTGGTCCATTTCAGTCAGGGACACCGCTTGGTTTCGTGAATGCTTTTCATATTTGAAGCGACCACACTTCACACTTACGTCGATGATCTCATAAGAGAGTATTCCACTATACTACAACGTACGTATAGTATATCTTAGGAATCATTAAAGGTAAAACCTATCATCATACCCCTATGTGGGTAACACCTCTTATCATTGGAATATGTAGGAGATTTCTCCAAGGTGTTTCTACCAATCTCGTAACTTAGTTGTCCCTTTTGAACCTAGATCTTGGGATCTCCAGTCAACTAGGTTGGGTATCCACTACAAGATTTAATTTTGGAGTTTTAATCTCATTCTTCTTGATAGACAATTCAATTGATCTCTTGGTATACCTTTTGTAAGAAGATCCGCGAGATTCTCATTTGATTTTACATAATCAATGGAGATAACGTCATTAAAGATCAATTGTTGTATGATATTATATCTACGACAGATGTGTCGAGACTTACCATTATATATAGTGTTTTGTACCCTTCCAATTGTTGATTGACTATCAAAATGAATTATTATTGAGGACACTGGCTTATTCCAACAAGGGATTTATTCTAATAAATTTCGAAGCCACTCGGCTTCCTCTCCATCTTTGTTTAAAGCTATAAATTCCGATTCAATTGTGGATCGAGCAATGCAAGTTTGCTTATAAGACTTCAATGATATAGCCCCACCACCAATGGTAAATACGTAACCACTTGTGGATTTTAAATCATTTGTGTCAGATATCCAATTTGCGCCACTATAACCTTCTAGGACCGCATGGTATCTCATATTTTAATCCATAAATTAAGGTGATCTTAAATATTTGAGCACCCTTATTAATGCTTTCCTATGATCATTACCAGGATTACTTGCAAATTTTATTCACACAATAATATTTCATTATGTTCTCACTGTTGGGTCCATTTCAATCAGGGACACCGCTTGGTTTCGTGAAGCGGCCACACTTCGCACTTACGTCGATGATCTCATAAGAGAGTATTCCACTATACTACAACGTACGTATAGTATATCTTAGGAATCATTAAAGGTAAAACCTATCATCATACCCCTATGTGGGTAACACCTCTTATCATTGGAATATGTAGGAGATTTCTCCAAGGTGTTTCTACCAATCTCGTAACTTAGTTGTCCCTTTTGAACCTAGATCTTGGGATCTCCAGTAAACTAGGTTGGGTATCCATTACAAGATTTAATTTTGGAGTTTTAATCTCATTCCTCTTGATAGACAATTCAATTGATCTCTTGGTATACCTTTTGTAAGAAGATCCGCGAGATTCTCATTTGATTTTACATAATCAATGGAGATAACGTCATTAAAGATCAATTGTTGTATGATATTATATCTACGACAGATGTGTCGAGACTTACCATTATATATAGTGTTTTGTACCCTTCCAATTGTTGATTGACTATCAAAATGAATTATTATTGAGGACACTGGCTTATTCCAACAAGGGATTTATTCTAATAAATTTCGAAGCCACTCGGCTTCCTCTCCATCTTTGTTTAAAGCTATAAATTCCGATTCAATTGTGGATCGAGCAATGCAAGTTTGCTTATAAGACTTCAATGATATAGCCCCACCACCAATGGTAAATACGTAACCACTTGTGGATTTTAAATCATTTGTGTCAGATATCCAATTTGCGCCACTATAACCTTCTAGGACCGCATGGTATCTCATATTTTAATCCATAAATTAAGGTGATCTTAAATATTTGAGCACCCTTATTAATGATTTCCTATGATCATTACCAGGATTACTTGCAAATTTTATTCACACAATAATATTTCATTATGTTCTCACTGTTGGGTCCATTTTAGTCAGGGACACCGCTTGGTTTCGTGAATGCTTTTCATATTTGAAGCGGCCACACTTCGCACTTACGTCGATGATCTCATAAGAGAGTATTCCACTATACTACAACGTACGTATAGTATATCTTAGGAATCATTAAAGGTAAAACCTATCATCATACCCCTATGTGGGTAACACCTCTTATCATTGGAATATGTAGGAGATTTCTCCAAGGTGTTTCTACCAATCTCGTAACTTAGTTGTCCCTTTTGAACCTAGATCTTGGGATCTCCAATAAACTAGGTTGGGTATCCATTACAAGATTTAATTTTGGAGTTTTAATCTCATTCCTCTTGATAGACAATTCAATTGATCTCTTGGTATACCTTTTGTAAGAAGATCCGCGAGATTCTCATTTGATTTTACATAATCAATGGAGATAACGTCATTAAAGATCAATTGTTGTATGATATTATATCTACGACAGATGTGTCGAGACTTACCATGCGGTCCTAGAAGGTTATAGTGGCGCAAATTGGATATCTGACACAAATGATTTAAAATCCACAAGTGGTTACGTATTTACCATTGGTGGTGGGGCTATATCATTGAAGTCTTATAAGCAAACTTGCATTGCTCGATCCACAATTGAATCGGAATTTATAGCTGCTGAGTTTGTTGACAGCGTAAGCAATATCTGGACGAGTGTAGTTCGTGATATACATCAGACTGCCTATGATATACGAATACTCTAATTGAGATATGAGTTCACCTTTATTTTTAGAAAGATGCAAACTTGGATTTGCGGGTATTTTGATCAGGGACATATCATTCGCATATATTTTTTCAATATTTTCCCAACATAATGAGATTGCGACAAAACACGTCATTCTGATGTTTTGGTAACTTATTATAAAAATGACATCTACTTCTCCCATATCTTTCATTTCGAAGTTTTTTGTTCAAATCTTCTTAGTAGTCTTGATGATATTAATGTTGTTTCCCACAATTAATATATCATCAACGTACAAGCATACTATCACATATGCTTCGGGTGTGCCTTTGATGTAGATACATTTATCACACTCGTTAATTTTGAAGCCATTCAAAAACATAGTTTTGTCAAATTTTTCATGACATTGTTTTGGCGCTTGTTTAAGCCCATATAATGACTTAACGAGTCTACACACCTTTTTCTCTTGTCCATGAACTATATACCCCTCGAGTTGTTTCATATATATATTTCTTCGTCAATTTCCCCATTGAGGAATGTTTCACATCCATTTGATGTATTTCTAGATTGTGTAATGCTGCAATTGCTATCAATACTCAAATAGATGTTATTCTCGTCTATGGCGAGTATGTATCAAAATAATCAAGACCTTCCATTTGTCTATATCATTTGGCTACTAATATAGCCTTATATTTTTCAATAGATCCATTGTTCTTGTACTTTCTTTTAAGAATCTACTTGTGTCCTAATGTTTTATTTCCCAGAGGGAGGTCAACCAATTCCCACGTATGGTTTTGCAAGATAGATTTTCTATCTCATTATTCATTGTCTCCTTAAAAAGAGGGCTTCAGGACTTGACAATGCTTGACAAACCGTCCTTCGTTCATTTTCCAACATATAAGTTAGAAAGTCAGGGCTAAAGGTCTTTGCTGAGGAAATGTTGTTTCAAAGAAGACATCATTCCTTGATTCAATAATTTTTCCTTCGTGCACATCGCTTATTTCATATTTATGTACCCAAAATCAATATGAACTACTGTTAGTTTCATATCCAATAAATATACAATCTATTGTTGTAGGCCCAATTTTTACTTGTTTTGGTTTTGGCACTTCAGCTTTTTCCAAATATCCCCACACTTTTAAATATTTGTAGGAAGGCTTGTGGCCTTTCAATAATTCGTAAGGAGTTTTGTCCTCAACTTTCACTAGGGGTGAGCAAAATCTCGGTTAAACCGAAATAACCGACCGAACCGAGCCAATTCGGAAATTCGGTTCGGTTATTTCGGAAATTCGGTTTTGGAAGTTTAAAAAAATTGGTTAATTCGGTTAATTCGGTTCGGTTTCGGTTTTCGTAAAAAAAAAATCGGTTAACCGAATTAACCGAATAATAAATTAATTTTTTTTAAAAAATAGATTTATTATATAATTTATAATATTTTTAATGTTTTTATATTTAATTTTATTTTTTTAAAAAAAATCGGTTAATTCGGTCACCGACCGAATTAACCGATTTTAATTCGGTTAATTTGTGATCGGTTATTAAAACTAATTCGGTCGGTTCGGTTATCAAAATAAAATTCGGTTCGGTTCGGTTATTGGCAATTCGGTTCGGTCGGTGACCGAATTAACCGAATGCACACCCCTAACTTTCACTACAACAAAAATGGCTTTTCGCAGCACTCTATTAATAGCGCACATTAAAAGCACGCCGTTAATACTATTATTAACAATATGCATGTTTATGTACGCTTTTAATAGTTTAAAATATTTTCAAAAAATATCGCGTCTAGACATTAACAACGCACATTAAAAACACGTCGTTAACAGTATTATTAATCGCGTGCGTTTTTATGTGCGCTGTTAATAGTATAAATTTTTTTAATAACATCGCACATTAAAAGCACGCTGTTAATAGTATTATTAATAGCGTGCGTTTTTATGTGCGCTGTTAATAGTATAAATTTTTTTATAAAAAAAATCGTGTTTAGATATTAACGTTGTACATTAGTCGCATGCCATCAATATTATTATTCATGACATGCATATTAATGCACGCTGTGGAATAAAAATGCGCGCACAGTACTTTCTAAGTGCGCTCAATTTTCATTCCCGCCAGCCCCAATTTCTTTTCTTCTTTTCTGTGTGCCAATTTCTTCTTTGCCAAAACCCTTGTCGTCGCCTCAAACTTTCCACCATCTTTCCCGCAACAATCTCCTCACCGGCGTCGCTTGTGTCTGTTAGTGTTGATTGCAGTCATCAGATGCCCTAATCTGAAAGGTAAGGGACCTTCCTTGCACGATTATTTAATATTTAGGAACAATCACTGGTTTTCATTACTTCAGGTGCTTTGTAAGTATCATTCCGATCTCATCACTGTGAATGAGGGAAGCTCGTCGCAGTATTAACCTTATATAGGCGGACAGTTTTGTATTGTGAAATTAAATTCTCATTTATATTTGTTGTACGAAAACCTAGAAAGGTGGAGAGAAATCAGAGAATATACAAATCCCTCATTTATTTTTTTTTGTTTGATTTTCGTTTTAACTTCGAAAACCCAAAAATTGTTTCAGTGCATCCAAGGCTAGAACAAAGTAAATTTTTTTTAAACCTTCACAGTGTGTGTCTGTACGTGAAAATAGCATTAAATAAATAGAGACCGGATGTTGAAAAATTTCATGTCATTATTTTGCCTTTTAATTTGGGATTTTGATAAATAATCCGGTAATTGAGTTATGATTGCTATGTAAATGTAGGTCGTCTTGAGTTTGATGTATCATTGGTTTCATTGAAATTACTCATTGAAGTATGTGCTCATCCATTTGGGCAATTCATTGGACTTAAATGAATTATATATTTTGATGTGTGAACATTCATTTGGGTTATGCTTTCTGTATATTCATGTTAGCAGGGATGATATGTGCAATTTTGTTTTGTGTTGTCTACTAAATATCTTTTTCGTTTATTTATATTTGTTTGTCACTTGATCTTCTTATTGTGCATGCCGAATAAAATGTTGCTGATCGTAATTTGTATTGGTTTGAAGGGTGTATATTTTGATTGTTTGTTTAAATTGCTCTAGTATTTCTTGAAGGGGTTTATGTCTTCCTATCGGCGTCTAATGTAAGTGTAGGATTACTAATGAATTTCAATTGAAAGATGGTTTTTTGTTGGAGTTTGGACTATCGTTATGGCTTTATGTAGTCTAGTATTTGGAAGTTTGTTGAAAACTGGTGGGAATGGAAAAGGCGAAAGGCCAGACATTGGTGATCCGTGTTCATCTTATAGATTGAACTAAGTTTACATTGTCACGCGCATCGAATATTGGCCGGAGTGAAATCGGTTCGGTTTCTCTAGTGGTCGGATATGTTAGGTCCCACAGTGACTCGGCTAGTTTTAGTGTATTGGATAATAAACTTAGGACATTCTTAGAAAGCTAAGATTTTGTGGGTTTGATGTCTAGACGACGCCCTCAGCTTGGATGCTTTTGGTGCAACTTGCATCAACGACTAGCGAGAGGATTCAGTATTTGGTTGAATGATTTATCTTTTGTTCCATATCGAGGTTCTGCATGATGTATACTACTTAAAATTAATACAGAATCTTAGGTACCTCTGCTCTAAATTATCCAGTTTAGAGATAGAAGCGTAAAACAAGCGGTATGACTTAATCTTCTGAGATTTAGATATGCATGCATGTTTTTAATGGCATTTTACATGTTATTTTCCATTTTCAATTTTTTTTTCTACGTTTATGGATTATGTTATGCTCCATAGCTGGATGATTTTCATCATGTTACCCCCATCATCTTCTTGCTTCTTTGTTGCCAATGCAAGGATCAATTAATAGAATATTTTTAAAATCGGCCGTACTTACACGATAGTTCAAGTACACTCTTTCTAAAGTTTGCAGATAATGCTTACTTTCCTTTGGTTAATTTTAATTGCGGTTTTGTTAAGAGTATTATATCGTCTGCACAAAATAGAGCACGGGGTTTTAAGATTGCAAATGAGGAATGAATTGAATAAATAAATTTTACTGGATATTTAATGAAGTTCTTGAATGCAGTCTGTAATTTTAAGTGTTGGAATAGGGTAGGTTATTTGCATTAGAAGTGCTTGAAAGTTTTTGCAGAAGGTCGAATTGCACACTTAAATTATCATGATTACATCGTTTGACACGATTTGATTGTAAAATTAGGTTGCTAGTGGTGGTATCGGTAGTGGTATCGAGAATGAAGTTGGTAGCAGTGGTGATATCGATATTAGTGCCAAGAAAAATGATGATTTTGATCATATTTCTCGGGTAATTATATTTAAATTATGTATTTTTAAATAGCAAAATTGCTACAAAAATAGACATGGTTGAATCAATAACTTTTCATTGTTTATTTACGGTCAAATTTGAGGAATGTGAGTCTTGAAGATATTTGTGCTAATACTAAATGTAAGCTGCTTGTGCGGATGAATTAGTTGTTGCAGAAAGTCGAATTGCATCAACATATCCAAATACAAAAGTGTATCACGTTGTTCTTGGTAGATCTTATTGGAATGTTTAGGTTGATAAGGTTTTGGTGGAGAAGGTGGACCTAATTCGACCAAATGATTAAATGCAATTTCTCGAGGACGCGATAGGAAGCACGGTCGCATGGTTATCTAAATTTATAGTATTGTGCGATTGATACATATTATATTGTTTTGCGTGTATTGAAAGTTTAATCATTGTTATATGTGTACCAGCTAGTTGTTACAGATTTCGTATCTTGCTTTGGATTTTCAGAATTTTTGTTTTGATATACTGAAAAACAACGACTTTTATCAATTTTGTGTTGTTTAAACTTAAAGGTACACTAAATTTTTGTAAAATTTTGTTTTATTGTTTTTGTCCATTCGATTGATTTTTTTTAACGAATTTGATTTTATCAGCTTGCAACGAACAATGTAGAATTTGTTTAATATGAATATTAACAGCGTATGTTGCATGCTGCAGATAATATTATTTGTGGCGCGCCTGTGCATGCCGTTGATAATAGTATCCGCGGCATGCATAAAAGCACGTTGCGGATACTATTATCGATAGCTCGCGCACGCAGCATATAATATTATCTGCAGCGTGCTCAAGCACGCCGTTGACAATATTATCCGTGTATTGATAATCTTGAACTTTCAACAGCTTGCAGTTGCACAGCGTGCAATGCGCGCCGCGAAAAGTGAATTTGTGAGCTGTGAAAAGCCAGTTTTGTTGTAGTGTTTGTGTGATATTTTATTAAGAAAGTAGTTGGCTGAAAGGATTGCTTCCCCCAACAAGTTTTGGGGTAATCCTGAAATCAATAACATTGCATTCATCATTTTTTTGAGAATGCGATTTTTAATTTCAGCAATACCATTTGATTGTGGTCTGAATACCATTTGAATGTGGTGAATATGACGCTGTAGTTTGTTGAATAATGCCACTTTCACAACAAAATTTGTCAAATGGTGTTCCATATTCTCCACCTCTATCATTGCGAATAATTTTTATTCGTTTAGTCAATTGTTTTGGAACCTCATTCTTGTAGTGCTTAAACACTTCGAGAGCCTCATCTTTGCTACTTAGCAAACAGACATAACAATACCTTGTGCAATCATCAATGAAAGTAATGAAATAATTTTTTCTCCTCTAGTTTGCACAAACTTCAAATCACATAAATCAGTGTGAATTAACTCTAGAGGAGTTATATTTCTTTCCACGGATGGAAACGAGGCCTTTGTAAATTTTGTCTCTACACAAATATCACATTTGTGTTTTTTGTTTACGTCAATTGAAGACAATAAATTTAAATTTACTATCTTTAGTGAATTATAACTTACATGACCCAAACGATCATGTAATAAATCACACAACTCAACCAAATAAATAAAATTGTTTTATTGCTTTCAATGTTACGGAGTACATTCATCGCATTTAGTTTGAAAATGCTCTTTTCTAGATAGCATTTTCCTACAAACATATCATTCTTAGATAATACAAATTTGCTGGAATGAAACATTAGTCTAAATCCAGTCTTGACAAGTGCTGATCCCGACACAAGGTTCTTTTGAATGTCTGGAACATGTAGCACATCAATAAAAGTTAATTCCTTGTCGGATGTCATCTTGAGTACCACCTTTCCAAGTCCCACGATTTTTTACGTAGTAGAGTTACCCATGAAGAGTTGTCGTCCACTAATCGGGGTATAGGTAGAGAACATTTCTTTTTCGGCGCAAATGTGCCTAGTTGCTCATGTGTAGATGAACCATTCTTTTGGATTGTCCACTATATTGGATTCAAACACAACAGCAGAAAGCATGAGATCTGTCGTGTCATTGACAATTTCTCATCTTCGGTGATGTTCACTTGGTCCCTTGACTTTTTTTGATTACCTTTCTTTTCTCAGTAATACCTTTCTTTTCTCGGCAATCTCGTGCCAAATGGTTAGATTTTCCACAATTATAGCAATTTCCTTTAAACTTTTTGGTCTTTCCTTTCTTGGGATCATTTCCTTGGTGCTTTCTCTTCTTGTTAGTGTTTTGTTCCACCAAATTTGCTCTCGCCTCAAAATTTCTCTTTCCGGCCTTCCTTTCGGATGCCTATTGTCCTCCTCAATTCTTAGGCGCACAATCAAGTCTTCAAGATTCATCTCTTTGCATTTATGAGATAATTCTTAAAATCTTCCCATATAGAAGGAAACTTTTCAATGATGACCGCCACTTGGAATGAATCACTAAGGATCATTCCTTCCTAATGAATTTCTTGCAGAATTACTTTTAACTCTTGCACTCAGGCCATAGTAAATTTGGAATCAATCATCTTGAATCCAAGAATCGTTCAACAATGAATTTCTTCAAGCCAGCATCCTTATATCTATACTTTTTTTCAATTGACTCCCATAATTTTTTTGCAATTTTCATTTGACAATACACATTGTGTAGTATGTGTGTGCGTGTGTGTGTGTCAGTTTGTGTGTAGTATGTGTGTGTGTGTGTGTTAAATATACATATATAATATTTCTAGACTTATATATATTTAATATATATATGTGTGTGTGTATGTGTGATACCCCATGGATGAACCCATTAAGATCAGGCTCAAACCAGACTTGGACCCCTGGCCCATCCCCAACCAAGGTAGAAGGCCCATAACAGGCCCATGTACTCTCTTATAAATACAAGGTTTGGGTGTCTAATTTTTCATTCGCTATATTGTTTTTCAGCAGCACCCTTAGCTGCTATCCACTTATATCCTCAGTCTCTGACTTGAGCGTCGAAGGGGCTACCCCAGGACAGCCTCCTGGCCCCTTCTAACGGTCTTATTCATGATTTCAGGCTCTGGACAATTTTGAAACCTGTGTCTGGACTGGTGACACTTGCTGAAATCGGACCCTAAATTTTCCGTGAGTATCACTTGGCGCCGTATGTGGGAATTTTGAATTGAGGCGTAGAGATGGTAGACAGGAGAGGGAACAAAAGATCTAACTCAGCATCGTCGCGTCCTCCGATGGGACCCGAACCATCACATGTTGAGACGATGCGGGAACAACCCCGTCCTGAGATGAGAGCCGAACAACCTCGTCTTGAGACGACAGCCGAACAACCTCGTCTTGAGATGATAGACGAGCAACCTCGTCCCAATAAGAACATGGGGAACTTGACCCTGGAACAATGGAGCCAATTTATTACCCAAACAGTAGAGGAAACCATGAGAAAGAACCAAAAATCTATGTTTGTTGCAGAACAGGCCACTCACCAGGAGCGATAGGAAAAATACTGAAGGCCATCAAAGCATGGTCGAAGAGACACAACCCCTCCCAAGTGGACAGAATATTAAGATGAGAAAGATGTGGAGGGAAATATGGATGTTGAGACAGCAGTTGGGAAGCAGAGCGTCAGCACCCAAGAGAGGAACCCTTTTTCGCTCGCCATTTTAGAAGAAGTGCCCTCCAAATTTTTGACAGTCAAATGTGAAAGAGTACGACGGACATGTTGACCCCGAGGAACACTTGGGGAGGTTTGAGAATGCATCCTTGTTACATCAATATTCAGATGGGTCAGGTGCAGAGTGTTTCTGGGCACGCTGGTGAGGTCAGTTCAACAATGGTTTAACACGTTGCAGCCCAATTCCTTACAATCTTTCGAGGTTTTTTCCGCTGCTTTCTTGCACAGATTCGCTAGCAGCAAAAAGTACCAAAAAAATTATCTGAGCCTGTTCGTGATTAAACAACAAGAATCTGAAACCTTGCGAGAATTTATCCAGCGTTTCAATGGTGCAGCGCTGGAGATACCAGCAGCTACCCCTGACATCATGATAAGTGAATTTACCTAAGGACTGAGAGGAGGAGAGTTCTTTAAATCGTTGGTGAAGAAACCTCCATCAAATTATGATCATCTGTTATCTCGGACGGAAAAATATGTAAATCTAGAAGATGTCCATCGGCATAAGAGGATGGAGCAGCGGCCCGGGGGAAGTAGAGTTGAGGGAACGGAAAGAGGATGTATGAAGAGAGGTGCGAGCGAGAAGGAAGGGGATAAAGCTAGGGACAGAGGACAATTTTCATCGCATGCTCTCCTGGATAGGAGTTGTGACGAGGTGATGGAGGTGAGGGAGACCATGTGGAGGTGGTAACGAGAAAGATCCGTACCTGGGAGTCGACCAAGGTCTCGCCCGTCCCCTAGGCGTGGTCAAGGCCCCCAATGGATAAATCAGAGGTTTGGGGAGCAGAGAGGAGAAGGCCGAGGTTAAGATGTCCCTTAGGAGCCCGTGGAACCGAAGAGGAGAATGGATGAGGATAACCACCCTACGAGAGGAATTATTCATATGATCTCGGGGGTTGCTACTGACGGAGAATCTGGGCGAGCTCGGAAAGCGCATGGAAGGAGGCTGGAAAACTTTGAAATATCTAGAGGCGCAGACTTACCACAAGACCTCATCATCAGCTTTGGCCCGGAAGACCTCCGAGGCGTTGTGACTCCACATAACGATGCCTTGGTGGTGACGGCCACCATTGCCAATTATGATGTGGCGAGGATATTTATTGATAATGAAAGCTCTGTGAACGTCTTGTTCAAGAGCACATTGGATCAAATAAAGATGGAAGGATTTGAGTTTGAGCCGGTATCCACCTCGCTGTATGGGTTTACAGGACACGCCATCCCGCCCTTGGGTCAGATTTTTTTCCCCTATCCTTGGGGATTGATCCTTGGCGGGTAAAAAAAATGATAGCCTTTACCGTGGTAGATACCCCGTCAGCGTATAATGGAATTCTAGGACGGCCATCCGTGAAAGATTTTAGAGCCGTAGCTTCCACTTATCAATCAGAAGCTTAAATTTCCTGTGGGAAAAGGAGTTGGAGTTTTGTGCGGGGACTGAAAATCCGCGCGTCGATGTCATGAAGGGGTAGTGAGGGAGGAGGGGAAAAAAGCACGTTTGGAGGTTAACATGATTAGGAAAGGAAGAAGTGCGTGACTTGGTCTTGTTGAAGGTACAAGAAGAGCAAAGAGGAAAGATGGACCCAGAGTGGGATGGTCTTTTCAGGGTGATTGAGAAATTTAATTCTGGAGCTTATTACTTGGAGAATGCTCAAGGCAAGGCGTTAAGAAGTCCCTGGAATGCTTACCACCTTAGGGAATATCATTCTTGATCTTATCGTTGATGTATTTCATCTTTGCATTTTCTCATGTAATCAGTTGGAATTCAATAAAATCAAGTTCTTCTTTTCAATTTATGAATGTTGGTGTATTATGAAAGTGAGAAAATTTTATTTTCCTGCTAAGGCATCGCCTAGCAGAGGAGCAGAGTTGAGGAGGAGAAAAATCCTGCTAAGGCACCGTCTAGCAGAGGAGCAGAGTTAGGGAGGGTAAACATTTTATTTTCCTGCTAAGGCATCGCCTAGCAGAGGAGCAGAGGAGAAAAGTTTTATTTTCCTACTAAGGCATCGCCTAACAGAGGTGGGGAAGAGAAAAATTTTATTTTCCTGTTAAGGCATCGCCTAGCAGACGAACAGATGAGAAAATATTTATTTTCATGCTAATGCATTGCCTAGCAGATGAGTAGAGTTAGGGAGGAGAAAAATTTTATTTTCCTGCTAAGGCATCGCCTAGCAGAGGAGAAAATTTTATTTCCCTGCTAAGGCATAGCCTAGCAGAGGAGTAGAGGTGGCGAGGAGAAAAAAATTTTATGTTCTTGCTAAGGCATTGCCTAGCAGACGAGCAGAGTTAGGGAGGAGAAAAATTTTATTTTCCTGCTAAGTAATCGCCTAGCAGAGGCGCAGAGGCGGCGAGGAGAAAAATTTTATTTTCCTACTAAGGCATTGCCTAGGAGAGGAGCACAGGTGAGGAGAAGAAAAATTTTATTTTCCTGCTAAGGCATCGCCTAGCAGAGGAACAGATTTGAGGAGGAGAAAAACTTTATTTTCCTGCTAAGGCACTGCCTAGCAGAGGAGCAGAGTTGGGGAGAAGAAAAATTTTGAAAAATTTTATTTTCCTGCTAAGGCATCGCCTAGCAGAGGAGCAGAGTTTGGGAGAAGAAAAATTTTATTTTCCTGCTATGGCGTCGCTTAACAGAGGAGTTAGACCATCTCCAATCATGGCACCACATTGGTGCCACACCATCGTGGTGCCATGATTTTTCACTCCAATCCAGCACCAAAACTGACGCTGGATTGGAGCAGCTCTACAAGCTGCTCCACATGTGCTGCGCCACAATTTTTTTTTTTATGTTTTTTAGTTTTTAATTTGATTAATTTAATATAAGTGTTTAATATTTAATTAATTAATATTTTTTTGAAATTTTAATTATAAAATTTTTAATATTCTGATTAGAAATTAATTAAGTGTAAAAATAAAAAATAAAAAAACCAGATTAAATTAATAATGCGTTAAAATGGTACAAATTACGAACAAAAAACAACAAAAATTACGAAACAATAAACAAACTACGACAACTAACAAACCAAAAAATTATGAAACATAAAAAAAAATTACGTCAAAAAAAGATTTTTAGTAATGCGGTAAACCAGACCCCGATCCTCCAATATCTTCAAAATAAGATCCGAAGTTGTCATTTTCTCGATGTTCATCTTCAAGTCTTTTTTGCAATATTTTTTGTTGTTGAGCTTTAGTGTACTCACGCAGAGTTGGATCAGTAATTTTGCTCAAATCTTTGTATAAAATTCTTTCATCCATTTTTCTTTCTTCTTATTCAAGTCTAATCTTTTGAAGATCGTAGTTTTGTTGTCTTTCGGCAGTTCCTTGTTTTAAAACATTCAATAACTCGCGATGTTGTTCTTCCATTGTACGTTGAATTTGAGATATGTCTTCATCTCTTTTCTTTTTTGATTTGGCTTTTTTCACTCCAATTGGTCTTTCAGAACTGTCACCGATATTGTCATCACTCAAATTTATAGGAAATGTAGAGAACATAGGTGAACCTGATTGGGGCGATTCTTCTAGTGGAGTATCAGAATTTGATGTGTCTAGATAAATAGCACGCGTCTTAGATTTCTTGGTTGGATGGATTTTGTCTCCTGCAATTTTTTCACAATCCTTAACAATATTCCACACATGATCGAATGGAAATGCTTTGTTATCTTTACTCTCTTGCGCATACAGTATTTTTGCACGATTCATCTACATCAAAGTATACAAAATTAATTACAAAATGTTGATTATTAATAACTTGTAATTTTTAAAAATAAATAACTCACAATATCTTGTTCTGATGCACCACTCGGATTGAGATTTTCAATTTGACGAACACATCCTCTCAAATGTGCAACAGAAGTGAGTATGCTTCCAATGCGTTTCTCAATTGATCTTTGAGGACGAGGATGTAAATCACTTCTTCTTTCTTTGTTGTACTTCTCTGCAACCCGAGACCAAAGCTGACCTCTCGATTGGTTTATACCTATTATAGGATCCTGCGAAATATCAAAATAAATATGACATAAGAACTTATCTTCATCAATAGTGTAGTTCTTTCTTGAACTTTCGTCCATCATTCTCAAAATAATATGATTGTATTTGTGTTAGATATGTTTCTAAATAGATATAGACTTATTTATAATATTTCGGAGTTATCCTTAGAAATATGAAAAAGAAATGATATCCTTTGGATGAGATTTCAATAAATCTCATCCATTGAGATCTCATCCAAGAAAATCTTATCATTTTTTATATATTATTCTTTTATATATATATATATATATATATATATATATATATATATATATATATATATATATATATAATATTTAGATGATACTATGGCATTGATAAATTAAAATAAAATAGATGATACTAAAAATATTATCCTTACAAAAGTATGCATCCATACGAAAATATTATACTATGCATGTACGTATCATAAATTTATATGATACTATGCCATTGATAAAATAAAATAAATCATACTAAAAATAAATTAAAATAAAAGCTTATCCTTACAAATGTAGATTCTTGTAGATAAGAAATCTCATCTATATTATCCTTACAAACTTTATATAAAGTAGTAACAATTACATCTTCACAATAACACAATTCACAACACCACCAAAAAAATGAATTCTTCTTCAGGTTCGTTTTCATAACTAATTATTTGGTTAATGATGTTAAAGCCATTGATGAAGAAATTCAAGGAGCAATTGTTACTCATATTCATACACGCAATATGATGATGCACACCTAGGGGTGTGCATTCGGTTAATTCGGTCACCGACCGAACCGAATTGCCAATAATCGAACCGAACCGAATTTTATTTTGATAACCGAACCGACCGAATTAGTTTTAATAACTGATCACAAATTAACCGAATTAAAATCGGTTAATTCGGTCGGTGACCGAATTAACCGATTTTTTTTAAAAAAATAAAATTAAATATAAAAACATTAAAAATATTATAAATTATATAATAAATCTATTTTTTAAAAAAAATTAATTTATTATTCGGTTAATTCGGTTAACCGATTTTTTTTTTACGAAAACCGAAACCGAACCGAATTAACCGAATTAACCGATTTTTTTAAACTTCCAAAACCGAATTTCCAAATTGGCTCGGTTCGGTCGGTTATTTCGGTTTAACTGAGATTTTGCTCACCCCTATGCACACCTATATCAATCAACAACTTAACGAAGGCACGAGAAGAGGATCAATTCCAGGTCATGTTGTAATCCGATGCGATAGAGAAATAGCGGATCGTAATTTGTTCAACGACTATTTTTCTGAAAATCCAAGATTTCATGAAGGTTTGTTTCGACGACGATTTCGAATGTCCCGTAATTTATTCCTTTGTATCATCGATGCTGTCAAGAATCATGATAGCTACTTTATACAACAGAGTGATGGGTTGGGACGACTTGGGCTATCAACTAATCAAAAAACAACAGCTGCAATTCGTTTATTAGCATACGACTTACCTGCAGATGCGACCGATGAATACATCAAAATAGGAGAGTCAACTGCGATTAAATGCTTACAACACTTTTGCCGAGCAGTTGTTGAAGTTTTTGCAAACCAGTACTTACGATCTCCAAATGCCAATGATGTTGCTCGACTATTACATATTGGTAAACAACGGGGTTTATCGGGAATGTTGGGAAGTCTCGATTGTATGCATTGGAAATGGAAAAATTGTCTTACTGCTTGGGCTGGACAATATCCAGGCCGTAGCGGGTCTCCAACAATTATTTTAGAAGCAGTGGCCGATTATGATCTTTGGATATGGCACGCATATTTTGGTATGCCTGGTTCTAATAATGATATCAATGTTTTGGAGGCATCCACCTTGTTACCAATTTGGCTCAAGGCATTGCTCCTCCTGCACATTACACTATTTGTGGAAAAGAATATCATACTGGCTATTACTTAGCCGATGGTATCTACCCAAAATGGGCAACCATTGTGCAAACTATCCGCGACCCACTTGGGACGAAAAAGAAATATTTTGCTATGAAAAAAGAGTCGTGTAGAAAAGATGTGGAGCATGCATTTGGTGTTCTTCAATCTCGATTTGCGATTGTGGCAGCTCCAGCACGGTCTTGGCGTAAAAATGATTTATATTACATTATGAAAGCTTGCATTATCATGCACAACATGATTATTGAAGATGAACGTGACCTTAGTGCACCAATTCAAGATGCAATGGAAGCACATGTTCCAGACGTTGAAATGATGGTCAATGACGAAAATACAAGATTTCAAGAATTTCTCGCTCGTTATAAAAAAATGAAAAATAGAGATGCTCACTATGAATTACGAAATACATTAATTGAGCATTTATGGAAACAATATAGTAATTCGAATATTTAATATTGTATTTTTGTTGTATTATTAATTTAATATCAAATGAACTTGTTTTTTTCAATGATATTTTGATTTTATTAAAATATAGTTTGTATTAAATAATTGTACGTAAATCAAATAATTATTTTGTTAATATGAAATAATTAATTCAAATTTTAATATATAAATTAAAATATTTAAATATATAAATTATAATATTTAATTATTATTATATTATCAAATTATAAATAATTAACATAAAACAGAAATATTAATATTGAAAAAAAAGAATATTTTTGGAATATTCTATTGTAGTTTAAAATGTAGTGTAATGTGGTTGGAGATGATTTTAGTGTAACATCAATGTAGTGCAGAATGTAATGCAGTGGATTGGAGATGGCCTTAGAGGTTGAGGGTGGAGAATTTTTATTTTCCTGCTAAGACGTCGCCTAGCAGAGGATTTAGAGGGTGAAGGTGGAGAATTTTTATTTTCCAGCTAAGGCATCGCCTAGTAGAGGATTTAGAGTATGAGGGTGGAGAATTTTTATTTTCCTGCTAAGGCCCGGCTTAGCAGAGGAGTCATGAGATGATGAGGTGAGAGTTTGATTTTTCCTGCTAAGGCCCGGCTGAGCAGAAGAGTTACGAGATGATGAGGTGAGAGTTTTATTTTCCTTCCTAGGCATCGCCTAGCAGTGGAGTTAGAGGGTGAGGAGGTTGAAGTTTTATTTTTCTGGCTAAGTCCTATTTTAGCAGAGGCGTCAAGGGCACGGGGAAGTGAGAATTATTTTCCTTCAAAAGCTTATTAAAGGACCTTGAAGATGAGGGCGACGAGGGAATACCGTGTTAGAAAAATTTATTTAGTTTGTCGTTAACGAATGATGTTTGTCGCTGCGAAAATTACGGGGATCGACCTGCCTGGTCAGGTCGTGGGGGTTTGGGGGCAACGCCCCCAAAATATCTTCAGAAACAATCATTCGCAAGGGTGAGGGTGTGCTTGGGCGAGGTGCGAGGTGCTTGGGTGAGGGGCGGGCGTGAAGGGAGACGTGGGGTGAGGGGCGAAAAAAGAGGCGGCTGGCGTGGGGCGAGGGGCGAGAAGGGAGGCGTGGGCTAGGGGCGAGAAGGGAAGAGTAGGGCGAGCGCTGGAAAGGGTCTGTGAGGCGCCGGGTGAGGGGCGAGAAGGTCGGCTAGGGCTGGCGCGGGCGAAGGTTGTCTAAGGGGCGAGAGGCGGGGCTGGTGGCGAGCCTGGGGCAGGCAAGAGCGCGGCGCTGTGAGTAAGGCGGGCGAGGGCAATGCTGGGCACGGGCGAGGGGCTAACTGGTGTGCAAGGCGAGGGCGAGTGCTCAGCAGGCGAGGGCGAGGACGAGGACGAGGGGCGAGCCGGTGTGCGGGAGGGGCGATGCGTTGTGTGCGCGGGGTGATGTGTGGGCGAGGATAGCGGAAGACAGCGGCGAGAGATGTTGGAGGCGAGGTGATGAGATGTAGGTGAGGCGAGGCTATGTGGCGAGGGAGAGCTGGTGAAAAAATTGCAGAGGAAATTCTATATGGGAAAAGTGAGGAGGTGACCTATATTTCTAGGGGAAGGCGAAACCGAATCTTTCCTTTTAGAGCATGATTACGATTTGATATGTTTCCAAACTTGTTGAGTCTAGTGATCAGTTGATGAAAAATGTACAACTCATGCCTTGTAAACCGAGGACAACACAAATAATCGAACTTCGAACATATGATTCAGTTCGACTTGGGAGGGGGAGACTGGTGATACCATGGATGAACCCATTAAGATCAGGCCCAAACCAGACTTGGACCCCTGGCTCATCCCCAACCAAGGTAGAAGGCCCATAACAGGCACATGTACTCTCTTATAAATACAAGGTTTGGGTGTCTATATTTTCATTCACTATATTGTTTTTCAGCAGCACCCTTAGCTGCTCTCCACTTATATCCTCAGTCTTTGACTTGAGCGTCGGAGGGGCTACATCAGGACACTCTCCTGGGCCCGTTCTAACGTTCTTATTCGTGATTTCAGGCTCGGGACAATTTTGAAACATGCGTCTGGACTAGTAACACTTGCTGGAATTGAACCCTAAATTTCTCGTGAGTATCAATATATATAAATTATATGTTTGTGTTAAATATACATATTATATGTTTGAGTGGCTTATATAGATATGTAATATGCATGGGTGGTGTTTATACGTATATATATGTGTGAGTGAGATTTGTTTCTGGAAGCTATCCGTGTGTGTAGGAATGTGATGGTTGCTTTGGGTGTGAGTGCGTGAATGCTAAGGATCGCAAAAAAGGGGAAGCATCCTCGAAAGGGAGGGGAGGCGATCACATGGCCCAGCGGGATCTATCAAGCAGGGAGATTATGAGCTCGAGTCATGCTCACGAGTTGTCCGCAACTTTCACGGCAGTGATTCGCTCAAGATCCCTAAACCACCGTCCTGTCGAGTCACGACTCTCTCCCCAATGCACGCTTATAAGCTTTAATTTTTTAAGAAAAATATTTGAGATTTTAATGAAAATTTTGAAGATATTTATAATGATTTATGACAAAGTTATAAATGGTGTTACTAGCTTTGAATGTCGGTCTTCAGGTTGGAGTGTTTCTGCCAACTTGAGTGTTTGAGGGTTTTGGATGTCGGGTTTTCGGGTCGGGTGCCTCTACCAACTTGGTTGATTACAGGTTGTGGATGTCGGTTTTCGGTTGGAGGTCATGCCAAACCCAAATCTTTGTATTCTTGATCAAGCGACCATGACGGTTGACTGCAGGAAATTTCTGAGCCACATTTCATAATATGGTTTTGAGGATTTTAGTTGACGAAGATTTGAGGAAAAAAGTTGATTATTTAATTGTTATGTTTTTCGAAAATCTGAGATGTTATGTCTGAAAATTTGAGTATCCGAGGCTTTTATTATTTCCGGAGAAGTTTGATTTAAGTTTATGGATTTTCTTATTTGAATCATTTTAACTAGGTGTGAAATGTTTTCAGACTTTACATCATTAAATTCCAGACGCAACAAATCTCGACCTAAAATTCATTTGAACGCAGGGTGTCAATTGGGTGGGTTGGGTCGGGTTTCGGGTCAACCCGCGATTTTTTTTTTATATTTTTTTCAACCCGAAACAACCCGAAAACCCCCAACCCGAATACGAACCCGTATAAACCGACTCAACCCGTCTAACTCGCCTAACCCGAATTTTATTAATTTTTTTAAAAAAAATTAATGAAAAAAATTCAAAAAAAAAATAATAATAATAATAATAATAATATTTTAATTTAAACACATAATAACAAAATTTTCGATTTAAATTTGAAGAAAAGTAAAAGTATATTTACTAAATCAAATAAAAAATTATTAGAAAAATAAAAATATGCAAAATAAATATTAAATGATGAAAATTTATCATATAAATATACAATAAATTTTGTTCAAATATACAATATATAAAAATATAGATAATATTTTTCAAAAAAAGTTCGCGGGTCAACCCGCGACCCAACCCGACCCAACCCGAAACCCGCCTAACATGACACTAACCCGAATCCACCCAACCCGAACCCGAAAAACCTCAACCCGAACCTGATTTTTTTCGTGTTGAGTCGTGTCGGGTTGACAGGTCGTGTCGTATTTTGACACCCCTATTTGAACGCAACTTGAGAAAATGTGACAACCTAGAAAACACTAGAGCTTTGTTTTGGTGTATAGATAGAATATCGCTTTATATATATACACACGTCTTCAAAAACTGATCCAATAAATATTTTATATTTTTCCAGTACAAAAAAGTTAGTTTATTGAATTTTTACAAGTTGGTAAGATTTGTAAAAAATAGCTTGTAAAAATTTGAAAATAAGATTTATTGTCATGGAGAAGAGCTAAATTGCAAACATCATCGATCGATCGACAAAGAAAATGCGAAGTAATAAGTAATAATGGCTGTCAGTCAAATGACTCAAATCCAACAGTTTAACTTAAAGTTTCGATTTCGGATACAGTTGGATCAAGTGGACTTCATGTGTGTGCAAATCACCACGCTGTGAAATGTTGGAGGATTCTTGTTCTAAACTTTCATGGGAAAGACAGGTTCCCTACATAGACCATAGTGGTTAACCAATTTGCATCGATGTTTTCCAAAACTCAGGATCAAGTTCGAGTCACTGAGATCGAGTAAATACAGTTTTTGTAAAAAAGGAAAAATAAAATCTTTCAATGATCAAACATTACAAGTCTGCGATCTCACTCCAGCTGTTACATTTTACACCAATTCTACATCAGAAAGTATCCAAAAACCCAAAAATAAACCCAGCAGGTGTTTTCCATTAAAAAAAAAAAAAGAGACTTACAGGAAGACATTGAGAAATTTTCAGTTATGTCCATCTGCACACTAGTTCCGTTTTTTGTCCTTCTTAGGAGTGTTCTCGGAAATAATCTTCAGAACATCCACCAATGCTCGTGCACGATCCCATATGTTTAAGCCATACAAAGCATCTACAAGTGATTCCTGAAATCCGAAGGCATTCTCCGAAATGGGATACTGCATGTTGGAGAGAAGAATTAATGCAGATGGGAAAAACTCATAAACCGTAAATAGAATACCATATTTTTAATCACAATAAAGACACCCTGTCTCCTACTCATGCTCTTGCATATTCTGATATTATCTTTAAAATAGGCTGAAAAAATCATCGTGACTTTTTAAAGAATTTTATTATCAGTTAATTGTTGAACTTCTTAATGTCCAGCATTCAATGTCTAGAGAATAAGGTTTTGAAACCAACCTGGATCGGCTTAGGAATCTTTGTTTTTATAAACGGCCACCATCTGTCCTCGACTACGGATTTAACAAGACAACAAGCTCTCAAACCTTCAACACCTGCAAATCTCCCAAATCCACTGTCTTTTACACCACCAAATGGAAGGGACTGTCAGAAATTGAAAGATAATTATGTGAAACTGATAAAAATAGTTATAAAAGAAATTCTAAAAAATTGTAAATCTGGAAAGAAAATGATAATTTAAAACTACTATGCTTACCTGACACATGTAGTTTGATGCAAAATCGTTAATTGCAGCTATACCACAATGTAACTGGAAAGCTATCGCTTTCGCACGGCGTTGACTGCCAGAAAACACGGCACATCCAAGCCCGTATTTTGAATCATTTGCAAGCTTCACAGCCTCTTCATCAGAGCTAAATTTCATTATTGGCAATATTGGTCCAAAAGCCTGTTTGAATAAATAATCAAGAACAAATTAGTACAGGCTTCAACTTTATCACAGTGAACAAATTATAAGAATTACCTCCTCTTGCATCAATTTCATCGAGTGGTTAACATTAACAATTACAGTAGGAGGGAAATATTGGTCCACAGCACCTTCACCAATATGTCCAACACTTCCTCTACCAACAATTTCCGCTCCTTTGTCAAGGGCATCATTTACCAGACTCTGGAGCTTTTCAGAATGCTCTTGCATGCATATCGCTCCCATGTCATATTTTCCAAGAAGTGGCGGACCCTGTACAATAAATCCACTAGGAAGATAAATTTGATTGACTAAGGTAATGACCGAAAGATAATAGCATATAAAGCCACATATGCTCAATAGTATACCTTCAATCCTAAAAATATGAATATCATAGCTAAGATTACACAGCACAGATGCCATCAAATTCCAATCTGAACCGAGAGACACATCATAAATGATGAATGTTGGACATATTCTTAGAGTGGCCCTTAACAATTTCTTTTGTTAATTTTTTTCACTCACATACCCAAACCCAAAAATTATTTACCCACACTGAACTAGGTTGACCACAGCAATCAACAACTTTCAGATTGTCTGCACTAATATGAAGTTATGAAAATGGACTACTTAATAATTCAGACTCTTCCTCGACAATTCTGCTTAATAATTTTACAACTTCGGTTGCCAGAAAAGATTTACAACATTCAGAAACAGCACTCTGCTTTCCACACTCAGTAATTATCTGACCCTTCTGTGGTAGCATTTTGGTTCCACAAAAATTTAAGCATGACGTTTGATGTTTGTGGACTACGCTGATTCTAAAATTAATTATAGTATCATGAATAAAGGCAGGTAGATGCATAAAGCACTCAATGTGGACTCTTGGGCAACTCCGTATTGCTGGCTAGCCCAGAGCTAAGGAAACCCACCAATTTATTAAAGGTCAAATCACAGAGAGTAAACTCAGAGTACTTACAGCAGTAACAGACTTCACAATTTTTACAACTTCAGCAACAAATGATGAATAAATGTCTTTGTGAACATAAAACCTCTCAGCTCCAGCACAATTCTGCCCACTTGATTGCAGAGCTCCTCTCACAGCAATTTGAGCAACCTATAGTTTAATAATTAATTAGACATTTCTGAATGAGGTGTCTAATTTGAGATATTCCAGACAATTGTAGACATTAATCCAATACAAGCCTGTGAGAACAATATGCCATACATGTGGCACATCAACATCTTCACAGACAATGAAGGCATCCTTCCCACCAAGCTCAAGGGTAACTGGTATCAACGTGTCTGCAGCATTCCTCATAATCTGCATTAATAGAGGAGCCAAAAAATTTAAAAATAGTAGTTTTATCATTTATGCAAGGCATTAAAGCTAAATGAATTGAAGTAACTTATCTAAGTATTTACACAACAATCTCTAAGCTCAGGATAGAATCTGACCATTTTACCCACATTCGGTGATCCAACAAAGATAATTTTGTCCACTGAAGTCACTAGGGCTTCTCCTGTCTCTGCAAAACTGTAAGGAACTCAAAATTCATGTGAAAATAATCGTGTTATCCCATTATAGAAATATAAAGCATAAAAGCATACCCAGTTATAACTTCAACTAGATTTTCTGGAGCTCCAATGGCAGCAAGAGCAGCTTGGATTATCCGTAAATAGAAACACCCTGACCAACTCGCATGCTCTGAAACCTGCAGAAGCAGTCATCCTGATCCTTTTAACAGGCATAGATGAAGATATTTATATGCATACTTCTAAATATTCATGTCTCTTCTTGCAATTAGTCTGATTTCCGCATACATATAATTCACTCCACTGATGCAGTAGGGCGTAGGCCCAGTCGGACCAACCGGTCATGATTTCGAAAAATTAAAAAAGTTAGAATCTGAGGATTATGAATCCGTGATTCTAACTTTTTCAGTTTTAAATAATTTCACGTAAATCAGTCAAATTGTAGATCAGTTCACACAAAAATAAAAAAATAAAAAATAAAAACATAAAATTCAAGAACTCTAACCTCGGATTTAACCTTAAATCCGAGGTTTGGAACCCGGGTTGTTATAAAAACATAATCATCTGGTTTTTGCCACATTTTAATGAACATTTTTTTTCTATAATATATCATTAAAAAACCTGAAGTAACTGTGGTAGCAGATTCCAGAAAAGTATCTGAGCTACGCATCACATGTATATATTTTGAAAGCAGAATTGAACACTGAGGTACTTGATACAATGATACTATATCCTGTTGAGATTGTTTACTTTGACAAGATAGAGCACCTTAATCACAATGCTGTTCCCTGAGAAGACTGCTGCCAACATGGGATTAAAAATGTTGTGAAATGGATAGTTCCATGAAACGATAGCTCCAATAACACCAAGGGGATGAAACTCCACTTTAGCTGTTTTATGAAGCATTGATCTTCCACATGACCTACACAGGAGGTACTATCAATTTCAGTGGCCACCTAGACAAGCACTTAAGGAACTTGCAAACCAGACAATCTCAAGTATAATAAAAAATATTAATCAGTTAATAAAGATTGCTGCATCTAATGAATAAGTGGAACTTAGAAAATGAAACTATTTTTTCACTAATTCTTTTTCTGGGATGTGGTTAAAGCTGCACAATTATACTCTCGGTCCACCACCATTTATTTTTCATTTTCAATGTTCCACTTATTCATAAGATGCGGGTGGACCGAGAGTATAATTGTGCAGCTCCAACGACATCCCAAAAAAAAGATTGTGACAATTCTAGTTCCATTTTAGTGAAAATTAAGATGAGTGGAACCATAGAGCATCTAAATTTTAGACTCCAGTTTGAAACCTGGACTCAAAATATGTAATCGTGTACAAAATTAATGAAAATAACCGTGCTTCAAAGTTCAATAAATGTCAAGCAGTACAGAACGTGAAGTTCCAGCTGAGCACTCTAAACAACCTAGTGCCATATGGCACCAAAACACCTACGATAAAGATCAAATACTTGTGTTTTAAATAAACAACAAATTCAGATCAATGGAAAGCCACAAACATATGGAAGAAGTACCTGTGTTCGGTCTTTAGCCACTTTTCACCTTCTGAAAGAAGCCAAGTGATCTTCTCACATGTTGTCATAATTTCTCCCAAAGAAGCATCTACCATGGTCTTGCCAGTATCACGTGAAGAAACTCTAACAGAATTCGCAAGTAAATAAGCATTATGCTAAACTAATGCATTATATTAATACAAATAGGAATGATAGTTATGGTATAAACTAAAAAAATTGTTACTTGCGTTAGAAAAGAGGTGAAAAGAGAAGCAGTCAAAAAAGGTGACTGAAAAATGAGAGCTATCCAAAGGTTCTCGGTTCTCCTGGTACTGAGATACAAATTATAACTGGGAATCAGCACAGGCAACATGTTCTACTCGAATGAAACCACGTGTGCACAGTTTTTTCAAGGAAATAGTTATCCATTCAATTTACCATTTTCGGCTAAGCCAAAAGATGCCTAAATTAGGCTTAAAAAAAGATTCCTACATTAGGAAGTTGTCTGACTTCTCACAATACCTTTCATTTCTCATTTCGTTATGTTCATGCTGACTGTAACTTCCCATTGAATTTTCTTTATAATGTGCAAGACTGATAAGTGCATGCCTAAAGTATGGAGAACTTACTCGCATATAACCGCTTGGTGCTCAATGATATATTTCAGAAGTATCCTTAGAAATTGGCGTCTTTGCTTGAAGCTACTCTTTGCCCATATCTTTTGAGCATTCCTTGCCTGTGCAACACGCTCCTTAACCTAAGCATTATACTTAAGCAATCAGTTTCAGTCAAAATTGGCTGTTGCGAATTGGAAAAATAAAACTCTTTTGACGTCCCAAATATCAATTCAGTATTTTAGCAGGAACAAACAGGATATATATAGAAGGTGTCTGGAATGTATCCAAGTTACACAATCTACTAAAGACAACAAATCTAACCTCGTCAGGCTTCAATGCAGGGAAGTAGCCTAGGTACTTCATTGTTGCAGGTTCATAGCATTGGACTTTATCTGTTTGTCTTCTCGAAGGTATCTGCATCAAGTTCCAAATTGTGACACAAGAAACCAGATATTTTAATGCTCACCATCATATCACCAACAAAGTACTCAAATACATAAGCACTGCATGAGCTCCAATAAACAGCAAATCATTCTAGTACAGGCACACTGTAAAATTTTCAAACTGCACAATCGAGTCGGAAATCATTCCACGTTGATGTTGATTTCATGTTATGAGATTGTCAACGTTTAAATAATTTACGGTAATAATTAATCTCCAATAGAAATTCTGAAACTTCACAGGTATTTGTGCAATTCTTGAATAGTTTCGGCTTCCATATCCAAAAGATTCAATCAGTTACGGGTGCCCACACAATTGGGAGAGCTTTGAATTTGTGTAAGATAACTAGTCCAAACTTAATCACTTAACATGAGATTTTTTTTTCTTTTTTAAGGAAAAAAGAAGAGAATAAAAAACTTACATAGATGAAGCTATTTTCCTTTGTCTGATTGCCATCGTCCAACACTGCCATCACACAAAAAAAGTCATAACTTGAAATAAAGCAAACTCCGTATCTGTGGCATCAGGACAAAATCTTCAGTGCAACGATTCAAAGTAATAGCTACATACAATTAACATTCGCAATCTACAGACACCACCCTCGCTTACTAAAACAAAGCTGGAACGAAAATCAGCCCAAATTCATTTATGAACCTATGTCTGTGCATTTTTGGTTCCTAGGCATATACACAAACGCACACTCTAACACTCTCCAACATTCGAACAAAAAAGAAGACAACTTCGAAAAACACTGAAAACAAACAATTATTCCCGAGAGACGCGCACACAAGGATAAACTTACACCGAAAAGATTCAAACATTAAAGGAACAGAAACACACGAATCTGTAGCTCGGGAGACAGACTAACCATCGGAGGCGTCGACATCGATGGAAGGCACATTGGATGGAATGAGCATGAGAAGAAACTTGCAGATCGCATATGCTGCTGCAAAAACAAAAATCGGCAACCAAAATGCCATCGTTTCCAATCGATTCAGGTACTGAATCTTCAGAATTAAACCCTAATACAATAAGATAACAATTTTTCCTCGCATTTCAGCAGCGAAAGGGGAACCGATGCTTAGCTGCTGGCTCAGTCATTGGCGTTAACTGCCAGTGCGTGTTTGTGTGTGTTGGAATTTTGAAAAGCGAAAGAGAGACAAATATTGATGTGTAAATGATTCCTCCGTGAATCTTTAAATCCCAAACGCTGTGCAGCATACGTTAATCTGCATCTAAAACGTCATCGGATTGCGTGCTATCTTTAGTTAAATTTTTTGTTTAGATTTATTTTTAAGTAAAATTATTCATTAATTTATCATTGATTTATTATATCTGAACATTTTGGTTTAATTTAATTTTTTGTAAGTTTTTCAAAAAATTTAACAGTAATATATTTTACATGAATTAATCGAATACTTAAAAATTAATATAATGATTATTTTTATCCATCTTGTCTCATTTAATTAATTGAGCAAACCAAAACGAGAGAAAATCTTATATTTTTTACCGTATCTAAAATAGTGAAACATTTATTTTTTTGGATGAAAATCGGTACGAAAATTAAAAATATGGTACAAATATATGATATTTGAATACAAATTGTTTCAGATCTAATATTAATATATGATTTTTGAGTACGAAAATATGTGTAGAAAATGTTGATATTAATAAATTTGTTTTAATTTTATGCTCAAAATCTTATATTTTTTACCGTATCTAAAATAGTTGTTACTCAAATATAATATATTAGTACCATATTTTTAATGTTTTGTATCGATTTTCATCGACAAATTTTCATTAATACAAATGTTTGTTGTATATGTTCAAAAATCATGTTTCAATATTAGATTACAATAAATAGTACTCAAATATCATATATTAATCTTATTTTTTTTATACCAATTTTCTTCCAAAATATACATGTCAGTACAGAGAATTCAAATACATTTTTTTCTGACACAAGATCCAAAAACATTTTTTTTTAATTTTGGGATTTTGAGCAATTTACCGAATTCCTTTCTCACTAAATTTGTATTTGCTCATTGTATTTTTAAAATTAATGGTAATAATAATTTAGAGGAAAATTTAATGTGTATTATGGAGACTCTTAAAAAATATTGGCTTGTCATGTTATGAAGACACCAGTGTTTTCAGAATCAAATTGAACGGATTGGTTCAACAAGTTCGACTAGGAATCGATCAAGGGTTCAAACTAAATTTAAAAATCGTTTGACATGTCAAACCGGTAAAAAATTGGTTAGACCGGTGAAATAGTTAAAAATCGGTCAGACCGGTTCACTTTTAAAAATTTTTTAAGGTTATCTTTATTATTATATGGATTTTGAACTTTGTTAAAATATTATTTTAGTAGTATTGAATAAGAATATAATTGTTAATTATCTCAATTTTACCAGGTGTAAAATAATGCACTTTGCCAACCCTTGGGCTTGCCAAAGATTGACAATCTACTGGTTTGGACTCATGTACACAATTGAACAAGAGAACATTTCGCAAATTTTGTGAAACATTTGGACTCATTTCCGTACAATTGAACATGAGAACATGTCACAAATTTTTGTTGAAACAAGCGAATCAATTTGAATCACAAATTCATCATAGGGCAATATTTCAGTTTTATGCATTAATTTACAAAAATTTGAAAAATTATTCAAGATTCGTGGCCTCCTGAATTCAAATGAAGATCATAAATCAAAACAGAATGATTTATGGCTATCCATTAGCTAGACACCAAACATAGTTCATTTGTGCAACGACGCTTTTCGCCTACGACTCGTTCATAAAAACAGTACCATATCCATTAGCTTTCAAAAACTTCTTCAGTAGGAGTAGTAGTATAGCAATCGTAAGCCCAAAAGCTGCCCACGTGAACAATCTGTCATCAGCCTGCTTTGGAACTCTTAATTCAGGGTTTCGCAGCTGCTGCTGCCCGTTTGTGGGGACGTTAGAAGTGATTTGCGATGTTTGAGTTCTATTGGCAGTTGGAGGTGTTTCATTTGGTTCCTCAACAATCCCATTTTCGTCATCTGCATGAGGATGAGGCTCGGTAGTGGCATCGACCATGTCATTTTGGGGATCGCGCTGATCTTCATTCTCATCAGTTCTAAACCGTGCTTCAGAGATTTGGTTGCCTTGAGGCACAGGGGGTGCTTTGCTCAGTATATATTCATGAATCTAAGTAAGAAAATCATTAGTTCAAGATCAAGTGATGTTCATAAAAACTAGAAAAGTAGGTGACAACAAACCTCGTCAATTAACTTCTGGCGTTCAGATGACCCAAAAGTCGGTGAAGCTTCACGAGATCTCACCGCAAGTTTTCGCCTCTCTTCTGTTGGGTAATCCAATGATCCCAGCGCACCATTTGGGCTTGTCGGCATGAATGCGATTAGTGCGACCAAGGCAGTTCGAACTACCAAAATAACTTAAGTTTATTGTAGTTCTTCATAGATAAACAAATAAAAATAGAGTATGATAATGTGAGACTCCTCATGTATTAGAAAGAAAAACGCCCTAGAGACTAAAATCTCGTTTCTCCACATCTGTTCACATGCTGCATTCCTTGCTATTTTTATTTCAACACCTGAGCTCATATCACTCACAGAGACTGCCACACTACGGGAAGAATAGCCGACTATCATAAAAGAAAGCTCAGATTCATAATTCAAAGACAAATGCAATCAAAAGTAATGTGCAGTTGATACAAAGAATATGGATAATGACAGCATACACAAGTCGCAGCATCTATACTATTCTTATCAATTTGCCATATACTACCCATGGTTGTATGATCAGTCTGCCTGTAAATTTTTGAATAATAAGAAACTTAAACTACATACAGCAAATTCAATACACCAGTACACACAAGATGGCCAAATCCTTAGCATTTATATTTTAAACAATTGATACTACGAGAAAGCATATTTATCAGAAACATAAAATGAAGAAATAAATACCACTCCAGGATGGTTGCCAGTGTTCTGGATGATGATTGGAAATGCTCAAGCATATCTTAGTTTGGGTTTCAAATCGACCATTTGGCTGCGAACAAAATTTCAATTGATCATCATACAATCAGACAAACTGAGTATAGTCATAGTAAATAGAAGATGTACATTCTTCATGCACACTAATAAACTATATGATGAGACATAGACAGTACCGTCAACAACATAAATGAAGGAGGCTTGAAAGGATATTCAGCAGAGACATAGACAGTACCGTCAACAACATAAATGAAGGAGGCTTGAAAGGATATTCAGCAGGCAACTGAATTCTTCCATGGTAAATTCCCCCCTCAAACTCTGAATCCCTGGGTCCCCTGATTGCAAATTGCCATTCAAATATATTTTCCTGAAAAATACAAAGCCTATCAGCCAGGTTTCACGGATAAGAAAAACGAAAAAAAAGAAAAGAAAAGAGAAAATAAATCATCCTGCTTTGTACACGGTAAAGAGAAAAAGGAATAAAAAGAGGATTCAAATCTCCATTTTCAATCCGTGAATACGTAGATTTTGTGAATAACAATATCAAACATAAAGTTCAGAATAATCGAATTCCCTAATACTTAAAAACATAAAAAAGTAAACTAATTCGAAATTTCCCAGGTGAATTCGGCAACAAAAAATAATCATACAAACCAAAACGACCTTTCAGATCCATAAGCTCGTAAAAATCAACATAATCAAATTCACAAGCAATAAAAGATCTCGAATCGAAATTCGTCGATCTGAAATCCATTCCCCCCAAAAATCATACCTCGAGAGGAAGGCTCATGAAATCATCGGACGGATTGGATTGCATCTCTTTCAGCTCCTGCAAAATCCTCTTCACCGCAGGGTTCTTCCGATTGTACCTCTCCTCCGCCATAATCTCTTCGAGTTTTTCGTGCACCCAATTCTACTGACGATGGATTTTGTTTGATAAAAACACGAAAAACAACAGAAAATGTCGGAATTCTCTCAACGGAGGGGTGTGCGTGACTGCGTTTCATATTTAAGGTGGGTAACACGTCATTTGTATGACTATATTTTACGTGGCAGAATTTCATTGGCTCGATTTCTGAGACTCTTGTTTGGATATCTCGTGTCAACGGTTTGTTTCACCCTCTCCCGGCACGGACAATGAACGGTTCGGATCATTCCAAATGAGTGATTCGGGCCCACCTCTAGGTAAAAAAAAAAAATTTTGATTCGAAAAAATCCGAGCCGTTGGATCGACCTCTGCAGGTACTGTTCGCAGAGATAAGGTCGAGGTAACCCGTGTGAACCTACCCGTGCAATTTTTAATTAAGGGTGATCTAATTTTTCAAGATAGTTTTTTTTCTAATATTTAATAAAATCACGATTAAAAATAATAATAATAATAAATTGTGTTGCATATATGATTAAGTAATTTTTTCTTCTAATATCAAGTCGTCCCGCCTAAATAGTTTGTTATAATATTTGGTCTATAATTATAATAATTTGTAAATAATGTATTAAATTAAAGAAGTCGTTCTCTATATGTCAACTATCTTCCAAGTTATTATTCCTAGAAAAAACTCATCTTCTTAATTATTCTTTATATTAGAGTTTTCTTGGAGCATTTATTTCTTCTACTATAAATTTTAGTTTGAAGTTTAAAAAATGACAAAATAGTGTAAACGTCATTTTTGTTGTGAGCCGTTGTGTTGTTCATTATTATTAACTTAATATTGAATTTTGATTATTGTTTTATCTAAGTTTATCTTTGTATGATTTGAACTATATTTTATATATAAAAGACACTGTATTGTAATTATTTTCGAATCAATTCGAACATATGTTCTAATAATTTTCATTAAAAAAAAATCGCAACCGACCGAAACCGCTCAAAATCGTAAAACTAATTTTACATATAAAACCACTATTATTTTTAAAATTTACTAAATGACTGCATATATGATATAACAACAATTCAGTTTGATTTTTTTTAAAAAAAAGAATGAAGACCACACGTGATCACTCCTACTTTCATAATCGGACCAGTGATCGAATCAATTTACCTTGAAAAACGGTTCAACCGATCGGATAGATTGACGGTCGTACCGAAAAATCATCATATTATATAAAACTAGTATTTCACTCGTGCGATGCACAAAATATTGTTTTATGTAATTAATTATTAAAATTAATAAGTAATACCAATTGAAAATTTATTAAAATTATTGATATAATACAATAAATATATTTAAATTTTAACTATTATTATAAAAATATATAATATATAAAAAATTTATATCATTTGAGATAAAATTTAAATGAAGATAACAATCATATGTTATTAAATTGACTTTTTTCTCTTGACTGAATGGAAATATTACTAATTTAAAAAATGGAAATATATATATATATATATATATATATATATATATTATTTTATCTATCAAAATTTTAAATAATAAATAAATATTTTTCAAAAAAAATAAAATGTTGTCATTTATTAGATAAATAAATTTTGATTTCTTCTATTAAATTATTTTTGTAAACATGTTTAAAATATTTATATTGAAATTCTATTTAAGATACATAATAATAAAATAATAGTAATTTATGGACAATTAATATTCCAAAATTTACGACGTAACTCTTTAAAAAAATTGAAAAACGTAATATTATTTTAAAAAATTATATTTTATAATATGATAGAAAGTAATAATACTAAATATATAAAAGTAGTCCCCCAATCCCACTTATTTCGACTACATTTTTTTCAGATGTCCCAATTATATAGTCCAAATTTCAGATTTAGTGTTACTTTCCTCCTCTTTTACTATTTTACCCCTATTAAATTAATATCATTACTACTTGTATAATTTTTTATCTCATTAAAATATTCATTATATAAAGATAAAATCGAAAATTGTTTTATAAAATTAACCATTCCAAACAATTTATTAATCTGTGTGAAAACATACACATGCATAAATGAGTGAGACAGAGGGAGTATGATAGGATCGTTTGGAGGATAAGTATTGAACTACAATAGCTCGGTTCTTGAAATATCGAACACCGAGAAATTAAATCAAGTTTGGTTTTCAAACCAATCGAAAAACACTCAAAATAATCCATCACAAAAACCGGTTAAATATTTTGAAAAGCATTTAAAAGATAGTTTAATAAGAACGAATCATATAACTCTTTTAGGACTTTATTTTATCGTATATGTGGTTATCTAACATTTTCATTCAGAGTTTTACGCTTAAATGACAATATTTTTATCGTTGAAGGTTTGACCAAAAGGTGTAAATCGTATCATTGTAGAGATAAAGTCAAAGAATTTAATATCAAGTAGGAAAAATTCCGGATAATGAAGGAAATAGTTGATGAAGAGTTTTTTCTATCACTCAAAATTATTTATGATAAATCGAGTAAGTTTTATAATCTTGGAACAAACTGGGGCTAGAAATGTGATTTTTATAACATTTGAAGTTGTAGATAAAGTTTTGGAAGAACGACAAAAACAGAAGAGATTATAAATTAGAGATAAAGTCAAAGAATTTAATGTCAAATAAAAAATGTTTAGGATAACAAAGAAAATAGTTGATGAAGAGTTTTTCCTATCATTCAAAAATATTTATGATATGATCGAGTAAGTTTTTTGTCGTGATTTCAGTGTAATGTTCTCAATTAGATTCCAACTATTACTGGTGATGCCAAGAATGTGCCAATAAATTTAAAATGTGAACGATCGAAATTGGAAATATCGAAGGCATTGACTTCAAACCAACTTCTTGTCCAAATCCCTTCCCTATGAAAATTTGTCCTTGTTAATGATGTCGGAATATTGTCGCCATCACCAAGGTCTGTATATATATATGTTTATATGGAAGTCATTGTCATGTGCTTGAGAAATATAAATATGTTATTTTTCGATGAGAAATGATCATTATATGATTAAGAATGAATAGAGGAGTGGCGGAACGTCGTTTTGCAGTCGAATTCAGGGAGAGTTTGTTGGTAGACCGTCTATAAGATGTTCACCGATATTTCATAGAATGAGTAGATCCACAGAAGCAGAAGGTTTAGATCAGTATGGATTTTTAACTAGTCCTGAGATATTGGCAGAGCAGAATGGCCTCTGGGGAGGTGATCAAGAACAGGGAGAGTCGTGTATGGATGTGGATTTGTTTGGTTATGACACAGGATTCGAGTACGATACGGACTATTCTGCACTTCCCGTCTCAAAATCACACAGTTATCAACCTACGCAACGGTATGAAGATTTCGGATGTTCAGATAATTTGTCTCCGGATGTTGTCATGCCACGAAATCTATCTCACGGCAATGAGTTCAGGAATGTTGTTAGAAAGGATAACTTGGAGAGAATCGAACATGAAAAGAAGGGACCTTTCTTGTTTCATTCAGCATCATTTGAGATTTTGAAGAGATATGGAAGCAGGTGCAGAAAGTTAGATGGTGAGAAGATGAACGATGCAGAACCCAGAAAGGGGAATGATCCAACCCCAATGTCAACCGAAACCATCGTCCGGTTAGCTGCAGAAAGATTCATCCAGTCCACTTCTCAAAGCGGCGACGAGATCTCCGTTCTTAGCCATCCATATCCGTCTTCGATTTTGTGCCATTCGGTTAAAGATTCTGAAGGCGTTCAACTAGTCCAAAATCTCCTGTCTTGCGCGGAAAAAGTGGGGGAGCAGAAGTACGAGTGTGCAAGAAAACTCTTGGAGGAATGTGATAGATTAGGTTCCTCTAGCGCGGGAAGTCCAGTTCAGAGGCTGGTGTTCTACTTTACCGAAGCTTTACATGAGAGGATTGATAGGGAGACAGGGAGAGTTACCCCAAAGGGTTTGGGGAAAAAGTTCGAGGATCCATTAGAAGCATTGACCACCCCGAACAACTCGGCCTTGATCGCGTTTCACAATAATTTACCTCTCTCTCAGATAACCAAATTTGCCGGTATTCAAGCCATATTGGATCATGCATCAGAAGCTGGCAAGATCCATGTCATTGATTTCGAAATCAGAACCGGATTACATTTTACGATCCTGATGCAAGCTCTAGCAGTCCGATGCAAACATCCTCTAGAGCTTCTCAAGGTCACTGCTGTAGGGACCAGATCAAAGAAGACATTGGAGGAGGCAAGTAGGCGTCTGACGAGCTTCGCCGATTCTCTGAACTTGAAGTTTTCTTTCAATGTAGTTATGGTGGCAGATATCCTAGATCTTGATCCCACTATGTTTGAGCTGGATGCCGAAGAAAAAGTCGCCATCTTCGCGGCATACACCTTAACAGGTATGATAGTACAGCCAGATCGGCTGGAACACTTGATGCGAGTCTTTAGAACCATCAATCCACGTGTAATGGTCATGGCTGAAACCGAGGGGAACTGTAATTCTCCAATTTTCGTGGACCGATTCGTCGAATCTCTCTTCTTCTACTGTGCTTACTTTGAGTCCATGGCCGCCTGTCTGAAGGACGATGAAAAGAATAGGGCCTTTGCCGAGTCAGACTGCTTCGGATCATCGATAAGGAACATCGTCGCCTGCGAGGGAGAGGAGAGGAAGATTCGACATGTATGCATCGGCGTTTGGAGGGCTTTCTTCGCAAGTTTTGGTTTGGAAGAGCTGGAACTTAGTATGTCTTCTTTGTATCAGGCAAATCTAGTGCTCAAGAGCTTTGCATGTGGGGATTCATTCACCTTAGATACTGATGGGAAAAGCCTGATTATTGGATGGAAAGGAACACCACTCAGCTCACTTTCTTCATGGAAGTTTCACTCTGTTATGTAATAAAAGTACACACAAATTCAATAAAATAATCTGTCAATTTTGTGAGACAAATATTCACTTATTGAAAAAATATTATTTTTATGTCAAAAGTATTATTTTTTATCGTAAATATGAACATAATTGACGAGTTACACCAATAAAGTTTCGTGAGATTGTGTTACGAGAGTAATCTCATACAAGTTTGTTCTACATAATTGGGTGCATGCTTAAGAGTAATCTCATGGATTTAATAAGTGATCTTACGGATAATTAAATATAATATATCATATTTTGTCATTTAATTCTAGAAGCACAACGTTTGCAACTAAATTATATATGAATATGACAAATGGTCAATAAATCACGGCCACCACCTATTGTTAAAAGTCATATTCTTGGCTTAACCTAATAAAATGACAAGAGTCCTGCTTCATAATTCGATGATTTTAGGATGCAGAAATGCCAATTAAAATTTGAGATTTCAAGTCTTTATCAATCATTATTACTCGGTTAAAAGCTTTGATACGCCCATGAAATCAAAGATCGATAATCACTTAATCAGGATAGACAAATAATAATAAGTTTTAATACTCGAGGATACCAAAATCTCAAGTTTGGAACGAAGTATCATATTCGATACAAACTTAAAATAATTTCCATCTCCAACTCAATATGTCACGCCCCGGGACCGTGGTTAGTTGACACCGGCGTTGTCTCACAATCACATAATTGCAAAACAACAAGCCTCGTAGTAAATCAAAATAACCAGTCTTTTTTCATAACAAATAATCGTCTTTACAATGCGATAGAAATAAAATGCGGAAGCGGAATACATGATAATAAAATTAAAGACAGAATAAATTCGACTAGTCTCAAATGGGATCTGCTTCATCACCATCCCCAAAAGTAATCTTGCTCTTCACCCTCGATTTGTTCCTCGTTCTTATCTGGGTGGGAATGTAAGGGGTGAGTATTTTGGGGAAATACTCAGTAAATGGGGGCCGATCGTGCATAACAAATATCGAGGATATACATACAATTAAATTATCGTAATTTGATTATGAAGCATGTTGAATCAAATAATAACCAAAAATACGAATATAGCACTGAAAATCATCTCATTTTCTATGGTTTTTACTGATCAGTCCCCTATATGTTACTCCTCTAAGGGGCGAGGCCAAAGGAACGGTTATTATAACCCACCGCATCAGGGCCTAAACAAAGCATATCAAAGTTCGGAATTTCCTTTACCATTTCTAAATCAAATCATTTCAGTGCATTTAAATAATTCAACATGCTTTCAAATATTATAACCGATAACGAATAGTTCAAGGGATTTTATACCGAGTGGAAATGAATAAATTATGCCGATCGAATTTTTAAAGTTGTATTTAAATTATTTCCTACATATATCATGCTCACAAAAATAAAAGGATTTATTGTGCCCAAATCTTTTATATAATACTATATATTTTCAAAAGTCTACCTTAAAACAATTAAATAATGAATCATATTTATCAATACTAATAATTGCTTAAAATAATCATATTTGTGCAAATTTTTATAAAATAAATAAAAGAAACCCACTTACAGATTTTGTTTGGCTTAAAACGTGATAGAGGGTGTAGGAAATCAATAAGATGACCGAGAAATATGGTTGGCTCCTAGTCTCACTCTCGGTTGGCTCCACTCCAATTAAGATGACCGAGAAATGATGAGCTTGTGGGGAAGATTTTGTGGCTCCAAATGGCTACTGGACCAGGGACAAACACTTGCTGTGGAAGGCTTCGGAAGTGGGGAAGATCAATAATTCAAACCGCTGCGGCAAAGCTTCGAACTTGGGGCTGAATTCCGGCTTGAATCTTGATCGAGATAGGTTGTTATCACCTTTGGAAATGGACCGAAACTAAGTCTGGAAGAAGGGCAGCAACTTTGCTTCGAACCGTTGCAGAATTCTCGAGATTTTGGATGGCTTGTTTGATCAAAATCCTCGGCTATTTCTGGACCAACTTCGGGCAGCAACTTGGCTCGAAAGAATGAGCAGGAACTCGGTTACGGCTGGGGTATTAACAAAGATAGCAACTGGGCATCGAAACACTAATACAAGACTTCGAATTTGGCCAAGAAATTGACTCGAGAAAGCTATTTTTCCAGCAGCTATATTACCGAATTCTGTAGGTACGGGGATGGAGCTTACAGTATGTAGTATCCCTTCGGTTCACCTATATTTATAGGCTTGAATGATCAGCTCCAAGGCAAGCTCCTATCACTCCAAGATTTCTGCTGATAGCTTAGTCAACGGTGATTACACTTCCCTCTTCCAAGTTGAATGTGGCCCTTTTCTTGGTTCAAGTTTACGTCCCAGACTTGTGCTTGCAATGGAGTGATTTTTGATTTCCTTAAATTGCAAGGTAACGGTTGCAAGAATTTCTCCCAAAATTGGTGCCTTCCATTTGCACGGTCTTCACATTCTCCCCTCCTTATTTTAAGTTTCGTCCTCGAAACTTAGACTAACTTGCCCTTCAAATAGGTAGGGATATAGATCTTTTATTTTCTCTTCGAGTTCCCAAGTGGCCTCTCTTTCGGTATGATTAGACCATTGTACCTTGACGTAGGGAATAGTTCGTCTCCTTAGTACTTGGTCCTTTGCATCCACGATTCTGATCGGGACTTCTTTATATGTAAGGCCTTCATTCAATTTTCCCTCGACTAAGAGTGGTTCAGCTTCAAGGATGTGGCTTGGGTCTGAAACATATCTTCTTAGTTGTGAAACATGGAAGACATTATGGATTCTAGACATACTCGGTGGGAGTGCCAGTCTGTAAGCGAGTGTTCCCACTTTCTCCAGGATTTCAAAAGGTCCAACATATCTAGGGTTCAGTTTCCCGGGTTTGTTGAATCGAACCACACCTTTCATTGGTGATACTTTCAAGTATGCTTTATCTCCCGCTATGAATTCCACTTGTCTTCTTTTCAAATCAGCCCAACTTTTCTGTCGATCTTGTGCCACTTTAAGTCTCTCCTTGATTATAGCGATTTTATCCACTGTTTCTTGGATCAATTCGGGTCCAGTGATGGCCTTTTCTCCTACTTCATCCCAATATAGTGGTGACCGGCATTTTCGCCCATACAGAGCTTCATACGGCGCCATTCCGATGCTGCTATGATAACTATTGTTGTAAGCAAACTCAATCAAAGGCAAATGTTCACTCCAATTACCGCTAAAGTCTAGAGCACATGCTCTCAGCATGTCTTCTAAAGTTTGAATTGTCCTCTCTGTTTGGCCATCGGTCTGAGGATGATAGGCCGTACTGAGAGTGACCTTAGTTCCCATGGCTTGTTGAAAACTCTTCCAAAAACGAGATACAAACCTCGGGTCTCTGTCTGACAATATGCTGGCTGGAACTCCATGTAATCGTACGATATTGTTCATGTACAATGTGGCTAGCTTGTCCAAATTGTAGTTCATGCGGACTGGTAAGAAATGCGCAGATTTTGTGAGTCTATCTACGATTACCCAGATGCCATCATGGCTTTGTCTAGACTTTGGTAACCCGACCACAAAGTCCATGGAGATATGTTCCCATTTCCATTCTGGAATCTCTAGAGGTTGAAGAAGTCCTCCAGGTCTTTGGTGCTCTGCTTTGACCTGTTGGCACACAAGACATTTGGAAACAAATATCGCAACATCTTTTTTTATTCCGCTCCACCAGAAATTCTTCTTTAGGTCTCTGTACATCTTGGTACTGCCAGGATGGACTGAAAATTTCGACTTATGTGCTTCTGACATTACTTCTTGTCGAAGGTGATCGATGTCCGGTACGCACAATCGTCCTTTCATCCAAAGGACTCCTTTGTCGTCGATCTGAGTATCTTGAGACTTTGCTTCTCTAGCTTGTTCATGTTCCTTAAGTTTTACTAGAACTGGGTCTCGATCCTGGTTCAACTTGACGATTTCTCGCAGACATGGTTGAGCGGAGAGTGCAGCTAAGGTAACCTTACTCATATTCCTCCGACTCAAAGCATCAGCCACCTTGTTTGCCTTACCTGGATGGTAGCTTATAGTCAAGTCGTAATCCTTCAACAGCTCAATCCATCGTCTTTGCCTCATATTTAATTCCTTTTGGGTGAACAAGTATTTGAGGCTCTGGTGATCCGTGAAGATTTCGCACTTGGAGCCATAGAGATAATGTCTCCATATCTTCAAAGCAAAGACGACTGCTGCCAGTTCGAGGTCGTGAGTGGGATAATTTCGTTCATGCGGCTTCAACTGCCTTGATGCATAGGCAATCACTCTTCCTTCTTGCATGAGTACACATCCCAACCCTTCCTTCGATGCGTCACTGTAGATGGTGAAATCCTTATCTTCAGTGGGCAAGACTAACACTGGTGTAGACGCGAGCTTTTCTTTCAATGTCTGAAAACTTTTCTCGCAGTTGCCATCCCAAATGAATTTAGAATTCTTTTGAGTGAGTCTTGTTAATGGCACGGCTATGGAAGAGAATCCTTCGACGAATTTCCTGTAATAGCCTGCCAGTCCGAGAAAGCTTCTAATGTCTGTGGCGTTTCTCGGTTTCGGTCAATCTAGAATTGACTCCACTTTCTTTGGATCTACTGATACTCCTGCTTCCGATATCACATGCCCTAAAAAGGACACACTGTTCAGCCAGAATTCGCATTTCTTGAACTTGGCGTAGAGTTCTTTCTCCCTTAAAGTTTGTAGAGTGAGGCGGAGATGCTCTTCGTGATCTTCTTTGCTAGGAGAGTAGACAAGGATGTCATCAATGAATACCACTATGAAACGATCCAGGAACGGCTTGAATAGTCTGTTCATTAGGTCCATAAAGGCTGCTGGTGCGTTTGTCAGACCAAAGGGCATCACTGTGAATTCGTAGTGTCCATACCTTGTCCGAAAGGCCGTCTTTGGGATGTCTCCAGCCCTGACCTTCAATTGGTGGTAGCCCGTTCTCAAATCCAATTTGGAAAACACTGTGGCTCCCTTAAGCTGATCAAACAGGTCGTCTATTCTCGGAAGAGGGTATTTGTTCTTGATAGTGATCTTATTCAATTCTCTATAGTCAATGCACAGCCTCATGCTCCCATCTTTCTTCTTGACAAAAAGTACTGGAGCTCCCCATGGAGACGCACTTGGTCGAATCTGCTTTTTGTCTAGCAATTCTTGAAGTTGCTCCTTTAGCTCCTTAAGTTCAGCTGGTGCCATTCTGTACGGTGCCTTGGAGATGGGTGCCGCTTCCGGCACTAAGTTGATTTCGAACTCAATTTCACGATCCGGGATTGTCCCTGGTAGTTCCTCTGGAAAGACGTCTTGGAATTCTCGCACGATAGGGATGTCCTCTGGTTTAAGTTCAATCTCCTCCTTCACTACATTAACCATTGCTAGATAGATATCTTCTCCAGATTTCATGGCTTTCCATGCTTGGGATGCGGAAAGAAGTGACTTCCGTTCCTTGGATTTGCCATGATACACGACTTCTTTTTGGCTCGGGGTTCGGAGCCTAACACTCTTTTCCTTGCAATCTACCATCGCATTGTTTCTTGCTAACCAATCCATTCCTAAGATGATGTCGAATTCTACCATGTTCAGTTGTATCAATTCTGCTTGGAATAGGTGCTCATGGATACAGATTTTACACTGTCGGTGCACTCTATGTGTTTCGATTGTCTTACTAGTAGGAGTTGCTACTCTAAATGGTTCGACTAGTATTTCAGGTGTAAGCCCTAGTTTCTTAGTGAACCTTTTAGATATAAATGAATGAGTAGCACCACTGTCAAACAACACATAAGCTGGCATTTCATTGACAAAAATAGTACCTGCCACGACATCGTTTGCCTCATCTGCTTCTTCTTGGGTTATTGCAAACACACGAGCGTTGGGCTTATTCTCCCTCGGCTTGTTGGGGTTAGCATCAGCATTAGGCTTGGTACCTCTTTTCAATGGCTCGGGGCAATTAGCAATTCGATGCCCTAATTTCCCACAATTGAAACATGCTACCGTCTGTCGGTGGCATTCTCCAGAATGACGATTATTACATTTGGGGCACGTCTTTAGTTCTTGGTAGGTTGGGTGGGACGAAGCGCCTTTGAACGACCCATTGGACTGATTGGGTCTCTTGAATGGTTGTTTCCCTTGAGATGATTGTCCAGTAAGGTGCCGCTTATTCTTGTTCTCGTCCTCACGACGCTTGATGTCTGTCTCAGCTCTTATTGCTGCTCCCATTAAATCAGCAAAGTTTGTAGGTTGATAAACTGCTAAGGATGACTGAATGCGGCTGCTCAATCCCTTTTTGTATCTGTGCATTTTCAGAACTCCATCTGCCATGATTGTCGGGGCATAAGTTCCAAGGTCATTGAATCGGGAGGTGTAATCTACCACTGACATGTCTGGAGTTTGCGAGAAGTTCTCAAACTCGCTCAATTTCTGTAGTCTGACTTCTGTTGGGAAATACTGTTTGAGAAAGACATCTCTGAATTGTTGCCAGGTGATTACTCCGGCGGCTGTCAGGGCAGGTGAGACTGTTTCCCACCACTTGCTTGCCTTATCCTCCAGGAATGGCACTATCACCTCTACTTTAAGTGCCTCAGGTATTTCTAGCAGTCGCAGTTGGGTTTCCACGCTTTTCAACCAACTCTGGCTACTTTCAGGGTCTGCGTCTCCCTTGAACACTGGGCAACGGTTCTTACGAAGGGATTCATAATGATACTTGATCCCATTCTGTGCCGGTGGTGGTTGTGGCTGCTGATTACCATTGGGGTTTCCCAAACCCTGGATAGTTGTTGCCACTATGGTGGCTATAGCCATCAAATCTGCTTGGCTCAGGCCCACTCTGGGAGGTGGTGGCGGTGGATTTCCGTCAGGATTCGGATTCTCATTATTGTCATTGTGGTTGTTGGCGTACCGTGGGTTGCGATTGGCTCGTGGAGGTCTTCCGGCCATTTCCTACAAGTATACAAGTTTCTAAGATACTTGTTGCACAAATTTGATAGAATGCATTGAATAATTTGTGCGAAAATAAATTGATGCCAACAAGTAATCGAAATAACAACTTTTATTGATTTCTCAAATAAACATAAACAACTGAATGAGAATTTATTGGAATGGAAAATGGCGACAACGGAAATAAACTAAAAATGGTTCACTAAAATATTCTAATCTGATATCTCTCCATTCCCCACAGCTACGTCAGGTGGGGCTTCTTCCTCGTCGGAATCCTCCTCCGGCATCTCCGGGTCTAAAAACTCGGCCAGCTGCATCTGCAGACTTTGATTCTCCGATTCTAATTCAGCAATCTGTTCCCTATGAGTCAGAATCTTCCCTATCGCATCGTCCAACTCATTCTTTGCACGTGCGCAGTTTGCTTGATCCTTTTGGATGAGTGCCTTCTCCCTTGCCTTCCTTTCGTCTATCTCCCTTGATAGCCTTTGGTTATTTTCTGACAATTGCATGACCACCTTCCACGACTCTTCCATTCTCTCCTTATCTCTTACCCGTGCGTGACGAGCTTCAGCCAATTCTACGGTACGTCGGTCCAATTCGTCCATAGTTCGTTTGGTCTGGCCCCTCGTCAGTTGTAACGACTCTCGCAGTTCGCCGTTATCTTCATTAACGAGTTGGAACATCTCATATACCTGATCGATCCTCTTTTCTGCTGCCAATAGCTTGGCAGTCAGATCCTCCACTTGCTTCCTCCTCTCCAGGTTGCTAGCTCTTAGTCTCCTAGCCGTCCTATCGTGGCGTGCTAGAGCTAAATCATCTAAACGCATAAGAGACTGAGCGCGCGTGCGAGGTAGGGGACTGTCTAGTTGAAACGTCTCTCTAGGAGGAATCAAAGCTACACTCTTACGGGCAGTTAAACGTATGCGAGCCATTTCCTGAAATAACGAGAGGAAATGTTTAACAAGTATCGGAAAAGCGGTCAAGGAACATGATACAAAACAAGGAATATTTTCCAAGGGTTCTAAAGAATGAGTCATAAGGATATTGATGACAAAGTTGGTTAGGAAAATGATTAAGCTTTTGCCAAAATTTGACTTCGTCAAATTTCCTATGGCAATCTCCCATCCGGATTATGAACCTGGTGTGCTCTGATACCACTTAAATGTCACGCCCCGGGACCGGGGTTAGTTGACACCGGCGTTGTCTCACAATCACATAATTGCAAAACAACAAGCCTCGTAGTAAATCAAAATAACCAGTCTTTTTTCATAACAAATAATCGTCTTTACAATGCGATAGAAATAAAATGCGGAAGCGGAATACATGATAATAAAATTAAAGATAGAATAAATTCGACTAGTCTCAAATGGGATCTGCTTCATCACCATCCCCAAAAGTAATCTTGCTCTTCACCCTCGATTTGTTCCTCGTTCTTATCTGGGTGGGAATGTAAGGGGTGAGTATTTTGGGGAAATACTCAGTAAATGGGGGCCGATCGTGCATAACAAATATCGAGGATATACATACAATTAAATTATCGTAATTTGATTATGAAGCATGTTGAATCAAATAATAATAAAAAATACGAATATAGCACTGAAAATCATCTAATTTTCTATGGTTTTTACTGATCAGTCCCCTATATGTTACTCCTCTAAGGGGCGAGGCCAAAGGAACGGTTATTATAACCCACCGCATCAGGGCCTAAACAAAGCATATCAAAGTTCGGAATTTCCTTTACCATTTCTAAATCAAATCATTTCAGTGCATTTAAATAATTCAACATGCTTTCAAATATTATAACCGATAACGAATAGTTCAAGGGATTTTATACCGAGTGGAAATGAATAAATTATGCCGATCGAATTTTTAAAGTTGTATTTAAATTATTTCCTACATATATCATGCTCACAAAAATAAAAGGATTTATTGTGCCCAAATCTTTTATATAATACTATATATTTTCAAAAGTCTACCTTAAAACAATTAAATAATGAATCATATTTATCAATACTAATAATTGCTTAAAATAATCATATTTGTGCAAATTTTTATAAAATAAATAAAAGAAACCCACTTACAGATTTTGTTTGGCTTAAAACGTGATAGAGGGTGTAGGAAATCAATAAGATGACCGAGAAATATGGTTGGCTCCTAGTCTCACTCTCGGTTGGCTCCACTCCAATTAAGATGACCGAGAAATGATGAGCTTGTGGGGAAGATTTTGTGGCTCCAAATGGCTACTGGACCAGGGACAAACACTTGCTGTGGAAGGCTTCGGAAGTGGGGAAGATCAATAATTCAAACCGCTGCGGCAAAGCTTCGAACTTGGGGCTGAATTCCGGCTTGAATCTTGATCGAGATAGGTTGTTATCACCTTTGGAAATGGACCGAAACTAAGTCTGGAAGAAGGGCAGCAACTTTGCTTCGAACCGTTGCGGAATTCTCGAGATTTTGGATGGCTTGTTTGATCAAAATCCTCGGCTATTTCTGGACCAACTTCGGGCAGCAACTCGGCTCGAAAGAATGAGCAGGAACTCGGTTACGGCTGGGGTATTAACAAAGATAGCAACTGGGCATCGAAACACTAATACAAGACTTCGAATTTGGCCAAGAAATTGACTCGAGAAAGCTATTTTTCCAGCAGCTATATTACCGAATTCTGTAGGTACGGGGATGGAGCTAACAGTATGTAGTATCCCTTCGGTTCACCTATATTTATAGGCTTGAATGATCAGCTCCAAGGCAAGCTCCTATCACTCCAAGATTTCTGCTGATAGCTTAGTCAACGGTGATTACACTTCCCTCTTCCAAGTTGAATGTGGCCCTTTTCTTGGTTCAAGTTTACGTCCCAGACTTGTGCTTGCAATGGAGTGATTTTTGATTTCCTTAAATTGCAAGGTAACGGTTGCAAGAATTTCTCCCAAAATTGGTGCCTTCCATTTGCACGGTCTTCACACAATATATATATATATATATATATATATATATATATATATATATATATATATATATATATATATATATATATATATTTGCGATGCTATGCACATGTTGTGTGCTAATGTAACTGTTTTTTATGTATGATATTTTTTTGTCAATTATATAATATTTTTCAGTGGATGACATTATTTTTTTTCCCTTTTGTGTTTTCCTTCACTTTTTTCTTTAAAAATATTTGTAAGTTGTTTGAGATGGTTGTATGAAAAGGTTATTTTAATTAATTATAAAAGTATATTTCCAAATTTTGTGAGCAGTTTTCAATTTTTTTTTTGGTAATTTTATGTATGCACACATAAATAATGTATGATATAATCATTTATGTATTTATAAATACATGTATTTATTTATAAATATGTATTTGAAAGTAAAGAATTCGAAAGTATGTTAACATAAATTTTTTAATTTTTTTAAAAAAAGCAAACATGTTCTGTTATAAAGATGAGTTTAAAGTCGAGCTCGTGAAATCATTCATTTTCAATTATGAATTCAAATTTTAATTGATTCAAAATATTAAATTCAATAAAGTTTAAATTAATATTCGAAAATGAATAGTTTTCATGAGCTCAAATTTAAAATCTTATATAACAATAGAATAGATGTTTGATTTTTTCTTTTATGATAACATAATATCGAATTACTTTGTTTTCAAATACCTATTTATAAATATATACATATATTATGAACTATATAAATGATTATATTATACATTATTTATGTGTGCTAACATAAAATTATTACAAATATGTATTATCTACTTATATGAAAGAGCGAATAATTTTTTTTGGGCCTGTTTTTGTTCCTAGCCGGTAACCCAAAAGACACGTGTTAGATTCTGGGCCCTCCACCGCAACAAACAAAATAAAGAAACTTGTGGGCCCGGTTGCTAAGGCTGAGCTCCTCTTTTTTCTTTTCCTTCTTTCTAACATTCTCTTCACTTGATTATTATTTCTTGAGTTCAGAATCAATACCAAAATCAACTACTCGCAATCCCGAGGAATTCATCTTTTTGGTCTTCTCTTTCCCGTAAACTTCTTTTTCTTCCCCCCTGTGTGTTTAGTATTTGCCGGTTGTTTCTGGATTAAGCTCTAGGTTAGTTACTGGGACCAGATTTATATATATATGTCAAGCCCAACTACACCGCCATCCAGGGTCCATTCTTTCGTACGAAGTTTGTGGAAGCGCTAATCCAATGGCTATTACGCACAAATCGGAATCTCCGATACGCCAAATTCCTTTCTGCTTGAGAAATTCATCGTTTGATTTTCACAATGTGCTTTTTATTCGATAAAATTTTTGTAACGAATAGCTCGATTCAATGTTCTGATTTTTCAAGCGGTTTGTGTTTCCAATATCGCATATATTTTCGGTTTCTTTGATCAAATCTGATAAGATTCAATAAAGTTTGGTCGTGATAGACGATGTGATATGGAATTGCTTATATGTGTAATTTTGTACTATTATATGTTTGAAGCAAGAAGGTATAACAATACTTTATTCAGTAACTTGCTGTAAAAGAGTTTCTGCAGTCAATTGCTTCTATTCTTAATAAGCTCGTGAGAATGTTAGTAGTTGTTTGTTAGAATAATGCATTATTACGAGATTGTAGAAATAAGCATTCTCAGAAGTAATTTCTTTTGTTGTGCGCTCAGAGCTCTCAAATTAACTCTTTTTTGGTTGTCAAACTGTATGTATGAATTTCGGCATCTAGACCTGCTATTTCATATAATGATTTCCTTCTCTCTTTAAATAGTCATGGTTATCTAGGTATGCTAGCTTGAGCTATCTTACCTGTCCTTAAGGAACATCAAAGAGATAATTAGAAGATGAGATTTGTGGCCAGAGCTGATATGTCCTTAAGTGTTATTCCCTTGCATGTATGAAAAATTATTGCTCTATTTCTTCCAGTGTAATGCTAAAAATGTTAGAAAATGCTTGTTTATCTTAACTTTGTTTGAATAAAAAAATTTAGTTAGGAAGAAGTAAACCTTCATGTGGAGAAGTTGTGGATGCTGTTTCATGTGGATCCCTCAATCTGAGGGAACCTAATGGTAAATGTAGCTGCTTTTTCAACAATGATGTGCTCATGTTAGCTGTTGTGCAAAAGATTTTTGTTAGAAATATAGTTGCTGACTTGAGAACTTCTTCACTTACATTCCAAGTTAAATCTTCCAGGTGCTTCAACTGGACATCCTGAAATCAATAAAGACATTTCTGGGTTTGTAAAAAGGTTCAAGCAGAGGAGAAGTCGAACCAATAACCATGCGTCAGACAGCCTTTCTGATATTGATGATGCTGAGGTATATGCTTCATTAATTCATACCCATCCATTTTACTTACGTTCTACCACTTTAGTTTAATGTATGCATCCATTTTTACAATTGCTCATGTTCAAGTGCATTTTGGCTCTTTGATAAATTCTTCTTTTATATCTAAGCCTTTTTAAAGTTTCTTTCCAATAAATCATTAAATTCAAGTTCTATTGGTGCCTATTTCTGGAATACTGTCAGCATTTGACTGGTCCTTACATTTAATGTTGTTTAGGTTAGTAGATATCTCAACACCAAGGAGGAGATGCTTTATAAAAGGATGTTATGGGAAGCTATCAATGGAAAATATGTAAATGTAATTTCTCATTCCTTCTTCTCTGCCTCTATTCTTTTTCATTGCCAATTTAGACATCTGATAAATTTCTCCCAAAGAAACAGGAGAAGGCAGCTGAAAGAAAGAAAGGTGCCCCCCTCAAGAAAGCTGCTAAAACCATGGAGAAAGTGAAGTCAACAGTTAGTTTATGCTTAACGATGATATTTTTCATAGTTTGGAGCTCCATTCTATGATTGCTCTGTAATTCATGATAAATGCTCTATGAATAAAAAAAATGGAATCTAAAGAAGTTGCAATCTTATAATATATTCATGGAATTAGTGGTATTAAATATCATGATGCTTATATATTTTTACTTAGATTGCGGTTGAATGTGGATTGTGTTTTTTGCCAGTTTTTATTATGTGACGAGTATGACAGAATTCTTTTCTTCAGAGGCGAAGTTCCAGAATTAACTATGAAGCTTTGAAAATTCTAAATGAAGAATTGGTAAGCATGCTTTTTTATTTCCAAGATAGTCTTCAATCGCCAAGTAATTCTGGTAATGCATTACGTTATTTATTTAATTTGTATACCAGTAAAGCTAGTCGGCATGTCTATGAGTCTTAAACAAAGAATGCACATGCAACATGCTTGAGTAAACATATCGTTGGACGTTTTAAAAAAGGAACGATCATTTATTCATACACAACTGATAAAATTGTAGGAACACGGTTCCAAGGCATCTCAATCTCATATCATCACTGCAGATTCTTGTGCTCTTAGAAATGACCACACGCCAAGCCTTGAAATGAATGGATCTAATGAAAGTAATGACAGTGGTTTCCAGCCAGAGATGAGTTACGACGAAGAGAATGAAACATCTGCCCTTCATAGTGGTGATTTCTATGGTCAATATGGAGATGAACATGACATTGGCGATTTTTATAATTGATATGGAGATGAAAATCACAGCAAAGATTATTTTTTGTTCGATTAGGATGAAGTCTTTTGGAAAAATTAGTTGGACTGGCGGTACCAATAGGCATACGATTTAATTGTTGATATGCTATGAGTGAGTAGCTATCATGCACGAATTCTACTAGAATGGTGTACTCGTTATCATAATTTGTCAGATACGTCCTGGCGTCCTGCATATTGATATTTGATAAATACATATCGAAACCTTGTACATGCAAAAATAGAGATATTCGTCAGATCAAATGTGGTGGTGATCATATTTTTTTTTATCATATCCAATGATATTATGTCTTGCCAGCGATATACTTTTAGGGCCAATTTTTAGTTATTATATAGTTATTGCCAAACGTAAATTTTATAAAAAATGAAAATTAAGTATGACATTAGAATCCTTGAAAGAGATGATATAGATTATAAAACTCAAATCCTCGGCATTATTAATATATAATTATATGGTGGTAACACCGTAAAACTATCTTATAAGTTTATTTTATTTTCATCCTTTAAATTTCTTTTGATTTGTTTTTACTCTTCCTTCCATGAAGTATAGGCATGGTGCAAAACATGTGAGTAATTTTATAGTGTCAACATTAATTTGACAACGTCATAAAAATATATAGCTATAAAAAGAGTAAAGAACAATAAAAAGCAAAATGACGGGCCCAAGACTCCATTGAGAAATGGCAGGACTAACGATCAAACGCAACCTTAATTTTTATGTAAGACTATTATAGTGTATTGTATTCAATCCACTAGGGATTCTTCAACTATCCCTTTTCCCGAATTTTAAATATCATTTTTTGGGAATAAAATATGAATTCCACCTTTGAATATATTAAATTGTTGATTTCAATTTTATATAAAATTATTGTTATACCATAAATTATTAATTTTTTTCAAAAATTTAAATTGATTTTGATACAATGTCATTATATATTTTTAAAATTAATAACTCAAAATTTTGTATTGATATATTTAGTATTTGGAAATAGTTAAGAAATATAATTATGAAATTTTCTTTTATAAAATTGTGGTGTTGGGATTGAATGTTTAGTTATTTGTGGTGTTGCTGTAACTATAAGCACAAAGATCAATCCTTAAGTCATTCATTACCTTCACAAATTTGAAGATGAAATCTATTAAGTATTTTTGTCAAGGTTTGACATTTAACTATGGGGTTCTTGTAACATTTTTAGGTCTCTTTTCAATTTTTGAAACTAATTCTTAGAGCTAGAGTCATTTATAATTCCGATTAACTTGAAAGTTTTGTTACTTTATCAGCTCTTCTGATTTTTTTGTTATATGTTGATATTTACTCAACGTAAAGATATTGAAACTTGATGAACTAGCATATTCTGTGATTGTGAGTTGAATCAAAGTTCTATGGCAAGATCAGAATTGACCATCAGGCTGGAATTCAAATGGTATTTTGATTATTAAAGTATATTGGGATACTCTTCAAAATTAAGATGAATAAATTAGGCTTTTTGAAAATTTATGAAGTTGTGGTGTTTATGGATTGTTGAGAAATAGTTGGACTTTGCTCTGGAATTTAGAGACACTAGAAAGAGATATGTTTTCAACTTATACAACATTTTCTTTTGTGTTTTGTATCTTTTTTCTTCGAAGATCATCTTTGCACAACCATAGAAAATATTCATGTTATTTCTCACAGTTAGGGAACATGTCCTAAAAAAAACCTTATATATCATATGTAAAACTATCCAATTTCATCGTGAAATGAATTTAATATTCTTTGCTCCTTTTTGATTGTAGAACATGCTTTGTAAGGCTATTCTTGCATTTCTCTCGCTTTAAAAAAATATAGCAAAAAAAATTTTTAAAAGGAAAAATCACAGGAGAACGTAGAGGAAGAAGGTTGTTTACGCGATCGACGTGATAGTGGTGGTTTTTTTGGATCGACTCAAACGTTTGTAAGGCTTGGTGTTCTTGAATGGGTTGTGATTGGCTGGGGATTGAAATTGTGCTTTCTACTTGATTTTTCGGAATTTTTAGAATGTTTTATTTGTTTGATTGATTGTTGTGGGTTTGTGGTGATTTTTTTTTATATTTTTTCTGTCACTGTTCTACGTTTGTGATAATGCTCTGGTTTTAAAATTATCACTAAGTTTTGATTATGTGTGACTGATAGGAAGGCAAAACTGTATTGCTCTTGGTGAAAGTTTTTGGCAAAAAAATTGTTTTTGTTGGGGAAATCTCCTTATGTGTGTATGAAATCATATTGGATGATCCGTATCTATCTCTCATATCAATAATACTAAAAGATAGTTACTATGCTGATTGTTTTAGAGTAGCTGCGCGAACCTGGGCAAACACCTCAAGCATTGAGGTGATGATACCTAGTATATACATAATATATGTATTTATAAAATATATATGATATCCCCGGATGGAAGATGGGCTCGGCCCGCTCTCGGTAGCCCATCTTGTTGGAAGCCTAGCATTCTAAGAAGCCCGGGAGGTCACCTGGGAGGTTATCCCAGCTGACCTCCCATATCAGCAGTTACGACGATCGGAGAGGTCAGCCGAGTTCCCGAGCCGAGCTCCCTGGCCGACCTCCCAAGCCGAGCCGACCTCAAAGACGGGGATATCAGGACGATTGGGGGCTCCGCGGCCGAGCTCCCATAAGGTCCTAGCTTCAGGCGGGCTCATACCTACGAGAGCTCTTACTCAGACATTGAGAGCGTAGCCCACAGAAATCAAAGTCCGGGAAGGTAAAGCCCATTAGAAATCTAATCAAATCTTAAAAATAAATCCATCTTTCTAAATTCAATAAATCTTAACCATCATTTTTTTAAAAGTTTTTTGATTAATTATTTTAAAAATAAAAATACATGTTTTATATAACTAATATTTATATATTATATTTTTAAACTTGAGACCCGTGTTCTAAAAAAACTTCGATATCATGATCCTGTCATTTTACTCATTACCAAATTTTTCCTTATTTCATTTAACTTTCATTATTAAAAAACAATAATTTATTATTATATATTTATCAACACTGTATCATCACAAAAAAATAAATCAAATAAAATAAAAAAACTATATAATATTTTATTTTTATTAATTTTAAAACTTTTATATTTTTTCGTGTATGCATATATCGCATGCCAAAATGCAACTTCCTGCATCCCATTCATTTAGTATTACTTTCTTTTTCAAAATCAGTTATTTGCAAAAAATTACTTGTCAAATTTTTATTAAATATAAGAATAAATGATAAACTACTTTATAAAATTTACCTTTTCGAACACTTTTCAAATGTGTGAAAATACATATTGGCTTGAATGAATACGAGGGATGAACTAGTATTATATCATAGCCAAGGATAATAATGTGTGTATAACTCTTTTTTTATCATTATCGATGAACTAAAGTGAAATTTGACAAATTATGGAGCGACTAAATTGATATTTGAATTGTCGAAAGAAAAAAAAGTGTGTGTTGAAATTTAAAAAAAAAAACAAAAAATATTATAATATTAGTATTATATAAAGATAAAGTTGGAATTTCTAAGGGTAGTTTAGTAAAATTTTAAAAATTCCAAATTCGAATCCTTTTTTCTCCAAACAAAAAATGAATTTGTAAATACCATTTTTAAATTTTAAACCAAACACCAAATGGAATTTCAAATACTTGAATTTCCAAATCCAATTCTAAATCCCACGAAATCCTCTCAAATCCTGGTTACCAAACACACTGTTACTATCGTATCCCCAACTTTAATAAAATAGAATATATACACGTACATTGTTTGCGTGTTTAGTTATTATGATAAATTATATTGTTGAGTATGTCTCTTGTTAGATAATTTTACTGAGATAATTTTACGGATATTTATTCTTGAGAGAAAAGTAATCTTACTAGGAAAGTCTTTATGATATTATGATACAATGCGTGTGGGGTGGTGGTTAACTAGTTATAGATGAAATTTATTACTGGTTGAGTGTGCCGTAAGGTGGAGGGAAGTAGCAAGGAGAGGGCGAAAAGCTCAGCAAAACCAATTTTCTTTGGGTTTTCCTCGCAAATTCGCGGCACAATCATCATAAAACCTCTCAGAGATCACACCTTTATTATTTGATTGATTTAGTTTTTACTGAACTTCAAATATTCCTTCTCTTATTTTTTTTCCCAATTGTCTTTGATTTATAAAGCTTGTTGTGGTTGGTATATGTATAATAATCCTCCACGCACAAGTAATGTGTGAGTGTGCGTGAAGTGGCATGTGAGAGCTCGTAGGAGACGGATTTAAAGAGTGAATAATATTCCCAGAAAATTTTTAGCCCGCCTTCTCAAGATATGGACATGTCGATCTCAGGCAGGTTTTTGGTTTTTGTTTTTGTTTTCTTTACTAGGGATTTTTTCGCTTTAATGCATTTGGTATATTTTATATGTAGGCGGGTTTTCTGTTTAAGGCTTAGATCAGGCTTTTTTTTTGTCTGTTTTTTGTTGGGATGCCTTGAATTTCGTTTGAACTTGAAAGCATGTTTTTTTTTCAAGTTAATGGAGGAGGAGTGTGTTCTTTGTGGATAGATGAAATGGGTGTTGACTAATTTGTGGAGCTGGAAATCGAACTAGGGGTAGATTAGTTTTTTTGCCTTTCCTTTTTGTAAACGACCTTGTGCTTGATTTGATAAATTATTTAGTCCATTTTGACTCTGTTTATTCAGTTGATATGAACATGGCTTTGTAGGTTTAGGGATGAAAATTTGCAATTTTTTGTGCTGTCGTAAATGCTATTGATCAGTCCACATTGATTGTAGTCTTAAGGTAATAGTGGTGAATGATGTTTCAATAATATGCCTGCTCTTATGGTTGGGATGTTTAGTTTCTATGTGGCACATATTTTATTACGGTTAAGGTGAAGAAGATACTTTATATTTCTTCTCTAAGGAATACAGTTTCCTCCAGGCTAGATGTAGGAGCGATACAATGGAATGAAATGATCTTAGAAGGAAACACATTCTTTTATATCACAAGGGATTAATTTCTCTGTAGAGAACATTGAGTTTACACGATAGAGAGAAGATTAGTAGTGTTTGCGTGAACTTCGTCAAGAAACTGATGTCCCAGCGTTGGATAAATCGAAAATGCTTTCACTTGATTAATCGAGTAACAATAATTTCTGCATGAATGTGTATCGGGCAGGACTTTCGAACCTTTTACGAATTTAAGGGAGAAATCCCTGGTTACTATTGGTCGATTTAGATATTCTAGTGTGCGGCCTATACAACATCAGGTCTACAGGATCTCGACGGGTTGATGCTTCTATTTGAATCCTAAATGTTTGTGTAGTGCATCCCACAGCATGATTTGTCAAACCATCAAATATTCCTGATTTTCATATTGGTTACAACCGCATGTACCTTGAATTCGAATGCATTTATGATTTTGCAGGACTTCATGCAAAGCATCAACAGGACTTAGAAAATTTGACACTAACCTCACAACCTCTCAAGACGATAAAGTTCTTCATACTGGCCATCATACTCTATCTGAGAAAAACAGTATCTTATCTTTTGTTGCATAGTGGTTGGCTTATGCTGTTTTCTATCATTTTCTTTATACCTGGGGCACTACTTGTGATTGTTGACGGCCCCCATGAAAAGGTAATCAAATGGTTTATTATGGTGTTCTTGATAGGCCAAAAGTTTCTATCATTTGTAGATGGTTGATGATTATTCTTGGATGGAACATTCCTTTCAAATGAAAATATGAATTTTCACCATTATCTATTGAGAAAAGGGTGGTTTTCTTATGCCAATTTAGTTGCTGTTGCTTTTGCCAATGGTCAACAATTTTTTTTGCTTTTCAACGTACATTTCTAATTTGATGCAGCATGTCGAGGAAGTTCTACGTTATTTGCAGTTTGGATTTTGGTGGATAGCTCTAGGTGTTGCATCATCCATTGGACTCGGTAAAGCAAACAACACTTAATTGAGAAAGCCCATTTTTTTTTTAAAATAACAGTAGATTACCTTCTGGAATATCTTTGTGGCGTTTATGAAAATTTAATTTATTATCCGTAATATGTTTTTTACGAGCTGAATCTTAGGAACTGCATAATCAGGGTGTAATCAATATTGTTAACTTAGCTTGCGTGCTAACAGTTCAATGACTTTAGCAACTTTGGCTCACAGGGCAAGGTTGAGCCTTGTAACACATTTACTGAAATGAGCTCTTACTCTCATATACGACCTATCATGGGTGGACATCTTAATTTATTAAACACTTTTTAGAAAATGAGCAGTATACTCAGAGCGAGATCCAGAATTACGGGGTAGGGGGCAATTCGATTGGTATTATAGGGTGAAACCTTAAAATTACACAAAATCTCGATTTGTTTTTTGTTTGAATGGTGTGACTGACATCCAATTGGCTCTTTGACTGGGTATACTCTCCCATGATATTGGTTTTGAAAGATATCCTCCTATGATTTCAGGTTGGCTTCAATGTGAGGCATTCTAAGTTATTTTGCATTAAGACCATTATCTTTTATGCATGCTAATTATCCAAACGTTTTTAAGAGTACGACGGGGTATAGTTGATGACAAATGCAACATCTTGTTGACGATTACTTAAGTTGATATGTTTCCTTTACAGGATCAGGATTACATACTTTTGTTCTTTATCTGGGTCCTCATATAGCCTTCTTCACTATAAAAGCAATGCAATGTGGCCGGGTAGACATCAAAAGTGCACCATATGATACTATACAGATGAAACATGGCCCTTCATGGCTAGGCAAGAATTGTTCCGAATTTGGGCCTTCAATGTTTTCATCCACACATGGTATACGTGTTCCTCTTAGTAGCATATTGCCTCAGGTCCAGATTGAGGCAATTCTGTGGGGCCTTGGAACTGCACTTGGTGAACTTCCCCCGTACTTCATTTCAAGGGCAGGTATTCATTTCTATTACTTGTTGGTAGTTCAGACTTTGTGTAGAGTTCAGAAATTTATGTAACTTTAGAAGTATGATATTTTGGCCTTGTTTTGTGAAAAAAAATCTTTATGTGATTAAGTGGGAATCAGAAAACATTGTCTATCTACTGGTAAAGCTTCCAATCCTAACCCAAAAATTGTGATATTAGCTGCCTTGACTTTTATCGTTGATATTCTAATAGGTATTCACTTATGAACTCTGAAATTTGTTTTTTGAACTTTTAACTGATCGATCAAAAGCTGAAACGTATGCTCCCACTTTACATAAAGTAGCAACTCTGTGTATTAACCTGTTAAAGACCTCATATATAACCTCTTCCTTTTCCAGCAAGCATGTCAGGTGAAACGGTTAGTGCCGTGAAAGAATTAGATGCTTCCTCCTTTATGGAAGACAATGGATTTATCACTACTCGTCTAAATCGGATGAAGAACTGGTTCTTCTCACATGCTCATAATATGAACTTCTTCTCTATTTTAGTTCTTGCTTCGGTTAGTTTTATTTCATATTGTTCCATGATGATTTCTTTACGTGGTTTTCAATTTTCACTTTTATGTACTTCCTGTTTCTGTCAAAATTTTCTACAAATGAATTATTAATTTCGTCTCGTTTTAGCTGCTATTGTATCATGTCCATGGGGATTTTTTTGTAGGTTCCTAATCCTTTATTTGATTTCGCTGGTATCATCTGTGGACAATTTGGAATTCCATTTTGGGAATTTTTCTTGGCTACAATGATAGGAAAAGCTATAATCAAGACTCATATACAGGTTTATATGTTGATTCTGTTTCATTGAAATTCATACGAGGTGCAATTTTTTTAATTTTAAATTAAAACGTGTCGATCTTCTACAGACTCTACTCATCATTTCGGTATGCAACAATCAACTTCTTGACTGGATTGAAAACGAGCTAATTTGGGTGCTTAGGCTTGTACCTGGTTTTGACTCCGTCTTACCTAACATCGTCGCCATCCTTCATTCAATGAAAGACAAGTATTCGGCCACCAAACCTCATGCTCCTTTAAATATTGAGGTACTTCTATTTCTCACTGTTACCCCCCACCTGAACTCGATTTGAATCGTATTGAGTTGTAGTTTAAGGTCGACAAACTCGATATTCTTTCAATCATCAACTGAGCTTTCTAAGATTGAAGCGTGAACAAGTCATTGACAGTGACATGTAACTATTGTAAAAAAAAATTAAGAGCGTGATAGACTAATTTCTAAAACTCAAGAAAAAAGGTACCGTAACCGGAGGAGCACTCAAATCTAAGTAAAATGTGCTCATAGCTAAACTTGATCTCGATCAAACTAACTGGTGAGTGGCACAACCGCCTTTTCCAATTACCTTAAGTTGTGCGCATGATTTATGGATTATTGTATAGGTGGTATGATCGAGAGGTATTTGTCGTTAGATGAACGAAAAAATATATTTTTGTCTTCACTTGTCTAACTTGATAAACATATTTTCAGGCAAAGAAATGGGATTTCTCGCTCGCGTTCATTTGGAATACCATGGTTTGGTTCGTGTTGATGAACTTTTTTGTTAAGATTATGAATGAGACCGCGCAAGGGTATCTAAAGAAAGAGCAAGACATGGAAACTGCTTCATTGCAAACCAAGCTATCACAACCTTCTGATGACTAGTCATTCATCTTGATGAAAATTTTCTTTCCATTTTTCCTCTTTGTTTTTTTTTTTAAAAAAAGTAATGAAAAATGATTATAAGAATTAGTACCTGGAATTTGAGGTAGTTACTTTTAATGTGAAACTCGTACAGAAAGACAACAATTTACTCTTTTTTGTTGTGTAGAGGTCATTGTAACACTTGGACATGATCATTGGAAACCAGTACTATTTTTTTGGCAATGTAAGTCGATGTTTCGCTTATGCTTCTTTCAAAGTATCAGTCGCATCTAATCAAATTGTAGACTTTTTTTCCTTAGAAATTCTCGAATCATCATTCTTAAACAAGAGAGCAAATATTCTAAAATTTGGGATCTATGTTTTGGCAATCACCTCCACCATTGCAGCATTCTTGTAAATAGTATTGGTTCGTTGGGATTTTGATCCTCATCATTGTTAGTCCGACATCTTTGTTTGTTGGACAATTTTAGCCATTTTTTCGATGTGACACCAATATAGTTCTGATATGTGTAATGTCACATCAACACTCTCAATGAAAAATTATTAAAAATCAAAAAATATACGACTAAAACTGAAATTTCATAATATAAAATATCAAATCGCAAAATAACAAACATATATGACCAATAATACAGTTTTCTCTTCTCTTTTTTTTTTTCCATATTTGATTTGTAACCAATTAGTCAAACTCGATCAATTCACGGTCTTAATTCACTAATTTTTTTCCTTCCAATTTTGACGTGCCACCGAACATGTTAACAATGTCTGGTCATGTAAACAAATTTCGGTATCACGTTATCATTTTTGAACTTTCAATATTCCAATAAAAAAATGAGTAAAATTAATTCAGACCATAAATTACCGGCAAACAAGGGGGAAGACCTAAAACATGGTAGGTTCGATCCTGGGTGTGGGGGTAGTGCCCACACCCCATATGAGTGGTTGAGATTCTACTTCATGGGGAAAAAAATTTTTTTAAAAAAAAAAATTGGGCCATAAAAAATTCTGACCCTTGGATGTACCTCTACAGACAGTGCCTGCAGGGGTAGGATCGAATTATCCCTAAAACATGACTCTATCTCGAGACTTATTCCGTCAGCTAAGCTTAATTGCTAACTTAGCCTCTATAATTATTTTTCGTTTTATTTTAATCCATTTAGGCTCCGTTTGATACGTGTGATAGGATAAGTAAATGATTAATAATTAAAGTGATTAAAAAATGAAATATATAGATTAATAGTATGGTGGGATATATAACATGATATTTGGTATGATTTTAAAATGATGGATTAATTTTGTAAATTTTATTATACTGACCAAAATGCTAATTACATATATATTCTTAAAATAATTGGATAAATAATTAAATATTTATAATTATAATTTATATTTATTAAAATTAATTGAAATATATTTATTAGAAATAAATTTGTAAATATGCATTTACTTTAATAATAAAATAGTAATAATATTTTAAATATTAATTTTATTGTTAAATAAATTTTAGTGATAATTACAATATTATTGTTTTTTTAAAATAATTGAAAATAATAAAAATATATGAAATTATTTATTAACAAAAATAATAAAAATTTAAATATTATATTAATTATTAAAATTTCACTAATTTAATTTTCATATTATATTGAAAAATAAAATTCAAGGGTATTATGGTTAATATATAATCTTATCATGATCACTATTCAAGAATTATAAATTATGGATATTTAATCAAATCACACAAATAACATGATTAGTGAGGACTTTAATCATAATCAATGGCTTGAAGACTAAATAAAAAATGAACCAAATACAAAATAAGGAATGATTATCTAATAATTATTCCCTTATCATGTCTATCAAACATAACCTTAATACTTTATTTCAATCACATATTGTAACTTGTACATTTAATCCACCAATCCAAATCCAAAAATTAGAAAGTCCGTCCAGTCATGATCGATGAACATTTATTTTTAGTCATCGAAACATTATCCATAATATTTTGTGTAGGAAGAGAAATCAATTACGGTCAACCATGAATTCCAATGACAATCAAAGGTAATTAATTACTTTCCCACGTCAAACCAAAATTTAGACCATCCATTTTCCTTAGTAGTAGAAACTATATTTCCTATCCATCACAAAATCCCATTGTTTTCAAACGTAATACCGTAAATTTAGGAAATATATTTTACTATAAAAGAGTCATTTTCTATTACAATATAGTGCACATAATCTTGGTCTTGGAGATAATAAGGCAGGAGAAGAAAGGACAAAGATACATGAAATATAGTATTTCTTTGGTTCTTTGTCTCCCCTCCTGCATCTGTGTTTATATTTTGTAGAAAAAATTTCCAATCTTTCCAACCCTTTTGAGAATTCTCGTGGAAGCAAAAGAAATAAGAAGATAATGGCAAGCGAAGAGCAGATCGTTTTCAAGTCTAAGGTCACAGGCTATGTGATGGCATGCTGGATTCTTGCTGCCTTTGGTGGCTTAATGTTTGGTTATGACATTGGTATTTCAGGTAAATATACGTTGTATTTCATGATCAAAAACCAAGTTGAGTTCAAAGTCGCGTTAAAACATTCGACAAAAAGTGAAATATACTCGAGATCAAAATTTCATGTTATTGGTTTAAAAATGGAACCTATAAAAATTTTCAAGTGCTTTTATTTTGACTGCAACTGCCTTAATTAATATCATAAATCATGTACTGTTATCAAATGAAGGCTAGCTCAACTTTGTTTATTTGATTGTATTCCTTGGCTTTGTTGATGAATATATAAATACTATTTGTGGGATTTATCTGATTGAAAATTTACTTATTTTATGTTAGGTGGTGTAAGTGGAATGGATGATTTCTTGATAAAATTCTTCCCCAAGGTTCATGAGAGAAAGATGCATGCCAATGAGAACAACTACTGTAAATATGATGATCAGCTGCTCCAACTCTTCACATCCTCATTGTATCTAGCCGCACTCGTAGCCAGTTTCTTTGCTTCCAGAGCCTGTACAGTTCTAGGGCGCAAGCTTACCATTCTCATGGCATCCTCCTTCTTCATCCTCGGCGCAGTTTTCAGTGCTTCGGCGAACGTCTTGTGGGTGCTCATTCTTGGAAGGATCCTCTTCGGTATCGGAGTTGGCTTCGGGAATGAGGTATACACATGTTTTCATTTATTTTTTTTAAGTGATTTGTCGAAGATTTCAAGATTTTAGCTGGCCAATAATGGGATTGTGTGATGATAAAGCTTAATCTTTTGGCAGGCTGTTCCTTTATTCTTGACAGAAGTAGCCCCTGCACAGCACAGAGGAGCAGTCAACATCCTCTTCCAACTCTTTGTGACCATTGGAATTTTCATAGCAAACCTTATCAATTATGGCACCTCAACTGTGCATCCTCATGGCTGGAGAATTTCGTTAGGACTGGCCGCGATTCCGGCTGTTATACTATTGTTTGGCTCGTTGGTTATAACAGAAACCCCCTCGAGCCTTGTTGAAAGAGGCCAAGAAGATAAAGGAAAATCTGCGTTGAAAAGGATTCGGGGTGTAGATGATGTCGATGCCGAGTTTCAGCAGATTGTCGTTGCCTGCGAACAGGCTCGACTAGTGAAGAAGCCATTCCAGAAGCTTTTCAAGAGATCTGGAATACCTCCTCTGACCATTGCCATTTTCATTCAGATTTTCCAGCAGTTCACAGGTATCAACGCGATCATGTTCTACGCTCCTGTCCTGTTCCAGACTTTGGGATTCAAGACCGATGCTTCCTTGTTGTCGTCCGTGATCACGGGTTTGGTGAATGTTGGCTCAACGTTCGTGTCTATCTATGCTGTCGACAAGATTGGAAGGAGGAAGTTGCTTCTGGAAGCCTGCGTCCAAATGTTGATTTGCCAAGTAAGTTTTATTATTCCATCTTACCATATATGGCGTAATTCGTCACGGATGGAATGTGCATTCGTTTCATTACTGTGCCAAGAAATGAGTTGATCAACAAATGCTGCGGTAGTATGATTCTTATATATACCATAAACATGAATTCACCTTGGGTTGGAAGCCCGGGAAAGGGTTAAATCTGTGCGGAAACTTGTGTTTGAATTGTTGTACGGTTGTGCAGGCTCAATGCCTGGATTGTTGGGTTGTCCATTCATATATATACCTTATGATCTGACGTAATATGACTTGACTGGTTTACGTTTGATTGATGGAAGAAAATCTATTCATTTCTATGTTTCAGATTGCAATCGGGTCTATCTTACAAATTCACTTGAAGGAAACAGGCTCACTAGACAAAGGCCTAGCAGCTGTGGTGGTGTTTCTTGTGTGCACATATGTGATGGGTTTTGCCTGGTCTTGGGGCCCAATGGGGTGGCTGATCCCGAGCGAAATCTTCCCTGTCGAGACCAGAACTGCCGGGTTTGCGTTCGCGGTTAGCTCAAATATGTTGTGCACTTTCATCATTGCTCAAGCTTTCTTGTCCATGTTGTGCCACATGAGGTCCTTCATTTTCTTCTTCTTCTCTGCCTGGATTGTGGTGATGGGCCTCTTCGTTTTGTTCCTTGTGCCCGAAACGAAGGGCGTGCCGATCGATTTGGTCGAAGAAAGGGTTTGGAAGCAGCATCCTGTGTGGAAGAAGTTCTTCGACGATGAAAAGCCAAAGAGTCTTGAAATGGCATGAAGGAAATATCTGGGATTAATTTCAAATTATCTGGGGTTGAAGTCATTTTATTTTTGTTGTCTTGTAAAAGTTATTTAAATTTATTGTTTGAATCTTCTTCTTCTTTTTTTCCGGGTTATTGTGTAATGTTTTTGAGTTATATTATAGAAAAATAAGCTTATCTTGCGACAAAATTTCCCTATTCAATTGGAATGCTATAGTACACCAAAATTATTGGATCTCAGGATAAAGTGAATCTCACCTGAAATTATGCAGGGATCTATATAATATAATGGTTTCGATATTTTCTCACCTGCTTCTTTTTTTAAAAAATAAAAAAAATAAAACATTTCAAACGGCCAGATTATGTGTGCTATTTTTTAATTATATTTTTTAAATTATGTATAACCTTTTAAATTTTAATTATGTGTAAATTTATTTTTTTTTCAGTTATGTGTAATTTTATTTATGAAATAAAAAATGAATATTTCAACGTCATTTCTCTGCAACATAAACCAACTCTCGCAGAATCATTTTCGAGTTAGGGCTCCAAAAAAAAGAAGCTATGGTTCCTTGCGGTCCAAACCTGGTGCCGCCTTTCTTGTCACCTTCGCGAAAACAAGGGCTCAACCCACATTCTCGAAGAGTCACTTTCACATTTTTTTTATAATTCTTCCTCCAGCTAATGCTAGTGCAACTTTTGAAGTAAAGACTCGGCTCTGACCACCCCTTGAATCTATCGACATTCCTTTCCTCGACCGGGGGAAGGGTTTCTGGTAGAATGAGTCTTTTTAGGCTGAGAATAGCATTCTCTAGACACATAAGATCAAACGTAAAAATCTTGTATTCGTCATCTTCTGTTTCTCTAACTAGAAAGAAATATCTTAAGACAGAACCAGTCTTGAAGTGAATAAATTAGAAAGAATTAAGAAATCGACCAGAGGAGAAAAAGTAGTCTCCGAGAAGAAGTTATCAACGTCGACATCAGTATGCAATAAAATTATCAATTATATCTCCCCAACATCCTGGCATCATTATACATGCTCTTAGCATATGTTCTAATCAGTGACATGTTATTATTTATTGTTGTTATTGACATTCTTATATTAATGATATGTTTATTTGTGAAATTATTTTTGCACCCATGTCATGCATAGGTAATAACTTTGAAATTGTTATGAATTTATAATCAATATAAAATGTTAGAATTATTAACTAATAAACTGTCAAAATGTATTTCTGCTTCTTAACCTTTCTAGTTCTACAAGCTTGTGACTTGTCTCCATCACAAAATATCTATGTGTCATATTTTGTATCGACTTATAAACAATTGAATTCACAAGACATGCATACATTTTTTTTATCAGCTCCCGAGGTATGTTATCTCCTTTCAATAAGAATTAGCATTCATTTATATCATTCAATATATCGCAATCAAGTATAAAAACTAATAAATTATTTTTACGACAAAGGGCCAAGGAGCACAATGCAAATTGGAATGTTATAATATATGAGGGTTTTCTATATCTTCACACATCTCACACGATTGTTCGAGATTGAAGGTTGTGGATGAAATGACTGGTAAACCCATGCTGCACAAAGAGATGGTTAGACAAAGAGGAAACATTAGGATATCCGAAGGGACGACACAAACCAGGAAGCTTAAAGGTGAAGGAAAATAAAAAGACAAGTGTTTATGTAATCTAATAAGCAATATTTTACCAACTCCCATGAAAATAAACATTCAATGTTCATATATATTAGAACTCCCCGATCAAGTTGGTCGTGGAAATTACTCCTAAACACCTCGCCACAAACAACGGGAGGTTTGTAAAATTTTACTGAACTTAGGTTATCACCCAAAAAAAAAAGCCAGAAAAACAATTTCCTGAATCCCAAAATGGTTTAGAGTCAGTAAAATGACAACAAATGTCAAATGGTATAGAGCAACTCGCCGTGCTAATGACACAGGCAACTACATTAACTGCTGCTTCTCACAATGTACTTCACTTGATATTCTATAAGAGTTCCATCAACTGATAGGCAACATCTGCAACAAAGAACCTCAATGTGTAAGAGTCGAAAACCAGATATCTAAAAGAAAGGGCATAGAGAAATTTAAACGAATGAGCCAAGTATTCAGAATATATATGTATATATATATATATATATATATATATATATATATATATATATATATATATCATTGGGTATTCTTTCATGAAACCTTTCGTCTCCGCTGAGACCAGACGACATATTTTGATGATAATTTTAGCAGGAAGTAAATGTTGAGGAGCATAAGTGGTCATACAAGATTTAATCGAACTAGAGACAAACATACTACATAAAAGTATGGGAAGAGGAAATTGATAGACCATGCATTCAATATGGTATAGTTATAATTTTAGAGACACATATGACTGAGATAAGTATAGAAAATTCAAGCTGGAGGATAGAGAAGCTAAAATTAACTTTTAAACATGGATTCAGTGATTGGCAATCACTCTAGTTCCAAAAAAAATTTGGTAGCTGAGATAAAAGATAGATGTAGCTGGTGTGAATTACTTTAACAATAAGGCTTGCTTATACAGATGACCACAACTAAATCGAACTGAAACAAAGACAAAAAAATAAATAGTTAATCCTAACAAATGACTATAATATACCCATGAAACTTCCTCACATCAGGAATCCTATAAAGCTATCCCATCATTAAAGCCAGTTTTTTTTCTGTTTGCCTCGTTACAGTTTTTCTGTTTGCCTAAGTTACAGAGCAGCGGATATTTGCTAGAAATACATCAAGTAAACAAGTTTAAAATAGATGGAAGCACAATCAGATGCAAGCATTAAAACTCTTTACCTTTGAGCACGGATGGTGATGTATGGAATTCCTCCCAAACATTGTGGCAGGAGGCAAGATTCATATTTAAAAACTTGGCAGCAAGATATGCAGCACCAGCAGCAATCTGGTGTGGTTTAAACTGAAGCCACAGTGAGCTTCGAAGCCTGCAAAAAACAAAATACCACGTCAAAACAAATCCCCAGCGAATAAAAGAATTAAAAAGAACAATCATTCCCGTATCTAGATAAGAGGACTAATGAATAAAACAAACCATCTGGAGCAATGATAACAATTGAACTGAAATTGTCGCCCTAGCTGATGAACATATTCACAATCAACAAAGTAGAAGTGCGAGAAGACATTAAAAACAAATTCCATTTCTAAAAAGCCAATAGTGAACCAAAGCAGCATTCCCTTACCAACTAAAAAATCAGCAACAGAGTCGGAAAAATCCAAGATTCTTCTGCAGACAGTTGATTGAGTATCTTAAATTAGAAAACATGTCACACCATCTACAGAACTATCAACTCCTGTTCCACCTCTGCAGCTTTGTTATACTGACACATAATGATTTGGCATACAAGAAGCAGCACCATATGCTGCAGGAAGCTAAAACTCCCTTGCCATGACCAAAATCTCCACAAATTTTAATGGAGGAAGGAACGAACAATGCGACCTTAAATGGCCTTTGTGTATTGAAAAAATTGTTCAAACAGAATTACCACACCCCTTTGAGACATAAAATACATATTCGCTGAATTAATTATATGATCAAGAATAGGCTGGCAAACATGCAGATGGTACTATAAATATGTCAAGTTTTATTTAAACGTCGGGTAGGGATACGTCAATTGAATTGAAATTCCTTCATTGATCAGGAAGAAATGAATGGATCATGCAATAGCATTTATCTATATATTTTAGGTGGGAAAATATAATTAGTCAGTTGAGTTTTGATTTTGAAATATTTCTGAAATAGAAAACAACCAAGGACATGATAACTTGTATAATGAAAGGGAAAAAAATATTTCTACGCTTCCTGAGAAAAGAAGGATGAGAGCTATCTCGACAAGAATGTAGTATGCACATCTCAATAGTCCAATGGAAGCATGTATAGTTAAAATATTGAAGTTCCTTGGATGCCCAAATCAATAGAATTGCAAGAAACAAACATCAAATTATGGGTCCAAAAATCATGAATCCAATACTGAGTTCATATGATAACTATTACCAAGAAAATCTTATTTATAGATTCGTTAAAAATAAATAATAATCAGCGATAGAAGTACCTAACATACTTGGGAGAATTTTCATACACATCCATATCTATTGGGACAAGAAAAAACCAACGCTACCAAAATATGTAACAGCATATGCTGGATATAGACCAAGTCTAATCTAAAACAAATAAATGACACAAAAAACCTTGCACAATAAAAAAAAAAATTAGCATAGAAATTTTCCCGATATTAGACAATACCTCAAATGCTACTTTTTTCAACTAATCTATGAAAACAAATCTATCACAGCGTGAAACCACAAGTAACAAGCCATGATTATCATAGATTCTTTAACTTCAAAAAAAATCCTCGTGAGAAAGAAGGCTTGATCAAGACACAATCAAATTCGTCATTCAGTCCATAACCCTTAATCTGTGCACTACATCATAACAATTGGTCAGCTTCTCGAATGCCTGAACAACCTATTTCTGAGCATAGTTAATAATTCCTTTGTGGACCATACAGCAAGCAAATTTCATGGTAGCTTCACTCATCTCACAATCTTTACGGAGTAACCACCAACAAAGTTGGTGCATCCAGAAATCGGAATCCTTTCCAGTTAAAATTTCTAGCTAGGCCATAACCATGTGGCAATGGTAGATAACCAAATAAAGTTTATGTTCTATGACAAGGTTAAAAAGTAAGCAAATACACATTTTCCTCAACGGACCAAACTGAAGGGAGTCATGCAATAAAACAGCACTAGTCATATAGAAAACTACATATGATACTAATCCATACAATGTGTTACCAATACCTAAAAACAAAATCCTACCAGTCTACCACTATACAGAAATATATTCGGAAGATTCTATAAAACTACTCCTTTCACTGGCAAAGCGAGGGTAAAAATACTACAAGATAAAAAAATATTTACCTTTATTACTGTCAAAAATATTTTGTTATTCATTTTAACCGTATTTTACTTATCCATTTTTTACATATTCTCTTTTATCTGGGAGGGGGTAGCACAGGCAACATCCCAACCAAACATGATTTCTTGCTATAACTTTCAAGTATCTATCTGAATCATACGCAATTGTGATGATAGAAACCAAAAGAAAGAGATGAAATTTACAAAACCAAACCCAATGACAACAGAAAATAAAAATCATTGCCTTGAACTTCGAGAAGATGCTTGCTGTCCACAACAAAAGCTGTGAAAAGTGCCTATTTCCCCCACCTTAATATTTTACCACTTACATATGATAAAACTTGAAATTCGACAATCCTGGATTTTTATTCTTTGACACGGTAGATAAACTGCGAAAAAAAATAACGATTAATTGGTATACTGCCTGCCATACTGGGTTTCTGGGTATAGGGGCATTTCGCGTGGACAAAAGCTTCTCCCCAGTGCATAAATCGGAAGAACTTTCTATTGGAATCCAAGATAGATAAGGTTTAAGCTTTACCAAATTTTTGCACAAACTACGAGCTTATGATAAAAAAATCCAATTTCATTATAAAACTTTGGAAAATGAAATATGAGGCCAGTAGAAGGTTTAATTAATAACAAGATTCTTCAAAAGGACTTAAAAACCAGGCCTTCTTTGTGCAGGAGGTTTGAATGTGGAGGAGCAGTGTTAATTTAATCTCAGAATTTTTCAAAATCATTTCTAGAATGCAAGGAAGAAAATTTTGGTTCAGTAACCATGGATAGCCCATGGAACTATAAGCAACAACGGGAAATTATGCACAAATTTCTTCAGAAATTCATCAACCTGTTCGTAGGTATCCTACATGGTTTCCAGTGAAAATAGGCAAAGGCATATACCGTACAACTAATTCCATAAGACAAATATCAGAATGTCAAATGGCCAATTAGTTGACTCATCCATGAACTGTCTTCTATAGCTGATGCGCATGTATCATAAGTGTGTCATCAAGGAAAAAGCAGTCACTATCCCTAGTTCAACTTCAGATGGAAAAAAACATTTCATGAACAGCACATGAACCTCCAGCTACTAATATCATAAGGTCAGCATGCTAATCCTTTACAGACCCTGCAATTATATGGCAATCCAAAACATCAATATCACACCCTAAAAATTTACAAAGTTAAGAGAAGAAATACAGCACCATTTTAACAGGCAACTCGATAAATAAAAAATAACACTAATTCAGAGTTATCCCGCCTCAAATGACTGGACCAATGGGTTCCTTTTACAAAATCGAGGTTTCCGAATCTCGAGTACATATGGCAGTTTCAACAGCAAGGTAGCTAAATCCTATAAGTTTCAAGCTGAAGAGCCATGATTTAACACAAATATTATTCAAATGATAATCAATGAATCAGCACCAATATGGAAAAACAATGGATGTGGTACACTTACCCTTCACCGACCAAACAAAACGCCAGATTCACCAGCATTGATTGTGAAAAGCCCAACTTTTGAAGTGTGGAGGTAAGGGATTCATAGGGATGCTGCACATTTAGTTCAAAATTTAAGGTTGTCAATATCAAATGCTCGGCCTCGGTTATCCTTTCACGATACTGCTCGAACCAATCCTACAGACAGCAAAGGATTTACATATCAACAATGTGACTCATAATCTGAGTTTATGAAATAATAAACATCAAATTAAAATTAAAAAAATAAAAATTAACAAAATTCTCAAAGGTCAGCATGGCAAATGTATATGGGCATGAAGTCTGCACAAGGAAAGTACAACCTCTGTTTGACAAACAAAACCTGCAAAGTCATACTGATTATTATTAAGTTTGACTTCAGTAAAACTTCTGTGCTAACAAATTGTCATTTCATCAAAAAATATCTTACTGTAACAGATTTGTTTATCATTTCCTGCTCGATCACTTAAGAGCTCCTCAGAACATGAACATGAACATAACGAGCAATTTACCCCAAAATCTACATAATATTTTAGCAATTGCTTCAATGAATGATAGCTCTACTTTTCTACAAGTGAATTCTGAAAGGCCAGGTAATTGAACACTTCATAGATTATTCTCACATTATAATGTATAGGACTAGATTTTAATACACATGGAAAAGAATAGTGTAACCTAAGCTGCCTATGCAAGCTTCACAAGATCTTATTTTAGAACGAATTCCTTGAAAATGGGTTCACAAGAACTGACTCGAGCGATTGAATGTGGGGCCAATATTTTGAAAATTAGGTCATATTGAATTCAATCTCAGACCCTAGCGCATTAGCATGTTTGGCAGGAGCCGCAGGACAATATTTCCAGTTTCTAGAACCATCAACATTAGGGTAACGACTATAAAAACAATGAGCATTTTAAGTGATTTTATAAAGTGAAAATGGCATTGCCAGGTTGCCTCAAAAAGGTTGATTAGCAGACACTTAAAGCAAAAATGAGGGAGACAGGAAAGGTTACTCACAATTGGGAGCATATATGAAAGAAGAGTGAAATCCTGATTGTGGAAGATTTCGCATGATGCTCTTAGCACGTCGTTGAGAGAGCGAGGCGTTTCCTCAGACTTCGAGGCAAGGAAGAGCACAGATGTAGCAATCAACTGCAACATTTACATATTCGTGAATTAGATTTAGCAACGACATGCCAACAATTTCAACAAATGCTAGAAAATAAGAATAGTCTCTTTGAATCATGCAAGATCTTATCATCGGATCAGTTTAACGGTTTGAACATGGTCCATTCGATTTCAAAAGAAACATGGTAGATTCAAATAGAAAAGAGAGGAAACTCACGAATCTATCATGAGAGGCATGAGAGCGGCGAACAAAAAACCGATGACACAGAATCATAGCAGTTCCAATCGTGGTTTGTGGGCTGCAAAAACACAAAATTATCAGTTCTTAAAACCAATGTTTTCATAATCGGACCGATGATCAAACCGGTCTACCTTAAAAAAACGGCACAACTGGTACCGGTTTAACCGGATGGTTGGAGCAGGTTATATTATAAAAATATAATATAATATAATATAATGAATAATATATTTTAAATTTTAAAATTCCTAAAAGATATATATAATAAGACAAAAAATATATATTTACCAAAGTTTAAAAACTAAACCATATACGTATATTCAAAATACCAATTATACTTATATATTTTTTTAAAACAAAAAAATAGATTAAATAAAAAATAGTCCTACTAAAATAATATTTTTAACGAAGTCCAAATTCCAAATAATCATGTGTACACATAATCAAATATTAAATTTAAGGTTTTAAAATAAGAAAATTATTTTCCAAAACAATCGAAAATCGGTAGAACCGGTTTGACTGCTAGAAATGGTTTTGAGTGCTTCCCGGACCGGACCTGCGACCGGTTCTCGGTCGAGCCAGCCAATCCGATCCGATTTTGAGAACACTCCTTAAACAATGATTGTCAAACCAGAATATTCAATCAGTGATAAGATAAATCTTATAGTTGCACACTGAAGAATCTTTTAGCAGACAACATGAAATTATCAAGCAAGCTGAGAGACTTACAGATCAAGCCGAGCTCCAAGATTCTGAAGGAAATCACAATATGAGTATCGCAGATGTGCCTCCTGTACAACATCAATACCATCTTTTCTTGAGGGAGAGCACCTCTCTATCTCATCTTTTGACATAAGAACGAGTTCTTCATCCTCAAGCTTCGATCGATCTCGTTTAGATGTAGAAGAAGTATAAACACTGACACCATCATGTCTATTAGCAGCAATGACAGTTGAACTGTCATCAAATACTGGACGGGTATTGCGGTCAGCAAAAGGGTACTCAAACGGTGCATATTCACACTGATTCGTATTATTTACAATATGATTTTCATATTGATTTTGTTCCTGATAAGGTCTACCAGTGCTTTTACAAGGGAAATTTGAGATCTTTCTTCTTTTTGAAGAAGGTGCAGCATCAGGCCAAGCACAGCTATAATTAGGTCCATCCAGCCTAATATTGAGAGAGTAATCATGGGAATAATTATAATTCTTCGTATAAAAATTGGCATTGTATGCATGACTATCGTTGTTATGGTCGTAGTTACAAGCACCAGCAATTTCCCTAGTGTTCATGGTGCGGTTTACACCAATAGATGGCGTATAATAATTGTGAAAATGGCCGCCTTGCTGCCTGACAGATTGAACAAGAGACATTATTCCTGTTGAATTCACAAAAGAATACTTAGTGATTTACAAACATAAAAGGAAGCTGCAAAACATCATAATTTTATATCAACTAAAAATTGATGTTCTCAGACAATATTATCATGAGCTAGGGCCTAGGCACCCTAAAAAACCATTTAGCAACTACCAAAAAACCAAAAGATGTATTTGAATTTCCAAGATAACTGCACAAATTAAAGTTCAGCGCCTAACTAAATCCTTCCTTTTACGTCATAACTCACCTTCAATCCTCCATTATTATGCCAGTGGTAGAATGTTCATTATGGCTTGGACGAGAGGAGCCGTCAACTCCACTGGCGACCGTGCATTTATAAAGATAAATCCAAATAGTGAAATTCAGTAGTTCTCGGAAAGGATATAATGGTACTACTGTCATATCACCAACAATAATTTCAAAACACAAGGAATCATGATTTCAATCCAACAGATCAAAAGAAAAAACTAAATCGGATCTCACTAGCTCCTTGTCTAAAAGCAAGGGTTTTTACAGGTCCATCAACATATCTGACAGTTTTTAATAAATTACTTAACGGATAATTTTAAAAACATCCGGCAGAAGGCATACGAAAGTCAGAAAACAAGCAAGCTATACAAATCAATACATAACGTTTCGTGATCATAAAGAAAACCTTCCGTGAATCGCGTAAACACATATATACAAGGGCAAGAATAATTTATTCCATGTAAAATCAGGGGGAGAAGAGGATCTATTCACCTGAAGATCTAAGAACTCCGATCTCGCTGGAAAAGAACGCTCCTGGTAGAAAATTAAGGGAATTTTTTGACTTAGCTAGGGTTCGTATGAGAAGTTAATCAAAAGGACAAAAGAGGGAATCCAGATTGTGTTCGGATGGAAGGGACCGATGACGAGTATTTGCAACTGAACCACTTTATTTTGGAAGAATTTGAATTTACCCATGGAAGGGTATTCCATTATTCAAATGTCTTAGCTGAATTTTGGAAATTAATTAAAACTTAAAATTGTGCTATAAAAACTTTCGATTTCGATATTTTTGAGCTCGAGTAACTCGATATTTTCACAAGTCGAGATCGATCTTGAAACTTTATATTCAATCGAACTCGAATTTGAATCGATTTCCTTGCACCCCTAATTTCACCTCATCAGAGTCCAAACTGAGAAACAAAGTTTGAAACTTGTTCTTCTTGATCAAAATCTCGCGATTTATTGAATAAAATCTTGCGATATAATGATAATAAATACTGATGATGTAATGATTGATATATGGATATACATTTAGTATTATATTATTGAAATATGAAATCGGTAATATTTATTCCCTCAATTTCGAGTGGCCACAACATGAAAGGAATAAAAGCTTCCCGTTAATTCGAACTCCACAAGAAACAAGAATCTTAATCAAAGTTTCAGACGAAAGAAGCATACGCGTCAAATCCATAGGACAGCCTATTTGGGCAAAGGATTTGAAATCCAAATAATCGGAGAATCTTTTTCAAATCTTATCTTTTTTTAAAATTTATTCTGAAAAGATAGATCGAGAGACAAAAGATTGACGATGAATCAAACTAATAAACATTTCTTCCATATTGGAGTTTAAATGACTTGGTATATTCCCTACTGAAAGATTCAATTTTGCATATAATTATTCGAATTCATTATTTGATTAAATTTATGTATTAAAATTTGAATTTATTATTTCGTATAACAAAATAATTATTTGATAAATAGACAATTTTTTAATAAAATAAATAAATAATAGAAAGTAAAAAAAAAAACACGAGCATTTGATTATTTAATTAGCCAATATTCATAGCGTAGCCTGACTGACAATAAAAAGAGAAGCTTTTTTTCATAACACATTAGCTGAAATAAGAAGAATCACAGTCGATTCAACTAGAGCTATTCTTTTTGTTGCGTTTTCGGGTTTTTAAGGTTTCTGTGTAATGTGAAGCAGGCACTCACCTTCTCGGTTGTTCTGGGCTGTGGTTTATTTTCCTGGTCTTTCATTGGTCTTTACATTTTGTGCTTTGATACACTGGCACGAACATGAATTAAGTCAAGGATTGATGAATTTTGGTGTGTTGGAGCAGCTTAAATTTTTGGAATGGACCTCGACAAATTTTATTTTGAAGTTCCTTCTTGGTCTTCCTTGGACAGTGGACTCCAACACAAACACACACACACACACTCTCTCTCTCTTTTGTGAGTGTGATTTTAGGTGCAACTATACTTCTATAGCCAGGCCTATTTGTTCATGCTTGAAATTAATTACAGTAAATGTTAAGTGTGTAACATCTAATTTGAAGAATCCAAATTAATCTATCTCAAGAGCTTATTTGTGACCTTTTAATTTTGCGCTACTTCCTGCAGCCAGGTGCCTAATTGTTCATGCCTGAAATAATGGATTCCATATTTTTGGAGTCAGGTTGAATCTTCCAAATAACGGGACAAATTGATTCATGGTTCGCCGGAACGGAACGGGAACGGTGACAACCGTTCCAAAGTTCCAGGGCAAATCGGTGATTGTTTTGTAGCGCTGTTCTTCGACGTTTTATCGACGATTTAACGGGAAAGCGGAACGGAGCGGGCGGAACGGAACAGTTTTGGTGTTTAAAAAATATGGTTATGAGATATTCATGGTTCATTACGGTGTATGGTAATAGAATGTTTATGTTATTGGTATTATATTTCATTGTTGTTGATGATTATGAAAATGAATGTGTAAAATAGAAAGTTGATCTTGAGCCAAATAGGAAATGGAAGTGCATAAACGGTATGAAAAATGTGGCAGTAGTTGTGGCTTATAGGTGTATATTGATCCAATTGTTGTGAGGCCACCTCCATTAGAAAGATAAGATAAAGCTATAACTTTCATGTTTTGAGTTTTGTTCAAATCATTAGGGATTCGGATACTATAATCGTCGTGACGAAACACTATTACAAAATCAGTCATCCCATTCTAATGATCTTTCGTCATCTCAATCTATATCTCTATGGACAATCACATCAATATCCAAATGTTCGAAATTAATTTAATCTACGACATAGTGATGAAGAATATAACAATGATCTCGCTCCTCCGCGTCACTCTTCATGATATTGGCTTTGATATGTTATAATTTTTAGTGTGTATTTCTTATTGTAAATAGTTTTGTATTGAAAGATTAATTTGTAATAACTTCATATATTTTATTTTTTAGTATGATGTAATTTATATTTTAATTTTTTTTTACCAATTTTTTGAATTTATTAATTTTTTTATACAACCGTTCCGCAACATAACATTGGAACTAGAACGGTAGCTGCCGTTCCAAGCACCGCAACCGTTCCGGTGAACCATGAATTGATTCATTGCATTTATCATTATAACTTTTTTTAAAAAAAAAATTGGTCTTTACCTCTTTAAATTATATGATGTACATTTGAGGGTATATTTTGCATGGCCAGAACGGTTGGTTATCATTTACCCTTCTGCGTAATCTTGTGCAGTGTAATGCTTTCTGAGTTGATATTTGAATTGTAACGATCTCTTATTTTTATTAGTAATCTCTTTGGCTGTTTCTGCTATTGAATATCCAATTTTGTGTCACTTGTTGGCAATTGCTATTAATAGTACGCATGCTTGTGAACTTTAGATTTGTTCTAAATGGATGTTGTAACATCAAATGGAGAACATGGATACATAGCCGTCAAGCTCTGTCCCCTAGCCAAAACACACGTCAGATGCTAGTGGACCGATTGACCAATAATATCTCAACTCCAACCAGTTTCACTCGCAAAGTATGGTTGTCTCAATGAGATTGTGGCTGTAAAATATGCGAAACAAATTGAAAAATTTGCATTGGAAGTGCAAGTAAACTTGATGAACAAGAACCTGAAGGTGATGGGACTTCTGTTGTGAAGTTGTACGTCAGAGAATGCAGTAACCTGTGTTTGGAAGTTCTTAAGGGAGGTTCCTGTATCACGATGATTGAGGAACAGGACACAGTGGATTCCAAGGTTGATTATGCTTTTCATGAAACCTTTTTTGATATTTCTAAAGGTAAGCGGGGCATTTATTGAAGAAGACGAGGCACACGCACTTTTGAGTCCCTTAAAAGAGCCCAACAATTTTTATACCAGAATACGTTGCAGCAATCGAAGCTTTGGTCTTGGTGCAGCCCATGTTGCTGGGCCCATCTTAGCTTCGATAAAGAATCAATTGAAGGAAGTCGATCTCTCAGACTTTGTTGCTGGAAGAGCAGAGGCAGAAGCACTTGATGTTATGCAAATCTTCTCCGAAGCTCTTGAAGGTTCTCAGTTGACGTATCTTAATCTCTAAGACAATGCCTTAGGTGAGAAGGGAGTCCGGGCATTCAGTTTGCTCCTGCAGTCTCAAACTTTCTTGGAGGAACTATATCTGATAAATGATGGGATTTCAGAGGAAGCAGCACGAGCTGTTTGTGAATTGCTTCCTTCCACAGAGAAGCTCAGGGTTCTTCATTTCCACAACAATATGACAGGAGATGAAGGGTCTATTGCAATTTCTGAGATTCTAAAGCGTTGTCCTTTATTAGAGGATTTCCGATGCTCATCCACTCATGTTGGCTCTGAAGGTGGGGTTGTGTTGACCGAAGCACTTGCAAAATGTAATAATCTGAAGAAATTTGATATTCGGGACAACATGTTTGACGTGGAGGTTAGTATCAAGCTGACTGAGGCTATTAAAAATAAGGAGAATCTCACTGAGATTTATTTGAGCTGCCTGAATCTTGAAGATGATGGAGCAAGCGGCTTAGCCAAGGCTCTTGAAGTGGCCGCTCCTTCCCTTGAGGTCTTGGAAATGGCTGGAAATGACATATCAGCCAAAGCCGCTCAAAGCTTAGCTGCTTGCATTGCTAGAAAGAAGGCTTTTGTGAAGTTGAACCTGTCAGAAAACGACCTCAAAGACAATGGTGCACTTCTGATAAGAAAAACATTTGGAGAAGAGTGTAACAAGTTAAAGGAAGTCGATTGAGCCAGAATTCTCTGAGAAGGGCTGGATCGAGAACACTGGCTCAGGATTTGGCTGATAAGCCAAGGTTCAAGTTACTTAATATCAATGGAAACTTCATTTCTGATGAAGGGAGTGATGAACTGAAGGACATGTTTAAAAAACATCCTGATAAACTCGGCCCCTTGGATGAGAATGATCCAAATGGAGAAGATTTTGATGACAGAGACGGAGACGGAGACACCGATGGAGATGGTCCAGATGATTTAGAAGCGAAACTCAAAAATCTTGACGTTAATCAAGAAAAGTGAACATCTCGACCACTTCTTCTGAAATGTGTTATGTTTTTGTTCTTTCAAATTCTTAAGTTGCTAGCTTTGTTGGATCTTGGTAAACTTTCTCATGACTCATAGCAACACTGAAGCTAATCCGGATTTTTTTTTCATTGCCTTTGCATTGGAATTTTTTTTTCAACTTGATCTTAGTTTGGAATTAGGATTGAGCATCTTCTTTATCAGATTAGACTATTAACAATCCTTTTGCGTTCAGACTTGTTGCTTCTTGGTACCATGTTGGAGAACATTTTTAGGATTTTTTTAATGATTTTCTTATCATTTTTATCAATTGATGATGTTCTCTATGATCTTATTCAATGTAGTGGGAACTTTTACTCTTTTCTTGTAATTTGTTATCAAATGAGTAAGATAATCTGTTAATGTGCCTATGAAGGATTGATAATATCAATGATAACTCGGATTGAGCTTCAAATCAGTTGATAGACTCAAATGTTTGAAAATTTAAATTTTAATTAAATTTAGTAAAATTCAATCATAAATAACTGAAATTAATCAGACACCTAATTATCTTGTAACAATTATAATTTATACTCAAGAAGTTGGTGCCCAGTTTCTAAATCAAACTTTTCGTCTCGACGGAAAACAGCATTGCCAGGAACACCGAGAACTGAGGAAATGGCCACGGATGGACACACTTCTGCAGAAAGGGAAGCTAATATTTTGTTGAGGCAAGAACGAGGCGAACTAAGGATAACACCTCCATAATTTTCTTGGACTTCAACAGCATTCCAAGGAAGCTTTCTTGCAAACTTGATACATAAAATGTTCTTCAATTGGTTTCAATGTACAAATTTTGTTCCTTTTTTATGATATTAAAAGAATGGAAAACAGGGAGAAGGGATTATTCTTTTCTGAAATTTAATGTACCAAGAATGGGACATCATAAGAGTGTACACAAGCCAAGTTTAGTATATGTATGCTGTCAAGCTTGAACTGACTTTGCTTATTTTGCTCCAAATCTAATGCAAAATGTCCACGATTCTTAAGTAGTAGTTAACACCCTTTATTTTGCCTAAAAATTAAGACAATTTATGATTTTTTCGTGTTAACTTGGCTTTGAATTAGGACCCCCCGTAAAAATTAAATTAAATATTATTTACACTAGTTCATTATTAGTATATATTGTTTCCATTTATGATTTTCTCGTGTATTAAATATTAACGTATTATTTATATTTTTCCAGTATTTTAAATTTTTATTTTTGTTAGCAGTGATAGATTTTTTGGATTTGAGGGAGCATTTTCGAAAAAAAATGGTGAGACTTTAAGAAAACAAAATCTACTTTTATCCACTTTTTTTTTTTATAAAAAAAATAATGCTTTTATCCATTTCGCTTCTATTATAACATTGTAGAAGATAGAAAACATCTATCGTACATATAATTTATTTTTCTCGGGGAAGTCTCATTGTTTTTTCTTGCGACTTGCCAACTATGCAGACATAAAAAAAAAAATTGTTTTGAAGTCTTAATATTTTTGTTTCATTCGTATGTATGTACAATCTTTCTAACAAAATTATAAAAGATCGAGTATTTGTCGTTTTACCAAAAGTTATAGCTGATAGTAATAGTATAACTCAAATATTTAAAATCGCATAGCAAACCAAGCACTATAGTTCGATCGTTTTATCCAGCATGGACAATTATTGCACAGAAACAATCTTCATTCCATTAATTGCATTCCTTAAAATCAATACGAATCGAACTCATGACCAACAACAAATCACTTTGACAGAAACAAAGTATGGAATTTGGTTTCAAGATCAACGCATAAGTCAGTCATTAGAACTTGATGGGTTTATAGAAACAAACTGAATGAAGATGAGACTATGAAAAAACAAAGCTAAATTGGTTGCACAAGGCTTTAGACAAAAAGAAGACATAGATTTTGATGAGACATTTGCACCATTAAGCAGACTAGAAGCAATCTGAATTTTTCTTGCATATGTCGGCTACAAGAACTTCAAAATTTACCAAATTGATATAAAAAATATATTCTTAAATGATCAACTGCAAGAAAAAATGTATGTGAAACAACCACAAAGTTTGTTAATCATGTTTTACATTATTATTTATTTAGATTAAATAAAGTTTTATATAGATTAAAACAAGCACCATGAGCTTTGTATGACATTTTATCACACTTTTTGCTTGATCAAAAATCTTTAAAATCGCATAGCAAACCAAGGGCTATAGTTCGATCGTTTTACCCAACATGATTAATTATTGCACATTAATAATTTTTCTCACAATAATTGTACTCCTTAAAATCAATACGAATCGAACTCATGACCAACAACAAATCACTTTGGCAGAAACAAATTATGCCATTTGGTTCTAAGATCAACACATAAGTCATTCATTGGAATTTGATGGGTTTATAGAAACAAACTGAAACAAGAGGAGACTGTGAAAAAACAAATCTAGATTGGTTGCACAAGGCTATAGACAAAAAAAAAAAAAAGACATCGATTTTGATGAGACATTTGCACCATTAGGCACACTAGAAGTAATCATAATTTTTCTTGCATATGCTGGCTACAAGAACTTCAAAATTTACCAAATGGATATAAAGAGTATATTCCTAAATGGTCATCTGCAAGAAGAAATGTATGTGAAACAACAATAAGGTTTGTTAATCATGTTTTACATGATTATGTATTTAGATTAAATAGTTTTATATAGATTAAAACAAGCACCATGAGCCTTATATGACATTATCACAATTTTTGCTGGATCATGAGTTTACAATAGGTTCGGTTGATAAGACCTTATTCATTTTTATTAAAGATGATCATACTCTACTAATTCGGATTTAAGTTGATGATTTTATTTGGTTCTAAATTCTGCGAGAATTTAACTAAATTGATATAGAAAAAATTCGAGATGAACATGATAGAAGAACTGGTATTCTTTGTTGGTCTGCAAATCAAACAGTTAGACAATAGAATTTTCATTAGTCATACTAAGTACACCAAAGAGTTGATGAAAAGATTTGACATGGAAACATGTTATGCTGCAACAACCCTATGTATTCATCAGCTAAGCTTGATAAAAACGAAGAGGGAATATCAGTTTAGATAACAAGTATCGAGGTTTGATAAGCTCACTATTGTACCTAACTTCCAGTCGACTTGATATCATGTTTATTGTATGTATGTGTGCTAAATTTCAATATGATCCTAAACAGTCTCATTTCTTACCAGCCAAACGTATTCTCAAATATCTAAAGGAAACTCAAAATGTTGGATTGTGGTATGTTAATGAATCATCTTTCTATTTTGTTGAATACTCTTATGCATATTATGGAGGATGTAAGCTTGAATGAAAAAATACTGATGAATCATGTCAGTTTCTTAGAGAGACTGATTTAAAACTGACATGATTTTTTAGTTTAGCGAAAAACAAACATCTATTACAACATCAACTAGAAAGACTGAATATTTACTGCTGTAATTTGTTGTGCCCAACTGCTTTGGATTCAACAACTAAGTGACTATGAGATCAATGCTCAAGAATCGCCAATTTTCTGTGACAACACCGGTACAATTGTTATTACATACAATCTAATTTTACACTCTCGAACTAAGCATATTGATATTCGTCATTATTTCATCTGAGATCATGTGTTGAAGAAAGAGATTAAATTGAAATATGTATCAATTGAGCAACAAGCTGCATATAACTTTACCAAACGACTTGCAGAGAATAAGTTTTCTTATTTTAAAAATGTTTTAAAACTTAATTATTTATATTAATTGTGTTATTATTTTGCTCAAGGGGAAGTGACTCTCAAAGCCCTACTGATAAGACCGTAGTCAGTTACTCCTTGAGTCTTGCAAAATGTCAGTTTAGTTCTATAGCCAAATTGATAGATATACTCTTAGTCTAACTGATCTTATCATTTAATAGTTGGCTTTAATGACTTAGTTTATTCCTTAACAAATATTTTCAAGTGACCTAACCGCTTGATTGAATTTTTTAAAAAATATCTTATTTATTTCATCAAATTAATTGATTAGTTATACATTTTTTTAAAAAAAATTCTCCGTAAGTATAATGTCACATATATTTTCTGTGAAATTCAAAATGTCACATTATAATTATCATTTAGTCTCATGTTCTTTATTTACCATCTTCAAACTCTCTCAAATCTATGTGTGTTTCTTGCATTCTTTTCGACTTTCGAATCTCTAACCATTTTCTTATCGAGATTATACAGCAAAATGGATGCACCCGGTACTCGTGCTTATATTATGAATGCCCTAGCCATCGATTTTGAGTAAATTTACTCAATGGAAGACTCTATTATTAAATATATTTTCAAGTCAATTGAGTCATCTAGACTTCGAATCTTAAGCTCTTCTCTGGAAATATATGTTGAAGAATTTCTATGACATAGGTGTATTCAATGATGATGGAAAGATCATTATGCCTCTAGGAAAACATAATCTCCTTATTGACCAAGAATTTTTCTCTACTATATTTCATCTGAAGGGATTTATGCTCTCTCTGAATTGTCTCAAAAGGCAGTTAAGAAAATGCAAGATATGTTTTTGGCATCCAAAAAAGCAATCAAGACATCAGTAATGAAAAAAGAGATGAAGCTGGAATATCAGTTGCTTGCTGAAATAGTGGCCAAGTGTCTGCAAGACAAGGTAGGTTCATTTGCTGCCATTACAGCAGAGAAATTTCTGGTCATGAATGCAATTACAACTGGAACTAAAGTCAATTGGTCAGTCATTCTCTTCCAAACTCTGAAAGCTATGATTCAATCGGAGAAGCAGTCTCTTGGTTTTTCATTTCTACTTTCAAGACTATTTGAATAGGCATGAGTAAATCTCAGTAACCCAGTCACTCTCCATGAGTTCAAGGCTCCCAATGCCTCCAATATTGTATCTCTCAAGCTTAAGGGACAAGCCCTGAACATCTCTATAGCTGGGATGTTGTTTTTTAAGAAAGAGATAGGAGCTGACCTGGCTAAGACCAAGAAGACGTCAAAGAAGAAATTCAGTAAGGCTGAGGCTCCAAAGACAAAATAAGAATCTGGTCCTACAAACCAGTTACTCCAAGACTCACACTCCTACTCCTCCGAAGAAGCCAAGGAATTTGAAAGCCAGACCTGCATCTACACCACCCAAAAGCCTCGCTGCCTCCTAAGAACCAAGAAAACTGATGACAAGACAACTGACAAACCAATAAAGAAACTGAAACTGATAGTTGTGGCTGCCCCTCCAAGGATTATTCCCATGTCATCTGCTCTCCTACCTCATAATCCACTCGAAAGAGTTGTGATAACAGAACTAGTTGAATACACAAGTCAGGGCTGAATTCCACTTTTACCATAAAACCAATTTCTGGGAAAGGAAAAGAAAAAGTGATTGAAGCTCCAGAGAATGAGTCTACATCTACAGTTCAGACTCAAATCGACTTACTAATGGATGAAGTCAATGAGTGTGATGAGGACAAGGTTGAGTTCAGAAAAATCACCTTCGCCAAGAAACTGAAGAAGAAGAGGACTACTCTGAATAAGTTTAGTTATCTTGAAAAGGTAGTTCTGAAACAAATCAAGACCATGGGATTGCTGAAGCACTTCAATACAAAGACTATCTGCTGGATCTCTTGCGGATTAAGAAGCTAACTACAATCTGTTCAGAACTCAGAGCCAATCCAACCAGTCCAACTGCTTTCTATGACTAGGGATGGCAATGAGCCGGGACGGGGACGGGTTTACCATTACCATCCCCATCCTGAATTACATTCCCACCCTCATACCCGCCCCGATCCCCGCTTTTTCGGGTTCGGGGAATCCCCAAACCCGAAACTTCGGGAATCAACTTCTCATCCCCATTTCAAAAATATTAATATGACATGACGATGACGAATTCGAAGATTTTCTCAAACCAAAAATTATTATTATCTATTATTATTAGAGACAATATTAATATTAATATCAATATCAATATTAAAAGTAATAAGATTATTAATATTTTAAAAAATAATATGATTATTATATTATTAATAATAATAATACTATTATTGATATTATTTTCGGGGCGGGTTCGGGGATGGGGATAGTAATCCCATACCTGCCCCGAATTACATCGGAGATTTAAAAAAATCCCCGAACCCGAACCCAACTGAGGGCATCATGCATGAGGATGACTCTTCATTCAGTCAGTTTCATCAAAGTCCAGCCTCCTCTCCTTTAGTTAGGGAAATTTCCCCTGCTAATATTGACGAAGTTGTGCATTCTATTGAACAACAACATATTGAGGATCTGCATGAAGTAGTTGAAAAACAGGTCCTGGTCCATGAAGTTTTAACATTGCTAGATCAAATCATGAAATTCTTACAGAATTACATAAGTGAGTTAAAGATATGGCCTCTGCTGAACCATTCAGCAAGGCTGAAGTTTTGATGTGAAACACACTCACTACCGGCTGAGATCGTTCAAGATTTAATGAATCAGATAGGGATTGGAGATTTGGTCACTCAGTCTGTTATGCAAACTGAACAAGTTTTTCAAGCTCAACCGACTCTGCTAATTGAGCATGGACCATCATCCATTTCAAATCCAAATCTCTCTATGGTTGTATCTCAACTTATCTCAGTCAAAGATATTTCAAGTGTTGCTCTGTCTCCAGAACTAAACATCTTTGCAGACCATATTTTGAATAATATCATTGCTATTCTGGCTTCCATTACCTCGAGTCTCACCATTATGTGGAGAAGACATATCAACACTGAAAATTATCTGGACAATTTTCCAGACAAACTGCTAAAAGAAGTAACACGCCTATCCAAGAATGTTATTGGAATCTGGACAAACTGAAAAAAGATAAATTCTTAATACTCAAACTCTCTCTGACAAATTTCCACCTTCAATCATGAGCTGGCAGTTAAGGTATACAATGTTTATAAAGATCTCTCAAAGATTGATACAATCTCTAGCAAACTAAACTATTGTTGACAAAAAGGGAAAATTAATTAGAAATGGGAAGTGAGTAAGAAGAAAGAAGACAACAAAGAATAACTCCCCAAGAGATAAACACAGTCACAAGGTCTTTCATAAAAGATAATGCTAGCTTATTAGTTTATCTATAATTGTTGTGTATCATGATCTTTTATGATTCATAATTTAGATTTCAGTCTTATGAAATTAGTTCTATGGCAATCAGTTCTTTATGCATATTTTTCCAAACATCAAAAATGGAGAAATTATTGGATCAATTAAGTTTTGGTGATTTAATAAACAAAATCAAACTGAATTGAAAATGAGCTAAACTGAAATTAATATAAGACAATCTGATTGAGTTTAGCTAATATCAAGGTCTACCGAACTAATAGCTGAAGACCAAGTGAACAAAAAGATAGTTGAGTAAATGAGACGAAGAATCAGTCAGAATACTCAAAGTTAAAAAGATGAATTATCGAATAAAGTCTTTCATACCAACAATCTCTAATTTGTCAGAAATCCAAGAACATTACCTATAGTTTACGATTGTCAGAAAGGATAATTTACAGGCTTTGTACCGTAATTTTTAAACTGTTTGAAATTTGCGGAAAAATAAAAATTTTCTTAAATAAATAATAACCTTCAAATTGTGTTAAAATAATCTGCTCGTCTAAAAATATTTTGAAATAAAACAATTACAAACGAAGTTTGCAAAAAGGTAATCGTTTAAACATCATAAACAACATCATGAAAATCAGAGTATTTGAAACATGCATAAAATTCTTAAAAACGTAGGCGGTCCTCGAGTTTAGCATCCGCGCAGTCCAAGCCGGCTCATTGGTCCCCACCTCTCGTCTCCTCATACTCGTCCTCACCCGCATCGATCAAATCTAGTTAGTCTAAAGACTCAACATGTACAAACTCGAAATAAGTACTACATAATAAAACCACTTGTATTTTAAAGTAGAGCATACATACTTAAACTTAAACGTACTTGCGTAAACATAGATGTGTCATCATATCGTAAAACTTTTCATAAAGAATACTTCCATCATACATACTTGGACATACATAAAATCACCATTTGTGTAGAGATATGTTTCAAAGCAAGTGACCTATAACATAAATACGCCTGATCAGACTAAACCACAGTACTGGGCTGCTAGGGATGTCCACTACCACATACATGAGATCCCCAGTCATGCTTTACTAGGTGGATTGGTCTCTGGCCATGCTTTACCGATTTCCAATCCTGATCTAAACTCGGTCATGCTTTACCGAGGTGGAGAGGTCCTCGGCCACGTTCACCGACTTCCAAACCCGATCATAATTGGTCACAAGACAATTAGCATACCTCAAAAGCATAAAAATATTTTTTTGCACGTCGAACATACTTAAAAACATCGAGGAATTCGTTGCAATGCTCTGGACTGTTGCCTAACCACAACAGCAAAGATTCAGAAGATCCCAACGAAGCCTGCAACCAAAACTTGAGAAAACGTGAAAAACATGTACAAATTTTCAAAGCTTGAACGATATCACGGTAAAAATCATATCTCCTTCATTTCTTACCAGAAAAATACGAATTTACTGTCAAATCGAAGATAACACGACGTAATACAGTTCATATGTTGAAAGTATGTTCAGAAAGCTGGCAAAAAAGTCGCAGTGTTTGAATTGATAGCAAACACGATTCTGTGATGTAAAAACAAATCTTTCCTTGAGCGATGTCACAATAAAAATCATATCTCCCTCATTTCTTATCAGAAAAATACGAATTTACTGTCAAATCGAAGATAACACAATGTACTACAATTCACGTGTTGAAAGTATGTTCAGAAAATCGACGGAAAAGTCTCAGTACTTGAATTGACAGCAAACACGGTTCAGTGATGTAAAAACAAATCTTTCCTTGAGCGATGTCACAATAAAAATCATATTTCCCTCATTTCTTATCAGAAAAATATGAATTTAGTGTCAAACGAAGATAACATGATGTACTACAATTCATATGTTGAAAGAATTTCTAGAAAATTGACCAAAAAGTCGTAGCACTCGAATTAACAGCAAACAACTGTCTTGCGTTCTAAAAAAAAAAAATCTTCCTTGAGCAGTCACAGAAAAAAGACCATATCTCACTCGTTTCTTGTCCAAAAATTACGAATTTACTGTCAAATCGAAAATAATGCAACGTAATACAATTTTTGTGTTGAAAATATTTTCAGAAAACCAATCGAAATTACACAATACTCGAAATGATAGCAAAAATGATTTTTGAGATAAAAAATTTGTTCGAAATCGTTTCAAAACGTATTTGCTCAAACTTTGCACATAATAACCGAATCTTCACACATAACATACATCAAAATATCTATTATTACAAGATCGATGCATTGAATAAAAGATTATACATGCCTTTGCGTCTAGACGCTCGAAAATGACGAATACCGGCGCGGTGGAATACGGGAGATGACCGGGGACGCTTGCTACAAAATTCTTGCTCGAAACGTTGTGTGTGTGCGCGTGTGTTAGTGTAGATTTAGGTGAAAAAATTGCTTAATTAATTAATAATTAGGGGCTAAAAATGCTTAATTAAATAATTAGTAATAAAAATTATACTACTTTAATTATTCAATACTACTCAAAGATTAAATAAAATAATTGAGTATCAAGTTTCAAGTTTAAAATCTCCAAATTTTCAAATTGGTGTTTGAAAAGCTTAAAATCTTAAAATCACACAATAAATTAAATTAGGGTTTAAAATGCTCAAAATACGTGGGTTCATATGAGCGAAGTGTCTAGAAGTACAATGTTTTATATCAATCTTAGGTAAATAACAACAACAGTATATATGTGGTTGCTGCGTTCATACATCATATATTGCCTCGTAGCCACACTTAGAATATTGAAATGAAAGTAGAATTTTGAACAAGACCTGATCTATACACAACTCAAATGACAAAACGGGATGGATATATCTCCCCTGAAGCATTACAATAATATGTTGATTTATACTTACAGGCATGATACTTCCACTTGGTAAATTTTAACTCATGTCAACAGGGATCAATCCTCTGGATCATTTGAGAAGCTGTAAAATACTTGCTTTATCTCCCTAGAGTTGGAGGAAATCTTGTTCGATTCAAAATTTGATCCTTTGGGGATGATGTTTTTGCAACCCCTGCCTGACGCTTGAGCTCTGAAATAGATAAATTATACAGCCTTTCATTACAAAATCCTGATGTAAAAAGCCATTCGTCCTAAATGAAACTCATCAAACTATCAAGACGAAGACGAATAAGACTGTTCAAACCATGGCATCTGACATACAAGTAGATGCCGAAACAGCAGCTTTGAATTCTCCAAAATTACATGGTGACGACGAGTTACTCAGTAACTACATGTGCATGTGTCTGCTTGAAAAATGCCTCTCGCTGCTGCTCCAACGAAGAAGAGATATTCTGATTCTCAATCTCTGGCCTTTGTTTTACCCTATTTACTTTATGATTTAACTTTTATAAAATAATGCATCATAAAAGGATGCATTTTCAACATTACTTTGTTACTAGATTTGTTGCCTTCTAAACAGCTTCTTGTTTTTTCTGAAGTAGCATACTTGCATCCAAAAGCACGATAAAGGCCTTGAAGGCTTTACGTGAAATATCCTTGAAGGCTTTAAGTGAACACGAGAGAACTCATTCAAAAATATATATATATAAATCGGTTATGTTAAGCATGATTAAACCCGGGTCCAATAAAAAGTTACTTTAGTAAGAAAAAACTGCTTCTCATTTTGAGGCCATTGCTTCACTAACTAATATATGGATGGCCCAAGGAAAGACAAATCATATGCCCCAGTCACACAGATCCAAATTGTACATACTAAAATTCATAAAACTTACCTCTGTTCCTTTCGAGCTCTTCAACAAGTTCTTCTTTCCATTTCCTCTGTGTCTCAGTATCACAGCTACGGGCAAAAAAGATCAGTTTCACTTAATGGAGGTCTTCTCATCCAACATATAATGATGCAAGGATAATTACATACCCTGGACTAAGTGGCTGTCGCTGAGAATCAAGAAGCTCCTTAACATCCTGAGAAGCTTGAAAGTTTAAATCAACAACATTTGATACGCGTCTGGAACAACTCCCAGGACTTGAGCTGCACTCGAAATCGATGGCAGTAGAAAGTCTTCTGCTACCGAGTCTACTTGGTGACCTACTTTTAGGTGGAAGATTGTAATTATTTGAAACATTTTCCTTGTTCCCTACCCCAACTGGACTTGGAGGACCAGCAACGTTCAAGGATTTATAGAATTCATAAAGAGGCGTTTGCAGCTTTGTCAGTTCAATAGCCTAAAAAAATTAGTGAAATATTACATAAATACAACGGAAAGAATAGAGGACTAAGAGATGAAACTTTTTTTCTGTGGAAAGATGAATTCTTTGCGAAAAAAGATGCATAAAATTCTAAAACCGGGATGATGCTTGTCGGACACAAACAAAAAAAGAGACATTGAGTCTACCTTTACATGAAGGAATTCTCTAATCTTTGATTCAGTCACTTCGTCCTCATCTTCAGCTCCTCTATGCCCTGGGAATGTAAAGCCATAATCCGCCACACCCGAAGCTAAAGATCTATTTACAGGCTCAGCTATTTGACGGGAAAACAACCCTGCTCCACTTTTATTCAATTCTGAACTTTCATCAAACTTGCATTGCCAATCGTCATTGGGCTCACACATAGGATTGAAACTCTGGATAACAATGACAGTGAAAAACTTCGAATAAATATTATTCCTTTGGCTGAGATCCTGAGATCGAAGATGATATATTTAAGGACGACAATGAGATTTGCAAAGACCATGCAGTCTACTCCTCACCTGATTACAGTCGTGAGAAAGCAATGTAGATGTGAATTTTGTTGGTGCACCAAGTGCGACATCATCTTCATCTGCAATTCTACAGATGCCATCATCAAAGTTTGCTGGTTGCCAAAGGGATCCTCTATCTGAGAACTGATAGGAATGAACAACTGGGCATCTGACGCTGCCACCCAAGTCACCAATATCCTTCAGTCCGTTGCGGGACATTTTTCCCTCGAGGCTCATTCTGCAGCATGAATAAAATCTCCAGATTCGAAATAACTGATTCAATCAGATTGCCAAAAGATATTGAAATCCATTCATTGCTTACGACTTTTTAATGCCAACCCCATTTGCTCCCATCCGCATTCCATCCTGGTCCAGATTATTTAATTTGGTAAAGATACTGCCTGTAAAACTGAGAAACATAGATCACTAAAAATGTCTTTGCTTACCATAATTGAAGTGCGTAGAACAAGATGGGACTCTCGGCATTCTCCAGTAACAAATGGATGCTGAAGATAAGAAGCAATGACAAGATACAACACAAGTAAAGTGCAAAGCGTATCTCTGCTAAAAAACATAGAAACATCGAAACTCGCCGACGAAATATGAAAACACTGTAGCAAGACAGCATCAAACGCAGTTATTCCATATAATAGTCCTTTATGCTATAACAAATAAGAGAGAACAGTTTGCACCACCTTTAACAACTCCGATGCAGTAGATCTCAAGTCAGGCTCCCTGCAACAGTTTCATGAAGTCAAATTTGTTGGCTGAGAGAGAGGTGAAGAGAGACATATAGAAGCATTCGAAGGGTTTTCTTTGAAGAGCTTACTGTGTATATAGCTACTTTAAGCACTCAGATCAAATATAATATCAGGCAAATAAATGCAGATATAAGAGAGAACATACTTTTGTAAACATTTTAACAAGAAGGCTTTTGCCTCAGTGGAAAGATGCTCTGGTATTGGTGGATGTGATTTTGTACTCCCAACGTAAAAAAGAGCAGCAGCCTAAAATGAAGCCAACCAAAATTAATTAATGATGATGATTAAAAACTAAAAATAGTCGATCCTGAAACTAGCAAATTCATAAAGATATTTAAATCGAGTACCTCCTCCGTATACTGCTGACTCCAGGGAGCCTTGCCGGTAGCCATTTCAATGACTGTGCATCCAACACTCCAAATATCCACAGAGCTGTTGATTTTGTATCAGAAAAAGAAAGTCGCAAGAATATTGGTTGAGTTCACGTGGGGAAGCACATGACTGAAAAGTAAAATACATATGTTTCTTTTTTGTAATGGGGTAGAGATACTTAGAGAACCAGGACTAGAAATTGAATATTGCAGTTCAACATGTTAAAGGGGGAAAAGTACTTTAAAGGGAACAAAGAAATTGACGAATACAGTTCAATAACTTCAACTTATTACGAGAAAAATACTTTTAATCAACATTGATTTAGCATGGACAAGTATACTTTGATTTTTATCACAAACCTTATTGGTGCTGATGTGGTCGAAGTGGAGCGTATATATACCTATCCAGTGCCATGAGTTAATAAGTTGCTAACAGAAATATTATCTAGATTGACTTGATGAAATCAAAACAATCTGAGAAAAAATAGTGTTTTGGATGACACTTTTTGGAACTTACTAGATACTGGAGAAGTAGTAGAAAACATAAATAAATGCAGAAGGATAGATAAAAGTAACAATGGATTTTGTTGCATAAATAACTTCATCTAGCAAGTAAGCAAGTAAACAGATTTAAACTATACTGGGTAAAAGAACTAAGCTGCGCGACTCACTAGCTATGACCACTTTGCATAATTACTTCAGGAGCCATCCAATATGGAGTACCCTTCATTGATTTGAAACCAGTTACAGTAGCCTGCTGCAGATTTCCATTACTGTTGTGAGGCAGTGTTCGTTGAAGGAATCAAGGAAAGTGCTAAAAATGCAACGAGAAACATACCAATGCTTCAACTTTCTTGGATGCTCCAAAATCAGCAAGTTTAATGCACCCCTTATTATCAACAAGAATATTTGCACCCTACGAAGAATCCAAATTATCATTAAATGATGATTGGAAATCATGAGAATAATAGGAAGAAATAATAAATACCTTGATGTCCCGGTGCATAATTTTATTCTTGTGAAGATACTCTAGTCCTAGCAACAATTGTTTTGTGTACATTCTAATAACCTGGAAGGCAAATTCGAATGCAAGTTAAAAAGTCTAAATATCAATATGCTATTCCAGATCAAAGTTGAGTTTTCATAGCCCCATTTCTGTTCAGTCCATTTGTTAAATTAGTGGCTTTCAAGAAGCTCCAATATCCAAACCCCAAAAAGATCCATTTCTCAGAGATTAACATCTTAAAGAATTGGAGACTTTCAGCTTCAAGGACTCGATGACAATGTCAAGGAAGTTTTATCCATCTCCACTTTCTGAATAAGATTAAAGTAATCACTCACAGATTCTGGGAAAGAACCAAACTTTCCCAACAGAGATGATATGGATCCACCAGGCACAAATTCCAATAAAATATTCAGAGAATCCTCCTCTCTAGCAGTTCCCAAGTATCTCTGAACAACATGATAAAAATAGTGCTAGTAGTAAATATTTGACACCAAATTTGGTGTATCAAACAACAGGAAATTTCACTGTACTCACAACAATGTTTGGATGAGAGAGATTTTTCAATAGATCAACCTCTTTCTCAAGCTCCTCCATAATATATTCCTGCCAAATGCAACACACCATGAAACTGTCAAATGTCTATACGACATTATGTTCTGGTGATGAAACAGTCATAGACTAAACCTCACCTTATAGGTGGTGAGATAGATGTTTGTAAATCATGAAAATTATGAATTTTTTTTATGTTTTCTTCAAGCACTATTAGTATCACATATTGAATAGAGACAAATCAGCTCAAACCTATGCCCTTACTTGAGTTTTCTCCGAAGCACTGTTAGTCCCAATTGCAACCTGCATCCAAGCAACAAAAGAACAATTAAAGAAACCCACAATTTGGTGCACTATACTCGCATCTATAGAGTAAAAACCATCAACAAACTCATGGAAAAAACTCATTGAGTTGATTGCAACAAAAATACCTCTTTAACAGCGAGCAATTCGCCAGAAGCAATATTCATCCCCATGTATACCCTCCCAAATGCACCGCAACCAATCAACTCCCCTTTCCTCCAACGGATCTGCGGCGGCTGTTCAACATCCTTCTTCTTCACCACCGAGCCTTCACATTTTTTACCTTTTTCTTTCATTAGAGAAGCTTCCCTGACTTTATTCACTCGAGGAGACTCCATCGTGGATCCTTCCATCGGCGGCAGTGCCATCTCCTCCTCCATCAGCGCCGCCCTCGAGACCTTTCTTCGAGGCATCGAAATTGGTGGCAGTGCATGAACTGGAGGCTTCCCAAACAACCCAATTCTCGATTTTCGTATGCTCGACCCGAATTTCTCCGCTAACCCACCAAATATAACGGTTTCCTCATCCGATGGTTTGAAAACCAGGGATCCGCGTAAGGAGCCTATGAAATCTTTCATCTTTGACGTTTCTGTAGCGTACTTTACAAATCAGGGATTCCCGAGATTGGTAACAGTGTCCAGGGTGTGTTCATTCGAGTGAAAACTGAGAAGAAGAGGGTGCTAAGTGAACAAGATTCGAAAATAAACCAATGGTGAACAGGAATTTATTCTCACTAGATGTTTGAAAGCTTTGAGAAAGTAGCCGTTGTGATTTGTAATATAATAATAATAATAATAATAATAATCCTATTATTATAAATAACATGCACAAACCTGAGCGCATATTCTCCTTTTCAAATTTGTCAAAAAACTTACTTAATAATTGATCGAAGTGTAGGTTTTATGTGAGACCGTCTCACGGATCATAATCTGTTATACGGATCAACCCTACCCATATTCACAATAAAAAATAATACTCTTAGCATAAAAAGTAATATTTTTGTATGAGTGATCCAAATAAGAGATCTGTCTCACAAATACGACCCGTGAGACCGTCTCAGATAAGTTTTTGTCTTGATCGAGAATTGATATTTACGCTCTATTTTTTTGTTATTTGGACTTCGTTTGTAAATTAATTTGACATATATTTTATACGTGAAGTATAATATAGATAATACAAAATGAAGCATAATTATATCTCCTTAACTTATCAATGAAATAATGTTATTTTTTTATATTTGATTTCACCCAAATGTTATTTAGAACTAATAAATAATAATCTCATGCACACTTCGTTTCCTAATAAATAAATATTTATTATTATCATTTTTGTGTCAAGACAATATTGTGTGATTCAAATACTTATATCAAAATTTAGAATTTAAAAGATGACTTTCATAATAATTATTGATAGTTGATGATACAGTGTTTACAGTAGCTTATTTCGAGTGATTATTGGCTTGTACATACAATTTTTAAACATTTCATTAAAAGATTGTAACAACTTAAAATAAACTTTTGCAAACACTACTTTAAAATATTACATATATTCATAGAATAAATTTTTTAAAAATATATATATGATGCTTTGTAATTATTATTATTTTAGACGAAATATTGTAATGTATCTTATTTTATAGAGTACTACTTTGGAGATAAAATCATAAAATAATAAGGTGTAAATTTGTTTATGTTTATATTATGCTAGAATATGCAAACATCAATCTTACATGGTCAATCAATTTTGTGTTTTTAATTCAAAATTTAAATTATCATATGTGAGATTATAGTGTAATATACTAACTAATTTATTTCGGAAACTGAAATTTAATACAAATGATTTGATTAATATGAAATTGAGATGAAATATATTTGAAAATTAATATTTAAAAAGTTTTGAATAATAGGAGGATGCATAATAATTTAACCTATACACCAAAATAATAGTAGATATTTTGTGAGACGGTCTAATGAATATTTATCTGTGAGATGGGTCAACCCTATCGATATTCACAATAAAAAGTAATAATTTTTCATAAATGACCCAAATAAGAGACTCGTCTCACAAAATACGACCCGTGAGACCATCTCACACAAGTTTTTATCCAAAATAAACTTAATCTTTTCTCAACTAATTCTTGAACATATATTATGCATGCTCGCGGATAATATGCAGTTTCAGTTTTATTAGAGACAGTTTGGTTGAATTATCTGGCCTGATTTCATTAACTAGTTCGATGCAAGCACATGAGTAGTCAGAAGACCTATATATGAAAGCTGGCTTCCCGATCGTACCCGATTGCTAACATCGAACTTTCTCCTTTCATTGTTTTACTTTGATCATGCTGCAAAAAAATGAGGGAAAGAGGAAAATTTAGACGAAGAGAATAAAATTGGGCAAGGGATATACCGATTAGGAGAAAGAAAAAAAAAATTGCCCCCGATTAGGAGAAAGAAAAAAAAAATTGCCCCGTGAATATGTGCTCTAATCCAGTATAAGTTTTGTTCATGCTATCCACATGTTCAACACATGACACATGCGCTGAATGGATATATCATAGTCATTCATTCAATTATGATCTATAAACGAGTGACTATGATTCATCATTCAACACACTTGTCACAGCGTCTACCAAACCGAATTTCTCTCGTTTCAGTAATGTCAAGGAATTTATCATGTCAAATTATGTATATTGAGGAACTATTTTGGCATCTAACAAACAAGGGAACTAATCCAAAAAACACCAAAACTTTAAGGAAGAAAAATGCGGTGTAATCTCAAATCATTTGTAAAATTTGAATCAAAAATTGGATGAAACAAAGACGTGTATTCCATTATTGCCTTATTCATTGCAGGTTTAGCTGAGTTAGTTGTGAAATCACCAAATAAAATATGAAATAAGGATTGACTCGTCTGTCTGGTCCCTTGAGCTTGGGTGTATAATCAAAGTATAATGGTTTGGGCATAAATAGAGGTTATTTAATGCAACATTTTGGTAATCAAACTCCAAGAAACCTTTAAACAAAATTTAGGTTTTTTTATTTTTATTTTGTAATAAAACTCGAGCAACCGAAGCGAGCAAGCACGATCGATCGTCTCGTTTTAAAAAAAATTACATTAATTTGTTGAGTACGTCCCTGTGAGACGCTCTTATGAATCTTTATCTGTGAGATAGGTCAATCTTACCGATATTCACAATAAAAAATAATATTCTTACCATAAAAAGTAATATTTTTGATAGATTACTCAAATAAAAGACACGTCTCACAAAATATAACCCGTGAGACAATCTCACACAAGTTTTTGCCTAATTTGTTTAGAGTTGTATACGTTTGGGTTCAAAATAGAATATTTAGCATATTTTTTTTTATCAGTAAGGCTGCGTTTGGTTGGAAGGATAGGATAAACTAATGATTAGTACGTAAATGATAAAGAAAATGATTTTGGTAGGATTGTAATATATGGTGTAAAATAATATTATGTTTGGTAAGATTTTTAAGTGTAGGATAATTTTGAATTTTTGGATGAAAAGACGAAATTGCCCTTCCCCTAAATTAGCGACGGATTTTAAAAACCGTCGCTATTAGCGACGGTTTTTGAGAAACCGTCGCCGATCTGGTTTTGAATTATTTTAGTTACTAAAAAATTTGACATTTAGCGACCGTTTGAAAAAAAACCGTCGCTATTTGCGACGGTTTTTTACAAACCGTCGCTAAACAGCTGTCTTGCTCGGCCGCGGTTGGCGGTCCGTCGGCGGTCGACCGGTGGTCGGCCGGCGGCGGTTGTGGAGGCGGCAGTCGGTGGCGGGAAGTGGTGGTAAGTTTGATTTTATGCGGGAAGTGGTGGTGAGTTTGAATTTAGGAGAAGGGTAAAATTGAAAAAATAGGAGGTATTAAGAGTGGGATAAATAATCATAGGGGGTGAGGAGGTATTATTTTAACCTACTTAATATAACCTAATCATTCATAGGAGGGATTGACTTGGTTAAATAATCACCCCAACCAAACGTCGAATAGAGTAGGATAAAATTATCTATCCTACCCAATCACCCCAACCAAACGTTACCTAATAGTTTAAAAATTGACGCTTTAATTTAATAAAATATATATATATATATATAAAAAAGAGAGAACATAATAGGAGAGGGAAAAATAATTTATTTTGTGTGCATGTCAAGAATGTTTCTTGCATGAATAGACTGCCCAGTTTCAATTTAACTCAGCGTTTCTTTTTACAAATGAAGTATGTACTCCGGTCAAAACTAAATTATTGTAACCAACTCCCCTATAAACTATATACACGAGCACGAAACTGGATTATACCACTGAATGAGAGCTATTGGCGTTGATGGCGTTTTAACGGCTTCGTGCTTTAAGAAGAGAGCGTAGAGTAATTCGTTCCACGTATCCGGCACTCCAGGCAGACACCAATGGCTACAATCTTGCCTATGTAAAGGTGCAGGACTTAAAGTTGGGCCCAAGTAATACAGAGACGAGTGCCCATCTTTCCTTCCGGACGACAGATGAGTAATGTTGAGTATGGTTAATGCTGATATGTTCGGCTGCGTAGATGTTAATCGGGAGAAAATGTTGTATTTTGTCCAGATGTGTGAGGGCACTAGTGATGAATCAAGCTCGGGGAGCGTTTCCATGTGACATGATCCTCCGCTTCTCCAGTCTCCGCCCCTGAGGATTTGAAAAGACGGTTTTAAATGAAGGGATGTAAAAATGCATGGAAATGTGGTTGAAGCGACAGCAGGGTGGGTGATGGCAGGGGCAGTAAAAGTGGCGGATTATGAGTGCAAGCATCGTGGAAGTGCATGAAAATTCAAGACCAGACATTCCAAAGACAACTAACTACAAGTTGAACAAGAATAACTTGATGCACATGTGACAATATAAAGGCGATGAGATGGAAAATGGCAAAAAAAGGTGGGTGAATCTATGCTATTGCTATACCAAGAATAGATATCTCGGTTTTTGTTTTGTAAAAGATAATCGGCCAATCATCTTACATGAAAATAAAAACAAAGTGAGATACATCAATACTTTCTAATTTTGCAGTTAGATGATCGGCCGATCATATTATACAAATCTACTAAAACTCCCGATATTGTACAGGCTCACCTAAAAAGGGCTATAGTGATACCTGAAATGTACAGGAGCATATGTCCGAAAAAACACTTGTGTCTTTGCAGAATCCACTTCATGACGTATCCATTCCATGACTGTTTCTAAGGACCTCCGGAACGCACTCTCAACTTTCATATCCATCTTGACCTCCGAACCTTCTTGAAAGTAACAACCTCTGAAATCCAACATATATAATTGATTAGGAACTTCAAAATGTTAACCAAGCATGAATAGTAATTAGGCCAAACTAAGCATTCAAGAGGCTATTGGTCTGCATGATATTACCCTCTTTCTGTCTTCTCATAATTCCACCAATGTCCCGTGTTCAAAACGAGCAAATCAGAATCTTTCCATTTGCGAGATGTCCAATCCATTTGATCCAACTTTAATGTCGTTTTAACCTTCGATGAAACATTGGCAGGGGGGCGACTTTGCAGGACAAGAAATGGCGCTCTGTAGTACTCGACTGAGCAGTTATAATCTTTAAACTTGAAGACTAAGAATCCTTTGTGCTTTGTAATGGGATTCCCATTTACTTCATATATCGAACCCTTCTCAGATATCACAGAAGATAGCATGCAGAGAAGAGATTCCCATTGGTTTCTCCCAATTGAGTCTCCAGCAAACACTACACGTTTGTTTCGCAGTTTCTCTAGCATTATTCTACCATCAAATCTGTTTTTAATAGATAAAGCATTACACAAACAACACAAGTGCTACTTGAAATATAATCAACCAGTTCATTTGAATAACAAACTCCAAAATATATCGGCACGAAGAACTTTGATCTGCACTGTATCAGGTCGAGTGAAGGTTTCTTTCATCCTAATGACATACAAAATCACACATTACATAACCACTCAAAACCGTCCATTCATGTAATTTATAAAACAGTCGGATTATTTTTACATGTAGAATACGTTCGTCCCCAGTAAATCAGAATCCTGATTCATTACAACAGATATCTGTGAATTAAACATACATAAATGAAAACACAATTAATAAATATATGTTTCAGCACGAACAAATACTTAATGACAAAAGCCACTATCAAAATTGTCAATCCAAAGTCCAATGGAAAGCAATCAAGAAAATAACAATAACTTGCTGGTTACAGCTAGTGTGATGGTGATATACTCATAAACAACAAAAACTAACGCTTCAAAAATAAGAGAGAGGATGGAATATGCTAAGTATTCAAATCTGTCCAACAAAATAGCACGGCAAACAAGAGGAATAAACAGAAGATGAAGCCAAAGGCAATCAAATACATACAAACATTAGCTCAAAATATTAACTTTTCTTCAATGAAAAACATAAAAAAGAATAGACCAATTTCACAGTTTTCTCATTGATTTTTCAAATTTTTAACCTCCGAGATATCAATCTGACGTCTTTCTTCAAAAATTTAAGAAAATAGACAAGGACAAATTTTTCTGATCTTGAACAATAAAAATGGAGAAGAAAATAACCCAAAAAAAAAAAAATTGACCTGGGCAAGTCGCACTTTTTAGGCTGCCACCTCCATTTTGTATAGAAAAAATCTGGCCTCCCATTTTCAGAACACCTGAATCCTTCATCCAAGAACCTGCAATCCCTGGATTGATACAAAGGATAATTCTCATCCCACACCCAATCACCTTCAAACACATCACACCCACCAATATTTTCACTCAGAAAATCCGCCCTTTTCCCCATGCTTTTACTCTCACCACTTTCACCATCCATTCTCAACCACAAAAACCTCTCGTTCTTTGAAGGGAACCACAGCCCATCTCCTAAACTTCCATAATCCAGCCAAAAGAAACAAAAGATCACAAGAACCGTAACAAGAAAGAACCCAAGAAACCCAACAGACGGTTCAAACATTCTAAAACGCTTCACTTTCTTGAAAAAATCCATAAAATTCATCGTTCCCGAGCGTTCTCCAGATGGGTTACTCCACATTTCAAAAGAGAAGATAAAAAATAAACCAAGATTCAATCTTTTTCATCTCATCCACGCATACATCGACATTTAAAGACAGACAGACTCAAGAACTGTAGGATACAAGCAAAACAACCACTGAAATCATCATAACAAGTTCGGTTCGAGAGTTGAGAGTGAAGTGCGTGTGGTTTCTTTTTGGTTGTTCTTGCTTGGCTTCTTTACTTGTTGAATGAGTAATGGCCGGCCTTCATAAAAAAAAAAATTGGTTAAACTTTTTCTTTTCTTCTGCAAGAGTCATTAATTACAAAAGGGAAGAGAAATGTGTGGCAAAAGCAAGGCATACACTACCGTTAATGAAAGAACCGAATTGAGGGGTGTGAGTGGGTATATGTAATGATGGGATCATGGACGAGTGGTGTTAGAACAAATTTATAATGGATTAAATATAAAAAAAAATCCTTACTAATATTTTATCACGGATTCGATTCTCATTGTTCGCCAATTATTAAAAAGTAGGTTACTGAATACAATAATTGTTCGTGCTTTATAGAATAATCGAAACGTGTGTTGTTTGAATTGTTGTACAATTTAAAATATTTGAGTTGCGTTGTTACTACTAATTATAACTTTTGATAAATCGGTAAACGCTCGATCCTACGATATATATTTGTAACGGGTTAAGTATATATTATTATATAAATTTATGTATGATTTTATAAACCATTGTATTTTTTTTTTATAAATTGATAGTAGTGTACTTTACATAATGATAGCTCAAATTGTATTTGAATGACGTACTTAATACATCAAATTATATATTATAACTTTATGTTTGAATTTCAATAAATGAATATAAACTCAATTATTTTAATTCAATTATGATTTATTTAAATCGAATATTTTTTTTATTATAATATCAATTTTTTTATAACTATTCACTAACTAATATGCACTCTGGAAGTTATTTACATTTTTAGTTAATTATTTTCTTATCTCTAAATTCAGATGCATATTGCTGTTTTTTTCCCTAAAAAATAATATTGAAATTTAACTCTATCAAAACTTTTCGAGATAGAAGATTAAGAGTTTTAATTACATGGATTCGAACCAAATGATTTCACGGCTTGTTGGATTATAAGAGTTGAGGATTAAGAGTTTAAATTTATTTTATCATTTGAAGATTTTTTTTTTATGTTTGAAGACTTTAAGGGGGTGTATTCAACGTGGGAAATTTATTGACTTTTAATGACTTTTGTAGATTTTAAAAATCTAAAAGTATTCAATCAAGACTTTTGCATACTCTATAGAAGTCTTGTAGTATTCAAAATAGACTTTCATGGAGTTTTAAAAAGTCAAGTGGCATTCAACATTGACTTTTATAAACTCTATAAAAGTCTACAGGTATTCAAATTATCCATGGACTTTTAATAACTCCATGGAATTCATTGACATACAAACATTAAAGCCTAAGGTACAACAACAAATTGTAAAAAATTGTATTTGGTTCACCCCAAAGATTTGAATGGATTTTTAAAACTTCTAACTCTCTCTCTGTCGCTTCACATCACATATCTTCATATATTCTCTCCTCTCATCTATTTCTATTGCTCTCTTAAATTTTCGAAGTGTATCTCTATATATATTTTCATCTTTCTTTTTCAAATTTTTCATTTTTTGGCTGATTGTTCATTTAATAATTTTTTATTTTAATAACACAGGGAAATTTTGAATTATAGAATTGATTTTGTGATTTTTAATTTATGATTTATACAAATTAATGTAATATTCAATAATAATAAAATATGATCAAAAAAATGTTGTTTAATTCTTAATAATTGAATAGTTTCCTAACAACAATGATTTTTTAAATTCATTTTCGTATTTTTAATTAATATGTAAGCTATGATATTTTTATACAAAATTATATTCACACAATAATAAATAATATTATTTTTACATTTATATTATCAATTTAAAAATAAGATTACATGTTAATCAATTGATGTATTTTAAAAAATTTACAAACATGCATATAAACCCACATATATATACATGTAAGGATTAAACGATTTAACTTTTAAATAAGTAAATTTATTTATTAATATAAATATTAAAAATAATTTCAAATTGAATATGTTATATATGTCAATTAATTATTGGTTCAAAGAAATTAATAAAAAAGCACATGTTATAGTTAAGTACAAAATTTACAAAATTCTATAAAAAAAAATCTACAAAAGTCTATAAAAATCTTGCAAAAAAGTCTACATAAATCCACATAAATCTGTTTATAAATCTGTGAGATTCCATAAAAGTCAATAAAAATTTATCAAATCCATAAAAATCTATCATTTAAAAAAGTCATTAAAAGTCATCAAAACTCTGAATTGAATACACCCCACTAAAATTATTGTCTCTTTTATAAATATTGTTTGAGACAATGCACTAATTTTTTTCTAATCAGTTCAATTTATTTTCAAGTTTAGTCCATGTTTCTTTCGTCGTAGACTCAAAGGGAAACCTTGCATCTTGTAATCCATTGATTTCCCTTTTTTCTTTTTTCTTTTTTTTTTTCCTTTCATTTTTTTACTTTAAAAATTACATTTAAGTTAATGATATTAAATGTAAGATTGGTACAAAATCTCAAAAAAGGTATAAATAGTTTTTAAAATTTGCTGCAAATCTTAAGACGTAAATGTACATTTCTTACATTTATTTTAAATATCGTTCGAATACCCTTAATTAATAATTTAAGTTTGCCCAAGAAATTCCTAAATTAAAATAATAATTTAATTTTAAACTCTAATTTAGATTTGTTACTTTTGGGAGATAACAAAAAAACCAAGATATTTCTTTTACTATTTCCATAAACAACCACACAGATAAGTTTGGTATGTTCATATTCATTAATAATCTCAGTAGTTGGGAGACGGTGTCATGAGTCACTTTGTGAGACAGATCTTTTATTTGGTAATCTATGAAAAAATATTAATTTTTATGTCAAAAGTATAACTTATTATTGTAAATACGAACGTAGTTGGCTCTTCTCACGGATACATATATGTGAAATCGTCTCACAAAAAATCTGCTAAAAATTAGGATCATGGATTTTTTAAAACCAAATATTTCTTTTTAATAAATGCATATCCTTTTCTTTTCTTTATTTCAATAGAAAGAAAAAGTAGAAAAAATATTGTGAATGAAATTATTGAAAGTTAGATATATGGTTATGGTTGGTTCTCATCTTCCTCTTCTTAAATGCACCGTGATGTCCTCGACTTCATTTTGTTTTGAAGTGTGTTACTTATATCTCAAATATATAATTTTTTTGTTTTTTATTCCACTTTTAATATACTAAAAATGATTTCACGTTTTTTCAAAAATTTAGTTAACATAGTATATTAATAACAAAAAAATACGATATTAAATATTAAAATTAAAATATATATTTGAAATAAAAACAAACTAAAATAAAATCTATATATTTGGGATCGATGACATATATATATATATATATATATATATATATATATATATATATATATATTTATATTATATATATATATATTTATATATATATATAAATGTGAGACCCTTAGATTAACTATTTTAGAATACACTAACATATTTAATTGCATAATTACCTTTCTTACGATATTAAAAATCTCGTCAAGTCACTCCATTTTTTACATCGAAAAAAATCTAAACAAAACTTTTCTTTTTAAGTCGAACAATTCTTATAAATTGAAAATAATTTTGTGTTAATTATTTAATATTATTTGATCAAATTAAAATAATAATAATAACACATGCAACGCGTGTTCATCTTTTGCTAGTATATATTATAATTTTGATACAAATTTTTTTAATCATTCGAAGCAGCGTTACACTGAATATCCATTTTTTTGGTTTATAATTTCAAATTGACGTGTTAAATTTGGTATAAACAGTACGAATAATTTGGAAAAATCACAGAAATATGATTTACTTTGGAAAATGAAATGAATTTCTAATGTTTTAGATAAATGAATTTATAATTCGGAATATATATATTTTGTTTAATGGAAAACTTATACAGTTTTATTTAGGTCAGTAATATTATATTAGATTTGAAAAAATATGAGCTTTTTTATATAAACTATATTTGATTTCAAAATAGTTCTTGGCCATATATTTAATGAATAGTAATATAAAATTGAATTATTTTCTTTTATAAAATACATGATAATAAGATAAACCTACATATAATGAATCCATGTAAGAAAATAAAAGTAGATATCTTGTGAGACGGTCTCACAAATCTTTAAGTGTGAGACGAGTCAACCTTACTGATATTTACAATAAAAAATAATATTGTTAGCATAAAAAATAACAATTTTTCATGGATGACCTAAATAAATATCTGTTTCACAAAATAAGACCCGTGAGACTGTCTCACACAAGTTTTTGTCAGAAAATAATACTATTTTTGTAAGGCTCGAGATTATTAGTTCTCATTAACATAATACTCGGAATATATGAGTATGCATATATATATAATGAGGAGTGTTAATTGAGATGAGAATAGGAAATACATGGACAAGAGGAGAAAATCTTCAAATTAGGATAGAACAGTTGGCGCATATGCGCGAAGATAAGTGGCGCATATGCGCGACAATTCCAGTAGCATTGGCGCATATGCGCGACACCTACAGTAGCATCGGCGCATATGCGCGGAAAGAAGCGGCGCATATGCGCGACACCTCCAGTGACAATGGCGCATATGCGCGAGAAAAGTGGCGCATATGCGCGAAGTGTTAAATTCTGCATGGCCGAGACCCGTGGGTCTCGCGCATATGCGCGAGTGATGCCGCGCATATGCGCGAGACGTGTACTTCAAAGAACAAGCCATTTGTCCTAGATCATGCAATATATATATAGAAGGTCTTCATTTCCCTCCTATTCAGCTGATAACCGAGAGATTTCCAGAGAAAAAGCTTCAATCTTTCTTTCATCTCATAATTGGGTTTGTACAAGATTTAGCCACCCAAATTTAGTTCCGATTTCAGTTTTGAACTCCCCTCTGTATTAGCTACAAGGTGATGTAAGTTTTACTCAGTTTCTATATGATTTGAGATTGAGATGTTGGGGGAAATTGTAATATGATAGTTATATTGTGTTCTTGATGTATTGAACATGATATATTCGCAAACGGATCAAAGAACGGATGTCATATGCTATTGTTGCTATTTTCTAGCATTTTTAGAAGTAAGATATTCAGATTTTGAGTAATATCATATGCTTCTAATGATGATTATAAGTTGATGAGTTTAGATTGATAATGTGTTGCTATATGTTGAGATTCGAATTTGTTAGTATCACGGGAACACGTTGTTATGCCGTCAACTTGTATCAAGACTAGATATAGATGGTATAAATGTCTTGGTTGAGTTAGAGATTGATAGAATATGTATCAATATTGCCATTTCAGATTGATATCGGTAAGATTCGTCTTCGAGACTTTGACTACGACCGAGTTGTGCAACGAAATGTATAATACATGTTTTGTTTGGGGAGATACAACTCAAATGAGATCTCATTTGAGTTTCCCAACCAAAATCACATACTAGATTTATTGTGTATCATGAATTATGATTGTGATTTGTTTATGGACTTGTATTCCAATCTTTTGAGATGATTATGCATTGTTACAGATTGTTATGCATTGCATTTAAGATAAGGAGTCTTGACAGATCCGTCAAACTTCTAGATGTTCGGTGATATCACAGCTTAAGGGAAGATCATTCTCCTATTGTAGATGTGGATACAGATCAGGCCGAAGTCTAGGAATAAGACATACCGTCACCTCGATTGGGAGGGTAGGTGATAGATCGTCTTATTCACACCGGGATCCCTAGAGTTCTAGTCGAGTCGAGTCCAGACATGGTTTGATTCGCATTGCATTGCATGTTTATATGGATGACATTCATTATAGCATGTTTCATGTTTAGTTTGATATATGCATGTATACATGTTCATACTGAGATTTGTTCTCACCGGAGTTTCCGGCTGTTGTTATGTCTGTATGTGTGCATAACAACAGGTGGGGCAGGATCTGGGTCGAGACAGAGACGAGATTGATATAGCGTGGAGACTACGGGCGCAGCAGATGACTAATGATTTTTAGTAGACTTGGACTATTTGTATTTGCCTTATTGTATTAAACACTAGTTGGATGAATGTACTAGAACAAGGTATGTTTGTATATTGTAATATAAATAAAGAACTTGTGCTTGTTTATATAACATTAGAATGAATGTTGAAAAGCAAAAATTTGACCCTCTTTTTATATTAATGATCCATTTAATCCCAAATAAAAGAGTTAGAGCCCGGGTCCCCACAGTTTTATAAAAATAATTTACAAGTTTTTAAAAGAAACGTGACATTTATTTTAAATAGGGTTTGGTTTCACCAACTATTTCAAAATTTCTATTTTAATAAAAATTATTATTGACATAAATATTAAAAGAATCAAGAATGTGGGGACCCGGACGCTAATCATCTTCTTAATCGTGATTGGGACTAATTAATCAATTAAGTAAACAAGGTCTATTTTTTTTTAAATGCGGAAGGTAATGGAATCAAACTCCTATACATATCAGTATAAAAGTATAAATCTGATAAAATATACAATTATACACATCTCAGGTTCAGATTTTCTCTTGGACTGTGGCGTTGGAAAAATTACCTACGGCGAACTCGGTGCAAAGAAGATGGCCAACGTGTGCTTTGCGTCCACAGTGGTGCACATTATGTCAGGGAAATGAAGAGACTCAGGATCATTTACTACTACACTGCTCGTACTCACGTAGTTTATGGACTTTGGTCATGGCAGAGCTACGATTCCAATGGGTGTTTCCACAGAGGGCAAGAGATTTGTTTACCATCGATCCAGGTTTACCTTCGGGGAGCAGAGCTAACATTTTATGGTACATTTTGATTCATGTCTTATTTTGGAGCATATGGCTAGAGAGGAATAACAGAATTTTCAACGACACACCGGCCGAAGCAAGTGCGGTATGGGAGCTCATTAAGTTCAAAGTGGCAACTACAATCTCAAGTGTTAAAGGATTTAATCACTTATCGATTAATGAAATTGTTAGGGATTGGAAGTTTGTAATGATTTGAATGTCCGGAAATCTTTATAGTGCTCCTATAAATGCGGATCACTCATCCGCAATATTGTACTCAAACTTCTTTAATATAATTTAAATAATCTTGTTTCTGATCAAAAAAAAAAATCCTTAAAAAATGAAATAATGATATTTGTTGTCACCAAAATAGATATCATTGAATCAATGAACATAAAAAATTATGTCCTTCTGCAAGTCAAAATTAAGAAGTTGCGAGAAACACTGCAATTCTAAACTCCAATTATGATTATCAAACTCACACTGCCTTTCATGATAAAGCAGTGATTAATCAGCTTTATTCTGATCTCAAGAATTTAGAAATGATATTCTCAGTCATTGAGAATAATTTAAAAGAAGATGTTCTTGCTGGAATTCCAGAGCCTTTCATGGTTAAGCTAGTAGAGGAAAGGACCAGCATCCCTCACAGGGATGAAGTCTCCAGTACTACTGCACATTCTCCAGCTCAAGTCCCAGTTGTTAATGTTCATCAATCTTCTTCACTATTTTTTGTTAGTGATTTCTCCACAGTAAAGAAAAAGATTAATTCTATCGTTCAATATGATGTTGCAGATGTCACTCATACCACTATTTCATCTACTGTTGATGATCTGATAGTTATTACTACTCTGCATACTGTCTCACTCACTACTGCAATTGTTGATCCAAATGTCTATGCTGTTACTGCTGCTCTCTCTCCAGCCCAAGTATTTGCACTTCCTGATCTTAAAATGTTCTCCTCTGAACATCAGCACGAAATGAGAGAAACACTGTCTATTGCTATTATTTCAGTGTCCACGAAACTATAACCCATTATTACTTCATCAGCTGCTCTGATACTCATTTCTGAACATCAAGCTGGCACATCAAATGAGCGATCTGACCGTGTTGCTCGTCTTATTGAACTTAAAGAGCGTATCCAAACCATTCTCCTACATCTGATCATCAAACTGTGCTAGAAATTGAGATGGAAGAAGTTAAGTGCAACTGAAACAAGATTATTGACGTGGTCAAGCACATTTTATTTGAACAAGCTGATGCTCAAACTGAATTTAATTTCTTTAAAGAATGTCTAACTAAAGAAATCTTATCTATTTGCAACGAGGTGGCCAGAATTTCATTCAGCTTTCTGGTCTCAAATCAAGTTTTCTCAAGAATCGGACAGACGTCATTTTAGCTCAAACCGGACTCACGTCTTCTGCATCTGCTCAAACTGATTCCCTTAAAACACTTGAACTCCGAGGTTGAACCTTTAGATGCAAAATTGACTGACCAATCTCAATATCTTCAAACATTGGATAACAAAGTTGGTGGCATCTCTGGACACTTGTTCAAATTCATTCACTGGGTTAAGACAGACATGTGCTGCCAAAAAAGGGAAGAAGATGCAAGAAGAAGAGCAAAACCAAAACAAAATCCAGTTGCTAGTGAAGATGAAGGAATCAATGATGATGAGGAGTAGACCGCTGACAACAAAATTATCGTTCTCTGTTTATCTTTTTCAAGATTTTCTCTACAATTACTTCATTTATCGTTTATACTATTTGATGTTCTCACATTGCTTATTTGTGTTCTTATCTTGTTGTCTTCTTCATAGCCTTCAAGATTTTGTCATCACCACAAAAAGGAAAATTATAATGATACTTGTGATGTGCTGCTTAAGATAAACTTTTAAGGATAACGGAGAACCAAAAACAGTTAAATAAAACCAGAAACAATATTCATATTAAGAAAAACTAGAACACACCCTTAAATAGAAATATCAGTAGACCGAACTAAGAAAGAAATAATATAGAACCAGTAGCAATAGTCAGAAAGATAGTCTTTTACGATAATATGTCAGAATACTCTATTGACATCCAGTTTGATTTGTACTATCTATCAGATGATTTTCATATTTATCGTAGTCCTTCCGTACAATAGTACATTTTATTTAAGCCATTAAATAAACCGTACAGATCATTTATTGTTCACTACCTTTTTGGGTACAAAAACAAATAGCATTCTTGGATTTAGGAACACACAATGGAAAAAAAGAGTCGTTCTCATTCATATGTTGAAGATGGTTTATAAAAAAGGCTTCATAATGCGTTCACATAAACTGACCTTTTGTGAACTTGCGAAGTCACTCTCACTTTCCAGCTTATCATACTGAAAGTCCACAAAAACCAGCACGCTTTAAAGTTCTATCAGATTCGAAAAATCATATGTGCTATCATTTGTTCACACTCTTTCATTGTATTTATCCACTCAAAAGTGGGGAGTGTTTGCAATATGTGGAAATTATCTTTCTTAGAATCATTGTTCGTTAATTGTTGAGTTGTAGTACCAAGAGTTTCAGCAGACAATGGTAAGTCCTATTAAAATGGGTTTGTACAAATATGTATTGGTCAAAGTCTTTTTGTGATACATTCTAGAAACAGAAGAATGAGAGACGTAAAAAAAATTTGCCCTTCGAACTTTCATAAACAAATCTTATGCTATTTTATCTTCTATTGTTTTTAAGTTTCATCAAGTGGTGTAGACTGTTTCCACACTTTTAAGTAGCCCGTTGCATTTTCAAATATTTGGATTAGCTTTTGAATCCTAAAAAGATTTGAAGAACATTTTTCAGAAGTAGAAGAAAGCAAAAAAATTTGGAATGTTTATCCAACCTTTTTCTAAGCACTCAACGGATCCTAACACATACATGTATGAAAATTCTATTCTAATTGTAAAAACACTTGACCCCTCCATAAAATATATTGTATATTTTTATTGTGAGCATGACCATTGCTGATTTCTAGAGATAGTTTCAAAATTGACCTTCAACAAAAATTTTTTTGACAACATAACATTTAGGAAAAGCAAAGGCAAAACAAAAGTTCAGACTTGATAAGATTATGATTAAATTTCAATTTTATGGTGAAACCAAGCTCATTTTGTTATATATTTCCCAATTGATTTTACTTACCCCAAATTTTCCTCATTATTTTCAAATTTCATATAGTTATATAGATGTAGTAAAATTGAACTGAGGGTGGTCATAATTAACGTGGCTCCCTCCATGACAGATAGTAAGGTAAATGTTGGAAGAAAGGTATTACCCTTCTATAAACATAAAAAAGCACGATACCCTTACTCTGTTATTAAAAAAACCGCATTTTTTTTTGTTTTTGCTATTTCCTCATGATGTTAAATATGAGTCGATGTCTGCAGGATCCCTCCAGTTCGATAAAAGAAAAGAAAAGAAAATTAAGCTCAAGACTCATTTGTCCATAAAAGTTCAGAAATGAGAGTTATATATTAATCTTAAAAGAGCCAAGACCCGTAAACGCAAGAATGGAGTTGAACCTTGGAGTGATCTAGACTCCATATGATATTGTGAACTTTAGGTCTTTGCATCTGCCTCACCACAAACTTGGCTTACTCCTCTACAGTCTCTGCAATAACAACTGCAAATGGCAGTTCTTCCAAGAATCATAACATGTAAATCGTAAAATAATAAGCCTAAGGCACTTGGAGTTGCATCTTTCTGTCACGTCAACCAGATATTTAACGTGTATCTCCTGATCCAGTTAATGTAATGAAGCATGTATAAGATCAATTATAGCAGAAAAGTTGGATGTCATGTGCCCACAAGGTTAGAATAATGAGAAAGGTTTATCCTGAGTGATTTGTCAGAATAAAAGAGAACTTGTACAATAAGCACGGTATAGGGTCTAAGGATATTAATCAGTAGTCACCAGTTGGTGTAACAAAAAGGCCTGCAATCCAGACCAGTTAATATTGATAAACCCCGAGCCTGAGCAAACGAGACTTCATATAATAAGCCTATGCTAGCAACCATTTCACATCCGTCCTCAATTACGCATGTTACCAGAACAATCATATTAGTGTTCTTGTAACTTTATTAGCAGATGTCCAGCAATCCAACGTAAAACGAGGTATTACAACTATTACTCAAAACTAGAAATGGAAGGAACAAGTACTTTTACCCAACTTTTTGCTTACCTTTCCATTGGTTGGGGGTGTGGTTTAGACTACTAAGTGGAGGTTCGCAAAGGAGCCTGTTCCTCCATCTCAAATATAAATTGTTTCAAACTTTAACGTCTAAGTTTTTTCAGAAATACCAATTATAGAAATAACCATATCAACTAACAGAACTAAGTTACTAGCACTCACATTGGTAAAACTTGGTGGTAAAACACTTAGGAGTCTGTAGGTGGCAGGGCTTGCTCCTGCGGCCACATATGCTGAGCCATATAAGGATGAGGATGTTGACCATAAAGGGCTGGATCTACAGGCTGCCCCACTGTCATTCCCGGAGCACCAACAGGTGGGGCCGGCGGCATATAATAGTAAGGAACCCCTTCAGCAGGAGCTCCAACACGAACAGGTCCTGCGGACATGGACGCAAGAACCTCATCTTTCAAGTCCTCCCTTGGTACAATATCAATCAGGAAATCAAAAATGTCAGTCCTCGTAATTGCTGCTGCAATGTCATTTCTCTGCAGTGTTCTCCTTTTGTTCTCTTCAGTGTGGTTCCAAGCACATAAAGTCAACTCTAGTATGAACAGCTCACAGGCACGAGCAAAAAGTACAGGTGCTTCAGCTGATATCATTCTAACATCTTCATCTGCTTTCATTATCTTCTTGATTCTGGCCAATGGTAGGCTGTGGTTTTTAAAATCGGTTATGTGATCAAGATTTTCAATTTGGCTTGCCCAGAAACTTTGGAGTTGTTGTTGCAATTGCTGCTGCTGGTGCAGTTGCTGGTAAGCAAGGTGTTGTTGCGCCATCTGAGCCGGAGAGGGAGAAAGGCCGGCAGTTTGAGCAGACACAGTTGAACCAGTCGGTACCTGGGAAGAGGTTATGGCCATTGGGTTTCCTTGATATAAGTTTGCACCATATGCCATCTGAGCAGAGCTACCCACCAGGGGTAGCTCATTTCCTTGATGCTCCATTACAAGTGATGTATGTTTTGGGTAAACTGTAGGCTTGTGATTCCCTGTGCCACAAACAGCACATCATAAAGACAATAATATAATAATTAGCTGATGGAATCATGAATTTAGATAATTTACAAACATACATACACACACACATACATACATGTACGCACGCACACGTATATAATATATATTTTAAAAAATTCAAATTTGCATGCTCAACTATAAATATAAGTGAAGCAGAATACAGTTTCACATGAGAGTTATTCTTTATTAAAGCTCATTTTCCTTTTGGAAAATTCACACATGTAAGTCTGAGCAAATGACAACAAAAGGCATATTATTATATATGCAAACCTATATAAAATGTTGCTTTTCAAAACTAAAAACTCTATAACCTTGTTGTACTTCGTCAAATACTCTAAATCTTGAAATAATTTACTTCCTTATATCCACAGAAAACAACAGAAAAGCTGAAACAAAGAGACCCCGATTTTAGAAATGCAATTTGAATCTTGAGCATGACAAACAAACTTTAAATACTTTGACAGGCTTTTTCTCTATGGAAAACCCATCGCAAATTTTCCGCATGTATGGCAATAATCCTACTCCAATAACTTTAAATACTTTGACAGGCTTTTTCTATATGGAGAGTTGCAACATGTCAACAGCGTACTCTAATCGTGTCTACCACAAAACGACGATGCTTGATTAACTAGTTGATTCACGCTCAATTGCTCGTTTGAAGCATGAAATGCCACCTTAACCTTTTCATCTACCTTATATATAAAATTTGTTTCTCTACAGGTCATCGAATTAATATAAACATAATCACCACACATTTTGCCATTATGGTTTCTTCATCAACTAGGTAAGTATGAACCAAACCAAAAGAAAAGAAGAAAATCTCTTTCTTACACAAGTACATAAAACTACATCAACCGGATAAACAAATTCCATAATCATAAGACGACAAAATTAAATAACAACTCCATCCAGATCGATAGAAAGTTTTACCCTTTGAAAAGAAAATTACAAATTGTGAGTAGAAACACACGTGTCAATGACGCAGAATATTTTACGACGGCCTAACCAATTAAAAATGGTAATCACTGAGTAAATGTAATATGGTATGATGAGATTAATGCACTGAAAATATTAGCTTTCTAAGTTGAAAGTAAACAGCCATGAGGAAAAACAGACCACCAAGCATTTTAACGGTATCATCGTTTTGTTGTGTCTGAATCAATTTCAATTCCATACTTCAGTTCCAAACACACATAATGCCGTTTTACGATGAAACACTTTAACTCGCAAATTTTGCTAATAACTACAAATCAATTCAAATTAAAATATGCATGTGCGCGTCTACGAGTACCAACTATGATCAATCAATCAACCAAGCCCTACTCTATGGACATCTGTTCATTTTACATAAGCTCTCCATGTTTTATGTTCCCTTCTCGTGTCAAACAACGAATTCATCATCGTCATCTTAGCACACTCTCACTAGTTGTGGGATCGGCTACATGAATATTAGTTTTCAATCATTTTACCTGTATGTCATCTGTCAACCAATATCTCAAATATTCCCACCAAACAATTCATTCGACTTCAACCCAGTTCAAACTATTTGATTTGCAAACGAATACAAAATACAAATTTTAAATTCAATTACAAAAAAAAAATTGCATCGCCCAGAAAGCAACAACTTTTCCCGTACACCGTGGCACACGAACTGGAATAAAAGCAGACAAAAATCGATTATTTATTTTCTTTTTCTTTAGACAAACACAAGTTGATTCACAAAAAAACATACCCACGCAAATTGAGTCATAAAACAATAACACAGCCACGGAAACGCGCAAAAATTGGAATCAATGCCAACCAATGAACTTCAATCCCAAACCTTCCAGAGATCGAAAAATCTTACAGAGAATCGCAGGATTAATTCTAGCGAATAAGCTGAGCAAATAATAAAGTGAAAACAACGTTTAGAAAAACAGAAAAACAAGGTTTCTACCAGAACTGTAGCAGCGCGAACTGCCGATTGAATTGAATTAGAATCCAATGCTGAAACTAGGGTTTGGGGAATCCAAAAGTAGGATTGTAGTGGTCACTTTATTCGAGAGCATTCAATTCAAGAGTTGTTGTATAAATTTATTTCATACAGCTTTTACCCACAATTATATGTTTAGTTAATTAATTAAATATTAGAAATTCGTTTTATATATATATATATATATATATATATATATATATATATATATATATATATATATATATATATATATATAGAGTGAGTCTCATGTGAGACCGTCTCACGGGTTATAATCCGTGAGACGGGTCAACCCTACCCATATCCACAATAAAAAGTAATACTCTTAGCATAAAAAGTAATACTTTTTCATGGATGATCCAAATAAGTGATCCGTCTCACAAATACGACCCGTGAGACCGTCTCACACAAGTTTTTGCCATATATATATAATTTTGATAACTTGCACATCCATCGTGAACACATACGTCGATATATATGATGTAACACTCACCTACAAAATGTAAATTTTTTCTATATTTAATGTAGGGGTGATCACGGTGCCGTTATTTTAAAAAAATTCAAACCGAATTGTCATATGCGTTAGTATTTTGAAAAATCAATTGCGGTTTTACATGGAAAATTAGCTTTGCGGTTTTGAGCGGTTGCGGTAGGTTTACGGTTTTTTTAATGAAAAATATTAGAACATATATTCTAATTTATTTGAAAACAACAACAATATAGTTTCTTCAAATATAAAATATAGTTCAAAGCATATAAAAATAAAATAGATAAAACAATAATCAAGATTCAAAACTAAGTTAATAATTTAACAACACAACACATTCATAACAAAAATGACATTTACACTATTTTATCTTTTTTTTTTTTACTTTCAAACTTCAAACAAAATATTGTAAAAAAATAAATAAATATTTTAAATAAAAGTGTATTATGAAAAATAATTAAGAAAAAGATAAGTTTTATTTGTAAAAATAATAATTTTGAAGAGAGTTGTGATATAATGAATGATGAATTATTTATTTGAATATGTTATTTACAAATTATTATAATTCTAGGCCTAATATTATGACAAGCGGTTTAGGCGGTGCGATTTGGTGCGGTTCTTGGTCAAAAAATAATCGAACCGCGTATGCGGTGCGGTTTATGATTAATATTTTTAATCTCGGTTTTTATAAAATATTATGAAAAACGGTGCGGTGAAATTCGGTTCGAGTGATTAGTAAAAAAATTGATCACCCCTAATTTCATGGCATCAAACATCAAATTAATATTTTCATTATCTGATTAATCAAAGTAAGTTGTATAAATCATGCAACTTCTTTTATTGTTGGTTTTTACTCATATTTTGTTAGAACACTGGTGTTATTTGAAACATGAAGCTGAAAAATATTAATGTGACAGAGGAAAAGTGTGCACCCCATAGAGTAAAACTAAAAACCAACAAAAAAAGTGGTGTTCAATTCCTCCGTGCATTTTTCTTCCAAGTTTGAGTCTGTCACACAGAACTTGTCCATTGTAATTTATCTGGTGAGCGTGATTTGCAAGTTATTGCATGGATATTTTGAGTTTACCAAAAACACACCAAAAGATAGCGATAGCGATTGCGGATGCGGGCTCTAAGGTTAAAAATAACCAACATAAAGCAAAGTGATATGACTAAACCAAACTTTAGATGCCTTTAAAAGAAAGGCCCTTCCGAAGGTGTTCGACCTTTTTTCTACTACCACTCTCCTTACAAGTACCTGCCAAACTAATAAGGCAAGCTTTTTTAAACCCTAGTTTTGGACACGTGTTTAATTAAATTTATATAAATACACATAAATAATTATGTGATTAAATATATATTAAGGTCCGTTTGGTACGTGTGATAGGATAAGTAAATGATTAATAATTAAAGTGATTAAAAATGAGATATATGGATTAATAGTATGGTGGGATAAATAACATGATGTTTGGTATGATTTTAAAATGATGGATTAATTTTGTAAATTTTTTTGTAATGACCAAAATGCTCCAAATATTTATTAAATATATATTCTTAAAATAATTGGATAGATAATTAAATAATAATTATAATTTACATTTATTAAAATTAATTTAAATATATTTATATATATTAGAAATAAATTTATACATATGCATTTACTTTAATAATTTAAATAACAATAATATTTTGAATGTTAATGTTAAAGAAATTTTTAGAAATAATTACAATATTATTGTTTTTCATAAAATAATTATAAATATTCTTAAAATAATTTGATGGATAATTAAATATTTATAATTAATAATTAAAATAGTAGTAATATTTTGAATATTAATTTTAAGGTTAAATAAAGTTTAGTGATATTATAATATTATTGTTTTTTAATAATTATAAATATTCTTAAAATGATTAAATAGATAATTAAATATTTATAATTATAATTTATGTTTATTAAAATTAATTTAAATATATTTATTAGAAATATATTTGAAAATATTATGGTAATCATTAAACACAATAAATTAGAATTTAATAAATATTTATTTTCATATGAGATAAGAGTATAAAAATGTAATTTGTGGTGTGTTGATAACTTATCCCACTTGATTTGTTAAATTAATAATCAAATAATTAGTCATAAAATTAGATCTTAAATCGAGTCAAAATGATTATTAATATATCTTAAAATTTTAATCAAACATTAGATAACTATGAGATTATTCATCTATCCTTATTTAATCACATCAACCAAACACACCATAACAAAATTATTATATACAAACGGATGGCGACACACGTAATACAAATGTTTCGTATAAAAAATGAGAATGAAGTAGTTTTATGTTATTTATTTTTTTAATTGAAATGAAATGATAGGAGTAAAAATAAAATGTAATATATATAGTTATATATATATATATATATATATATATATATATATATATATATATATATATATATATATATATATATATATATATATATATTGTATTGTGTTATGTATATATAAGTAGTATTGATTCACAATCTATTTGTATAACACGTGAATGGTAAATTTCTGCATATTTATTTTCTCAACAAGTATAAATATGTTAGAAAAATATTAAAAATAATAATTAATTAAACAATATATAAAGAGGAAAAAAATTGTATTGTCTTATGTATAAACATATTTATTTAAATATGTATATAGTATATTTGTTATATAATAAAATTTGTATGGATATTTTTGGTCTATTAGATCTAATTTAAAATAAGTTAAGGTGGGCCAAATTTTTTTGGAAAGCTGTCAGCCTTTGTTTTTAATCTTATAAGTTCTTTAAAAAAAATTGTGCATGTTATAAATCATTATTGAAAATATATCCGAATGAAGAGAATTCAAAAGAATTAATATTCAGATGTTATTTTCTTTGAACTTGATCATCCGGAAAATTACAGTATACAAGTATATATAAATAATATCTTGTCATATTTATCTTGATCATAAATTTCTCTGATAAATATTTAAAAGATATACAAGTTGAATATGTAAAAATATTTTAGTTGAAGCGTTTTATTAAACACTTTGTGTGCAATATTTTGGTATTTGAAACACACATAAAATGCTTCAAAAATGAATCTTAAAACAATAACAATAATTAAATGAAAAAAATAAATAGACATGAATTTTTTTATGGATGTTCGGATATTAACAACTCTTATGTCACCTCTTCTTCCACCTAGGAAGGATTCACTAAAAAAATTTGATTTATACAACTCCTTGTATAAACTCATTTCAATTTAGGACTTATCTATTGTCTAATTGAAACTCCTATCACATTTGATTATGGGTCGTAGCCTCATAATCCACATAATATTTAACGCCTTTTATGTCAAGACTGCAAACACAATCTATAACGTCTTTGTGTATAGAATCAGTACTTATCTAAACTTTGAAGCTCAACCCTCATTTATACGTGTGTGAAGATTTTACAAAGTATATATATATCAAATGTATCATCACACTTGGACTTGCTCTCATTCTAGCTAATATCTTCATGTAGTTGCTCATACTTTGAATCCTCTTCCAAAGCTTGTATTTGATCCTTAATATGTTGTCTATATAGCCTCCAATAGTGATATATACGTTAGACACAAGAATACGCCCGTTTGAAAAGGTTGTGTACATATTATGACAATGCAACGATCAAATTCGCGTTTCTGGATATTTTATGAAACTGGGATATTATCAGATCAAGCAGATCAACTGTGCTGATCCGATCAAATTGTGCTGATCCGATTGTCTGATCTGGTTTGTTATGAGCTTGAGCTGTTGGGTTGATCTGAGCTGGTCCAAGTGAGTTGTTCACAAACTAGTACAAGTTGACTGTTGGCTTTGCTTTGTTATAACTCTTGATTCGTCGATTTTTGGACCAAGTGATAAATATTACATTTATCTCAGCTTTCCATATAATTAAGAATCACTTCATTCCAAGTTTGTAAGAGAAAGATATGCTTGACAGATCAGGTTATTAGTAATCTAGAACTTGTTTTTTATTATGTGCAGAACCAACAATTTCATCATAATTTATCAGCTTCTTTCGTTCTGATTCAGACTTTGATTAATGAAGATGATTTGTAGATCATTCTCTTAGCTTTATAATGCACATTAAATCATTTCATTTGAATAATTGAGTTGAGAGCTACGACCAAAAAAATATAACTGCTCCATTCAAGCTTGTTATTTCTGTTTAGATCAGCTCAATATTGCGACTAATATTTTGCCTAGATAACATTAAAAACAATTGATCTGTTATGAAATATGATTTGTATAAAATTGAGTTTTCTACTCATTTTTTCTATGAGATATAATCAAAACATAGCTCGTCAGATTTTCAACTTGGTTGATTTCAAGTTTCAGCCTTCAATTTGAGCTAACAACTTCACACTTAGTAAATATGCTAGAAATATAATAATAACTTTTATTATAATCAAAATCAAGATTGTTTGTGTTTCTCAACTCAACACTTTCAAATCTTAGCAAATACGAATAATGATCTTCTACAAAAAAAATATATGTATAACACTCTTTCGTAGATGATTATTTGCACAACAATTGATTCGCTAAAATGCTAAAATCTTAATTTGGAAAGATGGATGCTTGGGAAATTCATCGGGACTCAAGTATTTTACGAGCTAAAGGAAAAAAATATAACAATAAATGAATAATTCCACACACTACAACTTCGAGTATTTTAATAGAGAACAAGACCCACCTTGTTTATTGAAATCATAATTTGAGGTACGAGCTAGTATTTGTTAGTTTTGAACTAATAATTGTCGACTTTATATTATTAAGACAGTATTGGATGGCTTTTACTTATTTTAAAGTGATTTTTTTAGATATTATTTTGAAATAGATGAGAAGCAAAAATAGTAAAGTTGTAAATAAAGTCCAAATTTAATATAAGTTAAAATTTGAGTATTTATTAAAATTTGCTTTCAAACTTAATTTTTAGTAAAATGACAATAATATCTTTAATCTATATACATCATTTATTTTTTAAATTATCTAAATTTTGGTACTAACACCATTGAAAATATATTTATATAATTATTATTACATTTTGAATATTTTGTATCAAAATTAATTTTTATTTTTTGTAACATAAATGCTTGAAAATTTATATAAGATGAATAAAAAACACATGAAATGTTTTTATAAATACTAAAAAATATGTAAAAAAAGTAAAAAAGTTATGGAAATGAAAATAATAAAAAAAATGCAAAATATATTAAAAAAAAAGAGCTTGTAATAAAATATGATTGGAATTTTATGAGTTCCCTTCGAAACTCTTAAAAATTGATATATAATTTTTTTTTTATCATTTTACAAATTATAAAAATTAAGAGCAATTATGGAATACTAGTTACTCTGCATACGTATTGCATGTGTACAATCTTTTTTATCATTATCGATGTGCTAAATTGAAATTTGACAAATTATGGAGGGACTAAATTGATATTTGAATGGTTAAAATAAAAAAAATAAAGATAAAAGTGTGTTGAAATTTAAAAAAAAAAACAAAAAAACAAAAGTGTAATATTAGTATCATATAAAGATAAAATTGGAAAAAAAGTTGGTGTCTTCTCTAGATAGTTATTATCATATCCTCACACTTAATAATATAGTATAGATAGTATAGATGATAAATTTTTTAGAGATACAAATATCAAATTGTAACTTTAAACCATTAAAAAGAAACACATGAGCAAAAAAAATATGTCAGTCTTGCTTCTAACTTTTGGTTTAAAATTACATAAGTTGAAGCAGAAGCTGACATTCACAAACAAATCAAGTGCTTCCTAAAAGCTCGTCATTATCGAGTGATTTTCCACGAGTTAGCGATTAGATTAATTATTTTGTCGATTGATCTTCTAACCAAGTAATATACACTAGAAAAAATTACGTGTGATGGGTAAGATATATAATGGATTTTGTGAATAATTGATTTTGAAACATATTATCGATATAAGTATTTGATTGGTATCCACATAGAACCATCGATTCATATCGAGCCTTTATTCTTTGATTATCAATTTTTCGCCAGTGGCTGCGACGAGGATTGAAGAAAGGCATGAAAAATATACTTGGGTATGGATACTTGATTATTTGGGTTGAACTGCCAAAAGAGCACTATTGGGATACTCTTAATTTGCGCTATTATAGATGGATGGATTTCAAATTTGAAATCCATGTATTTTTATTATTCAGATAAGTAAGATTATAAACTTTAAATTCAGAATCTTAAATGTTTATATAATATTTTATGTTAATAAAGATGAATTTCAAGTTCACTCAATACTGCTGTAAATCAATTCTATTTTATATTATCAATGTTTAGGTAAGTAAGGTCTGAATTTAAGAATTAATGTATTATTTATTGTAAACAATAAGACTATCGAAATATATGGATTTCAAATTCATCTTCCTAAATACACCCTTTAAAGAATTATACCACGTGTTATACTCAAAAAGAGTTAGAAATATGATGGAGGTATATCTTCATAAGTATATTGAGACCTATTATTGATATCCTATTTCTAGATTTTCAAGATGTATATTTGGTTATTTTTCACGTTTTGGTAATATTACATATTTTGTGTGTAGGCATACGATAATTGAGGTGATAAATGAGTAGTCTAGATGCAACATTATTGAAAGTCTAGGGCAGGGACTCTACGATGATCATGCCTATTTTTGAAGAAAATTTATAGATGAATTGATTTTCAATTTCTACTTAAAATTTCAAAACTTTTCGTTCGTTAGAAATTCGGAAACACATAAAATAAGTTATTGCAGATATTATGTTATTATAATTTGGAAGTGTATGTAACGTTTTACTTTTCATTGGTATGTATACAATGATAATGAACCCTCGTGATCTTGATTTAATCTTTTGTTTCAAGAGGATAAATAATAGTTTCTGCTAAAAAAAAGTGATCAGATATATATGACGATCAGACTGTTTAACATTTCAAAAGATTGAAATATAAGTGATGTTATCCGGGTAAATCAGGTTAGCAAAAGTCGGAGCGATCCACCAGATGGTGATATAGTATGATGCTTTTGGGAAATGATCAAGGAAGATATATCTGTGAGGAAGGTATATCTCGGTAATCTTGGGCTTCTACCATGACCTGCAAACAATGAAATAAACTCGTAAATGTGCGCCAGAGGGATGTACGTCGTATCCACTCCGATGCTTAAGTCATCAGGTGAAGGAAAAAAGTGAAATGGCTTGTATATGTGGTGATATACGTGAAGTGCTCAAGAGTTCCGAATTCCAGAATCTGTAAATGAGAAGTGTACCTGCTATTTATAGAAAGAAATCCCATGATTATCTTGTTTTCAGTGCACACCTGCTAAGTATGGTAAGGCGGTTGTCCATACCCTGCTTCTGATGACTTTTCTGACACGCCAAACCCATGTTGTTCTGATAATAATGATTACCAAGCATGAGATAGCCCATACCAACAAGTACACTTCGAATTTTCTTAATCAAACACATTGATTTATTTGCTTAATTTTCATTCATTAAGCATAAAATTCCAACAAGTGTGACACACTTCTCGAGATAGCTCGGATATAAAGTTCCCGGGGAGCCCGGGGAGAAAATATCTTGAGTAATCCCATGCCCGGATACTACAGAAAATAATTTGCATATGAACTCTGATTCGAGCTATCCATTTAATTGCCCGAGTCTTGCTCTTATGGTGTATCAATAAGTTTTAACAAAATGCTGAAAAATATTAATTGGTTTCGGTATAACTTACCAACCAAATTATATTGGGATAACAAGTTCACGCGATAAAAGCTTTAAAGTTTTCTCAACCAAGTTAGTGAAACTAATTAATGGACTGCCCCTGCTGCCTATCTAGACCAAGTGTAGGGTAGAAACCTAGATATACATATAATTATTATATCTATTGTTTTATGAAAATTAGAGACAGACTGTCTTCTTACACAGGCAACATTTATTTTTTATTACAAAACTTACAATTTAATTATATACTTTTTCAAAATTTTATTTTATTAATCTCATTTTCATTACAAAAGTTTCATTTTCGATTGTCACAAATATATATTTCGATTAACTAATTATATATCTCTCTTAATTAATTAATATTCTTCAAATGGAAAGAACAGAGATAGAATCAGATTAATTTCCGAAATATCTTTCTGGATATTTTTCAATGTCCCGGCTATTCACATAAACAAACATACAATATGTTTTAGATGAATTAAATAAACAATTTAATTAGTAAACTTTATTTTTCTAACGAATTTTTTGTATAAAAAAGAAAGCAAATCATATACATACACGTTGTTGACCAACTCAAGCTATTAACATTTATGGCTTTCTGCAAGCAACGAACCAGAAATTAAATACAATTGGGTGAAACCATAAATCGCAATAAAAAAAATCAATGAATATGGTGTAAATATCTTCAATTACTATAAAATTTTTTTGGTAGATTTATGTAACTAATACGTCTCGAATAGGTCTCATGTGCAACGATTCATGAGATCGGTCGATCTAATTTATATCTACTATAAAAAAAAATAATAAAAATTAATATTTTTGTAATGAAAACTAATATTTTAATTAAAAAATAATATATTTTATAAATCGAACTAGATTGAAAATCTTTCTAGTTGGGACGTGGTCTCTCACGTCTAGTCATTTTTGTTATACATTTGAATCATTGTGACTTCTAGAAGAAATTATTATTTTTCTATATTATAGCTTACTTGCAGGTTTCATTAATATTGCTCTGTTTTTTGTAGGCTGCACGTGTATTTATGATATATTTTATATAAAATAGATATATTTTACTATTTTTTAATATCTAATTTGTTTGAATCGTTTTGGTGTTTTTAATTATTTTTAATGGATGGATTTTTTTTATTTAATAGGTGTATTTTGGTAAAATCAAATGGTTGAAGTCGTACTTTAAATTTGTTTTAATACATTTATTTATGTTTTTTCAGAGACAAATTTTTTTTATAATTTGAGACAGATATTTAATATTTCCATCAATTACATTAGATAGAGTCATTCCATACATAACGTTCTCACGTACTATGCACGCATATTAAGATCATTACTCTAAATTATAATTTTTAAAACCAGCTCTGATGTTCATCGAACCAAAACAATGTGTCACTCAATCATCAATTCAACCTGTCAATCAATAATATGTCATTTGGTCGAATCAGGTCGACCTGATTCATACTTAAAATAAAAATTAATATTTTTAAGATAAAAAATAACATTTTTCATGAATCGGATTGAACGGTAGGTCAATCTAACAAAATTGATCCATGAAACCGTCTAACGCGATATTTATAGTCAAATATAAAACTAAAAATTTCACGACATAAGAACACATTGTAATTGAAATATATTAGGTAAAAACTCCAGAAAAGCCACATTTATATATTCAGAACATCATATTATTATAAGAGTATTCTTTAGAAAAATACATATATTCATAATTTTTGTTAAAATTTCACCATTTTTTGATAGGAAATAACCCAATGAATTTTTAGTAATTGGATAATCGGTTTAAATAAAAACAACACCATTTTATTTGAGTATTTCGCGTGTAAATTAAAATCCGTCTAATTAAAAAATTCGGACCAGATGACATCGATCCGGTTCACCGATTTACACATTGCACCAGCAGTTTGGTCCGGCTTCTGAAATGCTGCTCTAAACCACATTGCATGACTACGTTGTACTTCTCAGAAACAATAGAAGTTATTTAAGCATAATGTAGAAGAAGATTCTTAATTTTTTAAAGATAAAAAAGCTAAAGTGTCGTTTTCTCGTATCCAAAGAGTAGCGAAAGCTTAAATTTTTGGTTTTGACATTCAAATGTTAATTGTACGCGTATGATTTAAAATTATTCATAGGATATTTAGATGTTTATATTTGCATTCTAAATGCGGGCTCTAACTCTCCAGCTGTTTAGACGACAATAACTCGTGTTGTAATTTCTCACGAACAATTTACTAGATCATCTTTCGTTCTTTAATTGTCTAATTCAGTCCATGATTGAAGACTGTATTCTTTTTCAAGATCGTACTAGAAACCTTGAAAATATTTGCGTTGAGAACGATCGCCGAAATTTAACAATACGGCAGCGGTGTGCGGTGGCTGGAGGTGGGGCAACGACGACATACAGTGGTGGCGTGGAAGAGTTCGGCTGTGACCTTTAAATGTATGGTGGTGGTCGAATTTTTGGTGTGTGAGAGAGAGAAAATCAAGACTAGATCTCTTGAAATTTTGTTATGTGTTATCAACTATTGATAACCTATGTTTATAATCTTTCAATCAATGAATCATCATGTTATATCATGACTTTTCTTTTATGATGTATTTAAATGATGTCAAATAATTTATGTATATTTTTTTTCAATTTTTGAATAAAATAATATAATAATTAATTGATTATCAATTCACTTATCTTAGATCATCAAGAATATTCTTTGACAATTTTGACTTAATAGTCAAATAATATTAATTATTAAATTTTAAATTCACTAATCAATTAATTGTAGTTTCATCATAATCTCATCGATGATCAGACATCTCCGATATACAAGAGTACAAATTTTCGTTATCATAATGAAATTTGAAAATCAAAATTTTCAAGTGATTCATTTTTGCTGCAACCTATTGTGCGAGCTCCCTCACTAAAACAGATAGTTCAAATCTCCTCAAAAAATTAACAGTCAAGCTAACTTCCACAACTTACAAAATGAATCTACTTATAAACTTTTTTTATAAGCAATGTGTTTGATATCTATTAAACTACAGTTGCCAAATTCAACTTTTTGAATTTGACTATCTGAACGAGAATACGTAATTTAATACTTGCGTGACTCTCAATGATTCATGTATACAACTAATCGTGAGTTCACTATAACCAGTGGTTTCGAAACAAATTTGTTTCTTATATGCCTTACCTAATTAGCCTAACTATGTGCATCAACCATTTGATAACAAGAATGTAAGAACTCAAATCTGATAGCACACATCAGATCATAGTAAGAGCATCTAGTAATATCACTCCATGACCCCCTAATCAGTATCACTCATGGTACCTACAAGAACTAATAGATTATAGTTAACATACAGTACAGTTCCTTCACTCATATATCCCGATCGAATCGGAATCATTGGTATATCGAAAGCTGTAACTGAATTCGATAATGATGCAATGTATATTTGAATTATACTAATGACATCAGATGTGCAACTAGAGAACCACATTCACTAAATAATAAATCTTACTTAGCTAAAGATTCCTTGCACTATTATCTATTCAGTTCAAATAAGATATCTACACTCGCAGGTGAGTGACAAATCCCCGACTACAATGTATTGGTTCCTATATTTTTCAGGACTACACACAATCTCGCGCCCTGTTAACCCTTTTGAAGTCAATAAACAAGTCAAAATGCAGTCCAAGATCTAAGGACTAATAATGTACAATCATAACCACTTGCTATTCCACTCGAAAACTGATAACCACTTGGAAAGTTTGAGGAAGGGTTGTAAAGTGATCCATCCCATGATCATTAACCTATATGAATAAACATCTCATTTCCTTACCAATGAAACACGATGTTTACATCACAAATGCTAGCATCGAGCTCGATCGAACTCTATCCTTATTTGAGACAGCTAAATCGACTAAGAACATATTTAAAATATAAAGTACAAGCATGATGAATTTTATGGTCAACTTTGCGAAAATGACCTCATGGTACTAAAGTATGTTCAAGTTTTTTTTATATATGCAACGTTCATGAGTATACAGATAAAATAAATATCATAATTGGATAAATTATCATTAAAATAAATATCTTTTTTAAATTAGAATTAATAAAACACATGCCACAAATTGACTTACTGAATATCTATCCTAACAAAAAATTGTACAAGACATACACAAATATGCTTAGTTTAAAGACAGACATGCAAAAAAGTTATGTATATATCTATCTATATATATATATATATATATATCTATATATATAGAATAATTTATTTCTTGAATAAAATAAATTTGAATTTGATATAATATTTAAAAATTAAAAGTTGTAAATTTCATTGAAGTCCCTCATGTTCTCCATTAAATTCTTGAACTGTATCACCTTACACATTCGCGAGTTAATGGCTAGCATATAAATGTCCAAGGCCTATCACGTTCCATCATAAAACTCAGGAATTGCTGTTATTCCGTGTGCAGTTCCAAATTCTGGGTGGACTTTACACATGCACTTGAATATATACGAAGAAACCCGAGTAAGGATCGGGGACGGTCACGGAGCCACCCCAAAGGTTGGTTCGGCTCCAACCCGGTCTTAAAACAATATTGTTAGTAATTAGCTCATGCTCGAATATTTTTTTGGCTACGTCCCAGTTGGGGATTACACCATATGTTCTTCTCTCGATATAGATAGACACCAAACCAATTTATATTAATAAATAATTTTTTTTTTGTATTAAATATGATATATATCTATACAACGTTAATGATTTATCGACAATTTCTAAATAATCAGGGTCAAAGGACAATTTTCGTCCTGATGTGCTGAAATTGTCAAAACTCTTTTGGAGGATTCGTGGGATGTTTGAGGATAAACAGAAAGCTACTCAGTCCAATCCAATCCACTCACGTAAACATGACATTGTCTTCCCTTTATTTAATATCTTTCCAACTATATTCATTATGTGCATGGGGACGCGTAATATTAACTAATTATTAATTGCCTCAACTAATTTTGAAAAAGTCTCTAATTAATCGAAATATTATCTTTTATATATATATATATATATATAAATGGAAGCAAGAAATATGATCTTTTGTTAGTTCAATAAATTGGTTTTTTTTTTTTTTTTAATGAAACACTGCTCACATAGGATCTTGTCCAAAAAATTTAAAATCTTATTACATTAATATTAAATTCTAAGATAATCAAATATCATGAACATACATATAAAACAAAAAAATCAAATTGAAACCGTCCAAATTGTTAAAAAATATACTATATATTTTAATTAAAGTTTTTTATTATCATCACTTTTCATTCAAAAAATCAATGTTATTATATCCTGGGGCTCATGGTCCTCACAACTTGGTTCATCGACCTCCTGAGCTGCATCAAATATTAAAAAATAACTTATATACTATTGAGATAGTTGGATAAAATACATATAATTACTGTTTTAATATTTCAATACTAACTTAAGAGATTTTAATAATATTTTATATATGTAATGACTTCCCATCTTTTTTTTAAGAATGTTTTTTAATATGACAAAAATTCATGTGAAACGGCCTCACGCGTCGTATTTTGTTAAACAGATTTTTTATTTGAGCATCCATGAAAAAATATTATTTTTTATGTTAAGAGTATTACTTTTTACTGTGAATATCAGTAGGGTTGACCCGTCTCACATATAAAGATTCGTGAGACCGTCTCACAAGAGATACCTACTCTTTTATTATTATACACGACGTAATAAAAATTAGAATTTTACATATATAATTCTATCCCTGGTAGTTAGCTACTAATATATTTAAAAATCTTGATTATAATTTTAGGAATATATATATATATATATATATATATATATATATATATATATATATATATTATAGATAAGAAATAATCATGGAGAAATTAATTTTATAGCTAGTAGCCAACATGATCCATGTCCGAAAGGAAAAAACAAGCAAAAGTGGCAACATGTTAGCCAACGAGGCAAGGTCGGTCCGGTCAACATCTATCTTTAATGCTCGGTAACTGTAACTGAACTCTTTGAATTCATGCATGAATACATGCAGCACAAGTTTCCTGTCATGAAAGTTATATGTGGAAGCATTTATTTTAATCATATTTTAAACACAGTTATAATTTTAGTCACGTATCTTCGTTTTTTTAAACGATTCTAGTATCAAATTTTAGTTTTGTATCTTTCTATTTGTGACATTTTTAGTCACTCTTTATTCAGAATGCTGATGTTGTACCGTATACGTCATGCCTGTATCTAGATTACATTGCACTCCATCGGTCTCGTGTCAGAAAAAAATATTAAATTATGGGGAAAAACTAATTATAGCGAACTAAAACTGAAATTTGATAATACTGATGATCAAAATCGAAAAGAGACAAATATATACAACCCAAAATATGATTTTTCCTTTAAGATATTCCGAGGTGAAAGTCTATTTACTTATTTTTCAATTAATGCATAGTTGCTATATATAAAGGGAAAATATTTTTTTTGATACAATAACTTGTCTAATTTTTAATATTTGATCTACTAATTTGTCGAAGTTTGATTTCGTACAATAACTTTTAATTTTCGGCTATTTTAGTTCAATTGCTGATGTTGTACCGAAAATATTGACATGACAATAAAAATACTAAAGTGACATTGAAATTTGTTGACTTGTCAAATGTTATATAATCAGCAATTGAACAAAAATAACTAGAAATTAAAATTTAATGTACCAAAACCAAACTTTGACAATTTAATGGACCAAAACCCAAAATTTGATAAATTAATGGGCCAAAACAATATTTTCCTATATCATATGGTAATGTGTTATAAACTTACAATAAGTTCTCTTATAAATTAATCATATTATACTCAAATTTACAACAAACTTAAATTAAGGACAATTTCTAAAATATATATACGACACAGTGCAGATATGCATTACCACATAGCAACATCTCGATAAAAAGGCAAAAATTTCAAAAATGGAAAAACGCATTACTAAGTTTGAAATTCAATAACATAGAAGATTAAAATAACAAAGATTCGATTTTGTTAGATCATCGTCGATCAGATATTAATTATAAAACATTTATCCTGACAATTTATAACTTATTCTGTTCTAATTAATTGCTGTTAATTGTACCACCAAAATTTAAACTAAATCTATAATTAAAAAAAATTATGGCATGTTAATTCTATAACCTGAACGCAGATATAATACAATACAATACAGGAGAGTGTGGACATATTCATATGGCATCGATGACTTTAATGTTTGAACAGACCAAACAGAAGAAGGTAGTTAGGACACAGACATAAATCATGCAAACCATTATTTCCATCTATTTAAACAAATGATTTCTTCCTCGTTCACTCACTCTCCCCACACTGCAAACATGGCTGGCAAAGGGAACCCAACTCCCCACACGAAATCCTCTCCAGTTCATGTTCTCAGTGAAGAAAAATCCGATAGAAACCATGCCAATTACCGCTCCTCCATCCGCTTGAAATATGTCAAACTCGGCTGCCATTATCTGATCTCCAACGCCATGTACCTGCTGACGATCCCTCTTCTTGCCGCCGCCGCGGCGAATCTCTCGATGACCCATATCGAGGACATGCTTCAAATATGCAACTACCATCTCCAGTACAACGTCCTCCGGGTGATCGCTTGCACGTCTTTCATGGCGGTTTTGGCCACCGTCTACTTCATGAGCCGGCCCCGGAGGGTTTACCTGGTGGATTTCGCGTGCTACAAGCCTGATCCTTCACTTCTCTGCAGCAGAGATATGGTGATGGAGAAGGTCTCCACTATTCTCAGCGAGGAGTCCGCAGCTTTCATGAAGAAAGTAATGGACCGGTCCGGTTTGGGTGATCGGACTTACGCCGCGGCCCTGCGTGATTTCCCGCCTAAGTTTCGATTCGACTGTGCGAGGAAGGAAGCGGAGATGATAATATTTGGCTCCATTGATGATCTTCTGGCGAAAACTAGGGTGAAGGTGAGAGATATCGGCATTCTTATTGTGAATGTTTCGGCCTTTAGCCCTACTCCGTCGCTTGCTTCGATGATAATCAATCGGTACAAGCTCAGAGGGGATGTGGTTAGCTGCAACTTAGGAGGGATGGGTTGCAGCGCCGGATTGATAGCTGTAGATCTTGCGAAAAGACTTCTACAGGTCAGCTCTCATGCAACACAACTTTACTTTGAATTAACCCTTTCCTTGTGTTCTTCAAGAAAATCAGGATTAGAGATATAAAAAATTATAATCTCTTAATCTGTATGTGCATCGATGGATTTGAATTCGACGAACGAATTAAAATCTAATCATTTTTTTATTATGATCGGAGAGGTTTTGCTGTCTCCAGGTTCAGACCGCTGACCTCTACCACCGTGAATAAATCTAGTCATTTTAAGATGCATAAAAAAATGTTGTGAAGAAAAAAGAAGAATTTGAAAGATCTAATCGCACTTTTTCCCCCAAAACATCAACACGATGAATTTGAAGCTAACTCGTGTGTTTTTGGGTTTCTGTATCAACCAAGACATTATGTACGTATTTGATACTGATTTCAAATATATTTCCTCAAATTCCACAGCATAAATAAGGTATGAAATCACAGTGAATCCTAAGTTTTTTTTATAAAAAGTTACCGTGTCAATTACTAATTAGAATTCATTTCTTTATACGATATATTGGCCCAAATTAATATATAAAAAGGTTTCTAGCTTTAATATCATTTTTTCTTGTTTTAGTCTTTACTTTATTAATTAAGTGTTGAAAAACGTTCATTTTTTCTTTTTTTAGTCTTTAATCTATTAATTAAGTTTTGAAAAACGTTAAATAATTATTTAAAATAGTTAAATAAAGATAAAATAAGAAGTCAAATATTAGCTGAAAATTAATGATCATGCTCATCGTGTCGCCTCCCAATAAATTATTTTCAAAGTTTCATAGCTAGAAAATGAATGGTTCAGGACGCCTGTAGGAACATAAAACCCCACATATTATCAAGTTGGTCTAGTAATTCTCTTATTTTTATCTTTATTTATTGCGTAACACCCAGCTACCAACATACAGCTTGTACGCCTTAATTACCTGAATGTGCCGATGTAATAAAATATTAAAATTAAACAATTTATTACATATTAATCAGTCATCATTTTACGATAAGTTTGTGAATTTGTTCACGATAGTTGCATGCAAAGTGTTGATGTTAACTCTCTAATTATATATACCTGAACAGATGCAACCTAATACCTATGCCTTGGTCATGAGTTTGGAGTGTATGACCCACAATTACTATGCCGGAAACGACCGATCGAAGCTGCTCACAAACTGCATCTTCCGGATGGGCGGGGCGGCGGTGCTATTATCCAACCGATTCCGTGACTCCTGGAAATCGAAATACGAGCTAATCCACACTCTACGTACCCACAAAGGCGCCGACGACCGAGCGTACAAGTGCGTGTTCCAAGAGGAGGATGCCGAAGGAAACGTCGGGGTCTCGCTATCGAAAGATCTGATGTCGATCGCCGGGGAAGCGTTGCAAGCCAACATCACAACGCTCGGACCTTTGGTACTTCCTATGTCCGAACAGCTTCTGTTCTTCATCACATTGGTTGCGAGGAAAGTGTTCAAGATGAAGGCCGTCAAGCCGTACGTGCCGGACTTTATGCTCGCGTTCGAGCATTTCTGCATCCACGCCGGCGGGAGAGGGGTGTTGGATGAACTAGAGAAGAACCTCAAGCTCACCGAATGGCACATGGAGCCATCGAGGATGTCCTTGTACCGGTTCGGTAACACGTCTAGCAGCTCGGTGTGGTACGAGTTAGCGTATTCGGAGGCCAAGGGTCGGATCAAGAAAGGGCATCGGGTGTGGCAAATAGCGTTCGGTTCGGGATTCAAGTGTAACAGCGGGGTGTGGCGAGCGTTGAAGAACATCGACCCGAGCAAGGAGAAGAACCCGTGGACGGATGAAATCGATCAGTTCCCTGTCGTTGTGCCAATTAATTAAACGTAATTTATTAGTAATAAAAGAAGCAAGCATACTTCTGTTCGCAACTTCATACATTTTGATCTTAAAATTTATTCTAATTATTTAATCTTTATTCAGCTTAAATTCGTTGGTTCGCACAATATTTAGCCAGTTTTCGTAAAATAATATAAAATTTTCCATATTTAATAATTTATTACGAGTTTAAAGTTGATTTTCATTATGATCTCTTCATCAATATTATATTAATGCCAATGGAAAATAGAAAAATCAGTTCTAGCTAGAATGGTTTTTAAATTAATAGCAGATATATATAGCACATGCAATGCGATCTAGTTCTCTAAATTATTTAGTCGAAATAATGGTTATTTATACCATAAAAATTACTAAAAATACATTAAAAAAATTGTAAAATTTAGTAAAACATTTATTATATTATTAATTTTCTATTAATTCAATCAAATCCATATAAAATCTGCAAAATGTAATGAAACATCATATACATTACAGAACCATGCATGATTTCATGAGAATTCCCCTGCATGTTTTGTAGGGTCAATTGGTAAATATGCATTTGTGACAATTTAATGCAATGGAATTAAATTAGATCAGTAATTTAATTCAATCCAGCTAACTACCATGCCAAATGAACCCTATTTAGTAGCTAGAAACAGTGATTTTCTTACAAAGAAATTCGGCCAACGTCTCCCTTTCGGAAATTCAGCCGAACCGTTCCGGCAGAGCGAAAAACTAATAAATTCGGTTTTACGAAATCTTACTGAACTTCAATATTCGAACCGATCCATCCATTGGAACATGTATGATGTAACCCGTGGAGTAGTAATATATAATGTCTTAATCTAGACAAATTAAAAGACCCTTATTAGATATTGGGGTATTTCGTACAAATCAGAAGCATTTAAGTCTACCTACATACAGGTGGTGGGGGGGAGTTGCTTTTTTGAGTGAATTAATCCGGGAGGGGGGTGGGGGACTAGGGGGTTGGTGCCGTGCTTTCTCTTATATTTTAAATGGGGGTAGACCTGGCCAAAGGGTCGGTTTAGGACGGTTACCATCCGAGTTATGGACTCGGAGGTTCGGCTTCTGGTCCAGGTGCGGTTCAACCCTTTTATTTTTTCAAAAAATTTAAATTACAAAAATAAAAAATAAAAAAGGCTTGCACTTATATAGTTATAATTACATAGTATAATCATATAAGTTGCTTACGTATCTTTTCTGACGTACATGAATCAAAATCTATATATATATATCGCTTACCTTTGCATGCTTATCTTTATAAATCATGTTATTCAATCACTCACATTTCCTCCAATCGTTGTTCCATGTGTTCCCTCGGTTTCATCTTGACCGTCTTCATCACTTTAATATGTTGTGTTCGGCTGGTGGCTTTTGACCAATCATTGAGCAAACATTGGCTTCCAAATTTTTCGCTCCTAAGCTAGAAGGTATCTCATCCAATTTATTTCCTCTGATATTAAAATCTTGCTCCACTGCAATCGTTGAAACGAGGCAAGCTAGAATTTATTTTGCTTGTTAGACAAAATTAAATATATTTGTGTTTTTTGTGACCATCACCGCAATATGTTGAAAGTTTCCTCATATGCATCATTAAAATCAAAAGTAGTAAAAATAATTCTCAAGTTCTTGACTGGAACTTGAGGATCCTTGTGGACGTTTCGTCCGTTCGCTTAATAAAAGTTGTGTTTTAGTAAGTTTAGAAGTAATATTACTAGTGGTAGTGGAATCATATGCTTCATGTTGGACAATTTTTTCACCATTTTTGGTGTTGTATTCATTATAAATATAAAATAAATGGGTTCTAATATTAAACAAAACTAATGAGATAGTTGGAACAATTTCCGTTATAAGGTTTAAATAATCATAATATAATGTTAACATTATTTGTAAACCATCTAATTTAAGTTTATAATCTAAAATAAAATCACACAAAAATATTTCAAAAATTTCCAAAAAATATTTTCTCATTTTGGTTTCATGACATAAATACATTGAACTAAAGAATCATCGCTAGATTTAATATGTTCATTTAAATTACATGAAACGTTGCAACAATGTATTAAAAAATAATGTGTTAAAAATAAAAGAGAAGCAGAATAATAAACATCGGATAATTAGTCACTAGAATCATTAAACATTTTAAAAATTTCACAAATACTAGTGCATTAGGTTTTATTGATTCGAAACCAAATAAATATCACGAGCAACATAATAAATTTTCATATTTAAAATATGGTAATAACAATTTATATATCGAATCTCAACAAGTTGGAACATCTCGTGCAAACGTTTTAGGCATCATATCAATGATTTTGCAAAATTTACCCCATTGTTTCATAACTTAGAGATGTGTCAATAGATAATGAATTGCAGTTCTAATTGATTTAATATATGATTTAATTTTTTTTAGTTAATCCTGAACACACAATTTAAAGGATTCTTTTCCACAAACCTCATTGTGTAATATTTAAAATGCATACTTATTCTCTATGAAAATTAAATAGGCATCCTTAGACTTTAACATTTTATAAAAGTTAAACACCCCACTGAACCACCTGAAATCTGGCAAGCTAAAATATTTTGATGATATCTCATAGAAAATGATCAAAATGAACAACAGGTAGAACAATAAAAAAGAAAACTTAATTTTCTACAAATCATTTTCCAGGCTGGTAATACTAGTCCGAACGTTATCTATGAACCAGATGCTAGAAAATCGAACTTGATGACATGAAAACAATAACCAGCGTCCAGTTAGTATATATAATATCCGAACTAGTCTAGCCAGCCTGAAATGATATGTAGCAAATTGAGTTTTATTTCTAACCGTTTCCCCCCTTGATCATTTTGATCATTAATTTATGAGATATTATCAAAAAACTTAAGCTTATCAGATTTTCATGTTGTGCAGAGGGTGTTCGTGCAACTTTTATAAAAAAGTTAAGGTCTAGGAAGCCTATTTAATTTTCAGAGAGAAGAAGTGTGTATTTTTTATATTTTACGGCGGGTTTTGTGCAAATAACTTCAAATTTAAAATATGACATGTGCACCTAATATGAAAAAATTTACCACCTAGTAATGATTTACATGTTTTAATAAGCCCACTAATACTATAAGTATTTACACTAGCATAATCAAGAAATATTGAAAAACTTGAGAAGTTCAATCATATATATTCTTCTAAAATAACAAATATAAGTTGAAAATATTTGTGGCATGTGTGATTAGTTAAAATATTTATATATGGAAGCAATCTTTTTTCAATGTACAAGAACTATAGATCTAATGACATCTAATACCTATATATATATATATATATATATATATATATATATATATATATATATATATATATATATATATATATATATGAAAAATTTGCCAATGATCATTCAAAATATTCGAACACAGAAAAACTTTATTATATAAACTATTTAATTAATTCATTTTTTTGTTCAACAACTAATTTTTTAAGCATGCATTTGAGTGTATTTCGTGGGATACATCTAATAGAAGGATTTGCACTTGTTAAAAATCAATTTTCAAATATAATTTGTCACAACAACTAAAAGAAAATTGTTCAATCGCAAAATATTTTGATTTTTTTTCTCTCTCTAAATTTTTATTCAAAAAATTTAAAAATCTGAGAAATGCCGGAATTTGAGTTTGAGAACGATCAATACCAATTTCCACTTGATGATTTTTCTCGAATTGCACTACAAGAAAAATTATTTTCCGCAGCACGTCATCAACATCGTGCATTAAAAGCACGCTGCGAATATTACTTTTAATGGTGTGCACCCATATGTGCGCTGTTAATATTGTTGCACTTGGCAGAAATAACGACGTGCATTTATGTGTACTGTTAATAAAGTATAAAAACGACAGCGTGCAGTTATATGTGAGCTGTTAATAACCTATGCAATTCTCTCAGCGCACAATAAAGGCACGCTGTTAATAGTATTATTAACAACATACTGTACGCTGTTAATAATAAATCATTTTACAAAAAAATCGTGTCTAGACATTAACGACATACATAAATCGCACGCCGTCAATATTATTATTCATGGCATGCATATTAACATGCTGCGAAAAATGGGCGCCCAATTATTAAGCGAATGTGTTAATAAAAATTTTAAATTGACGACGGTTTTACTTAAACCGTCGTAAAATTTAGCGACGATTTTTTTGAAACTGTCGCTAATTTGAAATTAGCAACAGTTTTAACTCAACCGCTGCTAATGGCCGTATTACCAATTGTCGCTACTAGCGACAGTTATACCAAAATATTGAACTTCCTTAGGGCCACGAAATATCCAGACATATTTCATACACCAAAACCTTTTATATTTCAAAATAAACTAATATCCACAAAAGATGTTTCTTTAATGATAATTTATTTCAATTAATATATTTTAAAATACATATGATCTTATCATTATTTGAATAATTGAAAATTAAAACTTATAAGAATAAACTTGAACCGAGGAAAAAATTATTACAAAAATTCAGGTGCATGGGCGCCTAAAACTAGTGCCCCAGCTCCCTGCTGTTGTCTAGGGTAGCCTACTGCGTCTTGGTCTGCCCGGACAATTCTAGGCGCACGGAAACACCCAAAAATGGCGTCCCAGAGTGCCTGATTTTGCCTGGGCAGTATGTGGCATGCGGGCGCACGCAAAATGGGAGCCCCCACATGCTTGCCTCTATGCCGATCGCACCAAGCATCGACGAGTGCAGCGTGCACTTCTCTTTCAGCACTGGAGTGTTGTAGAACGTGATGCAACGACCCTCTACTTTCAAATTTCTGCTAAATAAATTTTTTTTTTTTGAAAAAACTGTACCGTAATTCAACACTGTAAACCTGAATCCTTGGAAAATAGTTTTCAACCAAAATTTATTTTTCAGAATTGAAACCATTAAAAAATTTCAAGCAAAATTTTATTTTTAATATCTAAACCAAACAGCAAGCAGACTTTGAATAAAATGACAATGATTCAACATGAATATCTTTGATATAACTTGTTGAGGAAAATCTATATAAATCAAGAGTGCATCATATTAAATCATAAAGAATTGAACAATAAACCATAGCAGAAGCGTATCTAAAATCATAATTCTTACGTTACGTTTTGAGAATGAGTGGTTGATCTTCTAGATCTACGCGTTCTTTCTTTGAAAAAGCCTTCAGTTTCTCGTCAGATCTATTTTCTATAACGGGTTAGAAAATATGGAACATGATAACACGCGACACGAAACCATGATCAATATATACAACGTTGATAATTATCTTATGATATTTTCGTTTTAGTCTATCATAAAAACAATAAGTACATTGTTGTCTCTACACAGTAAAAACACAAAACCTATCAGATACATTAAAGACTAATAGCCAAAACTTTAATCGATCACTTTAAATCGATTTAACTTAATAAATAACTCATAACACATAATTATTCACATATAAGTCTATATTATAAAATTGATCCAAAAAAAAAAATTTAAAAACAGACCATTCATCAATGTAGAAAAGAACACAACCTAGCGAAGACCAAAGTTGAAATATAATATATACATATTCAAGAATTATGTCAGTAGGTTATAACTTCTCTTGTGAACTCTAGCAATATCACTACGATTCAACACTTGAAGTTGAACTTATTTCAGAAATCCTGATGCTGCTTGTCCAATGATAAGTTTCTTGTCCCAACTTCATTTGTTCGTGATTTGTAGTAACATGTGCTTTTATACTCAGTCATTTTCATTTTTTTTGCCAAAACAAAAATGGTAAGAAATAAACAAGAGATAGTCATATACACTACTGACTACCCCAATGAAATAATGAGATAACTGAAAATCCCTACGAATTTTGAGCTATTGACTCCCAAAGATTTAAAATTTTGGCCAAACACATCATTGTCAGTAAGTTTTGTACCCACGAGATGACTATTGCAAATGGTCATGTTTTTAAATAGAGTACATGTCTAAAATGTCCTGACATAACTTGTAGAGAAGTCATGATATATGTATATGTATATTGTCCACTTTTGACATAAACCATCCTGATTTTTTTTCGATTTTACCCAAACAACTTATACTAATGAAAATATATTTCCGTCTTATTAATCCATAATCTTTCTCGTATATTTTCAACATGGGTCTTTGATTGTATTCCAAATAATCCTCCTTTCAACAAGAGACCAACATTATTCTCATGGTCCAGGCCTCCCCTCAAACCCGTCCGTCTATCCTCTCAACTTGGAGATCATATACTCCAAACGAGGTCACTGGTCTCCACTGTATTGAGAGTGCATGCCTTACATGAAATATTTGGAGTCACACCTTCCTTGAAAGCTTATCACGGATTTACTGAGAGCCTTCACCTCGTTTGTTTAAATATTCGAGGATTCCTCCCACGTGGCTCAATCTAGACCATGATTCTGTTATCACTTATTGTGCAATAGAACTCACAAATCTCCACAATGATACGATATTGTTAACTTTCGACATAAACCCTAATAAATTTAATTGTATTTTACCCAACATACCTCGTACTAATGAAGATATATTTTCATCTTATTAACCAATGATCTTCCCCATGTATATTCAATGTAGGACTTTGGTTGCTTCCCAATATTTTTTATCGAGGATTTTCAGTAATCTCGAGATTTCACAATAAGTAATTACCAACATACTTACTAACATATACAATACAATAAAACGAACAAGTTTTGTAATGATTTATATATAAATTCTCTTTCATATGTTAAGGAGAAAATGTAATGATTTGTATATAAATTCTCTTTCACATGTTAAGGAGAAAATATGGCTACCTCACAATCTTTTGATCATCCATTACTAGTTAACTATCCATCTTTAGATGAAGCATTTGTTGAGCCTACACCAAATAGAATTGCAAACCTGCATAGTAAGATAAAATGAAATGGTATCATAATATTTGTATTTAAATTCATAATAAGAAAAGGTTGGTTATCTCACAATTCTTTGTCGTCAAAATCAGTTTGGAGAAATGTTTTATTTTTCTAGGTAGAAACATCTTGAAATGTTCTCCTAACACGCCACTTGAAAAAGGTTAATTGATCGATCAATTTACAATATTTTTTATAGCTCATTAATAGATATTGATACATTTTTGAAAACAACGTTTCTTGTGTAAGCACCAGATCGAAATGTAGGACGAGGTATCGTCATGTCCTAAATTGCATGGAACAAACATAAACATTATTTGTAAGCAGTAGTAGCTAGCTAGAAACAAGGAACACGTTTTTAATCTCATTTTTTATTTATATAAACCACATTTTTTTTTTCCCAGGAGATATTGGAAGGAGATCAATCCGAACACCAAAAATTGCTGGTTGTTTCCCACATGCAAGATACAACATAAATATGACAACTCTCCATCCAAGAGTTCTGAAAAAGAACAAAAGGAGATCCGAACTTTCGTTCATAACTACTCAAGAGTTGCTTGGCGTAGTTCTTCCCAACGAGTATGGCAATCCAATTGAGCATGTTCCACGACCTGCAGTGCGTCCATCCATGTTTGGTAACTGTCCTTCTGGCTGGCCAGTTGTTCCCCAAGATGACGGGCTTCACGGCCAACTTGAGCAATAGTAGCTTGCAAGCTTTCTCCTTTCTTGAGCATATTTACCATTGTCTCCTCACGCTGGATGATTTCAGCCTTTAATTTTTTTACTAGCTCCTCCTCTGCATGATAGTCTGTGCTTAATTGTGATAGTTCAGCTGAGAGGGCAGTTTTGTTGGTGAGAAGGGCGTCTCTTCTACCTCTTTCGGATCTAAACTTGTTCAGTTTAGCAGAAAGTTCAAGGCAAGAGGCTGTAGCAGCTTGAGAATCGGATAGGACAGCTGGGAGAGTTTCCAAAACAAGACCTGCTGGAGATTGGGAAAACCCAGGGGATGCCTGAAGCACGGATAAAGCGGATAACATTGCTGCTCTTTGTGATTCCCCGAGGTTGAGGAGACGCAAATCAAGGAAGAGCCGTAGTATGGATTTGGCAGAAGCGACATCAGCCTCAGAAGGAAAAGTTATCTCCAAGGGAGTCTTGTGGGAATTCGGAATATCCATAAAGCTTAAATCCGGCTCTGCTGTATCCGAGTCCTCAATAATGGAGAATGTGGCTCGAGGCGATAGGCCCTACAAGCAATGATGTGAAAATTTAGAGTAGAATAACATGAAGGGGTTACCTGTAAGGCTGTAACAGATCGTTGAAGGTTTAGGATTTACCTGGATCGTCGGAGGAGATGCCTGAGGGTCCGAATCTAGTGGTGATGGGATAATGTCAACATGATCCAAAGTCTTGTCCAAGGGAGTCATAGCAGGCTGCGCTTTAATTGGCAAGACGAATGCAATCGTACGTACCTTATGAACATCAGACTCGACCACGTTAGTTCTATCTTTAGTTTCTTCCATTACGCGATCCTCTATAGCCATCACAAGTTCCTCCTCCACGGCCTTCAGCAAGTCAATAGCCGCCAGTCCTCCATGTACAACTTCAGTTATATGCACAGTCGTTGTCCTCGCTGTTTGGCCTGTTTCCTCTGGAGCCACTACCTAATGCAAACATAATAAGTCAGCTACTTCTATCATACACAAGTTGGTTGATTCGGCCTTTCTAACCATTCCCAAAACACCATACCTCTTCCCTGCTCAGGCATTCATCACATGATAACAATCAACAACAGAACCATTGTATTGAAACAAAATATTTAATTTTAAAGTCGACACGAATAGCCCAACATTTTAGGATGTCAATAAGAGCTCTAGTAATAAACAAATTACATGCCTTTATAATAAAATGGAAAAGCTTTATCCTAAGAGCTTACCCTTGCTGATTCAACAGATATGATACCATGAATATTTAGACGCACTTGGACCTTCACTTTTGCCCTTTCACCCGTAGTCGACTGAAAGGGTCCAATCTGCACACAAACACAAGGTAATGTCAAGTTATGGCAAAGAATATGAATCAAATGTAAATGTACAAAAAAAGATTACCGTGTAGGTGCTGATCTTCGCTGGACCCGGCAATTCACTAACATCAGCGTACTGCACATCCAACGTGAACGTGCCAGATCTGTAAAAGGTCAAAGCCTTCACACTCGGTATAGGATTACCCCTTAGGTAAATAATTGTGCTCTGCCGATTATCCACCACTCCATTTTCAGTATCTGAAGCATAACCCTCCCATCCCAAGGCAATGCTGAAGGGAAAACTCTCATTAACCTGCAAGAAAGAAATCAACAATGTCAAGTCATGCCGTGTAAATTCCGCGCATATCATTGATTGCATTAATGAAAAACTATCTACACATTCATCTTGTATTCAGTTATTTAATCTAGTAATTTGAATCTTAAAGCTAAAAATGCATGCTTTGTTGTTATAATAGAAACTGAAATAGTCGAAATAAGTCTAATTAATCTATCATTGACACAGTAATTTATTAATTTTTCCAATTTGTTTTCTATAATAGTTGACATAATTCTAGTAGTATTGATACAAGTAAATCAGTGATTGTCCCGAATATCAAGTTCAAAAAACTCTAAAAGCATGTGAAAAACTGCAAGAAATGAAGTAAACATCCTGAAATGCCCAAGAATCACTTACAGGGAAACAAAAGAATTGTACTTTAAAGTGATCCTACCATTGAAAATACTTGACTTGATATACAGTCGGTCTAATCCATCCAAACAAGTCAACGAATTTAAAATCTTGGATTATTGCGCAACCTCGGGTTTATCTTGTTTTGCGACTAAAAATCAGACTCGTGCACTTTTGAAGGACCAAGTAAAAACAACTTGTATGCCGTATGAGGTATGCAGATACATCCAAGGATGACAATACAAATTACAGAGTGCATGTATATCATTAGATAACATATACACATATGGCTCCATGACAGGAAACAATACCTGAAACTCCTTAACATTGAATCTGGGACTAAGCATAGCACCCTGTAGGGCACATCCTTTTGCAACACATTCGCTAGCATTCATTGTACACTGGGGCTCCTTCCCGAAAAATTCGGTTAAGATCTTAATAATAGCGGGAACTCGAGCGCAAGATCCAAAACTTCAATGGAATGAATCTTCTTAATAGTCAATGCAGCTTCTGCCAGAGCCTTCTTCAAGGGCAATTTCACACGCTCCAAAATCGGAATGCTAATTTGCTCAAACTCCGCTCTCTTAATGAAACCTTTGACATCCTTCCCATCCATCAAGCCCTCAATGTTAAGAGATACCACAGGATTAGCACTGAGGGCCTTCTTTAACTCTTCACATGCAGCACGAAGCCTTAAGCAAGCCTTTTCACTCTCGAAGACATTGATTTTATACTTATCCTCAAATTTAGCAGCAAAATGCTGGAACAGAACCTCGTCAAAATCCCGTCCACCAAGAGATCGATCAAAAGAATGCGCCAGTATCTTAAGCTGACCTTTCTTGAAGGCAGCAACACAGACTTGCATACTTGCATGCCCAACATCAACGAAAACAACGTTCAATTGTTCCATTTCGGTTAAATCAGTCTTATAAATCCCATAAAGTAAAGCAGCGGCGGTGGTCTCATGAAACAGACGAAGAGGGTGTAAACCTGCAATGGTTGCTGCATCCATAACAGCTCTTCTTTGAAGGTCAGTAAAATAAACAGGTATTCCAATGCAACAATCTACAATTTCTGCATTCAAATTTTTTGTAGCAATGCTCTTCAAATGGGAAAGCAACATTCCCAAAACCTGAGTAGGAGTAAAGGTTCTTGTTCCTCCCAAATACTGAACTTGAATTAAAGGGTAGCCATCAGGCCCCTCGATGACTAAAAAGGGTAATGATTTCAGATCGCGCTGCAACTCGGGATCTGAAAATCGACGACCTACTAATCTTTTATTTGAGATATTGTGTTTTTGGGATTTGACAAACTTGCTGCAGCCCCTGCTGTCCCAATGAACCGCTGCTTATCACCGAAGGATACAATAGACGGAGTTTCAAATGTGGACTCATCATTAAGGACGACTTCTACATCACTCTGCCTTGCAAAGGCAACCACACAGTTCTCATTCCCCAAGTCGAAACCCACTACACTCATGTTTGCTAAAAGCTTCAAAGTAGCACAAATTAAGCCACTCAACTACAAACTAGATAACAGCCTGCAGCATAAAAAATTCAAATGTCACATTTATATCTATATAAATTTTGCTCTATTTCTCCAGCATGTATGAATCAACAGCAGAAAACATTTTCAAAACAATGAGTCAGTGAAAGTTCTTGGGACAAATTTGATTCTGCAGCATCCTCACAAGCTTCATTATTATATCTACCAAAAACTCAAACACACTAACATCAAATTAATTTATCAAGAAATATTTTGTAAACAACATGAAGTCAACGAAACACAAAAACCCAGAAAGAGAATCCAATCAAATGAAGTAAGAACAGCAATCGATCATCAATGAAGCTTCTGTTCCCTCAAATACGTAAAAACAAAACTAGAATTTAGTACATCCAACAAAACTCTTCATGGAACTCAAATTACGGTTTGAGATTCCAAACGACAAGCACCTCAGTAATGATTCTTCCGACAAATATTTCAATCGTGAAGAAGACTTACTTACAAGCAACGAAATTCATAACTTCCTGTTTCAAATATGAATATGTAACCATACAGAATATAAAAACTGATTCAAGTATTTACTTTGAAGACGAAAGAGACAAAAGAAGATGGAGGGACGGGAAAAAATCGGGTCAACTTGAATAAGAACTCAACGGTTTATCGGGAAATTTGGGTTCAGTCCCCAGACGTCTTTTTTTTTTGTGTTCAGTCGCTAGGTACTTTTTTAGTACCACATTTCCACATGAAGTGTACCACATTTCCACATGAAGTGTACCACATTTTGTATGACATAGTACCACAATTTTGTGGGTAGGGAGTGAAGCCAAAAAAATTTTATGATTGGGGATTTTTCAATATCTTCCCCTTATCTATTTTTCTATTTTTATTATAGATTTTGTTTTATTTTGTGATTTGATATAATATTTATGTTTATCAACTTAAATAAGAGCTCAACTAATCCATGAATGTATCAGTCTAGATTTTAACATTTTCACACGTGTCAAGATCCCGTCGACACAAAGAATTAAGTCTGGGGTTAAGTCGATGTTACATGTGGGGGCACTTGGATGGACAAGATTCACATACATATGTGATTTTAAAAAAATTAGTGGACTCCATGGGGTAGTGCCCTTACATGTAAGATGGAATCAACCCGTCGACCAAGCCTATATTGAGATTCTTAATCTATTTATAGATTTTATTATATTGAATAATGTAAACATTATTTCTTGATCATAGTTCATAATTATTTACAATTGAAATAATTTTATTTTATAATGATATGTTTAATATGAATTTATATAATTTTATTTTTTTTGTTATGAGTTGAATATTAATTAATAGATTTTAACTTGTGATAATATTTTTGTTCATAAATTTTATTAATATCAAGTGCAGACAGTGCAACACTGCCTGCACGAGTAGCGTCGACCAAACTTATAATGAGATTCTTTTATATTTGAATAGATTGATAAATATTCTCATACCAAATATTATATTATATTACAATATTAAAATTTGGAGATTTCCCTCCATCATCACTCCAAATTCAACTTGTTTGATACATTTCTCCTTATAAACCTTCAACTTTCTTCTTCTTCTTTTTTCAACTTGCGATAATTCAGATCATCGCTAATTATAGCTAACATATGCCTGCACATAGTCCGGGCAAGTTACTTCGGCATTTTTCTTCAATTATTTGTTGATTTTCTTCACTTCTTCGTCCACCTCGCTCGCCGCTTTCCCGGTGTCTTCCCAACGCGGCACCTAGTAGTTTTACGATCCTTCCATATATATTGTTTCTCCGGGACTTGGTCAAAACTTAAATAACAATAAAACGAGGCAATACAACTATATAAACGTAAAGTTTTGTTTAAAATATATAACGGCGGAGCTCGTGGTAAATTAAGCACAAAAAATATCACTCGGACGAGCAGAATGTGTAGCTAGACTTTATCACATCTGAAAAAGGCAGCGAAAACAGCGAATGTGTACCTAGACTTTATCACATTGGAGAGCGAGTCCACAATTCAGTTGATCGTTAAAATCACAAATATAAGAATAAAAGAATAATTCTTATGAGGTTAATTAAACCGGCAAAACATTTTTCGATTATCGATTTGTGCTAAATTATTTTTATAATCATATATTTAAGATAATATTTGAAAGTATTTTGAATATTGAGTGTTAAACAAGCAAAAAAAGTAGTGTTATGCAGGTATTTGGCAAGAAATCTGCCACCATAAAAGGCATTAGGAAACAAGCTTCTACCGATTGAGAATACAATCTTACTATAACTAGTCCTCGCAATTAGAATCTAACTCGGAACCGTAAATCTCAACTGGAAGACTATATGACATGGAAGAGTCACAATCTAGGCGTACAATAATCTCAACTGGAAGACTACAGAATCTCAAAGAAGTCTCACAACCTCAACCTAACTATTGGGCCAAGGCTACAGCGGCTTGTGAAAGTGAACAAAATCCCAAAACACCACCCCCAATGTTATAATAATGAACTTGTTTTATTTACAATAATGACATTACAAGAGAATAATATAAATTGTGCTGATTATGTTAGAAAAATAAGTTTTGTATTCATTTAAAATCGATAAAATAATTCGAACATGTTACGTGACGAATATAATTATTTATCGATTACCAATTAGGGTGAATGAGAAATTAATTGAGTTCAAAATTTATCGAGTGAAAAGATTGAATCGAAAGAATTATGTTATATTATAATATATGTAATGCCCGAGAAATTAATTATCGTAATCTGATAAGATTATTGATTATGAATTTATATAATTATAACCAGGCTATTACGAGAGCGGATTGGACTAAACATATGAAGGGTGCAATTTTTGGACAGAATTATTGGTGTCCGAGCGGTAGAAAATGACCGCCCGAGCGCCAATGTTCAATATGAAAATGTCTCGGACAGAAGAGGTGGCGTCCGAGCGGTAGTTTATGACCGCTCGCGCGCCAGTGTGTGTCAAGCCGAGTGTTTGGGCAGAGGATGCCGCGCTCGAGCGATAATTTATCACCGTCCGAGCGCGAGCCATGCAGAAGGAAAATTAGACATTTGTATTGATGCATGTACGTGAGTATATATATATATATATATATATATATATATATATATATATATATATATTTATATATATATATATATATATATATATATATATATATATAAGTAACGAAAATCTTCAGAAACAAAAGGAAAAAGAAATTGAGAAAAGCTTCTGTGAAGTGGTGAAAAATCCTTACGCCTTTTGTGAGAAATCCGTCCGTCTGATTTTGAATCCGACTTCGGTACTGAGTTCCTATCGACGTAGGCTACGAGTGGACGTAAGTTTTACTACGTTTTGACATGCTTTGAAATTATGCTATTGTCAGAATTGAATAGGATTCAGATATGATGTTCTTGATATGTTAGACATCGTAAAATCGAAGTCAGATTAAGAAACGAACTGATTGAGAATTGTTATGAATTTTTAGGGTATATTGATTTATACCGGACAGATTTGAATTATGATTGGATTACGAACTGTATTGGATATTGGTTATGGATTGTAATTAATATCTGGTGATATGGTATTGACGGGAATACTGAGATTGTGCCGTTATGCCGATGATTTGAATTAAATTCAAAAAGTAATCAGATTAGTATTGAATTGAAAGGTATATTGACATGAAACTATTGGTATTGTCATTGCCAGACAGGCTGTGAGTTCAGGACTGCGACTGAGCCAGAAATCGACGAAGGAAAGGTATAAGTCGATGTGGTATTGGGAGATCGACTTGAGTCAGTTTAGACTTGAGTTTCCCTAAATCACTTACTTTACTTTATTGCATTGATCTGATTAATATACTTGTTCTCTTGATTTATAGATAGCAGGTATTAGATGAGTAGTCTTATGACAGAAGTGTCTGGTAGTGGTAGGATCACCACGGGCACATTGCACGATGTCATGAGATATTGTATTGGCGGAAGTGTCATAGTCTGTCACTGGATAATTGGCTATCGATGTGGATAGAAGTATAGCTCATTCTATTACTGGTGATCCGTATTGTATCGATGTAGATAGAATTATAACTTCTTCTATTACGGTTGATCGATGTTATATCGATGTGGATAGAATTAGAGTTTCTTCTATTACTGGTGATCGATACTATACTGATGTGGATAGAAACAGAGCTTCTCTATTACTGGTGATCGATACTATATTGACGTGGATAGAACTGGAGTCTTTTCTATTACTGTTGGTCGATATGGAATGCCAATGTCTGGAAACCGAGATCCCTAGGCTAGGATTGAGTCTAGTCTAAATCGTGGAGTCACGAACATTGTCGACAGTTTGATATTGATTATGTCTCAGATGTTGATACATATATCTGTTACCTGATTACATGCTTTATATGTGTTTATATGATTGCATGTTTCGTTGATTTATACTGGGATTATATTCTCACCGGAATTATCCGGCTGTTGTCTTGTCTGTATGTGTACATGACAACAGGTGGGACGGGATTAGGGTCCAGGAGATGAGGAGAGATCGTTATTAGAGTGGAGGCTCCGGACTTGGATTAGAGATAGGGTTGGACACTTGATATTAGTTGTTTAAGCCTTAGTTGAATAAATGTATGTGGTACATGACATGTACTTTTATATACTGAGATGTATGTATATATGTTTTATGTCACTACGTTCCGCATTTTAAAAAAAAATTTAGACCCTGTTTTATAATTGATTAATTAGTCCCAAATGATGATTAAGAACTTGATTAGCGTCCGGATCCCCACAATATATATAATATATTATATTATTGTAATATTATATATATATTTAAAATAAATTAATTAATGTGGCGCCTCTTTTGGACTTGGCTGAGTGGCCAAGATAAATGTGATTCAATTCATGAAGTATGTTACGAAGTAGTGCATCATTTCATAAAAAAAATCATTTTTTTTTATAAAGAAGACTCGTCTCATTTGCATTCAACACACCAATTAAATTCTCTTCTTCTCCTATCTCGAATTAGCACTTAAAGTTCAAATTTTCAAGATATAAAATCTTGAATTTGAATTTTCTAAGCTTATACGCTAAAATTTGAACTTTGGAATTAAATTTGAGAATCGTCTTCTAGTTTTCAGTTTTTAAGCATTTGCGTTTAAATCCAAGTTTTGCAAGATTTAAACTCTTGGAATTGGATTTTTAAGTTTAACTCTTAGAATTCGAAATTAGAAAGTTTGCATACTATTTTGATAGTGTTCTAAACATTTCAAGTTTGCGTGGCTTTAAAATTCGAAATGTTTTCATTTTAAAGCCGTAGTCGTTGTATCTTGGAAAACGAATTGCCAACAACCGTGAACACCGGAGTGGACCCATTGTTGGAGTTAATATCTTAGGACTATTTCAAAGTACTGTTAGAATAAATACCAATAATTCAGGATTGTTTGTTCCTTGACTTTTTCAATAGCCGTGGCCCTCAAATAATGTTGTGGACTGTTTTTTCTCTCTTTTCAGTTAGAGTTGTATGGCTATATAAGCCTTGTTATCAATAAAATCTAATAGCAGTTGGCTTACATTTCCGTAACATTTCTATTAAGCCTTACAAATTGGTATCAGAGCCAGGTTGAGAGGCCTGACCGTGAGATTTCCGAGTGTGGTTAGGAACTGCAGTATCCTAATCTAAGAGAGCAAAACACTTGAGAGTAAGAGTGAAACACTTAGGGAGTGATTGAGAAATGGCAGCAGAAGGAAACATTGGTTTTGCTCAACCTAGCATTCCTAAGTTCGATGGAGATTATGACCACTGGAGTATGCTGATGGAAAATTTGTTGCGATCTAAGGAATACTGGAATCTCATCGAAATTGGTTACTCTGAACCTGGAGAAACAGAAGTTTTGACAGCCGCACAGAAAAAGACATTGGATGATCTTAAGCTCAAGGATTTAAAGGTGAAAAACTATCTCTTTCAATCAATTGACAAGTTAATTTTGAAAACCATCCTTCAAAAGGACACGTCCAAACAAATTTGGGAGTCAATGAAGAGAAAGTTTCAAGGAAATGCAAGGGTTCAACGTGCACAACTCCAGGCACTTCGTCGAGATTTTGAAATTCTGGAAATGCAGGTGGGAGAATCGGTTTCCGACTACTTCTCAAGAGTGATGTTGGTTGCTAATAACATGAGAAACTATGGAGAAGAGATGCCAGATGTTAAAGTGGTGGAGAAAATCCTACGGTCCTTAACAGAACAGTTCAACTACATTGTATGTTCTATTGAGGAGTCAAAGGACATGGATTCTCTCACTTTTGATGAGCTGCAGAGCTCCTTGATTGTGCATGAACAGAAGTTTCGAAGGAAAAGTGGAGAAGATCATGCTTTGAAAGTAAGTACGGGGGAGAAGTTTCCTACACGAGGAAGAGGTAGAAGCACATTTAGAGGACGAGGTAGAGGAAGAGGAAGACAAAGTTTCGATCGAGCCACGATTGAATGCTATAAATGTCACAAACTCGGTCATTATCAATATGAATGTCCTGCCTTGGAGAAGGAAGCAAATTATGCTGAGTTAGATGAACAAGAAGAGCTCTTGTTGATGTCATATGTAGAGATGAACAACACAAAAAAGGAAGAGGTCTGGTTCTTGGACTCGGGATGCTCAAATCACATGTGTGGAGATAAATCGGTATTTCATGAGATGGATGACACCTTTAGACATGTGGTAAGACTTGGAAATGATACTAAAATGAATGTACTCGGAAAGGGAAGTGTGAAGTTGATGGTGTGTGGAGTAACTCATGTAGTCACTGAAGTTTATTATATACCTGAACTCAAGAATAATCTTTTGAGTATAGGTCAACTACAGGAGAGAGGCTTGACCATACTATTTCAATCAGGAATGTGTCGAATATATCATCCTCAAAAGGGTCTGATTATTCAGACAAACATGACAGCAAACAGAATGTTCGTTTTGTTGTATCAAAAAGAATCATGCTTCAACACCACAACACAAGACACAACTCACCTATGGCATTGTAGATATGCTCATCTCAGCCACAAGGGACTAACTCTCTTGCAATCAAAAGGTATGGTTACTGGACTACCCAAATTGCCAGTTTCCTCTGTTGTGTGTTCCGATTGCATGAAGGGCAAACAACATCGTGATCCAATTCCAAAGAAAAGCAAGTGGAGAGCAACTCAGAAATTACAATTGGTTCATGCAGACATATGTGGCCCTATTACTCCTGCTTCCAACAGTAAAAAGAGGTACATATTATGCTTCATAGATGATTTCTCTAGAAAAGCAAGGATATATTTTTTATTAGAAAAATCAGAAGCATTTTATCTCTTCAAGTGTTTCAAAGTGTTCGTGGAAAAAGAAACTGGTTTGCCTATTAAGTGTTTGCGTACAGATAGGGGAGGAGAATTTAACTCTATGGATTTTAACGAATTTTGCAAGCAGAATGGGATAAGAAGGCAGTTAACTATGGCTTACACTCCGCAGCAAAATGGAGTAGCCGAACGCAAGAATCGAACGATAATGAACCTTGTGAGATCAATGTTATCAGAAAAAAAGATGCCTAAGACTTTCTGGCCTGAAGCAGTGAGATGGGCAGTGTATGTTTTGAACCGATCACCTACACTAGCTGTTAAGGAAATGACTCCAGAAGAGGCTTGGAGTGGAGAAAAACCATCAGTGGAGCACTTCAAAGTATTTGGATGTATTGGGCATGTCCATATTCCAGATGCTAAGAGGACGAAACTCGAAGATAAGAGCATGAAATGTGTACTTCTTGGTATTAGTGACGAGTCAAAAGGGTACAGATTGTATGATCCTATTATGAAAAAAATTATTTTGAGTCGAGATGTGTTTTTTGAAGAAGAAAGTCAATGGAATTGGGATGCAGGCTACGAAAAGGACCTGTAAATAGATTTAGAATGGAAAGATAGTGAAAGTACTACCCATGATGAAGAAGAATGTGAAGAAAATACAGATGAGGAAGAAGCTGAATTTGATGAAACCAAAGATGCACATGTTTCCTCAAGTTCCAGTGATGAAGTAGGCATGAATGCCAGGGAGAACAGAATTAGACATCCTCCCATGTGGATGAGAGACTATGTTTCAGGTGAAGGTCTATTAGAAGAAATGAATATGGCACTTATTGTATCTTCAGATCCATTGAATTTCGAGGAAGCTGTGGAAAGTCTGAAATGGAGATTGGCCATGGATGAAGAAATTAATTCTATTGAAAAAAATCAAACATGGAAGTTAGTAAATTTACCAGCTGGGGCAAAAAGAATAGGAGTGAAATGGGTCTACAAAACTAAACTGAATGAGCTCGGAGAAGTTGACAAATATAAAGCAAGGTTGGTGGTTAAAGGTTATTCCCAACAACATGGAGTAGATTATACAGAGGTGTACGCACCTGTAGCAAGAATGGACACTGTGAGGATGATCATAGCACTTGCTGCAAACAAAGGCTGGAAGCTTTACCAACTAGATGTCAAATCTGCATTTTTATATGGAGAGCTAAGCGAGGAAGTTTATGTGGAGCAACCGAAGGGGTACGAAAAGAAAGGAAACGAGCAGAAAGTGTACAAGCTGTATAAGGCGCTTTACGGACTAAAACAAGCCCCAAGAGCTTGGTTTAGTCGGATTGAATCCTATTTCATTAAGGAGGGCTTTCAAGCAAGTCACAGTGAACACACTTTATTTATCAAACGAAGCAATGAAGGTAAGATTCTCATTGTGAGTATTTATGTTGATGATCTTTTGTTCACTGGTAATGATGCAGATATGATAATTGAATTTAAATGTTCAATGAAGAAAGAGTTTGATATGACTGACTTAGGAAAAATGAGATTTTTCCTTGGAATAGAAGTTCTACAAAAGACAGAAGGCATTTTTATCTGTCAAAGGAAATATGCAGCAGAAGTGTTGGATCGTTTTGGGATGAAAGAAAGCAATGCAGTCTGTAATCCCATGGTTCCAGGGTATAAATTATGCAGAGATGAGAAAGGAGTCAAAGTGGATGAGACTTATTTCAAACAGATTGTGGGAAGCCTCATGTATCTCACAGCCACACGACCTGATCTCATGTTTGTTGTAAGTCTGATTAGTCGATTTATGGCCAATCCAACTGAGTTGCACTTCCAAGCAGCAAAAAGGACTTTAAGGTATTTGAAAGGAACCATGAATTATGGAATCTTCTACAAGAAGGGAGGAGCAGAAAACTTGTTGGCTTTCACAGATAGTGATTATGCAGGAGATATGGAAGATCGTAAAAGTACTTCTGGCTACGTGTTTATAATGAGTGAGGGTGCAGTAGCTTGGTCATCTAGAAAGCAGCCCATTGTCACTCTATCAACTACTGAGGCGGAGTTTGTGGCAGCAGCAGCTTGTGCATGCCAAGCTGTTTGGATGAGGAATGTTTTGAAAGAACTTGGTTATCTACAAGAAAAAAGCACCATGGTGATGTGTGATAACAATTCTGCCATCAAGTTATCCAAAAATCCAGTCTTACATGGTCGGTCCAAACACATAGATGTGCGATTTCACTTTCTCAGAGATCTTACAAAGGAAGGAGTTGTTGATCTGGTTTTTTGTGGAACTCAAAATCAAGTTGCTGATCTGATGACAAAGCCGCTAAAATTGGGAGATTTCCAAAAGTTCCGTGAAGAACTTGGAGTGTGCACTGTTCCTGAGATGAACTAATTGCATTATCAATAACAATAAGTTCAAGGGAGGAATTGTTGGAGTTAATATCTTAGGACTATTTCAAAGTACTGTTAGAATAAATACCAATAATTCAGGATTGTTTGTTCCTTGACTTTTTCAATAGCCGTGGCCCTCAAATAATGTTGTGGACTGTTTTTTCTCTCTTTTCAGTTAGAGTTGTATGGCTATATAAGCCTTGTTATCAATAAAATCTAATAGCAGTTGGCTTACATTTCCGTAACATTTCTATTAAGCCTTACACCCATATCGTTTTAAGGAAAAAGAGTCAAATTTTTGCATTGACTAATTTTTTTTAGTTTTTTGGTTCACACATTTCTATTATGATGTTTCTTAAAAATAAACATAAAATATATTTACCAACAGATTAATGTGAGAGAAATCCAGTAGTACTAAGTCGCACTTGTATTTAAATATATATATATATATATATATATATATATATATATATATATATATATATATATATATATATATATATATATATATATATATATATATAAGATTTTAGAATTTTGACCAAACTCATTCTTGCATCTCTTCCCACAGTTATATTTGTAAATGTATTTGGATTTTACGTAAAAGTCATTTGGATTCGGAAATCGAAAAGTCAAACAATTTATACTATATGTTAAAATAATCCACTGGATATGGGGAAAAAAAACCACTCAAGCAAACGTCATCTTGACTCTTACTTGAAAGAGATATTCAATTACTTTAAGATAATAAACTATTGTACCATCATTTTAATATAATTTTAAAATTAGTGGAAGATCGACTCGGTCCATCATTGATAAAGGAACTACAAAATTATCACCAAAAACCAAAGAAGATAGTGGAACTTATACAGCATGTCCTCAATGTTGGTCCCACGTGCGGAATTTGAGTTAATAAAAGTCGAAAATAAAGAATTAACTTGACACCGAGATTTACGTGGAAAACCCCTAAAAATTATTAGGGTAAAAACCACGGGCAAGATGAAAAGAATTTCCACTATAATATTTTGTGGTGTACAACTCACTCACTGTGTTTTCAAAGAGAACACAACTCTCTTAATACAGGAGAACAAACACCTCACAAATATTATAGAACTAATAGGAGAGAAGAGAGAACTCAAGATGTTGCTTGAGATTGGGATGCTCCAACTGATGAAGGAATGCATCTATTTATAGATGCAATTCCTCGTCTGAACAAAAGCTTCTGTTTCCAACTTGCATTACTTTGAGCAGCCCACGTTTTTAATTCATTGTTCAATTCAATTGGTCCCCCCCTTCTTAATTTCTTTGTCGACATTTCTCCCATTTGGAGATTTGATTGAGAATCAAACACATCTCCACACATCCTTTTCAATCTTGCCATTTCCTGCTGCTTACGTTTCCGCTAGACCACTTGAGGATCTACACCACTCAAACTTATCAGTGTTCACTGGCTTGGTCAGAAAATCAGCTATATTATCCTTTGTATGGATCTTCTGCATATCCACGCTTCCTTCATCTACTACTTCCCGCACAAAGTGAAATTGTACTCCAATGTGTTTCGTCCTGGAATGAAAGGCTGGATTCCTTGCGATGTGCAAGGCACTCTGACTGTCACAAAACAAAGGAACATTCTCTTGTTTGTGCCCGATCTCCTCCAACAACCTTTTAATCCATATTGCCTCCTTGCAACCTTGAGTAGCTGCCATGTATTCTGCCTCTGTTGTAGATAACGCCACAACTGTCTGTAGTTTTGAAACCCAGCTTACTGCTCCTCCTGCAAGTGTAAACACATAACCAGTAGTAGATTTCCTCTTATCAGGATCACCTGCATAATCTGAATCGACATAGCCCCTGAGTGTAAAATCTGATCCTCCATAACATAATGCAGCATTCGAGGTACCCTTAATGTATCTAAGGATCCTCTTAACAGTGCTCCAATGCTCTCGTCCAGGATTCGCCATATACCGACTAATTGCTCCCACTGCTTGAGCAATGTCCGGTCTTGTACATATCATGGCGAACATCAAACTTCCCACTGCTGATGCATACGGTACTCGAGACATCTCCATCCTCTCTGCTTCACTGCTAGGACACATCTCGGAGGATAACTTGAAGTTAACAGGAAGAGGGGTCGATATTGGCTTACTGTCTTGCATGTTGAAGCGTTGCAAGACTTTCTTCAAATAATTTTTCTGGGAAAGCCAAATCTTTCTGTTACTTCTGTCTCGGTGAACTTGCATCCCTAGAATCTTGTTTGCTGGTCCCAAGTCCTTCATATCAAATTCCCTAGCCAACTGTGCCTTCAATCCTTGGACCTGATCTTTGTTGGGGCCTGCTACCAACATGTCATCCACATACAACAGCAAAATGATATAATCATCACCAGACCTCTTGAAATATGTACAAGGGTCTGCACTCAATCTGTTGTATCCAAGGCTCATGATATAGGAATCAAATCTCTGGTACCAACACCTCGGCGCCTGTTTGAGACCGTACAGAGATTTGTTCAACCTGCAAACCAAGTTCTCTTTGTCTTTTTCCGCAAAACCTTCTGGCTGGAGCATATAGATTTCTTCTTCAAGATCTCCATGAAGAAACGCCGTTTTCACATCTAGCTGTTCTAGATGTAGGTCAAACACCGCACACAATGCCAACACTACTCTGACTGTTGTAAGCCGAACCACAGGAGAAAATATCTCATTGAAGTCAATGCCTTCTTTCTGAGCATACCATTTTACCACCAATCTAGCACGATACCGTTCCACTTGGTTATTGCCATCACGCTTGATCTTATAGACCCATCTGTTACCAATGGCTTTCCTCCCTCGTGGTAGTGTAACAAGATCCCATGTTTTATTCTTGTCTAATGCCTCCAACTCTTCTTGCATTGCTATTATCCACAAAGATACATCCGAGCTTTGAGTAGCCTCGTGGAAACTCGATGGCTCACCATCCTCTGATAATAGACAATATGCAATGTTGCTTTCAGTGACATAATCTGAAAGCCAACCTGGTGATCTTCTGTCTCGAGTTGACTGCCTCACATTGGAAATCTCAGACTCAACATGTTCTTGTTCTTCGTGCTCTGGTACTGCTTCACAAGAAACCTGACCTTCGTCCGTCTTATTTTCCACCTGAAATATAGTAGTTTCTGAATTCAGTGTGCCTTTGTCTCCCTTTACTTTATCTTCCTCGAAGATAACATCCCTGCTGATGACAAGCTTGTGAACAGTAGGATCCCACAAGCGAAACCCCTTAAATCCATCAGCATAGCCCAAGAAGATACATTTTCTGGATTTCGAATCCAACCGAATTCTGGATTTCGAATCCAACTTCGATCTTTCTTGCTCATTGTACAGAACGTACACCGGACTTCCAAATGTAAGCAAATGAGAATAATCTGTCGGCTTCCCGGTCCACATCTCCATCGGAGTCCTCAGATCAATCGCCACTGAAGGAGAACGATTGATAATATAACAAGCGGTTTTGACTGCCTCCGCCCAAAATGACTTTTCTAGACCCGCAGTCCTCAACATAGCTCTTGTTCTGTCCAACAAGGTCCTGTTCATCCGCTCCGCCACTCCATTCTGTTGAGGCGTGTAAGCCGTTGTGAACTGTCTTTTGATGCCCTCATTTTGACAAAATGCATCAAACTCATCACTGGTATATTCTCCTCCATTGTCAGTCCTCAGACACTTGATTTTCTTTTCAGAATCAAGTTCAACCCGCGCTTTGAAATCTTTGAAGATCTGGAAAACATCTGATTTCTTCTTGATTGGATACACCCAACATCTCCTAGAGAAATCATCAATGAACGAGACAAAGTATCTCGCTCCTCCTAGGGATACAACCGGTGCTTGCCAAACATCCGAATGAATCAGCTCCAATATGCTTTTGCTCCTGGCAGTAGAAGTGCCAAACTTTAATCTGTGTTGTTTACTGGTAACACAGTGCTCACAAAAAGGTAATGACACTTTTGTAAGTCCCAGCAGCAGCTTCCGTTCTGAGAGAATTTTCAACCCCCGTTCTAACATATGCCCGAGCTTCCTATGCCATAACACTGTCAATTCTTCTCCCGAACCACTTGATGCAACAGCTAGTTCCGCCTCTTTGTGTGTTTCTCCCATAAGTAAATACAGATTTGAAGCAACCTTTTCCGCCTTCATAACCACAAGCGCGCCTTTTACAATTTTCATGATCCCGTTCTCGATCCGAGTTTTGCACCCGATGTCATCTAATTGCCCCAAGGACAAAAGATTCTTCGTCAGTCCTTTCACATGTCGTACCTCCTGTATGGTGCGAATGGTGCCATCAAACATTTTAATTTTGATGGTACCGACCCCAGCGATTTCCAAGGCATGATCATTTTCCATGAATACAGATTCTCCTGAGATTGGTTCATACTGATCGAACCATTCTCTCCGAGACGTCATGTGCCACGCCGCTCCTGAATCCACAATCCATGTGTCACAAAATATGTATCTGCCTTCTGCAACTGTTGCTGCTTCACTGAACAATATTTCACCACTTCCTGAAGTACTGGCCACATTTCCTTGAGATCCCTTTTCATTACTCGTACACTCTTTCTTGAAGTGCCCTTTACCGCCACATTTAAAGCAGTAAATATTTTTCTTCTTACTTCTCGACTTTGATCTACCGTGCCTGTGGCTCCCACTGGAGTCACGTTCCATAAACCTCCCTCTTTTCATCGGTAAAGCCTCCGCCTGCTTCAAAGTCACCAACCTATCTTCCTTATTCTTCCGCCTGCTTTCTTCTCCGAGAACTGCTGTTAAGACATCATCGAATTTTAGCGAGCCCATAAGGATGTTGTTGGTTAGGTTGATGATAAGTTGATCATATGAATCTGATAGACTTTGAAGTAGAAGCTCCGCACGTTCATTTTCCTCTATTTTATGCCCCATAGAGGTGAGTTGGGCAAATAGAGTATTTAGAGTGTTGATATGGTCGGTCATCGATGAAGATTCCGCCATCCGAAGAGTATAAAGCCTTCTCTTTAGGAAAATCTTGTTGTGTAGGGACTTGACCTCGTACATCTTTGTCAAAGTATCCCAGATATCTTTTGCCGCTTTTATCTCGGAGATACTTGACAATACTTCGTCTGCTATGGCCAAGTGTAAATTGGCAACAACATTATCACTCATCTCATTCCACTTTACATCGTCCGCCATTTCCTCCGGTCTATCTCCAATAGCCGTCAAACAATTTTCTTTTCTTAAAATTGCTTGCATCTTTATTTTCCACAGCAAAAAATTGCTTCCGTTGAACTTTGCTATCTCGTACCTTCCCGCCATTATGTCTACAACAATTTTAGTAGACTCGACAAAATAATCCCGCCTTAATAAAAAAAATTCAAAAAATCTTTTCTGATGTGGAAGATCAGTCTAGGCTGCAACCACAGAGCATACTCAGAATTTTAAGAAATTTTGAACAAGGCTCTGATACCACTTGTTGGTCCCACGTGCAGAATTTGAGATAATAAAAGTCGAAAATAAAGAATTAACTTGACACCGAGATTTACGTGGAAAACCCCTAAAAATTATTAGGGTAAAAATCACGGACAAGATTAAAAGAATTTCCACTATAATATTTTGTGGTGTACAACTCACTCACTGTGTTTCCAAAGAGAACACAACTCTCTTAATACAGGAGAACAAACACCTCACAAATATTATAGAACTAATAGGAGAGAAGAGAGAACTCAAGATGTTGCTTGAGATTGGGATGCTCCAACTGATGAAGGAATGCATCTATTTATAGATGCAATTCCTCGTCTGAACAAAAGCTTCTGTTTCCAACTTGCATTACTTTGAGCAGCCCACGTTTTTAATTCATTGTTCAATTCAATTGGTCCCCCCCTTCTTAATTTCTTTGTCGACACTCAAATGTTTGTTTAGTTTTGAATTCAGAAGATCATATAAACATTATATATGAAAGTATAGTAAGAGTAATACTTCTTGTATAATATAGAATAAACGATGTAACTAGTAATGTCGGCAAAGAAACGATGATAACACATTAAATACATTGGTAGGATGTCATCATTATTGACTAAATTATTCGGTAGCTTTGTGTATCAAATTTGACAACAGATGCATACGCGTTTTCACATTGACGAGAAGCTTTAGAGCTCCCTCTCCTTATTTAGGTATCATCTCTTTTTCGAGTTCTTTATCTTATCTTATAGCATTTTTGTGCTTAGTTCTATAATATTTTTGAGTTGTTTGTTCTCATAGTATAAAATATTATAGTGGAAATCTTTTTATCTTACTCGTGGTTTTTATCTAATAATTTTTAAAGATTTTTCACGTAAATCTCGATGTTCAATTTTAATATTTATATCTTAAGTTGTCGTACGTGAGACCAACAATAAAATGTGATGACGTACTACTACAAATACAAACTTATGACGATCCAATATTTTCACTCATATTTTTCCTCTTTTTTAGTTCTAAATTTGAGTACTTTGCTTTGCTTCTTCTAATTTTTTTTTTGTTTTTGTTTTTTAAGTTCTGCTAGTTCGATAGCTAGTCGAATAATTCAATTGGTTTTACGAAAATTCGGTCTTCTCGGGGAGGAAAAAAATCGATTTATTTGCTTCTCAAAATTAGTTCTCACATACTCTGTTTTTATTTGTCCTTATTACATGATCATAAGCTCTAGGGTAAAACAAAATATGAAGTAAAAGCAACCCTTCACTGTCGGAATTTTTCCTCGAGCAGCGAAGCTAATCCGGTGACTACCAACCTCTTCCGCCTCTCAAAATTTTTCGGCCTCAGCGCCGGAAGCTGCCACGCCACCGGCCGTGCCACCTTCTTCACTGGTGACATGAGTTCACTGGCACCAGACTCCTCATCCAAAGTCGTATTCTCTCCAGATAACAAATCTGATCCCTCGTACTCACTATTCGAAGCATCCGAAACCTCCGGATGATGGTGTTCTTGTCCCCGGACGGCATCGTTTCTACCCATGTCCATCCGCGTGTAAGGCCCGAACCATTTAGATTTCATATACTCGGTGTCCCGCCATGGAGCGATGTGCATGCCTTTCTTCTTCAAGCTCTGGCGCGCCGCCTCCGACGTCAGCGACACGATCTTCAGGAGCCGATCGGATTTCCCGACGAAAATGTACGGTAAGGATCGCAGGATCGTCTCGTAAACGCCAGTGGACCGTGCGATCTCGAATTCCGACCGGAAATCGACGTCGACTAGCAACCTCTCGCCGTCGATAATCACATCGATATACTCATATTCACCTGAGAAGAAACTAAATCATTTATCATAAAGCTAAGAAATAAAAAAAGACTACTGAAATCGCGGAGAGATTTACCAGCTGGAATGGAGGAAGATTTTTCCCATTTCGATTTACAAGCAGAGGCGTCGTAATGGAGAGCAATTAATCCATCGGAGACGATTTTTCTCAAATCGTCTTTCCTTTTGCAGCTTTTGTTCTTCTCAACGATTTTCGAAGTTTCTGCCAATAAATTTCTCTCCGCCACTGTCGCACAAGGTACCAAATTCTGAAGAAAAAAAATGCATGAAACAGAGTATATGTAGATGATAATTCAAGAAAAATCTGGGAACACGATTACGATAACGTACGTGTAAAATTCGCAAAAAAAAACAAAAAACAAACAAAACAAGCTACCTTAATAGTATCGGAAGGATCGACGGAAGAAGAATTAACGATTGAATGATCGGAGAAGAAATCGAATTCGTCTTCGGAGCTGAGGTTGCTGCTGCCGTTAAAGCAATTGCAACGGCCATATTTCACCGCAGCTGCGGCGGGCGGCAAGTGTTTCTCGCTGTTCTCTTCCATGAAATTCTGAACCATTTTATCCAAACAGGCCGAGCTCGGCTCAAAATCAGCGGCAGTGACAGTACCAGTAGCCGGCTTGTCAGCCGATGAAATTTTCATAACACTATTGAATTGCTTGTCAAGAAGCCGTTTTAGTCGAGATTTCGACACCGGCGCTTTCCCGGCGTGATTTCCGAGCGACCATTCTCTGCAATCGATCGGCTGAATTCTCATCGGTAAAGGCATTTGCTATTCTCTGTGTTTTTGTCAGTTGAATTCAATCCTCACAGCTCCTAAACATAAACAGCACCTGAATCCGAACCAAAAAATTCGCCTGCAAACTTGATATTTCGCAATCTACCATTACTTGGACCTCAAATCATTAGAACATCATCTGATCACCATCATTTACGCAATAATATCTACAAAAACACCAGGAGGAGGAAAAATCCCTCTAGTTTTGCTAGGATTGATTCACTGCTGAATATTACCATTCAGATGGAAGTAAATCAGAAGCTTTCGTCTGAAAATTCATTCTCCGGCGAGTTTGAATAGCCGCCGTCGAATTATTTGCTATGAAGCGGACGCGTGATTAAGAGTTTTTGCAGTATTTTTTTTGAGCTCCATGAGTGGGCATTTGTATGTATATAGAAGCTGAAGCTTGCTGACTATGCGATAATTGCCACGTGTCATCGTCTCCACTTTCATGTTAGAAAATGTGCGAGATATATTAATATTCTCATAATATTTCTTAATAATTTATTTAACGTAAAATTTTCTATTAAATATTTATTTATGAGTTCATTCAGTAACGTACTTTATATTTTAAATACTATACTCATCTAATTATATATAAATAAATTATAAGATTTAATTAACTATTTCCCCAAAATTATGTTTTGTGTTCTGGATTACCCCTAGAAATAATAGTTTTTTTTTTTCATTTTTTATTTGTAATCGGTAAGAAAATCTATAGTTTCTTTTAGAATTAGGCTCAGTTTGAACAAGTAGTATAAAACATTTTCATAAAAAGTATTTTTTACAAAAATTCATAAAATGTTTTAAAGTAAATATTTGTTTGGACAATAATTCAATAAAAAAAGATTTGAATAGATGTTTGGACAATATTTTTAAAAAATGAATTTGTAGTTAAAAATAATATAAAAGTGTTTAGACAAAGATTCTATAAAAACCTTTTAATTCCCTTTAACCCATTGTTATTATTCAAAAAACACCTCTCAAATTTTCTTTTAAAAAAGAGTAGATCTCTTGTGAGACAATCTTACGAATCTTTATCTGTGAGACGGGTCAACCCTACCGATATTTACAATAAAAAGTAATAGTATTAGCATAAAAAGTAATATTTTTTCATGGATGACCCAAATAAGAGATCTGTCTCACAAAAGACAAAAACTTGTGTGAGACGATCTCACGGGTCGTATTTTGTGAGACGGATATCTATTTGGGTCATTCATAAAAAAATATTATATTTTATGCTACAAGTATTACTTTTTATTGTGAATATGGGTAGGGTTGATCCGTCTCAAAGATAAAAATCCGTGAGACCGTCTCACAAGAGACCTACTCTTCACAAAATACGATGCTTGAGATTGTCTCACACAAATTTTTATCTTTAAAAATATACTTGGAGAACATTTTTTAAAATGTTTTTCAAATAAATTTTAGATAAATCTTATCCAAACACATATTTTCAGTTTTGTTTTATGTTTATAATACACTAAAAATGTTTTTTAAAAACTACTTGTCTAAATGAAGCCAAAATCTCTTAGTCGTTCAAGGAACGATTCACGAATTGATTCCTTCTTACAGTTTAAACAAAATGGATGCTAAAATCATACATTCCCAACATATTAATTTACAAATACTTTCGAATTTATAAGTTGTATAATTTATAATTATAAAAAAAAAAATTGGATTAAATATAATACAATTGGACTTCTAAATTATAATAATAGAGATAATGTTGTTATATTTTGAAGAACTTTTATTATATCGTAAAATAATGGTGACATATTTTTGATTAATCTAATTTTTTAAGTTCGACTCAAATTTCTAAAATTTCAATTTAGTCGATACACATAATATTCATATAATATATTGATTCGTGAGAGAGTTTTTTTCCCTTGGTCGTTAGATAATACTTTGAGGTCGAATTCCTTGTGTGCCTTGAAACCAAGGGATTTAGATTTTTAAATTTTTTTTTTTTTTTTGAAAAAAACTCCATATGTCGCCTTTTCTTCACTAATTTCTACATTTTAAGACCACAATGATTAACGGGTTTTAATAGAAAAGAGAAATTTATTTAACTCAATCTTTAAAAATTTGTTTCATTAAACCAATCGAAACATGATGTTTAGGTTGTTGTATTATTTAAAATAATTGAGTTGCAGAATTATCACTAGTTAAAACTATTGATAAAACGACAAACATTATGTCTTATAATTTATCATTTTGTGGAAACGTTAACAATCTTGATTTTGATGATAACAAAATTTGTTATTGTGTTTCTAATATATTTGCTCAAGTGTGAAGTTGCTACCTCAAGTTGGGAGTCGAAACTCGAATTTTGCAAACGACTAGACTCTGGCGAGCTTCAGTATTTCAACGATAGATCATTGATCTAAATGACCTGTGGTAAAGACGCCTAAATAGAAAAAATAAATTTGCTACAAGTCATATTTTGGACCAGTCGGGAAAGTTCGGATGTTTTATAGGTAAAATAGTGGTAACAAGATCAAGCTGGAAGTTTTACCAGCTCTGATATTTTGCTCATATCTCACAAACCAATTATTCAAATGGCCAGATGCCAAAATGGTTGCAAGAAAAGTTAAATATTTAGAAGTCGTATTTCAGTTCTGTCGGGTTATTTTGGAATTTATCTATGTTAGCTGGATGCCGCAATATTCAGCTAGAAGTCGCGGATACAACAAACAGTTAGATATGAGTAGTGCCAGTATTTCGAGCACATCTCTCTCATATGAACTCGATAATTGGTGATTATTAATTATTTAGAAAGATAAGAGAAATGAATACAACATTTATGTTCACCACACTGCCCAGATATCAAATAATTAAGAGTTATAATCACCGCACAGGACCACAAAGCCTCTAGCATTTCGTCAGACTATTTTTCATGCAATTCTAGTATTTCAAATACATCTCTATCATATTAAATCAAAATTGACTGATTCTTGTTTTTAAATCAGTCTTTTGGATTCACACAAAAAAAGTGAAGGAATATGTTAAGTAAAATTTTTTTTATCTAAGTTTTGTGATCATAAAAAAAATTGTTGGGTTGCAAAAATGATAACAATGTTAATTTTGATGATAACGAAATTTTTATTGTGTTTCTAATATATTATTCAAGTGTGAAGTTGTTATCTCAAGTTGGAAGCTCGAACTCGAATTTTGCTAACGGCTAGACTCTGGGGAGCTTCAGTATTTCAATGATATCTCATTGGTCATTGATCTAAATGACATGCAGGAAACACGGCTAAATAGAAAATTAAATTTGCTATAAATCATATCTCAGACCGGTCGGGCAAGTTTGGATGTTATATATGTGGAATAGTGTTTGCAAAATCAATATAGAAGTCACTGATAGAGCAAATAGATAGACTTTACCATCTATGATAATTTTCTCATATATCATAAACCAATTATTCAAATGACCGTAGGCAAAAACGGTTGAAAGCCAACTTAATTATCTATAAATCATATTTCAGGCCAGTCAGGTTAATCTGGAATTTATCTATGTTAACCGGACACCGCAATGTCCAGCTGGAAGTCACGGATACAACAAACGACCAGATAAGAGCATTGCTAGTATTTCGAGCATATCTCACTCATGTATACTCGATATTGGGTGATTCTTAATTCTTTGGAAATCTATGAGAAATGACTACAATTTTTGTATTTACCACATTGCCTAGAAACCCAAGAATCAAGAACTATAATCACGGGTCGAATTACAAAACTTTCAGCCATTCGTCGGACTATTTTTCGAGCAGTTCTAATATTTCAAGAATATATCTCTAATATGAAATTGAAATTGAATTATTCTTAATTATGTGGAAAGTTAAGAAAAAAAAAGTTACAACTTTAATGTTTATCGCTTAGCTCAGAAATCAAAGAATCAAAAATTATAATCAAGAGAAGAGACTAGTTAGACTTGTCCCAAAATCCAGCATCTCAAAGTCAAGTCGCTCAAATTCGACTGGACCATTCCGAAGTCTAGTTGCCAGCCCAATATCTAAAAATGGTCATAAAGTCAAGTTTCAATGTCAGAATCAGTAAAAATATTTTTCAAACGGTCATATTCTTGTATATAATACTCATATCATTCTTGGAGGGCATAAATAAAACATTTTGAATATTAAACAAGTTTCAATAGAGATTCAAAGCATTAACAACTTATATAAAAGAAAACAAGCTAGAACGAGGACAAGTCCGAGAAAATAAGTCTAATAAGAGATTTTTCCTTAAGTGCGAAGATGCATTTGAGAATACATACACTGTAGTGGATTAATTTCCTCACACGCACAATCACTCACACAAAAGAAAGTTGAGCTTCAAGAATAGTTGAGTGACCGTCTTCATACAAAGACATTGAGATTGTGTTTGTAGTTTTGACATAAGAGACGTTAAACATTATGCGGATTGTGAGGTTGAGGCCTACAATCGAGAGTGTGCTAGGATTTTCGATTAGACAAGTAATAAATTCTAAATCGAAATGAGTTTGCACAAATGATTGTATAAATCAAAGTCTTCTAGTGAATCTTTCCGAAGTGAAAAAAGGGATGAAATAAAACTTTTACCTCTGAATATTCATAAACAAATTTGTATCTCTTCATTTATTGTATTTAATTATTTCTACTGTTTTTAAGATACATTGTTGAAGCAATTTATTTGTCTTTCAAATATCAAAGTATTACATGCCAAGTATCAGATAAAATGCTTCAACCAAAACATTTTTATTATTTCAACTTGCATATTTTAAATGGTTTACTTGAGATGTCCCGGGTCAGGGATAATACCCGGGATGTCCCGGGCCCTGAAGCCGGTCCATGAATGGTGCCCGGGTCAGGAAGATGGATGGCTCCCGGGTCATTGATAATCCTTGTCAATAAGGCGATCTGCACAGTAAGTCTGGCTCTCAAGCTGTCTGTGACATTGAGAATATGACTTAGCAGGGAGAATATATGAAGAGGCCAGTCAAAAGGCCGGGCCATCGGGTTATCCGGGACATAACCTTCCAGGATCATTGGATGCCCGGACTTCCTCATATAATTTCACACGGATGCCTTCTACTCTAGTTACTTCGATATGAGTGCTGCATTTAATACTACCAACAAACTACGGTACACAGCCGACCTATCTCTGATACTAATACAAGTGGTTGACAAAATCAGGTTGGTCGGATGTGACTAGTGTGAGATTTGACATGTCAGAGCAATAGGGTATAATCAGCCGTCCTATTACAATTAATGATCAGCACATAGAACGAGGTCATCATTACATCCTCTACTATAAATACCAGTTTCCTTCTTTGCTTTTACTCTCTATTCAGATATTGAATACACTCATTTATTGTGGATTTACTACTCACCTTCCACACCAATCTCACAACCATCACTTGGTTACATTGGTTTCTTGCTCGAGTCCTTCACTGACTTAAGCATCGGAGTGGTCACGCTAGACTCCCCTCCAGCGTCCATTCATGTGGTTATTCTCTTTGTTGCAGATCCTCTCATCTATTCTAGGAAGCAAACCCTTGATCCAGGCTCCTCACTCCTATTTTCCCTCATCATTTTGATAACAGACCCGGTAGAGCACCCGACCCGGCTCATCCATTTCACCCGGATTGCATCAGGTTTTAAAAACGATTAATCGGTTTTTAGATGTATTATTTTAAGTTTCTTATGGTCGGTTTCAGAACAGAATTTGATCTAATTTCTCAGTGCTCGGTTAATCTTAAACATTTAAAAAACAGGCTATTGTAGGTCTTTTAATCGTAGATTTTTTTTAAAATGTTTATTTAAACCACTCTAAACACGTCTCTGATCCTAACACAATTGATGTTTGAGTTATTGTCACGTATAAAATTCTCATGAATAGTAAATAATACAATTATTGAGAAATAAATTGTTGTGTTATAATAAATAATTATCATTTATTTGATAACAATCAAAATATGATGTTTAAACTGTTATAATTTTTGATAAATGACTAATATTAAGTCATATTTATGATTATAGACACACATACACGAGTAAACCAGTTCAAACAAAAGTAAACGAAATAGATAAATACAAACAAATGGAGTGGTCAAAAAGGCGTACACAAATTGCAGTCTCCTTACGCATACACGTTATAATCTTCCAATTAAACCCAATATTGTCTTACTTAGAAAACGATGGGTATTAAAAATTATTTAAATCCATTAATAAAGTACCCACTGATTAAGTTAATGACGTTTAATTGTCTTTTTCTTATATTAATTTATTATTAATGTTATCCTTATTGTACGTATATTTGTCACTATATTAAAAAGGCAAAAACTTGTGTGAGACGGTCTCACGGGTCGTATTTATGAGACGGATCTCATATTTGGGTCACCTATGAAAAAGTATTACTTTTTATGGTAAGAGTATTACTTTTTATTGTAAATATAGGTAGGGTCGACCCGTCTCACGGATTATGACCCGTGAGACGGTCTCACATGAGACTAACTCTATTAAATATATTAATTTGTTCAAGTCAAACACACCGGCCCTGGTCTATTCTATTAATATCCAATCAAAATGATTTTTTTTTTAAATTATTATTATTAAGGGAGAATGTATTTGGAGACGTTGATTTGTGTATCTATCATTTTTATAAAAAAAAATATATATAAGATTATTAATATATATATATATATATATATATATATATATATATTAATATATATACACAAAAACTTGTGTGAGATGGTCTCACAGGTCTTTTTTTGTGAGACAGATGTCTATTTGGGTCATTAATGAAAAAGTATTACATTTATGCTACAAGTATTACTTTTTATTGTGAATATGAGTATGGTTGACCCGTCTCACAGATAAAGATCCGTGAAAACGTCTCACAAGCTAGTGAAAATGAAAATTATGGAGTGTGTTCATTATAGCCAGTCGACTTGGCAATAACTTAAAAGAGAAAAAAATGCAATCGGGGGAAATTACAATCACGACTTGGCCAAATGAAGAGATAAATAAGTGCACCAATGTCTTGATAAATTCAAAATTATGAAACTTTATGTATGATTTCTTAAAACATAAATTAAATTGGATTGATATTTTGCATGGTCAAAATGCATAAACGTACTAATCAATATATATGTTAATGTTGTTGGGATAATTTTTGTTTTTGTTTTAACGATAAGATAAAATCTTTGTAAGTGTAATTTTAGAAAAAAATAAAAATAAAACATTTGATTTATAATTGGTTATATTTTCTTGTATTTGTATATTTGGTGTTATTCAGATCCGATCATCCAGTACAACCGATCTGATCAGTTGAACCATTAATTTAAGATAAACCAATTTAATTATCGATCCGATTATAAAAATATTTATATTAGTTAATAAAAGATAAGCCAGAATGTGGACTTAGTCAAATTCATAGATATATGCTTCAAGTTTTGTTCCAAACTTCAAATATCTTTTGTCCTGTTTGGAAATGTTATTATCCAATTCCACCATGAATCATTTTTTAAGTATGATCTTTTTTTTTTCTTTTTTTTTTTATTTATCAGAATCGGTGACATAAATTGGCCTAAATTAGATTTTATTCTTCTAATTAGTTGACAACACGTTTTAATGCAGTGAATAAATTGACTTGTTCTTGCACTTATGACGAAGAGTACCAAACAATCCTCGCACCAAACTCGAGTAAGAAAAGTAAGAGTGCAAAACAAGATAAATTTTTGCATTAAGAGCTATTTTTCATTAATTAGATTAGACATCTTTGTTAGAGATTTTTCTCAAAATCATGTTTTCACGTATATATAAACATGATATAATATGCGGAAGCTTAAATCGAATATTACCTCCGGTCATTGAAAATTTATTGAAGCTTTCTGATTTCTTTTCGATTGAAGTCTTCTAAACACTTCAACACTTATTTAGATGGTGTATTTTTTGTATGAGATTGTGTGTTTAGGGACCTCAATGCCTTCTGTATTTATAGGCACACTCATACCATCACCGAGTGTTTTGGGAGCTCAAGATTCAAACCAAATTTGTATTCGCATCTCAATGTTCAAAATTTGAGGCTGTCGTGTACAAATTTTTCAACAATTGTTGGCAATGACCGTCATCATTTTCAACACGTTTATTTTACGGGTCACAATTTTCTTACATTCTCCCACTTGACCCGTATATCTCATTTATCATAGGAGAAATTAAAATACATGAATCATGGCGATAGGTCATCTAAAAACGATTATTATCTTCCATGTATCACAATGTATTATATCTCTCAAATAATTTAATGAATAAACCCTATGTTTATTCAAGGTCCAATTTTATTGATATTTTTCATGATAACTGAATATGTACATAACTGAATATGAAAATAACATAACTTAATGAGTTTCATTAATTTTGTTTTTACAACAAAATTACATAAAGAAACCAAGTCACATTCTTTCTGTATGATCCTTAAATTTCAATGGTGACATGGCTTTATTCAAAGGATCCGCAATCATCAATTCAGTGCTAATGTGCTCGATAAGTAACTTCTTATCTTTAACACATTCTCGTATGGCTAAATACTTAATGTCGATGTGCTTGCTTCGACTACCACTTTTGTTATTTTTAGCCATAAAAACAGCAGCTGAATTGTCACAATATATTCTTAATGGCCTAGATATAGAATCTATAATTCTAAGCCCTGAAATGAAACTCTTTAACCATACATCATGTGAGGTTACCTCAAAACAAGATACGAACTCAGCTTCCATAGTGGAAGTAGTAGTCAATGTCTGCTTTGCACTTCTCCAAGATACAGCTCCACCAGCTAGCATGAAAATATATCCTGAAGTGATTTTCTTGAATCAATGCAGCCAGCATAGTCTGAATCAGAGTAGCCAATTACATCCAAATTCTCAGTTTGTCTGAATATAAGCATATAATCTTTGGTCCCTTGAAGGTACCTCATGACTTTCTTTGCAGCTTTCCAATGGTCTAAACCTGGATTACTCTGATATCTTCCCAACATCCCAAAAACAAATGCAATGTCAGGTCTAGTGCAAACCTGAGAATACATTAAGCTTCCGACAGCAGAAGCATAAGGAATGTTTTTCATTTGTTCCCGCTCTAGATCATTCTTTGGGCATTGGCTCAAATTGAATTTATCGTCTTTCACAACGGGAGCTATACTTGGTGAATAATCTTTCATCCGATATCTCTCTAAAACTTTGTTGATATAGGTTTCTTGAGACATACCTATAATACCTCGAATTCTGTCTCTATGTATCTTAATGTCAATGACATAAGATGCATCACCCATATCCTTCATATCAAAGTTTTTAGAGAGCAATGGTTTCACCTCATATAACAAACCCTTATCATTGGTTGCAAGTAATATATCATCTACATATAGAATAAGCAAAACAAATCTTGCTCCCACTGACCTTCTCGTATATACATTGATCCATGAGATTCTCAACGAATCCAAATGAAGAGATAACATCATGAAATTTTAAATATCATTGACGGGAAGCTTGTTTCAATCCATATATAGATTTCTTAAGCTTACAAACCAATTGCTCACCATTACTAGAGAAGAATCCTTCAGGTTGTTTCATATAAACCTCTTCCTCTAGTTCTCCATTAAGAAAAGCTGTTTTCACATCTATTTGTTGCAAATCAAAGTTAAAATGAGAAATCAATGCTAGAATGATACGAAGAGAATCTTTTTAGATACAGGAGAAAAAGTCTCCTTATAATCGATTCCTTCCTGCTGAGTGAATCCTTTAGCAACGAGTCTTGCTTTATACCTTTCAATGTTTCCTAATGAGTCTTTCTTTGTTTTGAAGACCCATTTACATCCAATGGCTTTTACACTATCAGGCAACTGAACAAGATCCCAGACTCCATTAAATGCCATAGAATTCATCTCTTCTTTCATAGCATTAAACCATAGTTTTGACTCATTACAACTCATGGCTTGTGAAAACGTTTCAGGATCATTTTCGGCTCCGATGTTAAAATCCGATTCTTGTAAATACACAACATAATCACTAAATATTGCCGATCTTCTTATTCTAGTAGATCTCCTTAGGTTGTTTGGTTGATCAACAATTTTTTGTTGTTCTTCATTAACAACTTGATCTATTTGATTTTCATCAGCAATATGTGGAACTTCAGTAACTGGTTGTCTAACACCCATTTGGTCTTGAGGGGTGTGAATGATTACCATCTGTCATTTGAATAAGAGGGTTGTGCATTAATGTGATCATTCTCAAAAATTATGTCATGATCACTCCCACTAATCAAGTCATTTTCAAGAAATTTTGCATTTCTTGATTCCACAATTCTAATGTTGTGAGATGGACAATAAAATCTGTACCCTTTGGATTTTTCGGCATACCCAATGAAATATCCACTTATAGTTCTTGGGTCCAGTTTCTTTTCATGTGGGTTGTAAACTTTTATTTCTGAATGACAACCCCAAACGCGTATATGTTGCAAACTCGATTTCCAACCTTTAAATAACTCAAATGGCGTCTTTGGGACAACCTTAGTTGGAACTCGGTTTAATATATACACATCTGTCTTAAGAGCTCCAGTCCACAAGGATTTAGGAAGTTTGGAGCTAATAAACATGCTCCTCACCATGTCTAATAATGTTCGGTTTCTCCTCTCAGCTACGCCATTCTGGTCCGGAGAACCAGGCATAGTATATTGGGCAACTATCCCATGTTCCTGGAGAAATTTCGCAAACGGACCAGGTGCTTGTCCATTCTTAGTGTATCTACCATAATATTCTCCACATCTATCAGTTCTCACAATCTTAATATGTTTTCCACATTACTTCTCCACTTCAGCCTTAGAAACCTTAAAGACTTCAAGTGCTTCGTTTTTGTTATGAAGCATATAGATATACATGTATCGTGAGTAATCATCAATGAAATAGATGAAGTATTTCGGAATTTGCATGTCTATATCTGGACAACAAATATCTGAATGTATGATTTCTAATATTTCTGTACTCCTCTTGGCATCCTTTTTACACTTATTGGTCTGATTTCCCTTAATGCAGTTCACACAAGTCTCAAAATCAGTAAAATCTAAAGTACTAAGTACTCCATCATTCACTAATCTTTTAATCCTTTCTATGGAGATGTGTCCCAATCTCCTGTGCCACAATATAGAAGAATCTTCATTTATAACACATATTTTAATACCTCCTTGAACATGCATAGTGGTGTTATTATTTTGTAAAGAAATAAAGAAAAGACCATCAATCATTGTACCATTTCCAATAAGATTTGATTTATAAAACAAATTTATTGATTTATCCAAAAACTGAAATGAATAACCAATGGGTACAAGTTTTGAAACTGGAATTAAATTTCTAGAAAAACTAGGAACATAAAAGGTCTTTTCCAATTTTAAAATATAACCACTATTCAATACTAGGCAGCAAGTCCCAATAGCCTCCACATGCAAAGACATCTTGTTTCCTGAATAGATGCTTCGCTCATTTTCTGTTGGCTTCCTTAGGTTTTGTATACCCTGCAAGGTATTTGTAACATGAATTGTAGAACCAGAATCAATCCACCATGTGTTATAAATCATATTAACCATATTAGATTCATAACAGACAAATGAAGTAGGAATATCTTTCTTTTCAAGCCAGTCCTTAAATTTATTGCAATCCTTCTTAATGTGTCCCGTATTTTTACAGAAGAAACACTTGAATTCTTTCTTGATGTCAGGTTGGGGTGGAATTATTCCTTTCCTTAACTTTGGCTTGTTTCTTAAATTTTTCTTGTGTAGTCATAAAGACATTATCACTTGTTTCCATCAACAACCTTCCTTCCTCTTAAACACACATGGTCATTAATTCATTAATTGACCATTTATCCTTATGTGTGTTGTAGAAAATTTTGAAGGGTCCATATTATTGTGGAAGAGCGCATAAAATGTATTGCACAAGAAAAGTTTCAGACATTTCCACTTCTAGTGTCTTTAGTCGAGCCGCTATGTCCCGCATTTTCATTATGTACTCTCGCACACCTCTCACACTGGTGAGTCTTAATGAAGAGAATTCCATAATTAGGGTGCTTGCAAGTGTCTTATCTGAAGACTGAAACTGTTCATCAATAGCCTTCAGTAATTCTCTGACATTATTATGCTGATCGGCAGAACCACGCATACCAGCAGAGATTTTGGTCTTTATGAACATTACGCAGAGTCGATTAGATCGCTCCCATTTTTCATAAAGATCAACATCATCCGCAATGCTGTTTTCAGTAATAGCAGATGGTTCGTCTTTCCGTATAGCATAATCAATATCCATCCACCCCAATTGAATAAGAATTCTTTCTTTCCAAATTTTATAATTATCGCCCTTTAGATCGGGAATGTCACATTTCATATCAGAAAAAATCGCAGGTTGCATAACTGCACAAAATATCATATGCTTAAAATTTTGAGACAATATCATGTTTTACCAATGTAATTCATGTTTTAAAAATCTAGTGACATAAAATTTGTCTGTGGGCTGAAATTTTAATTCAATAAGATTTTTCTGTAACTTTATGATAAAACTATCAAAATGTATTTTCCTTAACTCCTGTGGGTAAATTAAGAAAAATATAATTTGATATTTTAACCTAATTAGTTATATAAATATAATAAAAATCTTTGTGGGGTAAATTTTATTATGTTTATATAATTAATTACAATTGATGTCCATTATGTGATCCAAATCCACTTAATGCATAATTTTTCATAATTAAGGATGATGTGGCTATTCCTCAATTATTTAAAATTATACGGTTTACCGGACAAAATTTTGGATTTACTTAATGCTTTATATAATAATTATTTCGCAATCAACACTTTCCAAGAGTGCTCCCAGGAAAGATAGGTAGAGCTAAGGTCTTTTAAATACCTAACTCCTAGTCAGAGCAACGTTCGTCAGAGAGATCAGTGGCTAGTCAAGGTAGTTTAAACCGATCTATGAAGAACTCCCTCAGATCATGTTTTCTCACGTCACCTTTAATTATTATTCAACTTAATTATCCACATTTATGTGAATCTTTATAAGTCAAATTTTTTCATTAAATAATTTTATATTCACATTTTTACTTAATATGAACAAATACGTTCCCCATCAGTTTTTCTCTTCAATCAGATTAGTGATAAAGTGAGGATCACAAAATTGTGGGCTCCTCATCAGTTTTTTTCTTTTATCAGAGTAATGATAAAGTGAGTTTATTTGTTCATTTGTGAATATCTGAAATATTTTATAATATTATATTCACATCTTACTTGATATGTTCATTTCAAATTATAAACAACTTAATATAATTTAATATGAACACAATGTGAATATTGTTTTTCCAAAATATTTTTCAATATAATTTGCATTTAAAAAACTTCAAACTAAATGCAAGTATAATATTAAATTTGCATGTACACATCAAACACTTATTCATAATATTTGACATTATATCTAACATGCAAAAATAATTTCTAAACATGTATTAGAAATTACGTCGAATTTGAAATTATTTTAATGTGTACAAATTATTTGACCAAATGTTATATGTATACCGAATTATACATATAATTTAATAACACATTAATCATTATTTAATTATTATTATTATTATTATTATTATTATTATTATTATTATTATAACAATTAATGTGGGGCCCACGTCAATAATTTTACAATTCAAATTCCGAAACAATACAAGCAATTGTCAAATTATGTGGGTCCCATATATATATATATATATATATATATATTTAAATGAATTATTCTCGACGTTATCTGCATTGTATTGAATGATGTAGGTTTTCTTTCGTAATAATTCAAAACACATGCACACGAGATTCATTCATTTAGCATTCGAAGTTTTCTTCATCTTCCTTCTGCAACTTCTCTGAAAATTTTTTGCTCTAAAAAAATTTTCTCTTTTCATTTTCAAATTCAAGGAATAACTTCAAACTCCGATCAAGAAGAAATTCTCCGAAGAATTTTTCAGATAAATTTCTTATGATATCAAAACTTCTAATTTGTTACGTAAATTTGTCAGAAATTTTTTTTCGAGACAGAGGTATCACGGCTCTGATACCAAATGTTAGAGATTTTTCTCAAAATCATGTTTTCACGTATATATAAACATGATATAATATGCGGAAACTTAAATCGAGTGTTACCTCCGGCCATTGAAAATTTGTTGAAGTTTTTTGATTTCTTTTCGATTGAAGCCTTCTAAACACTTCAACACTCCTTTAGATGGTGTATTTTCTGTATGAGATTGTGTGTTTAGGGACTTCAATGCCTTTGGTATTTATAGGCACACTCATACCATCACCGAGTGTTTTGAGAGCTCGAGATTCAAACCAAATTTGTATAAACATCTCAATGTTCAAAATTTGAGGCTGGCGTGTACAAATTTTTCAACAATTGTTGGCAATGACCGTCGTCATTTTCAACACGTTTATTTTACGGGTCACAATTTTCTTACATTCTTTGCCATAGTCTACACTGTATCGAAGCGTCGGATTTCTAAATTCTCGTAACCCCCTGGAATTTCAAGCATTTGGTAATCTCTGAATTCTTGTTTTGGATAAGATTTGTCACAAGTTTGTGCCTTGTTGGGAACTAATAATTTTAATGGATTAATCAGATTGCAGAACCCCAGTGTAATCTCGAACGTGAGACTGGGGAGTGGTGGTTGTAGGTCGATTGAATGTATTTTTTTTTAAAAAAGAATGATGCTAAAATTTGCGCTATCAGAGAATACGAAGGAATTAAGGTACACATACTTGAAGCATGGCTTGGCAGACACTGTGAACTAGAGTAGTAGCAGACACAATTTCTTGCTAATTTGGTAGGCTGTTTTATTCTATAATATTATAATGAAGCGCCCAAATTTTGAGTGATACCCATGGATGTACCCACTACTTTTGGCTCATCCATAGGGGTGTACAAAAATTCGGTTAAACCGAATTACCCATCATTTTAGATGATAGTTTTAACCTTAAGTGTTTTTCTTCCCAATGATTTGCCTTGGTGAATTAAATTTGATCAAATAAACGTTAGCGAAATTGATAAAATCCCAAGTATGAAAACGATAATTATAGAGCGGTAAACGAAAGCAAAATCGTATAGATACAGACAAAACACCAAACAAAAGTAGTGTGCAACTGGAAGTATAAATATCGAGTATGTAAAACAATAGGAAACCAGTAAATCAAATCGAGGCATGTAAGAAGTATAGTTTCTTTAAAACAAATTTATCCTCTCCGAAGATGCATCGAGGATCAAGACAGACAATGTTTCCCATTATACAACGACAAAACCATGCAACAACTTATAATTATATCGGGGAACTGAAAACGTAACTTCACTTTATCACCAAAAATTAACAGATGTCAAATGAAAAACTAACAATATGAAATGCAAGAGAATGTTTGAGTGAGATCTTGAATATGTGTAAAATATATTTTATATATAGATTGAGGAAATTGACATACTGTTTATAAGCTTCAAAATGCAAAATTCACAAGTCATGTTAATTAACTCAATTAATTTTGTAATTAACTCAAGAATATGAAAAAGTCTCTAATTAACTTAATAATATGGAAAGTCAAAAGACACTTTTACAATCATGATCCACAACTAACTCAAGAATGTGGAGAGTCAAAAGACATTCTCACATTCACGAGCCATAATTTTCATCCAAACTTTTAATTTAATTTAAATTTCCAACAATCCCCAACATGAATAAAAATTTATACAAATCTTGGTGATAAAGTTCTACAGTTGAATCTTACATAGGATGGGTAGGTATAAACCTTTGAACCTTCCCTTATGAAATATATTTGCTTTATTATCTGACCAGTAGACATGATGTCCTCGAACTGTTCTGTCTTTTATGTAAAAATAAGATATACTTCACACAGAAATCTCACTGATATAATTTTGTTCTCGTGATTGTCTTTGTTTTTTTGCCATGAATACACGTCTGGTTCTGCGAGAGGGTCTAGAATCGAGCCTAACATTTCCTTCCAAGCGACCCCAATCTCTCACATAAGTGATTCTTTATTGCTTCTCATAAGAATCATTAAAAGACGTAAGCTTATCATCAACATTCACTGTTTCATAATATGAATATACTATAGATAACTCTCACAGTGATCCACCAAATCAGTGTGATTAGGTTGTCCCATTGAACCTAGTTCTTGAGATCTCAAGTCAACAGAGCTTGGGTTTCTTTCATACCAATTTATTCTATAGGCTTAAGTCTCATTTCCCTTGACGATTTTGTAGCTAGCTCTCTGTTTAAGCTTTTGATTAGTAGATCTGCTATATTATCCTTTAATTTACAAAGTCAACATATAAATCCAACTGAAATAGTTGTCTAATGGTATTATGTCTATGACGTATGTGCCTAGATGCCTACGATGTATGTGCCTAGACTTACCATTATATATCTTGTTTTATGCCATTCCAATCACATATTGACTATCACAATGTATACTTATTTTTTATACATGTTTTTCGCATCCTGAAACATCTTTTAAGAATTGACTCAATCTAAGAATTGAAGGGACCATGTATTACGCTGGTTCCACTAAGAATTGGCTATCACAGTAATGATTGCAATTTCAATCGTGATATATGAGTTGAAGGGACCATATCGTGCGCTAACCATAACTTAAGGTTCTTTCAGGCACTATCAATTATACCTAGGGGATCATGTGACAATGCTACTAGCGCTCTTACCAATATCCAATAGGTACAATTAGACTTGAGGTCTGATATTTTTTTTATCAAGTGGTTGATGAAAAAAATTTGGATAATTAGGGTAAGCCCGAATAAATGTTATTCTGAATCACATGAAATTGTATATCCACATATAGTTGTATCCATGAACCATAGATGGCCACACAAGTATTGGATTATGTGTTCCCGTTGAGATAGTCGAATTCAAGGAATTGAATTTTGGCGACTGTAGTTTGATGGAGATCAAACAGATTGCTTATAAAAGATTTTATAAGTTGATTCCATGTAATGGTAAATGTGGAAGTTGGCTTAGTAGCTAATTAAGTGAAAAGAGTGAAACTGTCAGTTTTACTAAGCAGTTCACAAAACTGACAGCTGCCAAAAATGAATAAGTGAAAAAAAAATTTGTTCCTCAAAATTTTCATTTTTCATTATATGAACGAAATTTGTACACTCAACACATCGACGTTGTCTGATCATCAATCATTGTCATAATGAGTTCATAATTATTTATTTAGTTAATTTAGATTGTACTAATTAAATAATAAATTAATTGTAGTGACTACTAAGTGCAAAATTCTCATGAAACACTCTAGAAGAGTCTAGAATATATTAAATAATTAATTGAGTAAAATATAAAAGTTGTTTAATTTAAGCATAAATAAATATATATTGCATTATCAAAATTTGATAATAATTTAATTATGCATGATATTTTTAAGAGTAGAAAATACATACATGAGAGATTTTGAATAATGGAATTAACGTACATGATTCAAGAACGATTCATGATTTGATCAGGAATTAAAACTTATAAATATTTCATTAAGAGTAAAACGAAATAACATAATTTTTTACACAAAAATTTTTTCCACCAAAAATTTGTCTCTCTCTCCTTCACATAAAATCGGCCACCACCAACAAGAGGCATACGACCGATCCCTCCACAGCACCGTCGATCGCCGCTCGGAATTTTGAAATTCTAATGTTCCCAGGGACGGATCCAGGAATATGAGTTTGGGGGGCTTGAACTCAATATATTAAGTTATATATTATTAAAAAAATTACATTATATTGTTCAACGAAGTTGTGCTATACGAGATTTTAATACATAAAATTCATCTATAATAGAATTTACATATATATGTTTAGCTAAATCTCGTTCAATATAGAGTGTCAAACAATCGGCAAGAAAGTCATCCTGCATTTTATTGCGAAGTGTCGTCTTCACATGCTTCATTGGTGAAAAAGCTCGCTCAATACTGGCGGTAGACACAGGTAATGTCAAAACAAGATGAATCAATCTAGTTAATCAATGACTCAACAACAAACAATCAAAATTCAAGAATCAATGGCTCATAAATAAATATTCAAGCAATGTCGATCAATTAAAGGACAGAAAATCTATAAAAATCACCTTATAAAATTTTTTATAAAAAACTTTTTCAAACAAATATTTTACGTTTTTTTCCAATAATGAAACATTAAAAACTTATCTAAAACATTATATTCTAGGGCAAAGCTAACTCCTGGCCTCTTTTTCACCTTTATTGTCTCGCATCAGCCTTTTCATGACCACCACATATTCCCATCTGTAGGCAACGATTGGCAGTCTTTTCTACAAGTTTCATGTCATTGCGCGTTCTTATGCCCTAAGCAGTAATTGTAGAGCTAAGGAAATTGGTGGGCTGGACTATGACCTTATGGGTGTGCTGAAATTTTAATTAAGTATTAAAAAAAAAAAGAGGGCTGGGCTACAGCCCGGGATAGCCCTTACCTGCATCCGTCCTTGAATGTTCCAATCTCGACACAAATTTTGTTTATTTTTGTAGTGCGATCTATACGAAGAATCAAGTCTCGAATCGTGGACTTGATTAGACGTTTAAATAAAGGAGATGATCCGTTCGTAGAGATTTACAAGAAGAGCTATATCTACTTAAAACCCGGAATAGTTGGAACCAGTGTTATATACGTAAAAGTAAATTAAACTAAACATCTTATTAATGATTATTTAAATCATACAACGCCCAAAAACGTTTTGAACGTCAAAACAAAATTTTTAAACTTCCCTACCTCTTGAATGCAAGAATATGGTATTCCAACGTACTTGTCAAATCTTTTGGGTTTGAGAAAGGAACCCAAGTGAGAATTTCTTTTTTCACCAACTCTAAATACTTGGGAACATTTCCTCTCCTAGCTCACTTGATTGTGTGACATTACGCATCTTTTTTCATCAATTCTCAAACATAAAAATTACGAGGTTGTTTACTTCGATGGCTTTTTCTCTACTCCATTTATCTAACTATCCAAAAATACAAAGATTCTCCCACCCCAAGTACATAAAAGTGGAAATTTATCTTATTTGTTTGAGGATTCTTGCACAGACTAACGTTGATAGACTTTCCTTCATAATCCGATTACATGTTGTTAATTGTTTGAACTATTTATATCCTCCAGGAATATATTTTGTATATGACATTTCATCTTTGATGTTTGTGTTTTACCCTTGAAAAGAGAACACAAGAATTCTATTGCACCAAGTTATTAAAGATGGTATTCAGAGTCTTGGTGTTGTTGACTTCAACCTGGCTCCAAGTTGCCAATTTGGTATGGCAGAAGGAAGTAGGAGTATTTTAGTCTTTTTAATTACCAGCAATATTCAAACTTAGTTTAGGTGTAATAATATTCGAAGAATTAAGCATTCGTTTTTTTTTTGATGGCGAACTTTCAATCTCGAAGACGATTCTTGACTACAAGGATTGAGAACCATGTCCTGTTACTCTTCTTAAAACTCCAACTTTTATGGTGAATTTGATCTGGTGAGGCTACAGCTAGGTTTGAGATACCAAAAATGATTTCACATACGGGGATATATATTTATTCAGTTTCTTCATTACTGAAACTTCATCGTTGACATGGGCTCGCGCGTAGCACACTTCTTCTTCCTCTTCGGGTTTCCAATTATGTAACTTCATCGAAGGGATCTAAGCGGGAAAGAAAGACTTCGATTATTTTTGGCAACATACTACTGTCATGAGGCTCTCGTGCTTATAGATAGCATGGATCGAGCCAGATGAAGGACGGAATTTTTAAGCTACTCTCTAATGAGTATATACAAAATGATGTCGTGTTAGTCTTGGCAAACAAACAAGATTTGAAGGATGCAATGGCCATTCAGAGTGTCAAGAACCATGATTGGCACATTCAGGCTTGCTGTGCATGCTCTCACCGGTGAAGGTCTGCATGATGGCTTGGGATGGATTGCACAGAGAGTGACTGGGGAAAGCCAAGGTAGAATTGGCTATAAACTGATGAAAGTGTTTGCCTTTCCCTGGACTGTCGATTATAGTGGCGTCGTGCCACTCCAATGCGCTTGTTGATGCTGCATATAAAGCCGGGATCAGTTGATTCTATACTGGAGCTGAGATATCTTTCCTACGTTTATTATTATTAGGATATGAATCCTGTCCAGAATCTCAAGTAAAGTTCTGTGGATTCAAGTGTAACCATAACCCGAGTATATCTTCTCTCAGTTTATAGATCAACGTTACAGATCTCAACATCTGCGACAGAGAATATTTGCACCAAACTTCAGAGTATGTTATGTCAAAAGCACGGGAAACATATATAGAACACAGTGGTTTTCAGCAAACTCGAGCATTTTCATTCCGAACATCACATTACATCCACCGCTATGCCTGTTTTAAGAGAATTCTTCTGCCTAAATCTCGACAGAACAAATAAGAATTCTTCAACACAAGCAGCAACCGACCGATCATAGTATGCAGCATCTGCATCCCGAAGCATCTTGTGGCCCTTCAAACCATCTATCCCATGTTGCATGCATCGGACCACATGTCCTGGGAAAACACACAATATTTTCCATCAACAAAAGTTAAAAATAGTCCAACGCGTTGTATTTTTCTCAATAAGAAAGCAAGAACACCAAAGTTCAAATATCATCACAACTACATCCTCGCACCATATATACACTAGACGTACATATTAGATATGCAAGCAAGAGAGAGCACTTACAGTGGGAGTAGTGGATCTGGAGTTGTTTCAATACTGCTCAGCAGCCTAGAAAAAACACAACGTTCCATCAAAGGTTTGGCAAAATGCAAATAGCATAAACCTAGCACGCACTTGTATCTTCTTTAGTTTTACTTACTCTTCGCATGCAAACGACACTTTTCCTGTTTTCTCAACTAGTTCCAATTCCTCCTGAGCGGAAAATATAGTCACGAAAATTACTTTAGTCTTCCCACATTACATGGAGCATTCAATAGACAATCACAATATAGGGACAAAGAACAAGAACAGAAATCATAGATGTCTTTTGGCTGGAATTCATTCCGATTGTGCATTGGCAGAGATATAATGCATGTTTCGAATGCCATCCTATGATTCATCCATCATTAAACCTCAACTGATGGCAGATAAAAAGTGAAGCTATAATCTTTATTTTTTATGGGAATCAAGCTAGTTTTTTCTCTTTGCCAAAGACAACTAAATAAAAAAATTATCTAAAATCAAATTAAAAAAAATAAGGAATTCTTGACAGCATTCATGGGAAAAAGGTGAAGACAGAAGCACAAAAAAATTGCACGTTCGACTTCAGTCACAGATGTTTAGTAAGACACGATGAAAAAGAGACAATACCTGACTTTTTGTAGTAACAAAACTATTATTGATTTGCAAATCATATCATTAAACTAAGTATTCGGCTACAACCGAATGCGACAGTGGCTTTCGGGTCGGATCATATTAGTTTAACCCCACTCTGATCCTAAGAACTACATACATCGTTTGCAAAATACAAATCCTTCCCTATTTGAGCCTATGATGTAATATTACCACTATAAACAAATATAATTATATTTCCTAGTTCCAAAAGTACGGTTCCTTCAAACTCTCACAATGTATAAAAGAAGTAAATAAAGAACCGAAAAAATCTCCCCTTGTTCGATAATAACACAACTACTAGATTCATATTAAGTTCTGTTTTGATCCACAATTTAAAAAATCTCTATAAGATTCAACTGAATTTCAGCATGAACTGAAGTTCTGTTAAGCACCATCAGCTAAAAATTTATTTACTTTTTTTGCAAGTTTCTTACCTGACTAGAAGAAACAGACAAGTTTAACAGCTTTATCTAATAAAACAATTCACCAAAAAAGGCAAAAAGTCTAAACATTTCATCTTTCACCGCTGACAATCAACAACAATACAAAAACCCAATTTCCCAGATCAAAGAACCAACAAAAAAAATAAATATTATGAATCATATCATGAAAAGAAATTCAAAAAGATGGTTAAAAAAACCTCCAAGAATCGAGTTTCCTGCTCAAGTCTCTTCAATTCAGCAGCAATCCTGTGTTTCCCTCTCATATCTATTGCTCCCACGACCGATCGCACCTCACCTGAACTTCCTGCTTGCATCCTTTATACTACTAGTGTCTTTACAAAGTTATTTTAATTACAATAAAGAAACGGAAAAAAATAACCAAAAAAACTGAGAGTGAACTTGGACCATGCAAAGCACATTTTATGGAAGGTGAAAATTAATGTTACCAGTTTGATGGCAAACTCGATGAAATTTGGAAATTCTTGGTTTGGAAAAAGTAAACAAAAAGTAGTAGTGAGAAAGAAGCATTTTTTGAGTGGAGATTTCTTTCTTTGGGTTGGATTTTTGTCAAGGATCGAATCATGAGGAAAGGTAGTGGCCCTTTTTAATTTTTTTTTTTTTTTTCCATTTTCGGTTTGTCCTTTTCATGTTTCTTTGTTCCACCTAACGGAAGACTTTCGTACCCAGATTGATTTTTTATTGAATGTCGTTAGATTTTTAAAATTAATTTGGGTATTTATTTTGTTCTTGACTTCTTCTTATTCTTCCTCTAGGACAAGATGTCACATTAATTTGATAAGGCTGAATTATTTTGATCTACATGAGATTCAATTTTAAATACGATGTGTTTGCCTCCGGTTAGAAGAATAGATTAGTACTTATCTTCCATGGGCCTGAATTATTGGAGTGGTTTGCATACTATTTATTTATCGGATATATTAAAAATAAACATATATTGTTTTTTAATTCACATTATTTCCTAATTTTTTTCTTTTTTTATAAGATTTTACATAAGAGTTTTGTCTTTTTAGAATATTAAATTTCTTAAACAATAGATTTGATATTTAGTATTTAAAAGAATTTGTTTCCGAATGCAATATTACTTTTCTTATCATGTAGGAATTTATTCAAAGAATCATATCAATATTAGCACAAGCCTGTATATATTGAAGAATCAATCTTGGACTAGACAGAAGCGAGACAAGCGACATACAAGAGAACAAATAGAGAATTTTCTGAAAGAACTCGCAAAGACGAAGAATCGTCGTTTCACTGTGTTGTCGTGACGTGTTGGAGACATTTGAAGATAACACATATACAAAGTGTTGATTGAATAATTGTTTTTTGCTCCGAATTTTGGCCACACATATTTGCATTCCTGTGTTTTGATTATTTTTGTTATTGATATTTTAGGATACAATTTATTTCATTGACTTGTTAAAGAAGATAGTTTTTCGTTTCTTCACTAGTATTAGTTTTACAAACGCAATTTCTTTTCTAGTGATTATTTTGCTCTGAGACATCACACAAGTTTTGTTCATTTATTCATAATTATCTATGTTTTACTTTTAATTAAAATTATTTATTTGTATATTAATTACTTCATTGTATATTGTCACAAAATGTTACAACATCCAATATCTGATACACACAATCCTTACCATTATGTTAAATAAAATTACTTTTACTTGATATCATAGACAACTCTTGAAGTTACACTAAGTGAGATTCTTATAATAACTTTTAATTATTTTTTTTTAATGATAGACTTCTGCAGAGTTAATAGATTTTTATTAACTTTTACAGAATCTCATAGAATTGTGGAAAGAATTAATTGGATTTTCATAGAATTTTTACAAGATTTTTATAGATATTTGTAAATTTTTTTCGTGTGCATTTCGTAAGATAATAATATGTTGTTTTTATTAATTTTCTTGAATTGGTAATTAATAAACATAATAACTTTTGTCAATTTAAAATAAATTTTTTATTTATCAATGTAAATAAATTTTAGTTATTTGAAAGTTAAATTTGGTTAATTTTTAAAAACGATGAATGAATAACTATATAATTTATAAAAATCAAAATTTCAATTATTCGAAATATAAAATTAATCAATCGATATTTTTTAATGATACACAATAATTTATTTATCGATATGAGATAAATAGATAATAAAAAATACTGAAAACATGTGATAAATTCTTTTATAAAAAAAATATGAGGTTCGTTATAGCAATATGATCAACATCACTCTACATTCGATCGTTATTGTGTCTCTCCACGCATTGACATTTGCTTCTTGTTGTTCTTGAGTATCAAATAATCGATCAAAGTCTTCATATTTATAAAATTGTTCTAAAAAGGATGGTGAAATTTCATTATCTGATCCAACTGGAAATTCATCAGAACGACACTCCTAGAGAAAAAAATTGTGTAATATGGCACAAGTCCATACAAGCTCAACTTGTGTTGTATACGGAAATGGAATAGTTTTTTTTTTTTAATATTTTGAACCGTGATTTAAATATACCAAATACTCTCAATGACGTTCCTCAAGGAAGCATGAAGAAGATTGAACAAATCTCTTGCATTTTTAGGATGACGATTTTAGCCAGTGAATTCTTGGATATGATAACGCAAATCTCGAAATGGAGCGAAAAATTGACGTCGATTCAGATATCCAGAATACTCTAAAAATATTTATCTATCAAACCATATTTGATTTTTCAAATGACCAATAATAAATAACATGTATAATCTTCAAAAATAAAAATATATATTTAAATATGCAAGTAACCTATAAAACCAAATATATCTACATCTTGTGGTACATTAAACCTGTTATTTCTCGATAAAGTGTTCGTTAGAACATTGAATTATGGACAGATCCCTCCTATCCACTTAACACATATATAAATTCTGAATTGAAGTTACAAGCTATTAAAACATTTTGAGAAATCATTGTGTGATGATTACGATAACTATTTGTATCATGTTCAAGTGTCATTGCTGGAATATGACTGCTATAAGTAGCTCCAATACAATCCTGCACTACAATAATAACAAAACAAACATTAACAACAATAGTACTAGTAATAAAAATAATAAAAATAATTTATTATTTACTTTAAAGTAATGAAAAAATATTGTATTATCTCTTATTCTTTCTAGCACAGCAAATCCAAGTTTCACAATCACATCTGCTGCAATGCTATTTAATTTAACGATTCAAAAAGCATGAAACATACCTTTGAAATTTGAAAGCCAGAACCCTTGATTTCTTCTTTATTTATGGCGATGTCTTTTGAAGAAGAAAAAACGATCAAAAAGAGATATATGTGGCGTTAATGGAATAAAAGTTTACTAAAAACTCTAGAGTGAGTATTATATATTTTTTTTAAATTTTTTAAGTTATACATAGTGTTTTAAAGTTTATCCATAAAGTATTTTATAAGAATCATTACAAATCTATCGAAAGTTTAAGACCGTTTGATTTTTATAAAGTTTCAAAAAGTCAAGTTTGAATATTACATGATTTTTTTAAATTTTACAAAAATATAATTCGAATAAAACTAGATTTTTATGGAGTTCACAAAATTTAGAATAAATATCTCTAGAATTTTAAAATTAATTTCTTAGATTGAAGACAGTTTTAGTCTCGTGCCAAGTGTCAAGGTCAAATGGCTTTTTTAAAAGTAAATGATAACACTATTTTAATTATTTTATTATAATATTTTTAATTAATTTAAATTTATATAAAAATTAATTTGAAATATTAGTTTAAGCAAGAATCCATGCAAATTAGTCACACGTCGCACCACTTGTCGCGTCAAATGCCACGTTTTACGTAACCCATCCTATACATCTTACACCTATTCTTCCTTCGCCAGCATTCAAGATTCATAATAATCTCAAAGATGTCATCATGTGTTCTTCCTACGGCCTCTTTCCATTTCTTGACGAAAGACATCTCCACCAAGATTCCAATGAAGAAATTAGCCAACACCCGATATGATACCCGAGTATTCGCACCTTTTTCAACCCGTTTAGCCGCCTACGACCCGAATTCTGTACCCGGGAAGTCCCCGCCGGAGATCACCACGCCGCCACCGGTGCCAGAGCCTAGCGGTATACCTGAGGTGCCACGTACGCCAGGAGTACCGGACTTTGATCCGATTCCATCAGAAAACCCGGCTGACCCACCGCCACTTTCGCCTGGGCCCAACCCAGGCCCAGAGTTTCCCGGTCTACCGAACCCGTCTCCACCGATACCGGACGCTCCACGGCCGCCGATGCCTTCTCCGCCAGGAATACCGGAGGTGCCGTTCCCGTCTCCACCCGGGGAACCGGAGGTGATCCCGCCACACGGGCCGGACGTGGTTCCTCCTATGCCGCCTGGGCCAGGACCGCCGAACCCGGATTATCCCGATATTCCGCCGCCGATTATGGGCTCAAATGGCCTTGTTTTTTACTAGCATCGGTGTTACTGTAGTGCTAGGCTAATAAAGTTAAATTATGTAGAAATTTTCGTTGGTTTTATTACAGAATTCAAAGCTCAAACCATCTGTTGGGATCGGTAATTGTTTTTATTAAGAAGTGCATACGATCTTCTTACATAGTTAAGAGATTGGTTAAATCGCTTGTATGCAAGATCTCCGTACTGTCGGGTGAAGTTTCAAATAACCAGCTGACTTGTAACTTCAAAAGGAAGTAATACGTTACTGATCTATCAAGTATGTATGAATTCTACTCCGTACAACTGAAAGATGAGATATTCTTGCTATGGATACAGTTATCTTAAAGAGGTTGACTCTATATGTGATGTTCTTAGACAGCGAAACACAAATCTTACCCTATGGATTCAGAGGGATCTCATCAAACACGGTTATACGCGACTGATTTGCTGAACAAACGCCGTATATACGCAACTTGGAGTGTGCTTACAAGAGCCAACAGAAGATATTCTCCCACTGTATAAAATATGACCCGGCCTTCTTGTGCTTTCATTTGCTGCAAAAGAAATCCAGGATTAGCGGGATTTTACCTCGTCGATGGTTCATATCAAATGGCATGAGGAAGTACAATCTCCTCCAGTAGAGAACTTCACATGCACAGAAACATCGATGATGCTTAACCTTTATGGTTGTTCTGCTATAGGGGTCGATGTAAATTTACACGAAGGTGGGGTAGGTGGTCATAATTTCATATTTCGGATGAAACGTTACTGTAATTTACCCGAAAGACAGTAAAGAAAGGCCTTACTGTGACGATGACGGGCTTCACGTGCTTTGAAGTACATCTGCTCGGCCGTGATTGATTCCATAGCCTCCCTCAGTTTCGCGATTTTTACATTGACGGGCTCTAAATGTTCTGCAGATGAAGTGGACTAGCAACGTAACTAACCAGCCAGTCAAGTAATCACCACTATTTAATTATATGGATCAACCATAACATAGGAAACGTGATATATGAACGAACCATCCTTGGCGAGGTCGTGTTCTGATGGAATATGGCCAACATGAATGTAGAAAGAGACTGATTCTGGCGTAGAATGAGGATTATGGAAACAGAATTTGTACATCCCACTTTTGGGAGCATGGAAATCAAATTTTCCGTCCGATGTTCCTTTCAATGTGTCAATAACATCGCCAGCTGGAGATGTGATCTGTGTATAGAGAAGAAATAAACATGAACAATTCACATCAAACTATTTCATCAACATTAGATATATACATGCTGTCTTTTTGTTAAAACTTCCAAGGCACAGATAATATTTAGAGAAGCAAACAAAGCTGCAAAAGAACAACCAATTCGTAAAACCAACACCAATATACAGACCGAACCCCAGCCAGGTCGTCAGTTTTATTCCAAATTTTTAAAAACTGTGCCAGTTTTCGCTATTATTTCTCTATAATCTTTAAACCTTAGTTTGAAATGAAAATATTCACATATTACAGGAGTAGATTTATTCAGAACTGGATGAATCATATAACATTGTAACTAAGGGTGTAAACGAATCGATCCGACTAGGAAAAAAATGTATTCACATTCAAAATTATCGAATTCGATACGGACCAGAAGACGTTCGAAATTTTTTTTAACCAAAAATAGAACCTAAATTATTTTTGTTTATTAGTTCGTGAGCTGCTTGCAACTATAATATTTATTAATATAATACTATATTACAAAGTAAACAAATATATTTCGACCCTTTCCAAGTTTCAAACATTTAACAAATGTTTGAATAGCTCGCAGATATATTCTAATCTTTTCGAGCTGAACACAGACTTGAGTTCCATTTCAAGCTGAATTTTAGCCAAAAAAACTTAAACTATTCGAGCTTCAAATTGAGCTTGAGCTCAAATATATCTAATTTGAGTCAAATTCAAACCTTAAAATTTTCTTTATATTAGGCTCGATTCGGTTCGTTTACAACTCTAATTGTAGCTAATTAAATCTCATTCCGCGAAGCAAATGAGCTCCAAATGTTTCATTTTCAGTGCGTTGGGGTAGAAGAACAATCCCTTGAATGAACCAACCAAATTGTCTGTACCAAGCCTTGATCCAGCTCCTTTAATCAAAGAGATAATCCACGTCTTTCTTTCTTTTATCTTTCTTTTTGATAAACACGCATGTCGTCTTATTTTTGCTCAACAAAGCTGGATCCTATTCCGAATCAACAACAGGTATGCTCACGAGTGGACAAAGGAGCACAATTCTAGCACTATGAATGAATGAGAAAATTTTCCTTAAATGGTGAGGTGTTTTATGAGTAGAAAAAAAATGCCCCCTTTTCATGTATGCTGACATTCGAGCTGTGCAACACAGGAAACTAAAATATCAAAGGAAGTGAAAATTGTAGTGTAAGATATTCCAATTGTCATGCTCACCAGAACAAGATAAATAAATCTATTTGTAAGTTCATCTCTACACAACCAAATAACACGAATCAGACTCAACCCATATCTTTTATTGGTAATTTCATCTTAAATTCTTGATTGGTTTCTAGTTTCTAGCGTTATTCCAGAATAGTATGAGCTAACTCCATAATTTCTCTATCCCTTCATCCATAAATACCACAAAAAAATGGAGGAATCATTCCATCTCATCGTAAACTCAACAAAGAAACTGAAACTGCACTAGACCTGCTTATCGAAAAACAAACTATGGTCCAAGATGCCCAATCTGAGGTATATATATATGGCTACTGAACTTTCTCGAAGAACACTCGAGTGTCAAAGAACAAGTGGTAAAATCTCAAATACAACAGATAAACACAAAAATTACTGAAGCAAGTCAGCAAACTGGTAAATGAAAAAATACTAGAACTCGCAGGGCTCCACTATATACGAAACTACGAAAGATTATGTCCCAAGTCATGATCAAATACAAGAAAGCAGGAAATTTGAAGTGTGTGTCAATCACCGCTTAGATTGTAGAAGCCTGTCGTTTAATCAGTCATTGAGAGGGCTATGTTTACGGGTTCATATTATTTTTTGAAAACAAGGAAAATACCTGAATCATTTTCAGGTCTCATCTTCTTCCTTTCCCTTTTCTATTTCTCATCCCTCCTCCTATTCTCTATTATATAGTATTAATTTTGTTGTTGGAATTGAAAGCTTGATTAAACTGCTAAATAGCTGGCGTCTATCTTGCTCAATCGACGACTAATTTACTGATTTCACTCATAAAAATCTATCAGAAACTGACACATTGGAAGGGGGAATTTAAAGTTGAACAACACAATTTCATATCACATTTCTGATTTCTTAAACACAAGCTTAATCTCAAATTATAACTAAATCATTAGACCCATAAAACCAGCTGAAAACTACCAAATCGAATCCGCAACTACTAAATCCTGACACGACTCCAAAAATTAAATAAAAACCAACCAATTCACTAAACACAGATCAATCGAAAACCCATAAAGAACAGATAAAACCCACGAAATCAATCAATAACGATAAGAAAAGTGTATTACAGTGAAGTCGATGCCGGGATGGTCAGAGCTCCAGAAGATATCATGATCTACAACAACGAAACTCCCGGAAACTGAATCGCCCTCATTGAATACGTATTCATACAGGCACTCGAGGTTGTTTACGGTTATCGAGAGGCCCGATACACGGCTCGCCGGGGCCAATAGCAGCAGGGTCAACACGGCGCACGCCACCCCACAACATCTCATTCCTCCTCCCCTCTCCATCAGTCAAAATTTCAAATTTTCGGAGCCACAAATCAGATTCTTTTGCGTGATGGTGAAGCTAAAGGAAATCTTTTGGGATTTTGGATTTTTTTCAGAGAGAATTCAGTGGGGAGAGTCGAGAAATAGTCAGCCTAGGCAACCCCTAAGACCCAAGTAATCTAGTTTTTAAATATCTAGAATATTAATTATTCACATAGCTCATTGGATCATCTTGCAAATGAGTTTTGAAACGAATTTATAAAAAATACATTTTTTTGTCAAAAATATTATTTTTACAAAAAAAATGTATTTTTAATTTTATATATCACGTTAATCCGTCTCACGGCCTCACATGATAATAACTAATATATTTTAGTTCATGTAATTATCATTTTTTTTTATTTTTGGTTTTGTTATCATCAATTCATAGTTAGTCAATTAACTTGTATTTTTTAAACATGATCTTTTTTATCAGAATGTTGACATGACATCGGATACATCGTCATGTTAACAATCCGGTGATATAGATTAAAATTTTAAAAAATAATAAAAGTTATTAGATTAAAATTTCGAATTGACACCAAAAATTAAAATGGTTGTTTTCCTTGCTATATAATATAAAATGTTATCCGGCAAACATCAAATTTTTTTTGGGAAATATCTTATTCATGATATATATACCTCAATTTTGTGAAAATAAAATATATAATATAATGAAATAAAGATTCAAACCTATATTTCGATGGGAAAAAAATATATTGGCCATATAATTTTTTGGATCGCATAAAACCATATAAATTTAAAAAATTTATTTTAACCTGTAATGATAAAAACTTGTGTGAGACGGTGTCACGGGTCGTATTTTGTGAGATGGATCTCTTATTTGAGTCATCCATGAAAAAATATTACTTTTTATGCTAAGAGTATTACTTTTTACTGTGAATATCAATAGGGTTGATCCGTCTCACAGATAAAGATTCATGAGATCGTCTCACAAGAGACATATTCCTTTGTAATTTATGAGTACTTATACCTTTTTTTGTGTTATCATGGTGTGATTGCAGGCATACTACAGTTATGTGTAAGAAGTTGTAGTATACTTACTTGCCTATTGTTTTCTTTTAAAAGAAAACATAGATATTTTTAATTTAATCACAACTTGTTGTAGTTTCCCTAATTTTTCAACATGTTACCATCTAACAAATAATTTATTGGTAATAAAACTTGAGTACTCAATCATAAAAAATGTTTGATATTTATATAATTAACTTTTGCAATGAGTTATCCACCACAAAAATCGATGATTGAAACATAACGTTTAAGCTGACAAAATATTTTCACCGGTACTATCTGTAAGGGCCAAGATCTTGATTCTGTTAATATGAGATTTTAATTATATTAACATGAGATTATTGAAGTTAAATTGATGTGATTATAGCCGGGCTATTACGAGATCGAATTAAACCAAGCATATGAAGTATATAACTTCTCGGACAGAATTGTTGGCGCCCGAGCGGTAAAGATCGACCGCCCGAGCGCCAATGTTGCTGTAAAATACGTCGCGGGCAGAGGAGTTGGCGCCCGGGCGGTAGATTATTACCGTCCGAGCGCCAAAGGAGCAAATTGAAAGTGCTCGAGCCGAGAGGGCCGCGCTCGAGCGGTATATTATTACCGCCCGAGCGCCGACCCAAGATCAAGAAAAATAAGCCACGTAGCTGTTACATGCAAGTAGATATATATATAAGTTTATGCCTCAGAATTCAGAATAGGGAAGAAAGAAAAGGAACGAGAAATCTCCGTGTAAATCCTTACGCCTTTTTATTTCAATCCGTCCGTTAGATTTTAAATTCGACTTCGGTACCGAGTTCCTAGCAACGTAGGCTACAACTGGACGTAAGTTTTACTACGTTTTAACATGTTGTGAAATTATGATGTTATTAGAATTGAGTACACGTCATATATGTTGTTTTTGACATGTTAGACAGCGTAGAATCGAAGTCAGATTAAGAAACGGACTGAATATGGAATTGTTATGATTTTCAGAATGAAATTGAATGAGATGTGATATCAGATGTGTACAGGGATTGATTATAAATGATTAGAACTGGTATATACTGGTTTGGTATCGCCGGTATCGCAAGATTGTACGGTTGTACCGTCAGAATTTGATAAAACAGAGATGTTGTGATTTGATTAGAATATTGATACAGAATATATTGATATGTCATTGCCAGATTGAGTATTGACAGACCTTGTGTTCGAGACTTCGACAGATTCAGAAAGACAGCTAGAAAGGTATAAATTAATGTTGAGTTGGGATTGTACAATTCGAGTTAGGTTTGACTTGAGTTTCCCTAAATCACATACTTTATTTTATTGCATTGATATTTGCAGATTATCAGATTGATATGTGCATGTATTGACTTAGAACAGGGTCAGAGTCCGAGTCTAGGGCTGACAGCCTAGCTAGGGCAGAACCGCCGAGTCTTTCTCAGAACCGATAAGACTCTAGATTTACGGTGTATCGACGAGCTTCAGATGTAGATCGACGTCTATCTCAGACACACTCGATACAGCATACCAAAGTCTAAATTAGATTGGGATCCCTAGATTTGAGATAAGATAAGATTAGATCATGAGTCATTGATTCATGTAGTCAGATTCGATACATGCTTCGATGTTTGTTTATGCTTTTATATATGTTTTATATGATTGCATTTAATACATTGTTTATACTGGGATATTTATATCTCACCGGAGTTATCCGGCTGTTGTCTTGTTTGTATGTGTGCATGACAACAGGTGGGACAGGTACAGGGTCACAAAGATGAAGACAGACTGAGATTAGAGTGGTGATACCGGACTTGGACTAGAGCTAGGGTTTAAACACTTGATTGTAGTTGTTGAACCTGAGCATGTATGATTGTATATTTTATCAGAGTGATACTTTTATACTGATATGTATAGTAGTTTGATTCCATTACCTTCCGCATTCAAAAAAAAAAAAAAAATAAAAATTTTGACCCTGTTTATTATAATTGATTTAGTCCCAATGACGATTAAGAACATGATTAGCGTCCGGGTCCCCACAACAGGTGGTATCAGAGCGATAGATCCTTTAGATTGAAATAGAAGAGGCTAGTGAGCGGGGTAGATTGAGATTTTCTTTCCTGTTTTTGAATGCTAGCATGTCTTACTGCTTTATTACATTTTACTTGTTTATCTGATTTGATATAGTAATATGTTTTATTGAAATTGGATCAGTACTGATTCTAGATCAGCAGTAAGATGATCAGAGGAGGATTGAAACAGAATTGTTGTATCTGTTACTAATCTATTTGATTATTAGATATGCCTCCGAGACGAGTACCAGAACAGGGAAGTACATCAAATACTCCAATGGATGTCACACCGACTCCAATGGAAACGTTATTGAAACGTTTTCAGTCATTTCATCCGCCGACTTTGAAAGGAACAGAGAACGCTGTAGAATGTGAGAGTTGGCTTGATGATATTGAGATGTTGTTCGAATCCTTGGAGTATACAGATGAGAAGAGGGTGAAATTGATTGGACATCAGCTGCACGATGTTGCTAAGGACTGGTGGATCACGAGAAAGAGAGCCATGGAGCATAGAGGTACGATGATTACCTGGAATATATTTAGAACTGAATTTTATCAACGATTCTTTCCAGTGTCGTACCGGAAGGATAAGGGGGCGGAGTTTGCCAATCTAAGGCAAGGACCGATGAACATAGAAGAATACGTGTCAAAGTTCTCCTCCTTGCTGAAATTTGCTCCACATGTGGCTGACAGCGAAGAAGCTACTGCTGACCAGTTCATTAATGACCTGAACCCCGACATTTTCACATTGGTGAACACAGGGCGACCAGATAATTTTACTGATGCCCTGAACAGAGCCAAGGGAGCAGAAGCCGGTCTGATGAGACAGAAAGGAGCTTCATTTGTGCCTCCAGCACCGAGACCACAGCAACCACCTCCCAGATTTGAGAGTGGCAGCAGTAGTGGAGGAAAGAAAGAATTTTTGAAAGCCAGGGGAAAGCAATTCAAGAAATCTGGCAGTAGTTCTTCCAGCTCCGGTGGTTCCAGACTGAGCCAGAGTTACACTGGAGTTTATTGCAAGACTTGCGGAGGAAGACATGCTACTGAGCAATGCCAGGGAGTGACAGGTAGTTGCAATTTCTGTAAACAGCCGGGGCACTTCGCTAAAGTGTGTCCCCAGAGAGGTTCCCAAAGATCTCAGGGGGCCGAGTCATCGGGATCAGCAGCACAAACTGAGAGACGATCCGCTGCTGTTCATACATTCCAGCCAGCGCCAGCTCAGTCACAGCAGAGGCCAGGAGGAAACCAGACAGTTGGCCAGCCTCCGAGACAGCAGGCCAGAGTCTTCGCTTTGACAGAGGAGCAGGCCCAGGAAGCACCAGATGACGTTGTGGCAGGTAACTGTTCTTTATGTGGTTATCATGCTTACGTATTAATTGATACCGGTGCTTCACACACATTTATTTCTGAACGATTTGCATTAAGTCATGCATTGCCTGTAGAGTCTTTAGCTACTGTAGTGTCTGTCTCTTCTCCGTTGGGGATGGGTTTGATATCCGTGAATTCGGTTAACCATTGTGTGCTACAGTATGACGGGCATGAGATTGAGTTAGATTGCATTGTACTTGGATTGTCTGACTTTGATTGTATTATCGGTGTTGATATGCTAACCAAGTACAGAGCGATAGTTGATTGTTTCCACAAGATAGTGAGATTCAGACCAGATATGGCTGAAGAGTGGAAATTTTACGGTAATGGTTCTAGATCGAGAATTCCTTTAGTATCCGTATTATTTATGACTCGATTGTTACAGAAAGGAGCAGAAGGGTTCCTTGTATATTCAGTAGATTTACTGAAGTCGAGTCCAGCATTGGCAGATCTACCAGTGGTACGTGAGTTTGCTGACGTCTTCCCAGATGAGATCCCGGGATTACCTCCAGCTAGAGAGATAGACTTCAGCATTGAACTGATGCCAGGTACAGTACCGATTTCTAGAGCTCCGTACAGAATGGCACCAGTTGAATTGAAAGAATTGAAGGATCAACTGGAAGATTTACTGGCCAAGGGGTACATCAGACCGAGTGTTTCTCCTTGGGGTGCTCCAATACTGTTTGTAAGAAAAAAAGATGGTTCGATGAGACTCTGCATCGACTATAGGCAACTGAACAAGGCAACGGTAAAGAATAAATATCCTTTGCCTCGTATAGATGATTTGTTTGACCAGTTGCAGGGTTCTTCAGTATATTCCAAGATTGATTTAAGATCGGGATATCATCAGCTGAGAGTCAGAGATTCTGATATCTCAAAGACGGCATTCAGAACCAGGTATGGACACTATGAATTTATTGTCATGCCGTTTGGTTTGACGAATGCTCCAGCTGTGTTTATGGGATTGATGAACCGTATATTCCAGAAATACCTCGATGATTTTGTGATTATTTTCATCGATGATATTTTGATTTATTCAAAGAATATGAGTGAGCATGCTGAGCATTTAAGAACAGAGTTGCGAATTTTAAGAGCTGAGAAATTATATGCTAAACTGTCGAAATGTGAGTTTTGGCTAAGACAGGTAGTATTTCTGGGTCATATTATATCAGGAGATGGTATATCAGTTGATCCCAGTAAAGTGGAAGCCGTGATTTCTTGGCCAAGACCAACGTCAGTACCTGAAATTCGCAGTTTCATGGGTTTAGCAGGATATTACCGTCATTTCATTAAAGATTTCTCGAGTATTGCTAAACCAATTACTCAGCTGACTCAGAAAAATGCTCCATTTGTTTGGTCTGAAGAATGTGAGACCAGTTTTCTGGAGTTGAAGAAGAGGTTGACCAGTGCACCGGTGTTGACTATTCCATCCGGTACTGGTGATTTTGTGGTTTATTGCGACGCTTCTCACAGAGAATTGGGATGTGTGCTGATGCAGCGAGGGCATGTTATCGCTTATGCCTCAAGACAGCTTAAACCACATGAGACCCGTTATCCAATTCATGACCTAGAATTGGCAGCCATTGTCTTTGCATTAAAGATATGGCGACATTACCTATTCGGGGAGAAGTTTGAGATATATTCTGATCATAAGAGTTTGAAATATCTGTCTTCACAATCTGAATTGAATATGAGGCAACGAAGGTGGCTTGATTTGCTTAAAGATTTTGATTGTGAAATCAAATACTATCCAGAAAAGTCTAATGCAGCAGCAGATGCATTAAGTCGAAAGGTATATTCCTTATCCTTATCGACGATTGGTGTTTCAAATTTGATAGAAGACTGCTGTTTGTCTGGATTAGAATTTGAAACAGATTATAGACCGTTGAGACTTTATACGGTGCAAGTAGAACCAGAGCTGATTATGAGAATTAAGGCAGCTCAGCGAAGTGATCAGAATATACAGAAATCAGTAGCAATGGTCAGAACAGGACATCGATCAGAGTATCAGGTACGTGATAACGTCTTGTACGTGAATCATCATCTGGTTGTGCCGAATGTTTCAAATTTGAGACGACAGATATTGTCAGAAGCGCACAACAGTCGATTCAGTATTCATCCTGGTGGCAGAAAGATGTATAAGGATTTGAAAAGACAGTTCTGGTGGAAACAAATGAAGACTGACATTGCTGAATTTGTTTCTAAATGTCTGAATTGCCAACAGGTGAAAGCAGAAAGAAAGAAACCAGGACGTTTATTACAGAGCTTGTCCATTCCTGAATGGAAATGTGATCACATTTCCATGGACTTTGTGACGCAGTTGCCACGTTCCTCCCGAGGTTGTGATGCGATTAGGGTCGTGATTGACAGATTGACCAAATCTGCATGTTTTATACCGTACAAGATGACGTACAGATTTGACCAGATGGCAGAGATCTATGTCAGAGAAGTGGTCAAATTGCATGGAGTGCCGAAGTCGATTGTATCAGATCGTGATCCTCGATTTACTTCGCACTTCTGGCAGAGTTTGCAGCAGGCTCTCGGTACGAAGTTACATCTGAGTACTGCATATCATCCACAGACCGACGGACAGTCAGAGCGGACTATCCAGACACTGGAGGATATGCTGAGAGCAGTAGTGCTAGATTTTAGCACTAATTGGCAAGATGCAGTGCCTCTTTGTGAGTTTTCATACAACAACAGCTATCAGATGAGTATTGAGATGGCTCCTTTTGAAGCGTTGTACGGAAAGAAGTGTAGATCCCCTCTCTATTGGGATGATATCTCTGAAGTGCTTGAAACTGGACCAGATATGATCAGAGATATGACAGAAAAAGTGAAGCTAATTAGAAAGAAAATGAAGGCAGCACAAGACAGACAGGCCAAATATGCCAATGTTCGACGTAGACCATTGGTATTTGACGTAGGAGACCGAGTATTTTTAAAGATTTCACCTTTCAGAGGAGTTGTCAGATTTGGCAAGAAAGGAAAATTATCTCCACGATACATCGGGCCTTATGAGATCCTCGAAAAGATAGGAGATCGTGCCTATCGACTTGCCTTACCGACTTCATTATCCGGAATACATGATGTTTTTCATGTATCGTTATTAAGGAAATACCTTCCTGATGCTTCACATGCTATACAACCAGACGAGGCCGAGCTGGATGAGACATTGAGCTATGTTGAAAAACCGATTCAGATCATTGATCGTAAGGAAAAACAGCTCAGAACGAAGATGATTCCACTTGTGAAAGTGCAATGGACTCGTCATGGTGTAGAAGAAGCAACTTGGGAAACTGAATCAGATATGAGACAAGAATTCCCAGAGTTGTTTCGATGATGTAAAATTCTTATACAGTTTTGTATATATACTCCTTATTGATACGAATGATTACCTGTGATTTCGAGGACGAAATCGTATCTTAGGGGGGGGAGAAATGTAAGGACCAAGATCTTGATTCTGTTAATATGAGATTTTAATTATATTAACATGAGATTATTTAAGTTAAATTGATGTGATTATAGCCGGGCCATTACGAGATCGAATTAAACCAAGCATATGAAGTATATAACTTCTCGGACAGAATTGTTGGCGCCCGAGCGGTAAAGATCGACCGCCCGAGCGCCAATGTTGCTGTAAAATACGTCGCGGGCAGAGGAGTTGGCGCCCGGGCGGTAGATTATTACCGTCCGAGCGCCAAAGGAGCAAATTGAAAGTGCTCGAGCCGAGAGGGCCGCGCTCGAGTGGTATATTATTACCGCCCGAGCGCCGACCCAAGATCAAGAAAAATAAGCCACGTAGCTGTTACATGCAAGTAGATATATATATAAGTTTATGCCTCAGAATTCAGAATAGGGAAGAAAGAAAAGGAACGAGAAATCTCCGTGTAAATACTTACGCCTTTTTATTTCAATCCGTCCGTTAGATTTTAAATTCGACTTCGGTACCGAGTTCCTAGCAACGTAGGCTACAACTGGACGTAAGTTTTACTACGTTTTAACATGTTGTGAAATTATGATGTTGTTAGAATTGAGTACACGTCATATATGTTGTTCTTGACATGTTAGACAGCGTAGAATCGAAGTCAGATTAAGAAACGGACTGAATATGGAATTGTTATGATTTTCAGAATGAAATTGAATGAGATGTGATATCAGATGTGTACAGGGATTGATTATAAATGATTAGAACTGGTATATACTGGTTTGGTATCGCCGGTATCGCAAGATTGTACGGTTGTACCGTCAGAATTTGATAAAACAGAGATGTTGTGATTTGATTAGAATATTGATACAGAATATATTGATATGTCATTGCCAGATTGAGTATTGACAGACCTTGTGTTCGAGACTTCGACAGATTCAGAAAGACAGCTAGAAAGGTATAAATTAATGTTGAGTTGGGATTGTACAACTCGAGTTAGGTTTGACTTGAGTTTCCCTAAATCACATACTTTATTTTATTGCATTGATATTTGCAGATTATCAGATTGATATGTGCATGTATTGACTTAGAACAGGGTCAGAGTCCGAGTCTAGGGCTGACAGCCTAGCTAGGGCAGAACCGCCGAGTCTTTCTCAGAACCGATAAGACTCTAGACTTACGGTGTATCGACGAGCTTCAGATGTAGATCGACGTCTATCTCAGACACACTCGATACAGCATACCAAAGTCTAAATTAGATTGGGATCCCTAGATTTGAGATAAGATAAGATTAGATCACGAGTCATTGATTCATGTAGTCAGATTCGATACATGCTTCGATGTTTGTTTATGCTTTTATATATGTTTTATATGATTGCATTTAATACATTGTTTATACTGGGATATTTATATCTCACCGGAGTTATCCGGCTGTTGTCTTGTTTGTATGTGTGCATGACAACAGGTGGGACAGGTACAGGGTCACAAAGATGAAGACAGACTGAGATTAGAGTGGTGATACCGGACTTGGACTAGAGCTAGGGTTTAAACACTTGATTGTAGTTGTTGAACCAGAGCATGTATGATTGTATATTTTATCAGAGTGATACTTTTATACTGATATGTATAGTAGTTTGATTCCATTACCTTCCGCATTCAAAAAAAAAAAATAAAAATAAAAATTTAGACCCTGTTTATTATAATTGATTTAGTCCCAATGACGATTAAGAACATGATTAGCGTCCGGGTTCCCACACTATCCCTCAATGTCACTTAACTAGTATGATTATTAGATCGCATCAAACCATATAGCCCAAGCATATGCGTTTGTTAGCTTGTTTGACGTGCTTGCCAAGAAGCGAGATGAAGTACAAAGAACAGTATTGTCAAAACAAGTTAACGGAATGTGATCTGCAATCCATTATTTTGATAAATCGAGAAACCGATAAATTATTTATCTGGATAGATCTAACTCATTTTAATAACTCTACCAAAAATGGATCTAACTCATTTTAATAACTCTACCAAAAAACTCCATTTTGAGACAAATCATTATGACCATTATATATATATATGAATAGGTCTCTTGTGAGATGGTCTCATGAATCTTTATCTGTGAGACGGGTCAACACTATCGATATTCATAATAAAATATAATACTCTTAGCATACAAGTAATATTTTTTCATAGATAACTCAAATAAAATATTTATCTAAAAAAATATGACCTATGAAATCATCTCATAACAAAATATTGTTATTTTTTTTATCACAATTCACAAGTATGATGTGGAGTATTTTTTTAAAAAAGATGGCAATGATTAAATTGTCGTTTTTGAAATAAAATTATAGTTTTGTGGAAGAACCACACACGAGGGAAATAATTGTTGCATAATTATTTGGATTTTGCTGACATAAATCAATGCCTACACGTGCTTGCATTACTCTAGAATTTAGGGAAAATTCGATGCTGCCCGTGCAGGCACTGCCTGCACGGGCAGATCCAAGGGCCAGAAAATTTCTGGCCCATTTTATTTTATTTTTTTAAAAAAATTTCACCCCCCATGATTGAATCTTGACCCTTGATTGGGTGTGGGGGCACTGCCCCCACACCCAGGATCGACTTTACCAGAATTTAGAGGGCAGTGTCAGAAGCAAAGGGAAGACGGTTCCCCTATGGATACGCAAATCATGCTAGCTTAGTCCTTTCCTATTTAATTTCAGATTTACGTGGATTTCTGAACGATCTGACTGAAACTGTCCAGGTTTCCAATTTTTCAATTGAAATATTTATTAAATTCGATTCAATAATTTTAGAAATAATTTTTGAATGATTAAATATTTTTAAAAAAAGTAGGTGTGTGTTTACGTATTTTACTTTTTGGAAAGTTTTGTTTTTTAATTCGAAAAAACCAATGAACAAGTGGAGATTTTATTGAATATAAAAGAAATAAATAGAGAATGATTAAAATAAGATTTCTAGACAAATATCGTATTGATATGTAATCGAATCTAAATTATACAAGTTAAGTATTGTATTTTTGTTTAGGTAATAAGATGTTACTCATAAGACGTTGTTTCAAGACTCCAGCATTTTAAGATGAATTTTTATCAATATACGTGAAATCCATATTTTTCTATTGGAATCCATCGTGTGATAACACCGTTTAAAATTTATAGGCTCCTTTGGCCCTTGCCATATTATCGTAAAGACTACATGAAATTTTCAGATAAATTTAAAGATAAAAATAAAAATAACATATTTTTTTTATTCTTATTATTTTAAAATGTAAGTGTAGAACGGGTTTCTCAAGAGTTTGGGCTGGGAGGTATTGGGCCAAATGAAAGTAAAGACCAATAAGCATGAGGAAGAAGATGGGCCTATCAACACTGGTGAGTTAAGAGCCCATAACCAGACATCAGAGAAGACGGTTAAAGTGGTTGGTTGATAAAGCGGGGGAAAATCAACGGAATGCTTCTTCTTCTTGACTTCACAGAGAAAAACAGGCTTCCAGAAGAAAGGACCAAGCAAGGAGGAACCTGGTGATACAATCAGGATACAGAAGATCACGCTATACACAGAGGAGGTCAGAAGCAAGGAACACAAGGAGATTAAAGGGAATAAGGCTTTATCGGTTCTTGTATTTTGTTCCTGGTTTTGTTTCTGCCGAGTTTAAACTTTGTGTATTATATGTTCTTATGGTAATTCAATAAAGGCTGGTGTGTTTCTCCGTGGATGTAGGTCTAATCAAGACCGAACCACGTAATCGTATTGTGTTGTTATTTGCTTGTGAGTAGGGTCTGTGATTTGGTTATCTTGATTACCGAGTCTTCAAGAACATTGAGTGAATTTGTGCTGCAAGTTTTCACGTCTCTCTAGGATATAAACGTTAACAAGTGGCGCCGTCTGTGGGAATCGAACCCACGACAATGGGAACGATGAGATGTGATATTGAAAAGTTTACAGGCAAGAATGACTTCTCACTATGGAGGATTAAAATGAGGGCCATACTTACTCAACAAGGTCTGTTAGAAGCGCTAAAGAGGAAGGATGAAATGTCGAGTTCAATCAAAGACAAGGAAGAAGTGATTGAAAAGGCTCACAGTGCTATCATTTTATGTCTTGGTGATAAACCCCTGCGGGAAGTAGCAAGGGAAGTAAATGCAGCTGCTGTATGGAGTAAACTAGAATCTTTATACATGACCAAGTCATTGGCAAACAGGTTGTACCTGAAACAAAGACTTTACTCCTTCAAGATCAAGGAAGAACAGAGCCTTGAGGACCAAATTGAAGAGTTCATCAAGATTCTTGATGATCTGGAAAATATAGAAATCAAATTGGAAGAAGAGGATAAGGCTCTCATACTCCTAAATGGATTACCAAGAACCTATGAACATTTCAAGGATGCAATCTTATACGGCAGAGAACAAACAATTACCCTTGAAGAAGTCTTGTCAGCAATAAGGTCTAAGCAACTACAAAGGAAAACCACATCGAGTACAGAACGCTCGGGTGAAGTCTTAATGACAAGGGGAAGGCCAGAAAGAAGAACACCAAAATTTAATAAACACAGGTCAAGGTCTAAAAGCCAAATGAAACTTAAATGCTTCATATGTCACAAGGAAGGCCACTTCAAAAGAAATTGTCCCGAGAAAAATAAATGGAAACAGCAGAAACCATCAGAACATGGCGAAGCATCGTTAGTGTCAGATGGTTATGAGTCAGCGGAAGCTCTTGTGATAACTCCTGAAGACTCAAGCAATGAGTGGATACTGGACTCAGGATGCTCTTTCCATATGTGCCCAAACAGATCCTGGTTTGAGGAGCTGACAGATGCTGATGGAGGTATGGTTCTATTAGGAAACAACAAAGCATGTAGGATCAAAGGAGAAGGCTCAATCAGAATCAGAATGCATGATGGAGTGGATAGGCTGTTACAGAATGTAAGATTTGTACCTGAGTTAAAAAGGAATTTGATATCATTAGGAACACTGGACTCAGGAGGCCACACATTCAAATCTGAAAAGGGAATTATGAAGGTAATGAAAGGCTCACTGGTTGTCATGAAAGCAATGATGAAGAACTCCCTGTATCTACTGATAGGCAATACAGTGATAGGTGGAGCCGCAGTTGCACAAAAATCAGAACACAAAACAAGGCTATGGCATGAAAGGCTAGGGCATCTAAGTGAAAGAGGACTACAAGAACTGTCCAAACAGAAGCTGTTAGGTGATGAAAAGATTCAAACCATAGAACTCTGTGAATATTGTGTTCTGGGAAAATCGAAACAAGTCAGCTTCTCTGAAGCCAAACACACTACCACTAGGCCATTAGAATACATACACTCTGATGTATGGGGCCCTTCAAGGACATCAACACATGGGGGTGGAAGATACTTCATGACCATCATAGACGATTTCTCAAAAAGAGTATGGACTTACGTTCTGAAAACAAAAGATCAAGTGGCTGGCAAGTTCAAAGATTGGCTATTAATGATTGAAAACAAAACTGACCAGAGAGTCAAACATATCAGGACTGACAATGGGCTAGAGTACCTATCTGAACAATTTGATAGGCTGTGCAAGGAAAGAGGTATTACCAGACATAGAACAGTGGCAGGCACTCCTCAACAAAATGGGATTGCAGAGAGGATGAATAGAACCTTACTAGAAAGGGTAAGGTGTATGATATTGAGTGCAAGGTTGCCTAAGACATTTTGGGGAGAAGCCCTGTCCACTGCCTGTTACTTAATTAACAGATGTCCAGCAAGCTCCATAGGGTTCAAGACACCTATGGAGGTGTGGAGTGGTAGTCCAGCCGAATATAAAAATTTAAAGGTATTTGGATGTCTTGCCTACGCACATGTGAAGCAAGATAAGCTAGATGCACGAGCTCTAAGATGCATATTCATTGGTTACCCTGAAGGAATTAAAGGATATAAAGTATGGAACTTAGAGTCAACAGGACCAAGATGTTTTAACACAAGGAATGTGGTGTTTGATGAGTCAAAAATGGGATACGATCTCAAAGATCAAAACTCAGCAAGTGAGACTTCAGTAATTAAGGAATCACAAGTTGAGGTGGAGCCTGAAAAGGAGACTCACATGAATGATCAAGAAACTCAAACAGAGGCAGAAGATGACACAGTTGGACATTCACAAGAAAGGGAAACAAATGAAGAAACACAAACATATTCCTTGGTTAGGGACAGACAAAGGAGACAAATCAAGCCTCCCAAAAGGTATGGTCAACTTGATCTGACATGGTATGCACTAACAATAGCTGAACAAGTGGAAACCATGGAACCCTCATCATACAATGAAGCAGTGAATAGTCACTGCAGTAATAGATGGATAAAAGCCATGGATGAGGAGATGGAGTCTTTGAATAAGAATGAGACCTGGGATCTAGTTGACAAACCTAAGGATCAAAAAGTGTTAGGATGTAAATGGATTTACAAACTCAAGGAATCAAATCCAGGAACTGTGAATACGAAATACAAGGCAAGGTTGGTTGCAAAGGGCTACTCACAACGTGAAGGAATAGATTTCAATGAAATCTATTCGCCAGTAGTGAAACACAGCTCAATAAGACTAATTCTTGCCTTGGTCACTCAACTGGATTTAGAGTTACATCAATTAGATGTAAAAACCGCTTTTTTGCATGGAGAACTTGAGGAAACAATCTTCATGGAACAACCAAAAGGGTATGTTAAAGATGAACATCAAGGAAAGGTCTGTCTCCTAAAGAAATCTCTCTACGGCTTAAAACAAAGCCCAAGGCAGTGGAATAAGAAATTTGATGATTACATGAGAGAGATTGGAATGCACATAAGTGAGTATGACAGCTGCGTCTACTTAAAAAGGAACAAGGAAAAGGTTATTTTGTATCTTCTCATATATGTAGATGACATTCTCATTGCTAGTGACAGTATGGAAGAAATCAGGAAGTTAAAGCAAAAGCTGAATGTCAAATTTGAAATGAAAGATCTGGGAGAAGCCAAGAAGATTCTGGGAATGGATATACAAAGACATAGGAGAGACAAGTCTTTGTTCCTAAGCCAGGGACACTACTTAAAGAAGGTGTTGACAAGATATAACATGCAAAAGGCTAAAACTGTTACATCCCCACTTGGGCAACAGTTTAGACTATCAATAGATCAAGCTCCACACGGCAAAGAGGAAATTGAGAGAATGAAAACCATCCCATATGCAAGTGGTGTGGGGAGCTTAATGTATGGAATGGTATGTAGTAGGCCTGATATAGCATTTGCTATAAGTGTAGTGTCCAGGTTCATGGCTAATCCTGGACCAGTCCATTGGGAAGGGCTAAAGTGGCTACTAAGATATGTGAAGGGAGCTGTAGATGTAGGACTAAAGTTCAAGCAAAGAAATGGAGAAGAAGGACTAGTGGTGGGATATGTGGACTCAGACTTTGCTGGAAATATTGATACTCGAAAATCCATAACTGGGTATGTCTTCACTATATTTGGAACGGCCATTACATGGAGAGCTACGCTTCAGTCAGTTGTTGCACTGTCAACTACTGAAGCAGAGTTTATAGCTGCCACCGAAGCCATCAAAGAAGCTTTATGGTTGAAGGGATTTATAAGTGAACTAGGTATACAGCAATCTAAAGTGGTTGTATATTGTGACAACCAAAGTGCAATACACTTATCAAAGCACCAGATTTACCATGAACGGTCAAAACATATTGACGTGAAGATGCATTTTGTAAGGGACATCTTGAATAAAGGAGAAGTGTCTCTGGAGAAAATCGCAACAGAAGATAATCCGGCAGACATGCTAACCAAAACACTACCCTATACTAAGTTCAAACATTGCTTGAACTTAGTAAATATAGTGGAGTTCAAGTAAAGCCAACAAGTAAGAGAAGCAGCCAACCTTTAGAGAAAAGGTGGAGATTGTAGAACGGGTTTCTCAAGAGTTTGGGCTGGGAGGTATTGGGCCAAATGAAAGTAAAGACCAATAAGCATGAGGAAGAAGATGGGCCTATCAACACTGGTGAGTTAAGAGCCCATAACCAGACATCAGAGAAGACGGTTAAAGTGGTTGGTTGATAAAGCGGGGGAAAATCAACGGAATGCTTCTTCTTCTTGACTTCACAGAGAAAAACAGGCTTCCAGAAGAAAGGACCAAGCAAGGAGGAACCTGGTGATACAATCAGGATACAGAAGATCACGCTATACACAGAGGAGGTCAGAAGCAAGGAACACAATGAGATTAAAGGGAATAAGGCTTTATCGGTTCTTGTATTTTGTTCCTGGTTTTGTTTCTGCCGAGTTTAAACTTTGTGTATTATATGTTCTTCTGGTAATTCAATAAAGGCTGGTGTGTTTCTCCGTGGATGTAGGTCTAATCAAGACCGAACCACGTAATCGTATTGTGTTGTTATTTGCTTGTGAGTAGGGTCTGTGATTTGGTTATCTTGATTACCGAGTCTTCAAGAACATTGAGTGAATTTGTGCTGCAAGTTTTCACGTCTCTCTAGGATATAAACGTTAACAGTAAGTTAAATGCATAATAACACAATGATGATGAATCTCACCTTTACCATCGGCCGGTGTCCAAGTAAAACTAAACATCGTACCCTTTTTTAGTTTTCTTTCAAAATTTATTTCATGAATGCTGTCGGAGTTTTTGTTAATCCGAATGGCATTACCATGAACACATAATACCCATACCTTGTTCTGAAGGCCGTTTTCGGAATATTGTCTGCTTTGACCTTCAGTTGGTGGTAGCCTGACCTTAAATCGAGCTTGAAAAAGACTGTAGATCCTTTGAGTTGGTCAACAGGTCATCTATCCTTGGAAGCGAGTACTTATTTTTTATTGTGATCTTATTCAGTTCTCGATAATCAATACACAATCTCAAGCCACTACTCCATGATCTCATGTCTCAAACCACTACTCCATGATCATTCAACCCTAAGCCATATTTTTATGTCACTAAGTCATGTTTAATTAGCCACTAAGCCATGTGGATTTTCAAAGTCTTCACAATATATATATTTCTTATATTTGCTAGGCACAAAAGGAGCAAAAAAAAAAGAGCAAAATTCACAAGTTGCCATCAACATACATTAAAGTAAATCTATACCATCAAAAAAATATTCAAATGTTTCACTATCACAATATTTTTTGAATATCCTCAATTTCCATATCAATTTGTGCACAATCAACATTTTTTCCAGTATTCAAATCATATGATAACCGAGTTTTTTTTAAAAAAAAATTTTTACTATTCAAGAAAAATGTGTATTATATCATACATTTATTTTTGTATTTGAATTGTAGAAAGACCATACAAACTTCTATTCAAGTGGTATTATGAATTTATTCTCGTATCAGTTTGGGAGTCATCATTCATCACAAGTAAGATATTTTGTCAAGAAAATTAAACGTTTAGGAACAAAATCGTGATAATTGAAGGAGCATAAAATTATTCATTCGCATACTATTGCCGAATATGACTTTTTTTTTTGTGGCATTCACATTTTTTTTGGGATTTTCGATGAATGATCGGTTCAAAATGAGGTAAATGACATGGAAATTTGTTTGATAAATTAGTGGAAGATCGGAATTGTTATAATTAATGTTTCATAACATCGTTAGCAACATTGAGCATTTTGGTAGTAAACTTAGAAAATAATTATATTGGAGGAGCTGTAAAAAGATTTTGGGTTAAGAGAATGAAAATGATATGCTAATGTTTGGTGTTATTTGGAGGAAGATAAATTTGGGAACGAAAATGAAACAAAATTTAGCCTTGGAATTTTGGTTTTCTTTGTCCAACGATATAAAGATGTTTAGGTTCAAACAATCGGCTAATAATTTGAAAAAAAAAATCATATTATTTTGAATATAAATTGTTCAATGAACAACTTTCTCAGAGTTTTAGCTGCAACTTTTGTACATATCATTTTTTTGTAATCATAAGATATGGATTATACCATTCAAGTTAGAATATATAACTCATTGAAAACATTTATACTAACAAGATTCACGTCTTTATGAATTTTTATGCAATTATTTCTTTTTATATGTTCTAATCTTATTTTGATTCATCAAATGATCCTTAATTTTCCGACATAAATAGATTTATTGTCCAAATCTTCAAATCTTTTCCATTTGAATAATAAACTCTCATATGATATATGAGTGGGTCTTATGTGAAACCGTCTCACAAATCTTAATTTGTGAGACGGGTCAACCCTAAGGATATTCACAATAAAAAGTAATACTCTTAGGCTTGGTTTGGTTGAAATGATAGGACAAACAAAATGATTAGTACAAAAATGATTAAGTAATTGATAGATCAAGATTTGTATGGATTGGCTATATCCTAGTGTCTCGTTTGGTGAGTTTTTCACGGGTGTGATTACTTAACTTTGTAGTTATAAATCCCCAAATTACCCTTTGCTTTTGTTTTTAAAATTTTTTTTTAGTAATACCTCTTTCACGTAACAAAAATCCCATATGCTCATTCTCGCCACCAAACCCTAGCCGTTCAACATACACCCCCTATCTGAAGGGGTCTTTCTTGAAGTTAAAGTTGAAGTCCGTCGAAAATGTGAGTATTTCTGAGAAAATTTGACAACGTGTTATATTTACGATCGCTTATTCATACCCTTCAATTTTTGTTGAATTAATATGCTCACCAATTCTTTGTGTCATCGTTTGTGAGTACTTTGGACAAAAGTTTACACTTTTAGTTAGGATGTTGTTCGTCTGAACATTTTTTATCTATTTGAAAATTTTAGGTGTGTGGATTACTGGCCATCGTCAATTTGCTGTGATTCATTAATTGGTTTTGGTGAGATAACATTTTATTGTGTTTAAGGCTTCCTGCAATGATGTAAGCTTAAATCTGAGTGTGTTGCGGTGTCGGAGGACTATGTGTATCGGTGATTGTTTGTTGGGTAGTCTGTGCTGGACATGGAAAGTTTAACCTTTCTACTGACTTTTTTGTTTCCCTACGATAATTTACATTGTAATTGATTTTTTTTGCCGCACAAGTGGATACAGTCCACTTTGTGGTTGCATACTGTTTTGTACACAACTCTACTATGTACCCAGTTTCCTACCTCTTGAACTCTAACCTTTTCCATGTACATTGCGTTCCCCGGCATGGCATCGTAATTTTGCATTCATGCCTTCGCACTTGCCTTCTCAGTTTGTTCCTAAATCTATACAGAGGTCGATGTGTTAGCTTCAGTCTTAGATCTGTACAAGTTTTGTCGATTTCTCACATTGTAAGCTGAAAACTTGATCACAACTTTCTTGTTGTCCGCAAGTTTCTGTTCTTTAAAAATATGTAATTCTGTTGCGAATGTATCTTAGGCAGATATGTCTACCTATGTGACTCATTTAGGAAATCATTGAAATATACTTTAGCGTAACTTTCATGGATTTGAAGACACCACCGGTGTGCGAGTGCGGCAATGGATTTATGGTTTTACGTGAAGCTGGTCCCCATTCGACACGACCCGGCCACTATTACTTTATATGTCCTGGCCGGTTTGAAACATCGGAACAGGTTCTTTTGGTACGATGAGTATGAAAATGTATCTTCAAGCAACGAACCATCATCCAAAATTGAGATGGGTTCAAAATCGTCTCAATTTCCTACTTCCCCTTTCGTAAAGCGTCGGCACACTGAGGGATACAATGCATCTTGTACTTCACAGTCTTACAACTTCAACAATGCCGATACAGTTGAGACGGAAAAACACGTTGAAGCCAACTCAGTTAATGCATCCACCACCTCAGCTCCCTCAACTGATCCAGTGGATCAGAAACCTGTATCTGTAGAACAAGTTTGTTGTTGCTTTGGTTGCATGTGCTCATTATTGTGTGTAATGTTGTTCTTCGCGCTTGTTATTGTAATTACCAAGTAAGTAAAATGTTGTGTGTATGTTCACTATGGTGTAATAGTGTTGTGTGTAATGTTGTCGATGTTGTTGCTTTATATTGTATTTGTAGTAGGTTTTTTTTCATTTCATCCGTCGAGTTGTCCAAACAGACTTTGTACTTATTATTTGCTGCTCCTACTAGTTGTAATATTGTACTCTTTTGTTTTTGTACATCTTGTAACGTTCCATATATTTCAGAATGGCGTATGTATCTTAAATTTTTGTTCATACAAATTCAATTTTATTTCATTTGTAACCCCAAGTACAGACGGTGAAGTGAAGCAATGCTGAGATGAGAGTAAGAACCCCATTCTGACAATTTAGATGCTTAGAATTTGGTTCACTATGCATTGGAGAAGTTGCTACAAATAAATGTTTCAACTCCAATTTCCACAGTGTAGAGGACAAATACTTGCACGGGATTAAGGTGCTTCAAGCTTTTTCCTTTCAGCTTCTTTGTTGTGCTGCATAGTGAATTAAATATGCCATATTGTTGAATGCGAAGGAGAATTAGCTTGATAAGTACGGTTGTGGAGGTAAGTACATTTAACCAACACTTCAATGGAGTTTATGCAAATTTATCCGTCTTATTTCAGACCCCAACTGGTTCGATTGATGGGATGGGCTTTAATTGCAGTTCTCAGGAATAAGTGTTCATTTCTGTTCCAGTGACACAGTATTGGAAGGTATTATATTGAATGCAAAGAGGTGCCTATGTGTAGTGGTTGACCTACACTGCCAAGTTCAGCCAATGAATTAATTATCTGTATGTTACAGGAAATGGCATTAAATTTGGTAGGGTTGTGCACATTGAAATGCTTTTGATCTTCTACTTAAAGCCATTCTCGAGTTTGTATTTGGTTGTGCGATTGCTTTTTTTCAACAGAATCATTTTATGCTCTCAGGTAACAACATGTCCGTCACTTTCCCATGTGTTTCTCAAGAGTCCGTGACCAGCAAGTACGTAGTACCGATGATATCACTGCTGTCTGATGAAGAAGACGATGGTGTTGATGAGCCTCCACCATCATCCACGAAGAAGAAGATGGGGGAAGAGTTTCCTGCTGTTTCGATGAAGGAGACAGCATCAGCCAAAAAGCCTTTTCACCCTGTGGCACACATGTACTTAAAAGAACTGATGAAGCAACTTACAACCAAGAAGCGTGTCTGTAGTGAAGACAATGGTGCCACGAAAAAGCGAGTTGCAGAAGGTAAATGTGTACCGGTTGTTTTCCTCGACTCGTCTAGCGAGTCAAGTGGGTAATGTAGTTTCTTCATGAGGTGAATTTGTCTTGTAGCCACCCTTTTGGTTCTTTTGCAGTGTATTGTAGTCGTGTATGTAGTCGACGGTTAGGTGGTCAAGACTCTTTCGCTTCTGTGATGTGCCACTGTAATCAATTGATGCTATCTACATGTACATTATTTGTGATTAAGAAAGCTGCATCCCATATGTCTCGTACCAAGTATTTTTAATTTTTTGACAGTATTCATAGCAAGTGTTTGATCCGAAAATTTTTTTGGAGGAAGCATGATTTCGGTGACCAGAACAAGATTAAAAAGGAATTAAAACAATGTCTGTCGTAGATGTCCAATTGTGGAGAATAAAGATACGACGTTGCGAACATGCAACGACCTACAATCTCTGCGATTGAAATCATACCATATTTGGATACAGAAGAAACTAACCATAGTTTTGATACACAAGAAACCATTACATCTTGTTGGTTGTTTACGAAAGGTAAAACGATATGTTTACGAAAGGCGTATATACAACAAAATATGTACAGCTTTGGTCGTATAGAACAAAATGTTGAACATATTGTTGGTTGTTTACGAAATGACCTATACTCATATGTGCTGTACAAGCAACTACCATAGTTTTCATGCACAAGAAACAATTACAGCAAGAACAGTGATCCAAAGTTAAAATACTTGTTACATCAAAATATTAATCCAAAGTTAAAATACTTGTTACATCTCCACAAGAAAACCTATGGTCAAACACGGAAGTCGCAAAAAGAAATTCGAGTTACAGACACGAGTTTGACACAGCAAAGTTGATTTCGAAGATTCAGATGCACAAATATTCAACACTTCGTCAAAATAGAGGCACCAATTTCAAATTTTACCCCAAAAGTGCGGCTTCATATGTCGTACCGTCAACCTCCTCTTAGCAAGCGTCTAGCTAAGCTCAATCTTCCGCCATGCCCCAACCGCAAGAACAGTGATAATTTAGTGTGGTTCTCCACCAATTGTTCAATAACCATAACTTTCTCGTCTTCGTTCAACTCCGGAATTGTTTCCATTACCTTCAGCACATTGTCTTGGTCATTACGCAATTTCTCATCACCTGCTTCTTTTTTACTTGCTAATTGTTTGATAAGGTCATTAATTGTGTCTTTCGTGACGGCTGCGAAATTATTTATGGCTTCCACTATCGCGTCGTCAGCAGCGTCTACATTTTTCCGTTTCTTACCCTTTGATTTCGCAGCACATGTGGGGTGTGAGGACGGTGTGACTGATACAGAGATGGACTCATCACCTCCCTCATGAACAGAGAACAATGCGTCAAGATTCATACCTGTATCGGTACCCACTTCGGGTGTCATGGTAAGAACCTCTTGAACTGCAGCAGCAAAATGTTCAGCTTTCTCTCCGGTTGCACGATCATTACCGAAGATCTCGCACCATTCATGGTAATAAGTCCACCTTTTGTGTCTCATTGACCGTGCATTTTGATCGGCCTACAAAACGAGTAGCACATAGTACCTACATGAGTTAGTTTTTTCCATTAACGATTGACAAGTACATTTTTTTCAAAAAAAAAAAACCTTAATTATTGCGTCCCAAATGTCGTTTGAAGCTTCGATGGTCTTCTCTGTGTCGTTCCATCCGACTCCACTTTTACTGAGTATTGTTACCAAAGATCCGTACAACTTTTTCCATACATGAACTTTAGAGTTAATGTGGGGGTTCCCACGTATATTAGTGTCAGGAAAAGCAACCTTCATTCGATTCTCAAGAAAAGCTAAGTAGCCTGGCCGAAATCCGTTCCCGCTTTTCCAACCTTCTGCGGCCGCCTCTTTCAGTGCTTGGATTAGAAACTCTTCTTCACGTTCACTCCAACTCCGTCTTGTCTTATCACCTTTCTTGGCTTTCTCAACAAAACTCTCAGAAGTTGCAAAACTATCCATAACGACAATGTTGTCACTGCCGTCGTCCTACACCTGGGAGTAACAGAACACAATGGTTAGCCTTCTCACATTACTTCAGTTCACACAACATCACATTTTGTACGAAAAAAAAAGTAATTGGTTGGAGTACAATCAAACAAGATAACATCAAATGCATTAAAGTTATGTTGATTTATAATTAAATAACATCAAATATCACAACTACTTCAATGCCGAAGTTAGAAAGAAACAGTTACAAAAAACATAATTGTTTAGGTTAGATTCATCCACATAGACATAGCAAGGTTCTCCCGCCAACTATCCCAATCATCCGACGCTTCGAAGCTAGTGATGAACTCATCTTGCGTCTCAGTCTCCGGACTGGCTACATCATCGATTACTTCCTCAATCGGATCGTCGGGCATCTCCAACCTTACGAAGTTATGCAACAACATACACGCCATTATGATTCTGTTTTGTGTTTGTAGTGGATAGAACGAAGGACTTCGAAGTATGGCCCATCTTTTTTTCAGCAAACCAAATGCTCTTTCGATAATGTTTCGGGCTTGAGAGTGTCTCCAGTTAAATAACTCCTTGTAATTCTGTGGCCCAGCTGCACGGTTTCCCCAAGCATCCCTATGATATCGTACTCGCCTGTATGGAGTCAAGAACCCCTCTGCATTTGCATATCCATTGTCACATAGGTAATAACAGCCTACAAATAAGCAAAGAATTAGCAACGTGTTACTACCATAAAGTAAAAACAACTACCATCTATTAACAGTTGATAATGTCCGAAAAGAGTGTGAAAACCTCTTGGAATTTTCAGTGTATCGTCACGAGTCATGGCATCTTTAAGCACCCTCGCATCTGCTGCAGATCCCTCCCATCCAGTAAGTGCATATATGAACTTCATCTCACGGTCGCAAACACCAAGAACGTTCACTGAGATAGTACCTTTTCTTGTTCTATATCGTGCCTTGTCCACGGTAGGTACATGTACACTTACATACGTGCCGTCTAATGCTCCAAGACATCCCTGTACAATTTGACATTAACAAATTCAAATCAGTGTATCTACAAAAGAAATCACAGATGAGCATGTAAACAATTAATTTCGTATAGCTTGTCGAAAAGGTTTTACATTACCTGGAACCATTTCCAAGATTCGTTTGTGCACGAATCATCAACAGGAGCAGGTTTAACCAATAGTAAAGGATGTAACATTAGAATTGCTTGGAGCACCTGATGGAAATGCGTGCTGATTGTATGCCCACTACGTACATAGTCATGTCCAACAACTCTATTTTTTTTGTGGTGAGCCAAGACAGACAGAAACATGCTCACCTTCTCTTGAACACATACATATCTAGAGTCGACTAGTCCTCCAACATGAGTTAGCAAGTAACACAAGCGTAGAAATGCATTCCTGTTCATTCGCAAGTTCAGCACACATTGAACGTCTCCTATCTCAATAATCCTATGCAAATGATTCATTTGCACACTCATTCTTTCTGTCATGCTATAGGACATTGTTCTTCTACGTTTGCGGCAACGTCGTTCGGCACGTTTACTGACTACATGTCGTCTCACGAGTAACATAACCAACAACGCTCGAGACATTATTTGGTGAAGCAACACAAAAAGAGTAAGTTGTGTACGCATAATGGCCAGCTACGGAACAAACTTCAGACAGACATCAAAATCAAAACGGGGTTAACAATGAAATTTTGAAAACAAAAAAAAGGAAAAAATACTGAAGATACTTAGCTTTAACCCAATATATTGTTCACAGAGGCTTGCTTATACATATGGTAAATCATTCTTTCAGTTTCACAGGCAATTGAATTAAATAATTTTTTAATTAAATGACCACAAAAAATGCAACACAATGTTAAAATCAATTCCAGTAACTTCTGGTCTTCGATATTGCAGAGAAAAGGACAGTTGTTTACCACGGTTAGGTCTTCAATTGTTACGTGGTTATGCAAGAAAGATGGAGAAGCAACATTGAAGAAGATATACAGTACGACACAAAAATACAAGTGTTACTACAAACAAATACACTACAAAAAATTCAGGCAGCAAAATTAGATTCAACAAATGGAAAAGAAAAATGGCAGAGGAGTACTCCGAGGAGTATTTACCTGATTTCTCAATGTTCGCACGACACAGTACCAACTTGAACCTACGACAACTTAATTTCGAGAGAAACTTACGAAAACAAAGCGTTTCAGAGGAGTAATCCGAGGACTATTTACCTGATTTCTGTAGTTGTCGCAGCGCAGTAGGAAAACCTAGCACATCGCCACTGCCCGTACTTTTGACGTAGATGAAAGGATGAATTATTGTTGGGTTCTGCAGGGCAATTTCGGAAATTGCCGGCTTGAAAGATACCAGGACTAATTATATTGGCCTGATGTGAGGGTTTATTTAAACCCACTTAGTAGAGGCTAGTCCCATGGAGAAGAGATTAGATGGGTTTATTAAAAATTATACCAAACAATGGTTTACCTCAAAAAAATCACAACAATCCTAATCAATCCACCCTACCAAACGGGCTGTTAGCATAAAAAGTAATACATTTTCATGGATGATTCAAATAAAAGATCCGTCTCACAAATACGACCCGTAAAACCGTCTCCCACAAGTTTTTGTTCCATCAACCCTAATGCTTATTTTAGTACATTCTTATTCTTTGTTATATGTATATTTTTAAATAAATATCCTTATTTCTTTAGGAAAAATATTTAAAAATCCATTTTTAATCATGAATACAAACACCCAACAGTTTCTTTGGGAAAAAAATAAGAAATCTAATATTCATCATAACAAATTTTATTTTCAAGAAATATGCGTTGTACCATTTATGTAAATTTCGTTGTTCAGTACTGGATTAACAAGAATTTAAAAAAACAGATATCATGGGCAGAAAGAAGCGATCGTAAAATGGAGCAATTCGGTTGAAGTTTTTATTCTGTGGAAACATTTTCGAGAGAGAATGAAATAAATGATCGGGGCTCAAATAAATTTTAATAAAGGTAAAATCATTTTAAAATGTAAAAAAACAAACCATGGTTAATCAATTGCTTTTAAATGCGAGACAACACATAAGTTTTCATAATTTTTATTTATTTAAAAACTGGAAAGAGATCGAATTTAAATAAATTATCAATGAAAATTAAATGAGAGAGAAATAATTTAGAAAAAAAATATGTGAGATTTATTAGATAAATAAATAAATTTAGATAATTAACTATTAATGACTTCTGTCGTAATCTGGCATTTGTTGGATTCTGCGACATGTAATCCATGTGGCGCATTAAATAAAGTTAGCACTTTCAAAGACAAAAAACTTTAATTATAATATAAATTTTATAAAAAAATTATTAAAATTTTAAATCAAACGAGAAAAAAAATTTGAAGTATGTAAGAAATTACACAAAAATGTGTGAATTTATTGAAGTAAGTTTGAATAAATACCTTCCCCATTATATAAAAATTTTGGATCAAACGATATGAAATGAAAAATAGTTTCAAATAAAAAATTTAATCCATCACAATTATCTAGATGCTCCTGGATTTCAAAGAATTTCATGAACAAAAAATTTATGCCTTCCATTCCCAGATTGTTCGTGAATCGATGTGATAGATTTCAAATTTCCTCAAAATAAAGTTACAAAAACTTTCGTGAGACGATTTCACGAGTCAATTTTTTTGATGTCATTCATTAAAATTATTACTTATTATTGTCAATATAGATATAGTTGACCAATGTCACAAGAAACATATTACAAGCTCAAATGTATACATGCGCACACTTAATTAAACTATTTTGGTGTGAAGTAATATTTGTATTAAGAATCTGGAGATTGTATCAAAATTTTATTCCTAGAAATGATATTTCTCTTGAGTTTTAATAATTATTTAGACTATTGAGTCAAATATTATAATTTTAATTATTTTTAAAATTTATTATATTTTATAATAATTTTGTTAACAATAGTGTTTTGTTATTTAAATTTCGATAACACCTAACCAATTTTTTTTTAGTTAAATTTGAATAATATTGAGATAACTTTGTATCTATAAATTTTTTTTAATTTAATAATAAACATTTTATATGATTATGAAACAAGATAAATTTATCCACCTAAAAAATATACCATGACACCAAATTTTAAAATCTACACTTGATCTCATGCATATATACATAAATATGTGTTGTTCACATGTGTACTTTTTTAAAAGTAATTTAATATATGTCAAAATAGAAATAATAACATAATAATAAAATTTAAAGAGAGTCATTGTGGGGACCCGGACGCTAATTCATTTCTTAATCATCTTTAAGAATAAATAATTAAGTAAAACAGGGTCTAAAATTTTTTCTAAATTACACCGCGGAAACATAATGTAATTAAATTCAATTACATATTAAAACATAAACACACAATTACTGTATTATCTACAATAATCCAACTAGGTTCAACTACATGTCAGTGCTGAATCCTAAGTTGCTTCTGAGCCCGGATCTCCACGCTATCTAGTCCAGCCTCGTTCTTGTCCTGACCCCGCTTCTATCCCACCTGTTGCCATGCACACATACAAACAAGACAACAGTCGGATAACTCCGGTGAGATATAAATATCCCAGTATAAATCATGTATACATGCCATCATATAAACAATATAAAAGCATATATCAAAAATCATATCATATATCAAAATCATGAGATCAATCCATAACAAGAATAAATCATATTCTATACATGTACCCTGATCTGGAACATAATTCAATATCAAGAATAAATCATATTCTAAGCATGTACCATATCAGGAACATAATTCAACATCCATCAATATCAATCGATATAACTGTCACTCAAACTCGTGACTCTACGTTTTAGACTAGACTCAATCCTAGCCTAGGGATCCCGGTTTCCAGACATTGACATTCCATATCGACCAACAGTAATTGAAAAGACTCCAGTTCTATCCACGTCGATATAGTATCGATCACCAGTAATAGAAGAAGCTCTGTTTCTATCCACATCAGTATAGTATCGATCACCAGTAATAGAAGAAACTCCGATTCTATCCACATCGATATAACATCGATCAACAGTAATAGAAGAAGTTATAATTCTATCCACATCGATACAGTACTGATCACCAGTAATAGAAGGAGCTATAATTCTATCCACATCGATAGCCAATTATCCAGTGACAGACTATGGCACTTCCGCCAATACAATATCTCATGACATCGTGCAATGTGCCTATGGTGATCCCACCACTATCAGGCACTTCTGTCATAAGACTACTCGTCTAATACCTGCTATCTATAATCAAGAGAACAAGTATATCAATCAAATCAATGTAATATCAATGCAATAAAATCAAGTATGTGATTTAGGAAAACTCGAGTCAAACCTCACTCGAGTTGTGCAATCCCAACTCAACATTAATTTATACCTTTATCTCCTCGCTCAGAAGAAGAAGAAGAATTCCCGACTCTATCTCGGTCCATTCTCAATCTGGTAATAACAATACCGAACAGATATAATATCAATATTTAATTCAATTCAATACCTGTTCTGATCAATATTCAAATCGAAATATATGCTGATCGATATCCAGTCAAGACACACTCTATTCCATATCGACCATATCACGATATAATCGAAATCACTACAGAATCTGATCAATATCAATTAACTGATGTTTCAACGGTATAACAATACAGTCTCGGTAACCCCGTCAATTCAAACATCACAAATATAATACCAGAACTCATAAGAGATATCGATATCAATCATAATCTCAATAAAATCGAATCCAAAAATCATAACAATTTCATAAGCAGTCTGTTTCTCAATCTGACTTCGATTCTATAATGTCTAACATGATAAGAACATCATATATGAATCCTATTCAATTCTGACAATAGTCTAATTTCAAAACATGTCAAAACATAGCAAAACTTACGTCCAGTTGTAGCCTACGTTGATAGGAATACAGTACTGAAGTCGGATTCAAAATCAGACAGGACGGATTTTCCACCAAATCAAATTGAGTTTAACTTTTCCGGAAGCTCTCGTTCTTTCCTCTTTCCTTTCTAAGAAGAAATTCTGATATGTATATATATATATATACACACGTCGCTCATACAACCCAAGTGGCAATCCTACATTTTGCATGACTCGCGCTCGGGCGGTAAGAAACTACCGCTCGAGCGCGGAAGTTTCTGCCCAAGCATTTTCACTTGCACCCTTGGCGCTCGGGCGGTAATATTCTACCGCTCGGGCGCCACATCTTCTGCCTGAGACACATTTCTGTTGAACATTGGCACTCGGGCGGTCAAAAACCACCGCTCGGGCGCCACACTCTCTGCCCAACTTCCTCGAATTTTACATGTCGTCTTATTTTCGTGTCCCGATTAATCCTTTCATAATCATATCAAATTATATATCAATAATTATAGATTACTAGGATTAAATTTCCGGGCATTACAGTCATAATATAATAAAATTTAGAGGACAATCTAGAAAATAAATTGGAAAACACATGTGACACCAAATTTACATTGTACCAAAAATTGGTCAGTCCGTCGCCCTCTCCTTTAAGGCAGTGTTTGGTAGACTAGATTAAATAGGTTTACATAATTTTGTCCATCATTTTCCACTGCTTGGTTCAATTTTAATTAACACCTCCCAATCCCATGTCCAATGGACTAAAGTGTAGTAGGGTAGATAAAATAAACCCTTGCCCCACCCCATTATTATTAGTCACACTTTGTATCTAACGTGTATTTTCCTACAATACCCTTTCATCCACCCCAGAAGTCCAACAACGAAGTCTCCCACCAACTGAGCGACAACGGACGAAGGAGAACGGCGTGTATCGACGATATTTTCTTTCCCCATATATTTATTCAACATTCTTACGGATAACAAAACGAAAATGAAAGCAGATTTCTGGAAAATGAAAACACTAAAAAATTCACCCACAAATACTCACATTAACGACGGAGTATGAACGTGCACAAGAGAAATTTCAACCCTTTTGATGTTGATTCAGCTGGAACGCCTCACTATCCACAGATTTTGGGGAAGAATTCTTAGATCTATGCGGGCCTTTTGACGGTGATGTGACCTAGGTTTGTCTTGGAAGATATTTTGGTGGAGGTACGTCGTCGATGTAAATGTGAGGACAGAAGGGAAAAGTGGGTCTTAATTTAATAATGTACAAAATATGTGAAAGGGTATTTTGGGTACTGAAAAATTAATTCATTAGTTTATCACACCCTTCAAAATCAAACCAAACAAAACAATGGGTTGCACACAACATACAAACCTGTAAATAATCATTTTTCTTATCATTTACGTGTTAATCATTCAGTAATCCTATCACTTTAACCAAACACAGCCTTAATATAATAAATAATAGTATAAAACCACAACTTTTCTTATTCGATGTGTATTGAGTAAATATTCGAACTAGCCTGGTAAACAGCATATGATAAGTTCTGTGACGAGCTCGTCTAAAAAGATGTTGATAGGAGGAATCAAACTCTTAATCATTTGTTAAAGACTCATTTGCTCTACAAACTCGAACACGTTTGGAATTTTATTACTGGATAAAGATATGCCCGTAGTTAATCTTTCAAAAATGATTTATTTTCCCTCAAATAATATCATATGGGAAGTGAGAAACGTACAGTACACCTGCACCAATTATTCAATTGGAAGGGCCCTTTAATTTTTTTCAACGAAGAAATTATTGATTCTAAATAAAGGAAAACAATCTAGATCTCCTTTTTTAGTACTCCAAAGTTCAATCCCTTTCCTACTCTCCAGGTTTTGATTTGGACCACAAAATAATACAAAAGTAATTTTCCAAATAATCGTTCTTATTTTTACTTTGTTCGCCTATTTTTTGGTTTCTCTACTGGAGTGAATCTTATATGAGACCGTCTCACGAATCATAATATGTGAGACGGGTCAACTCTACCCATATTCACAATAAAAAGTAATACTCTTAGCATAAAAAGTAATATTTTTTCATGGGTGACCCAAATAAGAGACCCGTCTTATAAATACGACCCGTGAGACCGTCTAACACAAGTTTTTGCCTCTCTACTGCAAGGTGGCATTACTATTTTATGCCTTTTTTCGAGTTTGGAATGACCAAAACCATTGCCTGTCTTACTCTTTTAGTTGAATAGCCTCCGGCTTGATGACCCTTTTCGCTATTTTTCTTGTTGTAGAATGACATTTTATCCAAAACGCAAACTTCGAGTTTGCGAAGCTTCCTAGTTATAAAAAAGTTTGAACATTTTCTCAGTTGTTTAATACTCGGGTTTAGCTCATGTCATGCTAAGATATATTCGGATGCTACATTGTAAAATTTTGGATATATTGCTTATTTTATCGAGCTCCTTGTTAGAATGACTTGATGCAGTAAATAGACGCTAAGGTTACATTGTGTTTGAATTTTAAATAATTTTAAATTGGTATAGATTTGAAATCTACCACAATGACTCAAATAATAACTAATTCGAATTTGAAATTTATTAATTTATTTTTTTGAGTACAAGTGTGTGTGTGTGTGTGTGTGTGTGTGTGGGGGGGGGGGGGGGGGGGGGGGGGGGGGGAGGGAACTATCACCAACAAATTAGGGGAGGGGGATGAGAACAGAGGGCCAAGGAGGCCCGTCTCAAATTTATTGTCAAATTAGATTTATTCAGAAAAATCAATGATTTTGAAATTATTAGCTCCAAATTTATCTATCCAAGTATAATCTAAATTTATTTGGCCTTAATTCTTAAATAAATTTTTATACAATTTTTTAATACCCTTAAACCATTAAAAAAAGTAGAAAAAAATAAATAGCATGAAATTAACTTTAATTTTAAAAGTATTATTTAAAACCTACTAAGTTATCTTCCATCGACATATGTGAATGTGCAACTTTTTTTTCCTTGCATGTCGGGAGAACATATTTGGTAATGTAATTTTCATTTTATGTATGTTATTGATCAATTCTCAAATTTAATTCACTAATTTATATTTTTTTCAAGAATGCTAATGTGGCGTCAGATATCGATGACATGTCAGATGTCAATATTTCGAAAAAAAAAATCAAATTTGAAAAAATGTGAAAATCAGTGGTTTAAAAAATTTATAAATCGATTGATAAAATGATTAAAAATAAAAAATATAAATTAAAAGAAAAAATATGTTGTTTTTTCTTCTCTCCTTTTTACTCTTCCAGTCACCTTTTATGACGGGAGTACGTCTACATGATTGAAGGAATGGTTTTTTTTAATATAAAATATAGTTTAATTAAAGTCACAAGATATTTTAAACCTATTTTCTTCAAAAGGATATTTTAAAAAAATATGGAGGTGGTCGGATTAAAATATATATTCAGATATATACATGTTAGTTCTTGAAATAAATTAATAGTTAATTTAGATACATTGCGTGTGACAGACTGAAATGACAAATCACAATCTTTTCCCTAAATTTTTAATTAATTTCCTCACACTCGAGTGGGACAGATCGAAACTTGTCCTATAAGATGCGTAGACTAATACGATTTCATACGATAAAGTTCGTATTTGGGAGGAGATCTTTTAAAATACGATCTCACAAATTTTTATTTATGAGACGAATTAATTCTACCGATATTCACAATAAAAAATAATATTCTTAGCATAAAAATTATTAATTTTTTCATTAATGACGCAAATAAGAGATTTTTCTCATAAAATTCGATCCATGAGATCGTCTCGCATAAGTTTTTGCCCATATTTTGGTATTGAAATTTACTTTAGAATATCAGTACTATTACATCATACCATAGGAAAAATTACGGGACAAACCCTTTTTAGAATTTAAGTGAAAACAAATTATTTGACCTAAATTGGGATTGATTATGATTAAATTTTTGCTGATATAATGGTGGATAAAATAGCTTAATATACAACAAAATCAATTGATTCGGGTACGTAAAACCAAATTTTGACCAATTAAAGCTAGATTAAAAGTTAGTTAGATCATGTCCTGACCATGTTTAAAGTTTGATCTATGTATATATACCGAGTCACATATGATTTGTTGCGAGGAATTTTTTGTTTTGATATATTAAATTTTTGAAGTTTTGTTTCTATATATTTTTTAGTTTTGAGTTTTTTTATTCAATTGTTCATGTGATATCGTATAAAAGAGCCAGAGATTTCGGAACTACATCACCATTTTTTGCTGTCATTTCAGTCTGTTTAGTGATACGTCAGCACTCCAGCAAAATAGAATAGAAAAACAAAAATATCGAAGTTAGTGCACTAAAATTGAACTTAAATCAATCACAAAAATGACATCATTTCATGTCCTAACCTACTCATGAAAAAATATTATTTTTTTATGTCAAAATATTATTTTTACAGAAGATATGAATTGAGTCGACCATCTCACGGATATCATCTCAATATGTAGAATGCTAATTTAGAATTTTTTTTAACCTAATGACATCTCCAACTCTGCGCCAAAATGACATTTCCTACTCTAACGGAGCTGCGCTATTTGGCGCAGAGCTTTTTTTTTTTTATTATAAATATTTATATTAAAGATTATAAATATTATTTAAATAATAATATAATATTATTATAATATTTTAATAATTAGATATTTAAACATAAAAAATTAAAATAAATCAAATAATTAGGTTGAAGAATGTCCACATTCGTTTCAAAAAATAAAATAAATTTAAATATATCAAATAAAAAAGAATAGAGTAAGATTTGAAGTAAATGAGTTGAAAATGAATATTATATTTGGTGCAAAAATTGTACTATTTTTTAATAAATAAAATGACTTTAAAATAGAGTTTCGAGTAGAAGATGAAATAACAAACACCAAAAAAGTCCTAATGTTCCAGCAGCTTTTAATGCACGATGTGTCTTTGACTTGGACTCGCACGATTGCACCAGAATTTAATTCAAGCTATCCCAGCTCCTCTCATTTAATACGCTTCATTATATACTTCTTCCTCCCCAAAGTCTTCTTCGACTTTCTTGAAAATTTTCACCCCAAATATATATTCCTCATTTTATACTCAAATTAGCCGAAATCCAACAGATATATTTCATATTAACCATATATAACTCACTCTTTTTCTATTTTGTTAAATTAATTACTGTCATTTATAATTCCAGAAATGAAAATTTCACAGCGCCACCATAAAACTCTCCTTGCCATTCTAGCTTCCCTTGTTCTCGCATCAACGCCAGCTCTTGGCTTCGACACAAATCGCCGGCTTCGTAAGTATATATTGTTTTCGGAGAAATGCCCGCTCTTAATAATTGGAAATGGGCAATTACAGTGGTCAGTGTTGTACTCGTAAAATATAATGAAAAAAGTAAACACAGACAAATTTTGCTTTCTGCTTCTTATATTAAAAGGGTTAGTTTGCTATATAATTTTAGTCAAATATTTTTATTTATGATTTTTTTTTCAGATTTTTCTACCCCACTAATTAATTAAAAGTACGTTTATACGGAACCCTTTCATTAAAAACGATAATCTTGACATAAAAATTAATATTTTTTTATGAGTTGAGACTCTCGTAAAATTAGACTGATCGATATATTGTGTAAGAGTATTTTTGATTATTTGCTTGTATAGTTTTACACCAGTAATTATACATCCTGCCCATTTAATCTCATCATAATCTGGATTATATTTTTTAAGAATTCGCACGTCAACTCCAAATATATCTTCTTTTTTTTTTTGAGCAAGAAATATATTTTACTTCTATCCCAACAGAAAAGGTCATTGTTACAGGAGCCGGAGATAGAAAGATTGTAGAGGAGGTGGCGGAGCAAGTGATGACGCGGGGGCGACTCGATGGCCTGGGTTCAACTCCACCAACATGCAGATCAAAATGTGGGTGGTGCGCGCCATGTACGCCAGTGCACGTCCCGATTCAGCCAGTATTATGCACACCATTAGAGTACTACCCTGAAGCTTGGCGTTGCGAGTGTGCAGACAAGCTCTTCATGCCTTAGGTTTGAATATTTTATCAAATTATTTGTATTGTTTGGCTGTTAATTTTTTTCTTTGTTTATCATTTTTTTATATGTAGCTTTTTGCACAAAGTGCCGTGTAGGATGAGATGTTTTGTAATAATGTTTAGATAACAAATTGTTCGATTTTTCTGGAAATTTTTTTATCTTTTTTTTTTGTCCTTAAAGTTATCCAGTCTGATTCGATGTTGAATTCTCGCAATTTGTATGGGTCGAGTTTGCTTTGTATCAAATTTTATTTTATTTTGTATCTGTAACTGTATGGTTTTTTAATGTAAAAAGTTGTTTGGAATGCAATTTTCCGTAAAAGATTTTCCTATTTTTGAAATCTAAGTTAACCTCGGTTGAGTTCTTGCTAACAATATTTTTATAATCAAGCTAATTATTTAGTCGATCAATCAAGATGGTTCAATTGGACGTCGGACTGAAAAATAAATAATATATTTTTAACTATAAAAATATTAAATTTATATATAAATAATAATAATAAATATTTATCAAAGTTTAAAATCTAAACAACATGCATATAATTAAATATAATTATGTTTATATTTTTTAGGCAAAAATAAATCAAAAGAAACTCTAATACTACTAAAATAATATTTTTAATAATATTTGGTCTTTTGATTTTAAAAATTACCTGAGTAAACCTTGAGAAATAATCAACAATAATTAGAGTGTATTTTATTCTTCATAAACTCGCGACTGAGATAGGACCAAACACGTCCATATGCAATCTTTGAGAAATTTAGTTTTGGGAAAACCAATGACCGAGTTATGCTTGTTCAGATTAAAAATGACTTTGAAATTTAGATGATTAAATCTCTTGTATCACAATCAGTTATTTAGTAAGTTTGAAACAATGAAGCAAACTGGTCCACTTGTTTGAGTAGTCCAACTTATTTTCTATGTATTGCCACATATGTTACATGTCATTATAATGCATTCAGAAATATTTTTGACAGTACAAACAAGCTTATGGAACTCAACTGAGTAGCCATGATAACACAGTCGGCTTACGTTAATCATTTAAGATTTTCAACAAGCAGTATATCTTCAATAATAATGTTACCATGAATAAGTTTACTCTCACCAACCGTTCTACCTTGAGAAGCATCTCCAAAAGTAATATTAGGTCTAGCAAACTAAGTTAGTTTAGATAACATTTTAGCTTCGCCAGTCATATGCCTTGAACATCTACTTTCCAGTATCAAACTGACTTCTTGATTATTAAGTTCATGTGTCCTACAATCACAAATGAAGAGTAACTCTTGGTAGTCATACATACCTTCTTGGGTTCAAACAGAATTTATTCTTTTAGAACCCAAACTTTGATTAGTTTAATTGGCTGACCACTTGCTGTGTTCCAATGGGTTGTGCATATGCATGTGTGTGGTGTGTTCTGTGTGCAGTAGATACAAAATGTTGTTTAGCCCTTCCAACTTCATTGATTTCTCTATATATTTTCTGAACATGCTTGTTGTTAAAGTATCGGTTAGGCTTGCCTTTCTCGAGTTATGCTTGCATATGGTTCGGTTAGGCTTCCGTTTTGACTTATCATTGGAATGCTCAAGCACATAACCAACACCAAATTTTCTACCTTTACTCTTATTTTTACTAGGCTTTGCGACTTCAGGGATGTGTGTTCTTTGTGTTCATATACCAAACCAGATTTAACAAAATCAATATACTTTCCTTTGCACATTTCCAGTTTTGGCTTAGTACTTGTCTCAGCAATGCTTTCATTGTTTTTGAAACCGATACCAGTATTGTCTTCAAATGGTTTATGCAATTCTTGCACTTCAGTTAAGCAAATTGAAAACTTGTTACGAGATGAAAATGTTCAGTTAGCTTCATATTCTCATATTTTAAACTCTAGTTCTCATCATGTATTCTTTCATTCTTAAATTTTCAGTTTTGCAATATCTGCTTTAGACTCAACATTTCACTATATTTGTTCCCAATCAGATTCAGTTTTGTTGTTTAGTAGGTAAGTTTGCTTAGCTTTAAATTCTTCAAATGAGAGAGAAAATATTTGTTACATATTAACCATGTCATAAAGTACTTTAACAAAGTCCTCTCGTATAAAATCAATTGAGCTAAAATCAAATACCTACTCACTAGTAGATTCCACCCCAGTATCATCGGCCATCAAGCACTTCACTTCCTAATCATCACTAGAACTTCTTGAATTTTTTTGATTCAGATGACTCAGGATCTGAGTCAGGCCACTTTGACTTGCTTTCCTAGGTCGCCAACATCATCTGGTCATGATTTTTCTTGAAAAATTTCTTCTCACCTTGGATATTCTCGATATGTCAAAACATTGTTTGCCCTTCTCAGATGATCTCCTGTCATATTTCGTAGGTTTAGAGCAGTCTGCTATGAAGTGGTTAGTTTTGTCACAGTTGAAGTAAGCATTAGAGTCATTAGTTGACTCCCTATTTTGATAAGATATTTTGTGGGATCTTTGATACTTCCTTATGAACTTTCCAAACTTTTTAACAAACGATGACATATATCATTGCATAATTTTTAAGCCGATTTTTCATTTGAAACAGATGGTTTCAGTTTCACAACAGTTAGAGTCTTAGTCAACTAAAAGATTTTCAATTTTCTGAGGTGCCCTGCAAGTTATAACAACAATATTTGCTTTCATAATTATCATTGTTCCATCAATAATTATATACCACATATCATCGTCTTGTGCAGCTAAATAAGCACGCGTTATTATCTTCAAACATCAAATTCTTCTTTGGAGAACATCATAATTTTGTTGAATGAAGACATTTTGGGAAACATTCAGAAACGAGAATAAGTCTATCTCTGATACCACTTAATATGAATGATTGAAGTGTTTTGAAGGGGATTAATAAAAAATTACTAAAATTTCTTTGTTCGATGATAATTCAATTTGGTTAGAAACTGATATTGGTATTTTCGATTGTCAATGTCAGTTGAGTGACAAAATATGTGTGGAAAGAAGTCAAACTGATATATTAGCACAATTCAAATAATGGATTGGATATGTTAACTGAATGGAAAACTAAAAGTAAAATATACGCAAGTTTGTTTCTGAATGTTGGAGAACTTAATCTTCTACATCACCACTTTTTTTTTTTAAGAAATCTCATAGAAAGTTTTGATCTTTACAGGCTATTTGTAAAACCTAGTTCAGTTTAGACTTAACCTGCCAAAACTAAACTCCTAGTCTACTCAACTAAATGAAAAACAATAAACAAATTTTTCTCGAATACAATGAGTTACAAAGAATTATCCTATCACTTAATGATCTTCAATGATCAAGTACAATTCTTTGTAAAGTGTGCTTGAATGGTTATGTTTTGCTCATATACTTGAAAGCTTGAATGATTGAATTTGTATAAAGGTTGTAGAGTTGTACCAAATTGAACTTCTTCTCTATGTATAGACTCTGAGTCCAACGGTCTTGTAATGCCCGGAAATTTAATCCTTGTAATCTATAATTATTGATATATAATTTGATATGATTATGAAAGGATTAATTGGAACATGAAAATAAGACTACATGTGAAATTCGAGGAAGTTGGGCAGAGAGTGTGGCGCCCGAGCGGTGGTTTTTGACCGCCCGAGCGCCAATGTTCAACAGAAATGTGTCTCGGACAGAAGATGTGGCGCCCGAGCGGTAGAATATTACCGCCCGAGCGCCAAGGGTGCAAGTTGAAAATCTTGGGCAGAAACTGCCGCGCTCGAGCGGTAGTTTCTTACCTGCCCGAGCGCCAGTCATGCAAAACGTAAGAATGCCACTTGGTCTCTCGTATGCAGCATGAGTGTATATATATATATATATATATATATATATATATATATATATATATATATATATATATATATATACACGTTAAGGATCAGGGATAAAACGAGAAAGGAAGCACGAGAAATTCTCCAGAAAATCCTTACGCCTTTTGTGAGAAATCCGCCCGTCTGATTTTGAATCCGACTTTGGTATTGAGGCCCTATCGACGTAGGCTACGACTGGACGTAAGTTTTGCTACGTTTTGACATGTTCTGGAATTATGATATTGTCAGAATTGAATATGATTCATATATGATGTTCTTGTCATGTTAGACATCATAGAATCGAAGTCAGATTAAAGAACAGACTGTTTATGTAATTGTTATGATTTTTGGAGTCGAATTGACTGAGAATTCATATCAGATATGTATTGTTATTGAGATTATGACTGGTATCGATATTGATTATGAATTCTAGTACTATATCTGTGATGTTTGAATTGACGGGGTTATCGAGACTGTAATGTTATACCGTTGAAACATCAGTTAATTGATATTGATCAGATTCTGTAGTGATTTCGATTATATTGTGATATGGTCGATATGGAATAGAGTGTATCTTGACTGGATATCGATCAGCATATATTTCGATTTGAATATTGATCAGAACAGGCATTGAATTGAATTGAATATTGATATTATATCTGTTCGGTATTGTTATTACCAGATTGGGAATGGACCGAGATAGAGTCGGGACTTCTTCTTCTTCTTCTGAGCGAGAAGATAAAGGTATAAATTAATGTTGAGTTGGGATTGTACAACTCGAGCGAGGTTTGACTCGAGTTTCCCTAAATCACATACTTGATTTTATTGCATTGACATTTGCAATGAATTGATTGATATACTTGTTCTCTTGAAATGTAGATGACATGTGTTAGACGAGTAGTCTTATGACAGAAGTGCCTGATAGTGGTGGGATCACCACGGGCACATTGCACGATGTCATGAGATATTGTATGGGCGGAAGTGCCATAGTCTGTCACTGGATAATTGGCTATCGATGTGGATAGAATTATATCTCCTTCTATTACTGGTGATCAGTACTGTATCGATGTGGATAGAATTATAACTCCTTCTATTACTGTTGATCGATGTTATATCGATATGGATAGAATCGGAGTTTCTTCTATTACTGGTAATCTCATACTATACTGATGTGGATAGAAACAGAGCTTCTTCTATTACTGGTGATCGATAGTATATCGACGTGGATAGAACTGGAGTCTTTTCTATTACTGTTGGTCGATATGGAATGCCAATGTATGGAAACCGGGATCCCTAGGCTAGGACTGAGTCTAGTCTAAAACGTGGAGTCACGAGTCTGAGTGACAATTATATTGATTTATATTTATTGATGTTGGTTATGTTCCTGAATATGGTTCATATTCCTTGTTGTTCCTGATATTGGTACATGTTTAGAATAGGAGTTATTCTTGATATTGATTATGTTCCTGATTAGGGTACATGTTTAGAATATGATTTATTCTTGTTATTATTTCATGTCATGATTTCGATATGAGATATGATTTTCTGTTATATGTTTTTATATTGTTCATATGATTGCATGAATACATGATTTATACTGGGATATTTATATCTCACCGGAGTTATCCGGCTGTTGTCTTGTTTGTATGTGTGCATGACAACAGGTGGGACATGATAAGGGTCAGGAAGAGAACGAGGCTGGACTAGATAGCGTGGAGATCCGGGATTCAGAAGCAACTTAGGATTCAGTACTGATATGTAATTGAACCTAGTTGAATTATTGTAGATAACATCAGATTTGTATGTTTATGTTTAATATGTAATTTGAATTTAATTATATTACGTTCCCGCTGTGTAATTTTTTTTTAAAAAAATTTTAGACCCTGTTTATTATAAATGATTGAATAATTCCTAAAGACAACTAAGGAATGAATTAACGTCCGGATCCCCACAGGTCTCGTGTTTCAAAAAAGATCCGTTCCAAATAAAAATGAATGTTGGCTTGTTTTTTGCCTATGTCATCATTCTCTGACATCCGTACAAAATGTAGTGCGACTTAAACAAAGTACGAAAAAGCTTATCCAATAATTACTTTAGCCCTATGGTGTAAACCGATGTATTTAAGAATGAATGATGATCTCTTAAACAGAACTTGATAAAAAGTGATATGATGTAATTAATTTTAGGTCCTAGTTAGTTTTGTTTGACAAATCCAGTTACGGTAAACCACTTTAGCTTGTGAACATAGTCAGTTTTAGTCTAGTTCAGTTTAGCTTAGACCAATTTTGCTTTAAAATGTTTGTTAACATCAAAACATAAATCTTCCAACAATTTGAATAAAATAATTTTATTTAAATTAATATCTTAACTTACAATGGTTGTAAAAAAATGCAGATGAAGTGAAAATTTAAAGATTTGAATATGACTAAGTATTATAGTAAATACACACATTCATTTAAGACCAAAATTACTTTAGCCTAGTCTGATTTCACAGAGTTTCAAGATATCATTTTGGCTCATCCTTTCCCTGATTTCCACTTAGATCGATCAGACCTAAACATATCAAAGTGTTTTCACAATCTAAGGCCTAAAAATTACACCATAACAGTTCCAAAAGTTGGCCTCCTAACTACATATTATCTCTGGTGACATGAATTGCCACTAACTCGGGTTTGAATGCTTTTTTTCCCACTGTTTCAGTAGCCCAACCTCCAATTCTTGACCAAGGTTGTCTTAAAAATGTGTACGAATTCTACAAATCAAATCTTTTAACAAAATCAAAACAAATTAGTCCAACCTAACTTCAATCCTCGCCTGGGCTATGCTTGAATTTGCAGCTCCAGCAACTTCTCAACTTCTTGCTTCCTTGCTCAGCTGTTATTCGAAGGCACCGGCAAATTTTATATTAGAATATAATTAGAAAAACACAATCAACTCAATTAAGACAAGAAATGTTTCCTTAAAACCATCTTGAATCAAGAAGTAAATGAACAGCATATCTCGAAGCTGCCACAGAGACCGGAACATGTCTAAAAAACAAGCTTGTTATTTTGTAGACATCGAATTTTCAAACGCAACCACGCACGGCGGGTCCAAAACCAACACAAGATACCATTGTCCAAAAGTACAAGATGTTGGAGATTTAATAAAATAAATCTATAAACCATATGATTAAATCCATATATCACAACACACCACGAATTCATGTCGAATTATCAGAAAATATGAATAACAGTAAACACGTACCAGAGTCCATTGATTAATCTAGCGTCAGAGTTATGGATCTTCCAAGACAACAGAGAATCGACCACCTTATTCTTGTCTTTGATGGAGAAGGAGAGAGATCTAGAATACGTGTGCTGAATGTATTCTGTGGTGTGTTTTCTATGCTTTGGAGACCATAACCTTAGCCGTCTTCAACCCATCATATAAGACCTAATTGGGCTGAGTTTCTACACAACCATACCAATTTATTTAATATTTTGGAAACCCATAATTAATTATAGGTTCTTTATTAGATAGCTTGTCCATGTACAATTAATTAAATTATATGAGCCCACAAAATAACTCCAACACAAGAAATATTGAAGGGTTAGTGAATCAATTTATAAGAAGAACAGAGATCGAAGAAGTCGATGAATAAAACCTGATGCATCACGTAAACGTAAAACAAGAACAAACAAACAAAGAAGATCTTGATGAAATCGACATAAAACAAGGAAAAAAAGGAGGAAAATCTTGATGAATAAGAAATCGGTCTCACAAAATACAATCCGTAAAATCGCCTCATATAAATTTTTGACCGTATACATGATGCAGTGGGAGTTCAATGTCTTCCAGAAACCAAACGGACAGACATAGAAGAGGGAACAAAATAAATGTCGCGGCCCTAATAAATTTATTAATTAATTAATATAATTCAATTCATCAATGGAAAAGAAAGTAATAATAACCTCAAACTTTATCTTATCATGTTAAAAAATTAATCTTATCTTAAATTTTATAAGATATATTAGTTACCTAACAGATAAAATAAATCATAATACAATAATAAAAGGATTAATTAGAAATTAATATTTAATTAAGATATCAATAAAAAAAATTAATATATGTACTTGTATTTGGATGGATATTATCAAAATTAATTCAAGCGATTAATGTTATTTTAATCCTAATAATGACAATTCATAACCTAAAGATAGAATATTTGTCGACAATGAATTTCGTATTAATTAATCATTAACTTTTAATTAACACTATATTTTAAGTGAATTTGAAATAAGATGGATTGGTTTGAAATTATTCGGAATATATATATATATATATATATATATATATATATATATATATATATATATATATATATATATATATATATATATATATATATATATATGATTTTAGTCAAAGTTTGGTAGCCATAACTAGTATTTTTTTTGTTTTGTTATTTTTCCCCAAAAAATCACTAAACTATTGGATATTCCTCATTTGACATCATTGTTTTGCTACAAGGTTCATGTAGCAAGAAAAAAACTACGTGGCATACATTAAAATTCAACTGCAAAAATAAGGTTAGCGACAAGCTTAATTTTACATAGATTGCCGTGTAATTTGTAAAATTTATTTACATCGAAGGTTATATGAGCTTATAAAATAGAGACGCCCAATATTAATGTATGATAATGGCTCTGCTAAGAATAGAACATGATTGATAATAGAGAAAACATAAGATTGATCTCGAGAATATGAGACAAAACCAATAATAAGTTTTCCTATGAGAGGTACAACCTCTCATGTTTACTTGTTGCTTAGTATAAGACGAGGCTCAGCTCTGCCACAAATATAAGGAAATAAAATTGAGCTTTGACTAATAGCTATAATTTTTGGTCCATTAGTAAATATTTGATCTCAACAATCGTTATCAACAAGGTCATGAGTTCGAATCTTCCAAGATATATATTTATATTTCTGGGGATTGAATTAAGCACGTACGAGTGAGATAATATATTAAGATATGTGACTTCTTGAAAAGCTCTAGTATGTTAAGCTGTTGACATTGCATTACTTTATACTGTTGACCAGGTGAGCTGTAAAAAAGGATGTCATATCTTAACATGTAGTATTGTGTTGCTGAGGACAAGACAGGGTCGACGGTATGGAAATGAAGTGAATGATCTCTGAAACATCTACACATCTAAAATGCGGAAATATTTTTTTTTAAAAGAAACATTTAAATAAATCCCATGCAAACAATCCTTCTTAAAATCATCGTTTGGAAATAAGCATCAACATTTACCAATAAAATGAAGCGGAGTAAAAACGAGTAAAATCCTAACATTCACAATAAAATAAAACAAAGTGAAAAATAATCATATCCTCTCAAAAACCATAAATCTTGATGTGCGGAAAAATCATAGGCCCTCGGGTCATGTCGCCCTACCAGTCCCGCTTACTCAGAGTCCAGCACCTCCAGTCTCCTCGACATCGAACTCACCTGCATCACACACGCCTAGTGAGTATAAAGACTCAACACACATGCACCGTTAATAGCAAATACATATACATAGCACACAACAGTGAAAAATATCATACTCAACATACCTTTCATGAACTTTAAAAACGTAATATAACCGTGTCGTGTAAAATCACGACGTGTCAAAACAGCTCATCGTTAATCATCGTTCATCATTCATCATTCATCGTTCATCATTCATCGTTTATCCTTTATCATTTCCTTTGGTGAATTCAGTTCATTAGAGGTGACTATCGTACATCATTCATCATTTACGATGGATCCATCATACATAGAACTGCGGTACCCGGCGGCTGTCGGACATCAGTGATAGGATTACCCATTCATTGTGCCTAGGCCTCATCATCATCAGCATTTACATATACGTCTTAAACATTTACATATACTTCGATAGCCACAACTAATTCCCATCATTCAAAACATTACCATTTTCATCACTTATAAAAATCATCAATAAATGCATTTTTTTTCTTAAATCCAAGCATGCAACGTATATCTTCATAAAATCTTAAAATCATGATCATGATGCATAAACATTTAAAATATCATAAATTTGTGCTCAGGGCGCTGCCAGGACCAAAATCTCACCCCGGGTGCTAAATGACCATTTTGCCCTGGAAACCCAAAAATTATCGTTTCATCCATGGACCTCTAAAATTGACCCGAAGCTTACCAAACTCCTTAAAATATCCCAAAACATTTTTAAAAGCATTCTTAGACTGTAAACTCGAGCAAAATTCTCAACTTAACCAATTTGTTTTAAAACTTGGACCGAGGTCCCGGTTTTAACCCGAATCAATACGAAACTCAACCAAACTTTACCAAACTCTAACCATGACCTAACCACACAAAGCCAGACCCTTAACCACATAATTCAGACCCGTTTAGACCATGAAACCCCTGCTGATACACCTCTGAATTTTCTGCACAATTTCCCTTCAAGCCCAAGTTTTCAATTTCCAATCTATCGAGCCCATGGCCAAACCGTTACGTCCAGACCCAAGCCCACTATCCTAGGACCATGACTCACTCCTTTGACACCCTCTGGACGCAGCCCCATGAGTCGTACATAACCTGCACCCTAAAGGACCAAAACCGAACCATATCCCCCTAGAAAACAAAAATCATTCCGCCCTCTTGCTGCTGATGTTCCAGACCTGAATCTCTCGTCTAAAGGACCCTTAAACGCTCTGAAAATCATGCCCCTAATATCACTAACCAGGCAGCCCCATTCAAACTATTAAAAACGTGAAACCCATGTCAAAAATCACCCCCTTTTTTTTTCAAACTTTGAATAAATCGCATACACACAATAGATCAGTGCATGCTTGATCAAATACATGAAATTCAGTATAATATTGACGTGTATGATGCGAGAATAAAGATACAAGCGTGCCTGGTAAATATATCGCAAGAAAACCGAAGAACGGGTACCGGGAGAAGCGCCGGAGAATTTTTCTTGAAAGAAACCCACTTGGCCGATGGAAGTTTGGTGGTGAACTGCTGAAGGCCGAGAGAAATGTGTGGAGGTGGGGAGGTGTCGGCTGATTTAAGAGATAATAGGTTTAGGGGATGATTAGCATTATTTAAATAGTTAACAAATCAATTAATTGGCCCAAATTTGTAAATTTAAAGTTTAAAAAGAGTATTAAGCCTAATAAACTTAAAAGTAAGCCCATGAAATCCAAGCACACTCCCGAAAAATATTTCATGTTGGAAAAGTTTTGAAAATATTAGCCGAACCCTTAAAAATTCCCACGATTCGATAAAATTTGCGTACCGTTAAAAATTAAAAACATACGGGTAAAAATACCCAATAAAATCTCATTTTTGAAAAATACTCTTAAAAACACCTTTTATTAATTAATAAAAATTAATCCTGTAATAAAATAATTTTCCTGAAAATTATCCGGTCTCCGTTCCTCGTTCGGTCTTGAAATGCATCTTAAAAATCTTAATGCATAAACTTTTAAAAATATCATGAAATAAATTTTATCATGTAATAATTATGCATAAAATACATAAAAATAAGTATAACTTTAATTTAAATAAAATCCTAGATTGCATAAACTTTTAAAATTTCATGAATTAAATCTCATCGTACATAAATTATGCATAAAATGCATAAAAATAATTAAACATAAATTAATGAGATAAACATGTATTTAATGATTTAAAACAATTAAATAAAAATACAAAAATGAATTTATTTTGCATGCAAGTGGTACACGTGGACCTTCAAATTTTCGGGACGTTACAATCTCGAGGATGGGAGACAACACCAAGCCACCAACAGTGACGCGTGTCAGTCATTACTTGGACTAATGAGCATAACAACACGACTCATTTGCACCTAAATAGATATAACCCCTCATGTCCATATGTAGCTTAATATAGGACTTGTCACTATCATAATATAAGAAAATAAAGTTTCACCTTGATTAACAATTATAATTTTTGACATATAAATAATTGATCCTAAAAAAATGTCATATTGACAGTTTTTTTTTCTATTTTGGGATTCCTTCCAACCTCGAAGTGAATTTTTTTGGTAAAATGATATTTGTTCTCTTAATCGTACAAATATTTTAAAATCACGTTTCAAATTATATTGTCAAATCGACATCGATTAATCAATTTTAATTTTGACCAATTTCGTTAATTTCCCCCCAAATACATTATAGTCCTCAAGTACTTTAAGTGATAGGCCGAGAGGCTCGAATCCACCTAAAAACTTGTGGTCTCCTCCCGAGTCAAGGGTGGAGAAAATGGGGGGCTGTGCTTCTTCTTCATCTTCTTTCTATTTTATTATTATTTGTTTTGTTTTCAGTTTTTGTGGAAGTGGATTTGTATTAATTTTCGTGAAAAGGATTAAAGGAAGAAGTAAAGGTAAGGCCAACATCATTTTCTCAATTTACTTGGATGCAAGCCTCTCTTCACCATTGGATTCTAATGGTCATCACTTGTAAATTTCCTTCAATTTATCCTTACCACAATCCTACCTCACACAAATGAAGACACTCTCTATATAGATGTTTCACTAGTTATCTACATTTCAATATATATCGATATCTATTTACTCTCGAGAAAATTAAATTTTCAAACAAGGTAAAATGGCTTCAAACAAGGTTGTCGCAATGCTATTGGTGACCATGATTGTGCTCTTCGCAGGTTCAATGGTTGAGGTTGCGGATGCATCTCAACCCGATACCCTTGAAGAATGCGTTCGCGATGCAATGCTTATGGGTGCAACTCGTGCCAATGCAGAGTCGGTCTGCGAAGCCGCAATGCGGCGGGGAGATCATCCTTGAAAATGTTATATAAATATATATATATATATATATACACACACATATATATATCAGTAATAATAAGCATCTATACAAGATGTCTACAGTTAGATTGTGTTGGTTACTTATTTTATAAAATTTAGGGCATTCTTTTGTTAAAGTGCGATAAAATATCGTTTGGTTTGTTTAGAATTTCAATACAAGTAATGTTTTATTCTTGAGTGCAAGTGTTTTGCGGGTTTTTATATAAATAAAAAAATAAAATTTCAATTTTAGTCGGGTAAATTTATATATCATGGATTTTAATCATAGTTTGTTTGTCATATAATTATTTGTATTTTTTTGTTTTGCTATTATTATTTTTTTCGCCAAAAGCCACAAAGCTATTGGATATTGCTCATCTGTCATTATTGCTCTGTTATATGACTCATGTGATTAAAAAAAAAAACTATGACATATATTAAAATTCACCTAAAAAATAAGGTAAACGACGCATAATTTTATATTGATTCCCAAGTAGTTTGTAAAATTTATTTACATTTGATTAGAAGAAGTTTATATGAGCCTATAAAGGAGGGAAATCGAATCTTAATGTATGATATTATCTCTGTTAAAAACATGGTCGACGGTAGAAAAAAAAGTAAGATTGATCTCGAGAATACACGATAACACCAATAGTGTGGTTTTCCATTTAATAAATTAATGAGGGCAAAAACTTTGGTAAGACGGTCTCACGGGTCGTATTTTATTAGACGGATCTTTTATTTGGATCATCCATGAAAAATATTACTTTTTATTGTGAATATCAGTAGGGTTGACCCATTTCACAGATAAAGATTCGTGAGACCGTCTCACCAGAGACCTACTCAATAATGGGCTAACAGCCCGACCCATCGACATCCAAATAGGTGTAATAGCTCCTCATGTTTAAGCCTGAATGAGTGAGATAATATATGAGGATATGTGACTTCTTGGGAAGCTCTCGTACGTTAAGTTATTCACGTTGCACTACTTTATTTGATTGGCTAGGTAAGCTGTAAAAGAGAGACGTGTGATCTCAACATGTAATAGTGTGTCTATTGAGGGTAGACTGTCACGCCCCGAAACTCGGGGTTGACACCGGCGTCGTTAACAATCACACAATTAAAAACGACGAACCTTTCGTAGCACAGTTTAAACCGAAACCAGTTTATATCTCATAATCTCAATAAAATAACCATTGTCTTTACAATTGACAAAATAAATAAAACGACAGAGTTTTCAAATGCGGAAACGTAAGACTGAAATAAATTAACTAAAACGCAATCAGTTTCTCGATCGTTCACCATCCCCAAAACTGTTCGGTTCCTTCCTCCTCGATCTGTTCTTCGGGCTTATCTGGGGAGGGTCGTAAGGGGGTGAGTACTTGGGAATACTCAGTAAATGGGGGAAAATCGAGCACAATAGAGATAACATGCATAATTTCGAAAATACCACATGACTTGCATAAAATTTTCGTAACCCATGCATAAACACATATCAAGCACTGCAATTTATCGACCTTCTATGGTTTACTGACGTCAGTCCCTAATTTTTACTCCTCTAAGGGGGCGAGGCCGTATAGCGGTTATATCCCCCACCGCGTAAGGGTACGTCATGGTTGGGAATTCCACCCATATACGGTTGACTCCTTACAGTGCGTTTAAAATCGTATTACAATGCAAGAAGTAGAAGAAAACGAATTGTACTCGACTGGTGTTTTTCTCAAAACCGAAAATCACCTATGCATAAAATTCGAAACTTTTAACTTTAACACAAGCCCACTTACAGTGTTTTTGGATGCTCAAACGTGGATACTCGACTCCGGAAAGTGGTTCGCCCCTTTCTCTATACTCGAGCGGCACTTCGACGTGATTTCTTGCACGACCTTGGAGCAGAATTTCGGCTTGGATGCTTGCTGGATTTTCGAGACTAGGCAGCAAGGGATTTCGAAAATAATGGTGGGAGAATGGCTAGGGTTGAGGCACTATTTATAGGTGAGGTTGGGGGGTCTAAACATGGTACTTAAATCATACCAAAATTAGCATAGATCTCTCAATATTTGACTTCAAATCCTTGCCCATAATTTGAAAATTCTGATACCTATATTGTGAGATTACATTCTTGATTCCTTCCATCTAGCTTGGCTCGAAATTTGGATGCTAGGCTAAGGGATTTGCTTGAGTCAACTTTGGTGATTTAGTTCCCAAGTTACCTTGCAAGCTTCCATGCATTATAATATCTAGGCATATAACACCCTAAAATTCCGAAATTTTCTTGCCTTAGTGTAGATACTATTATCTTGATAAAAAGATTTCAAATATACCAAAAATTCCAATGTGTATACAGTAAAATCTTATGCTAGACTTTCCTTACAATTAATTAATGGTAATGGAAAAATCGGGTCTTCACATCCCTCCCTCCTCATGAGAAGTTTCGTCCTCGAAACTGGAGTTGGCTCGGTCTTCAAATAGATAAGGATATTCCTTTCGCATCTTTTCTTCAACTTCCCAAGTTGCTTCTCGCTCTGAGTGGTTGGACCACTGCACCTTGACGTAAGGAATGATACGTCGCCTGAGAACTTGTTCTTTGGTGTCCATGATTCGGATAGGGAATTCTTCGTATTTTAGTCCTTCTCCCAAGTTCCCTTCTATTATGAGTGGTTCTACTTCCAGAATGTGGCTTGGGTCTGGAACGTACCTCCTTAGTTGAGAAACATGGAACACGTTGTGGATCCTTGACATGTTCGGTGGTAATGCCAGTCTGCATGATAGTGTGCCCACTTTTTCCAAGATTTCGAAAGGTCCAACATATCGAGGGTTCAGTTTCCCGGCCTTGCTGAATCGGACAACTCCTCTCATAGGCGAGACTTTCACATAAGCCTTCTCGCCCACATTGAATTCTACAGGCCTTCTCTTAAGATCTGCCCAGCTTTTCTGTCGATCTTGAGCTGCTTTGAGTTTCTCTCGGACAATTTTAACCTTATCCACCGTCATCTGTACTAGCTCGGGTCCCACCACGGCTTTTTCTCCCACTTCATCCCAGTAAAGTGGTGACCGACATTTTTTTCCATAAAGGGCTTCGTACGGAGCCATTCCAATGCTGCTGTGATAGCTGTTGTTATAAGCAAACTCAATTAAGGGTAGATGAGTGCTCCAGTTGCTACTGAATTCAAGAGCGCACGCTCGCAGCATATCTTCTAGGGTCTGTATGGTTCTCTCCGTTTGCCCATCGGTTTGCGGATGATAGGCCGTACTTAGGGTCACTTTCGTCCCCATGGCCTCTTGAAAGCTCTTCCAAAAACGCGAAACGAACCTCGGGTCCCTGTCAGATAAGATGCTAACTGGCACTCCATGCAGTTTCACGATGTTGTCCATGTACAGAGAAGCCAACTTATCGAGATTGTAATTCATGCGGACGGGTAGGAAGTGCGCAGTCTTTGTGAGTCTGTCTACGATTACCCATATACCGTCGTGGCTTTGCCTAGACTTTGGCAATCCTACCACAAAGTCCATTGAAATATGTTCCCATTTCCACTCGGGAATTTCCAGAGGTTGCAGTAATCCTCCAGGTCGCTGGTGTTCCGCTTTGACCGGCTGGCATACCTGACATCTGGAGACGAATTCAGCTACATCTCTCTTCAGGCCATTCCACCAGAAACTATTCTTGAGATCCCTGTACATTTTTGTACTGCCTGGATGGACTGAGAATTTTGACTTGTGCGCCTCTGCCATTATCTCTTGGCGAAGGTTGTCACTGTCGGGCACACACAGTCGTCCCTCATCCAACTCCCTTGTCGTCAATCTGATGGTCCTGAGACTTCCCTTCCCTGACTTGCTCCTTAAGTTTAGTCAGTGCCGGGTCTCGATCTTGGTTTAACTTGACGGTCTCCTGCAGACATGGCTGGGCAGAGAGGGACGTTAGAGTTATCTTTCTTGGGCCCTTTCGACTTAGCACATCAGCCACCTTGTTTGCTTTACCCGGATGGTAACTTATGGTCAAGTCATAGTCCTTCAGAAGCTCGATCCATCGCCGCTGCCTCATATTCAGTTCCTTTTGGGTGAACAAGTACTTGGGGCTCTGATGGTCTGTGAAGATTTCACATTTAGCACCGTAGAGGTAGTGCCTCCAAATCTTTAAGGCGAAGACAACCGCTGCTAGCTCCAGATCGTGAGTAGGGTAATTCTGCTCATGCGGTTTCAACTGCCTTGATGCGTAGGCGATTACTCTTCCCTCTTGCATTAGTACGCATCCTAGACCATCCTTAGAGGCGTCACTGTAGATAGTGAAATCTTTATTCTCTGCTGGCAAGATCAGCACTGGTGTGGATGCGAGTTTCTCTTTCAGCGTCTGGAAACTTTTCTCGCAATCCTCACTCCAGGTAAACTTTGAATTTTTCTGTGTGAGCTTCGTCAGTGGCACGGCTATCGAGGAGAACCCTTCGACGAATTTCCGGTAATATCCTGCCAATCCAAGAAAGCTTCTGATATCGGTGGCGTTCTTCGGTCTCGGCCACTCTGTAATCGCCTCTACTTTCCTTGGATCCACTGACACTCCTGTTCTCGAGATCACGTGTCCTAGAAATGACACACTTCTCAGCCAGAATTCACACTTGCTAAACTTAGCATAGAGCTTATTCTCTCTTAAGATTTGCAGAGCAAGGTGAAGGTGCTCTTCGTGGCTCGCCTCGTCAGGAGAATAGACGAGAATGTCGTCGATGAATACCACTATGAACTGATCCAGAAATGGCTTGAATATTCTGTTCATAAGGTCCATGAATGCTGCTGGTGCGTTGGTCAGACCAAAGGGCATCACTGTGAATTCATAATGCCCGTATCTGGTTCGAAAGGCTGTCTTAGGAATGTCTTCAGCCCTGACCTTCAATTGGTGATAACCTGTTCTCAGGTCCAGTTTAGAAAAGACGGCAGCTCCCTTAAGCTGATCAAACAGATCGTCTATCCGGGGTAGAGGGTACCTGTTCTTGATCGTGATCTTGTTCAATTCTCTGTAGTCGATGCACAATCTCATACTCCCGTCTTTCTTCTTGACGAAGAGTACCGGAGCTCCCCATGGGGACACACTCGGTCGAATTTGCTTCTTGTCTTGCAATTCTTGGAGCTGTTCCTTTAGCTCCTTAAGCTCAGCTGGTGCCATTCTGTAAGGTGCTTTAGAGATTGGTGCCGCACCGGGAACCAGGTTGATCTCGAACTCCACTTCGCGTTCCGGGACCGTCCCTGAGAGTTCTTCTGGAAAAACATCGGGGAACTCTCTCACTATCGGGATGTCTTCCAGTTTCAGCTCGACCTCTTCTGTTACCTCACTGACCATTGCTAGGTAGATATCTTCTCCGGATTTCATGGCCTTCCAAGCCTGAGACGCGGACAATAGTGATTTACGTCCCTTGGATTTACCGTGAAACACGACTTCTTCCTGCTTCGGGGTTCGGAGTTTGACTTCCTTTCCCTTACAATCTACTACTGCACTGTTTCTCGCTAACCAATCCATCCCTAAGATGATGTCGAAATCGACCATGATTAACTGTATCAAGTCGGCGCCAAAAGTCTGATTATTAATACTGATTTCACAATCTCTGTAAATCTCCTCAGTTTCTATAGCTCTACTCGTAGGTGTGGATATTCGGAAAGGTTCAGTTAGCTTATCAGGCCTACGTCCTAACTTCTTAGCAAATCTCTTAGACATAAAGGAATGGGTAGCACCGCAGTCAAATAATGCATAGGCAGGTACTGATTGAATTAGAATGGTACCTGACACGACTTCAGTTGCGTCATCAGCCTCTTCCTGAGTCATGGCAAAGATCCTAGCATTGGGTTTGTCCTCCTTTGGTTTACTGGGACCTGCTCCAGTATTTGGCCCAGTTCCTCTGTTTGGCCCTGCTGGTCGGTTGGCAGCGGTAGGACACTCTGCAATTCGGTGCCCCGCTTTCCCACATCCAAAACACACACCGCTTGCCCTTCGGCATTCCCCAGAGTGCTTGAAGCCACATGTTGAGCATGGCTTGAGTCCTTGGTAGTTATCGGAGGGGAATTTCCCTGAGGGAGGTCCACCCGACTGATTGGGCCTCTTGAACATTGGTCTGCCCTGAGAAGGCTGGTTGACAGGGGGTCGCTTGTTCCTGTTTTCCCCTTCTCTCCGACGAATATCAGCTTCGGCTCGGATAGCCGCACCCATCAAATCGGAAAAGTTGGCAGGTTGGTATACCACTAGAGCTGATTGGATCCTGCTGTTCAACCCCTTCTTAAAACGGTGCAATTTCAGAACTTCGTCTGCCATGATTGCTGGAGCATAAGACCCGAGGGCATTGAATTGAGAGGTATATTCCACCACTGACATGTCTGGAGCCTGACTGAAATTCTCAAATTCACTTAGCTTCTGCAGTCTGACTTCTTCCGGGTAGTACTGCTTCAGAAATGTTTCTCGGAAGATACGCCATGTGATTGGCCCAGCAGCGGTCATGGCTGGCGAGACTGCTTCCCACCATTTAGCTGCCTTGTCTTCCAGGAAGTGCACTATCACGTCCACTTTTAGTGCATCTGGGACTTCCAATAGTCTTAACTGAGTTTCCACACTCTTTAGCCAGCTCTGGCTAACTTCAGGGTCGGCAGCGCCACTGAAAGTTGGACACCTGTTCTTGCGCAGAGACTCGTAATGAAACTTGACCCCATGCTGTGGTGGAGGTGGGGGCTGCTGATTAGCATTGGGGTTCACTAACCCCTGAAGTGTAGTCGCCACGATCGTGGCTATAGCCATTAAGTCTGCTTGGTTGAGATTGAACTAAGGTGGAGGCCCGTTGCCTTCTCCATTAGTGTTGTTGTTGTTGTTGTTAACATAACGGGGGTTGCGGTTCTGTCTCGGTGGCCTACCGACCATTTCCTACAAGTTAAACGCTTCTAAGAATTTGTTGTACAAATCGACAAGATTGAATAGATAAGTTATGCTGGAACAACTGAGTGAATAAGCAAACATAACTTGAATATAGATGCACGACTGAGATAAATAATAATCATACTTTATTAATTTTCAAATTTAAAGAAACAACTGACTGAACAAATTGTACTGAATGGAAATAAGTAATGCTGACGGAAAATAAAATAGCAACAATGGAAGGATAAACTCCTAGTAATAAGGAAAGGTAACTAAGATGATCTAATCGTCTATCTCTCCATCTCCTACTGCAGCTATCGGCTCATCTATCTCAATAGGATCCTCTTCTTCTGGCTCTTCCTCCGGCTCTTCCTCCGGCTCTTCCTCCTGCAGTACCTCAACCATGTGAGTAAGATTGGCATTTTCTGTACTGAGCTGTGCGTTTGCTGCGTTAAGCTGGGCCACCTGCATCTTCCACTCATGAGCATTTGCCTCTGCCTCGTCCAACAGATCTACGGTACTCTGGTAGCGTAGCTCGTACCCCTCCTTAATTTCCTTGATCTTATTCTTTAGGGCTTCAGCTTGCTGGACCAGGCGCTGGTTCACATATGCTAGACTGTTCATGGCCTCACAAGAATTTTCTAGTCTCCTCTTACCTCTGGCATTCTGCTGTTTCTCCTCTTCAAGTTCCTTGCGACAGCGATCCGCATCCTCTTGTAGCTTCCCATTTTGATACTTACACTGTTCTATGACGTCCCGTAGGTCCATGTTATCTCCCCTAACTAGTTCCCCCTGATAGATAGACTGATTAAGGCGGACCTGAATCTCTTCTTTCTCGGCTGTTAAGGCTTCGACCTCACTCCTCCTCTCGGTTAATCGGGCTCTAAGTCGCCGAATCTGGCGTGACTGGTAGTGAAGGGCAAGCTCCTTCAAACGAAGGGCAGCTTGGAAACGAGTACGGGGTCGCAGGGGAGTAGATGGAGCCATTTCCTGAAATCAAAAATGGAAATGCTCAGAATCCGAAATAGACAGTATATAACGAGTGAGAGTATGCAACATATATGAAATTTTCGAAATTTAAATAAATATATATTTTTTTCCAAAAATGGAAAGTTTGGAATTTGACACATAGGTTCGAAGCATATGTCGAGAGGATTCCGGGACAATTGACGGAATCGAATTTGGAGTTTCCTACGAAAAGTTATAAGGGTTACAAAACTTTCCTAAAACGGCAAAAACGACGTTTCGGAGGCCTAAACGAAGGAATTTCGCGATTTTTCGCTGGAGCTCCCGATTAGGGTCGGGAATCTTGATCGTTGGGCCGTTTCGGAGGGGATAGCATCGGCCTCGAGTTAAAATTCCACCGAATTTTTTTTTTTTTTTTTGAAAATTGATTTTTCCCAACCGGACTATGAACCTGGCGGCTCTGATACCACTTAAATGTCACGCCCCGAAACTCGGGGTTGACACCGGCGTCGTTAACAATCACACAATTAAAAACGACGAGCCTTTCGTAGCACAGTTTAAACCGAAACCAGTTTATATCTCATAATCTCAATAAAATAACCATTGTCTTTACAATTGACAAAATAAATAAAACGACAGAGTTTTCAAATGCGGAAACGTAAGACTGAAATAAATTAACTAAAACGCAATCAGTTTCTCGATCGTTCACCATCCCCAAAACTGTTCGGTTCCTTCCTCCTCGATCTGTTCTTCGGGCTTATCTGGGGAGGGTCGTAAGGGGGTGAGTACTTGGGAATACTCAGTAAATGGGAGAAAATCGAGCACAATAGAGATAACATGCATAATTTCGAAAATACCACATGACTTGCATAAAATTTTCGTAACCCATGCATAAACACATATCAAGCACTGCAATTTATCGACCTTCTATGGTTTACTGACGTCAGTCCCTAATTTTTACTCCTCTAAGGGGGCGAGGCCGTATAGCGGTTATATCCCCCACCGCTTAAGGGTACATCATGGTTGGGAATTCCACCCATATACGGTTGACTCCTTACAGTGCGTTTAAAATCGTATTACAATGCAAGAAGTAGAAGAAAACGAATTGTACTCGACTGGTGTTTTTATCAAAACCGAAAATCACCTATGCATAAAATTCGAAACTTTAACTTTAACACAAGCCCACTTACAGTGTTTTTGGATGCTCAAACGTGGATACTCGACTCCGGAAAGTGGTTCGCCCCTTTCTCTATACTCGAGCGGCACTTCGACGTGATTTCTTGCACGACCTTGGAGCAAAATTTCGGCTTGGATGCTTGCTGGATTTTCGAGACTAGGCAGCAAGGGATTTCGAAAATAATGGTGGGAGAATGGCTAGGGTTGAGACACTATTTATAGGTGAGGTTGGGGGGTCTAAACATGGTACTTAAATCATACCAAAATTAGCATAGATCTCTCAATATTTGACTTCAAATCCTTGCCCATAATTCGAAAATTCTGATACCTATATTGTGAGATTACATTCTTGATTCCTTCCATCTAGCTTGGCTCGAAATTTGGATGCTAGGCTAAGGGATTTGCTTGAGTCAACTTTGGTGATTTAGTTCCCAAGTTACCTTGCAAGCTTCCATGCATTATAATATCTAGGCATATAACACCCTAAACTTCCGAAATTTTCTTGCCTTAGTGTAGATACTATTATCTTGATAAAAAGATTTCCAATATACCAAAAATTCCAATGTGTATACAGTAAAATCTTATGCTAGACTTTCCTTACAATTAATTAATGGTAATGGAAAAATCGGGTCTTCACATAGACGGTAGTCATATGGTGAGAATGATCTCGAGGATAGGAGACAACACCAGGTCGACATCAGTGAGGCATGTAATTACTTGGAGCAACAGGCGTAACAACTAGACTCATAGGCACCCAAATAGGTGCAATACAAGTATAAAAAAATAAAGTTATACATTTACTAACCGTTATAATTTTTTATCTAGTGGTAACTGGTAAACACTAGCTCTAAAAAAACGTCATTTTCACTGTTTATTTTTAAAATTCCATCCAACCTCGAATTGCCACTTTTCGGTAAAATCTTTGTTCTCTTAATCATAAAAAAATATATTATCTACATTATATTATACAATATGAGTGGTCTAGAAAATTACATCATTCCATCACTCTATATTTTTAAAAATCATCTCAACAAGTGCTATAAAATTTTTTAGTCAACGTTCTGTCAAGTATCAAAATATTGTCCATGTTCAGAAAATTATTGAGACCGCTTTATTACTCAGAGTCCAATCTTCACCGTTCTGAATACTCTATCGTATGTTTTGAAAACTTCATCCAAAAGTCAACAAAATCCAACTATTAATATTTTGTATACAACTTCCGCAAAAAAAAAAAATCCTCATATTTTAAGCGAGAACAAAATACCTATTGTTTTTTGTCCATAAGATAGTACAAACAACTTACAAACTCGATCTTCACTGTGCAAAATTTAGTTGGCTTACTTGAAAACGTACCGTAAAATTTTAAGCTTAATACAACGGTTTAATAAGTTGCAAAGAATTTGGCAAAAATACTAATTTTTTGACCAGAGTTCTGCTGTGTTTTCAAAGTGTTTGCATGATTCTTCTATGGTTTGAAATTATTCAAAGAATAAAAATGGTAAGTGGGCTTGTTTTAAAATTATAAATTCCGTTTATTACTTAGTTATTTTGTAAAAGTTTTGGTCGATCATTATTTTTCTTCTCCCCTTTCTTGTGATACTCTACCCTATGTTTTGACACTGTGAGGATTCAACTCATAAATATGAGGGGAATCCCAACATACGATAGGTTTGTGGCTCTTACACGGTGTAATTACAACCGCTATATGGCATCGCCTCCTTCATGGAGTAAAAATTAGAGAATGATATCAGTAAACCATGGAAAATAGAGAAATCTCAGTATTTAGGTAATTTTATGTTTACGTTTATGCTCATGCTATATGTTATATAAACTATGTTATGCATGATATGTTGTTTTTTAAAGATCATGTATATTTGCTATGTAAGTTCTCGAACGACCTTCATTTGCTGAGTGCCAATCATATTACTTATTCATCACTCTCCGTACCCCAGATAAGTCTGAAGAGCAAATCAAAAAAGAAGTACATGACCATTTTTGGAAATAGTAATAGAGATGAATCAAGAAGTCTATTTTAATTATGTATCTTTTAAATTTAATTTAGTTCAAGTTGTAAGACGCTTCTGCAAGTTTATTTATATTTGAAAATTTTTACTTTGTAACGACAATGTTGATTATGATTTATGAACTTGTTGGCTAGATTTGATGTATGAAGCTTTTTTTTTTCAATTGTGTGGCTGTCAATGTCGGTTTCGACTAATCCTGGACTCGGTGCGTGAAATCATATCTAAATTTTTACACAAAATTTCATTTTCAATTAATTGGATTTATCGATCAATTAATTTAAAACATCATTATAGTCACTAGTGATAAGCTCCTGTTAAACTGTGGTGGCCTAAATTTTGTTTACAAGAAATACTATAAGTTCCAAAGAACTAAATAGTATCATAAATAAAATATTGGGATGATAAATATATTTTTTATGTCAAGGAGAAAAAATCTTTTACCCAAAAAAATATCAATTCGACGTTGGATGGACTCCTAAAAATAATGAAAAACAAAGAACATGGCGCTCTGCTTCCCTCTGAATCTTGTTGTTTCTGCGAGTTCCCACGATTTGTCTTTATTCGTTAATTGTTTGTGGCGAAGAAGTACCTGAGAGGCTGTGACGATGATTTTTTCTTTAGTTTTTCCAATTTTGTTGAGTTAATAGGTCGGGCACGTGATGATCCGACATGTATCTTGGAGAGGCGATCCCGGACAGTGGTTTGACGCAACCGACGATCTGCAGCCATGGCGTGGTTCTGTTTCCTCTGAAGATCCGAGCCTCCAATTTTTTTTTATTTTTCTTATTTTTCCTTAGCATAAATTTTCTGTATTTAGAATTATCATTATCGTTGTTTGTTGAAATGATAAATTGCAGAAATCTTGGTGTTTTATGAAATATTGTGGAGTAGAAACTGATCTTAAAATTCAAGAAACCATCGATATTTTTTTAGCTAGAGTTCTACATAAGTTGGATAAAATATCTGATAGTTTAATATAAACTTGGATAATCAGCTCTTCTTAAGTTAGTTTTTGGGATTGTGTTAAGTCCAAGTCTCAATGTTAACATAGTATCAGAGTTCAAGTGTCATCGTTTTGTGTTGGACTGCCTATAATTGAGTCATTTGTAAACTTACGTTCCATATTCATTCCTGGATGTGAGATTGTATGTAAGTTGTCCCACATGAGGTTGGATATAATCTCTAAACGTGAGGGGTGTGTTAGTTGTCTTCCAAAGATAAAATCTTTGGGAGTTGCACATATAGACTTGAAAAATCTTTCTTTTTAAGCCAACTTTTGGGGTTGAGTTAGATTTAAGTTTCAATGATAACAACAGGGGTTATGTATCGACACAAAAATCATTTCCTTTGATCTTGTTTCGGTATTGTTTGGTTGTGTTTCAACTTGAAAATGTGATCTTACTTGTGACGAAGGTGGCAATTTTATGGCAAAATATGTTCATTCTATTTCAACTCCAAAATGTTGTTTTCGTTTTGGTGACTTTCTACAAGTTTTGTTTTGTTCAAAATCGTTTCTATGCTTGATTTACGGTTAAAATTTCTTATTATCGTGCCTGGTGGAATTTCCTTGACGCGATAGTTGAGTTTTGGAGTTCACCACTTTTGACTCGAAAATGTTGTTTCCTTTTCATATAAGTACGTAGGAAAACAACAGTGTCAAATAAGCTATATCCAATAGTTTTAGTCGCTTTCGACGAAATAAGACAACAAAAAAATGCAAGTTACTATACGACGATTAAAGTTTGAATAAATACATGTCTACTTACAAGATTAAAATTAAAAAAATTCCTTTTATTTTATATAATTAACAACCCACGAACACTTACATTCAAGAAGAAATCATAACTTGTATTGAAATTTTCACGGATGATCTCCTCGCCGCATTGAGGCTTCACAGACCGACTCTGCATTGGCACGAGTTGCACCCATAAGCATTGCATCGCGAACGCAATCTTCAAGGGTATCGGGTTGAGATGCATCAACAACCTCAACCACCACCACCGAGGCTGCAAACAACACGATCATGGTCACGAATAGCATCGCCATAACCTTGCTTGAAGCCATTTTAAGTTAGTCTCTGAAAATTAATTTTTTTCGAGAACCATATATATTAAAATGTAGCTAACTCGTGAAACATATATATAGAGATGAGGTGTCTTGATTTGTGTGAAATGGGATCGTGGTAAGGAGAAATTCAAGGAAACTCACTAGTGATGGCCATTATAAATTTAAAATCCAATGGTAAAGAGTGACCTTCTTGCTTGCAATTAGAAATGAAAAGATGGCATTTTCCGACCTCTCCATAAATTGGATTCTTGTAGATTTTACTAAACACGTGCTCAAAGTTATACCATGTAAAACTAACCGTTGATTAAATTTGAAGGGAAATATTATTTTTTTTATTTAATTGATATAATTTCTTATCTTAAATAATTTTCCTAATATTATTTTTCCTTGTTGATTTGATTGTGTAAAATATTTAATTATATTTTATCTTTCTAGATAATGAGATAAATATGATAGTATTATCATGATATGATATAATTTTTAAAAGAGGAGTTTATTTACTAATCAAATTTGAACCTTCCTTTATCTTATATATTTGATTGTGAGGATTTCGTAAAATAAAAGAAGGGATGATAGTCAGACGGGACGATCGATGAATCATATACTCACGCTCGTGCTTTGTGGAATATCAGAAGAAAACATTCTTCAAGAGACGTAAAGTTTTAAAGGGTGCAGATATCGTGTGTCGCCTTGAGTATTGGAAACATCTACAGACAACATCCGTAACGAAGTTGGCTGAAAATCGTTTTGTTGCTTTAGTTTTTTGGCTCACGTGTTTGTTGCTTTCTTGAATAAGTTTTATTCTGGTTATCTGCTTTAGAAAGCGTTTATTTTCTCAATGTATTGAGGAAATTGATTTTTGTGAAAATCACTAGTGATAGATTTTTGTAAACGGTTTGGTTTTCTAGTGATTGATTTTTGACTTGAGGCATCGCACAAGTATTTATACTTGTGCAAATTTAACTTGTCCATCAGTTTATTTAGAGTGAATTTGTACTACAATCTTTAATATTCCGCTGCATGTTGTCCCAAATGTTGTAACATTTGACACAAAACTTAATTTTGATAAAACACATATTTACATCTTATACGAGTATTGTTATATACACTTGCATCTGTCGAGCAACGATTCTTACAAAATTGATATACAAAAAAATCAACTCAATAATTCGATATCGAGAAGAATAGATAATTCGAAACTTGAACGTAAAATATTTGTCATGTAAATATTTTAGAAGAAGATAAAACGCATGTTGAAAATATTTTAAAGTATGGCATATGATGGTGGATTTTTAGCTTTAACCCTATTTCCTTAACAAATTTTTTTAATTTGTTAATGTCAAAGTGCAGCCCTCGTTGCCACGATCACAAATATATACTTCGATCTAAATTTCGACTAGCGAGCGAAACTAGATCCAGCACGGGACATCGGTGATGCCATATAGCGGTTGTAAAATCCCAACATACGATAAGTTTGTGGCTCTTACACAGTGTAATTACAACTGCTATATGGCATCGCCTCCTTCAAGGAGTAAAAATTAGTAAATAATATCAGTAAATCATGAAAAGTAGAGAAATTTCAATGTCTAGGATAATTTTATGTTTACGTTTATGCTCATGATATATGTTATACGAACTATGTTATGCATGATATACTGTTTTTTAAAGATTATGTATATGTGCTATGTATGTGCTCGAACAACCCTCATTTGCTGAGTGACGACCATATTAATTACTCATTACTCTCCATCCCTAGATAAGTCTGAAGAGAAAATCGAAAAAGAAGAACATGAACAGTTTTGGGACTAGTAATATAGAGGAATCAAGAAGTCTATTTTAATTATGTTTCTTTTAAATTTGATTTAGTTCAAGTTGTAAGACGCTTCCTCAAGTTTATTTATATTTGAAAATTTTTACGTTGTAACGATAATGTTGATTATGGTTTATAAACTGGATGGCTAGACTTTGATGTACGAAGCTTTTTGTTTTCAATTGTGTAGATGTCAACACCGGTGTCGACTAACCTCGGACTCGGTACATGACATCATATCTAAATTTTTACACAAAATTTCATTTTCAATTAATTAGATTTATTGATCAAATAATTTAAAACATCATTTTAGTCACTAGTGATAGGCTCCCGTTAAACTGTGGTGGCCTAAATTTCGTTTACAAGGAATACTTTAAGTTCCAAAGAACTAAATAGTATCATAAATAAAATATTGGGATGATAAATATATTTTTTATGTAAAGGAGAAAAAATATTTTACCCAAAAAAATATCAATTCGACGTTGGATGGACTCCTAAAAATAATGAAAAACAAAGAACATGGCGCTCTGCTTCCCTCTGAATCTTGATGTTTCTCCGACTTCCCACAAGCTGTCTTTATTCATTAATTGTTGTGGCGAAGAAGTACCTGAGAGGCTGTGACGATGATTTTTTCTTCAGTTTTTCCAATTTTGTTGATTCAATAGGTCGGGCACGAGATGATCCGACCTGTATCTTGGAGAGACGATCTCGGACAGCGGTGTGACGCAACCGACGATCTGCTGCCATGGCGTGGTTCTGTTTCCTTTGAAGATCCGAGCCTACAATTTTTTAATTTTTCTTTTTTTTTTCTTAGCATAGATTTTCTATATTAAGAATTATCATTATCGTTGTTTGTTGAAATGATAAATTGAAGAAATTTTGGTGTTTTATTAAATAATGTGGAGCAGAAACTGATCTTAAAATTCAAGAAACTATCGGTATTTTTTTAGCTAGAGTTCTACATAAGTTGGATAAAATATGTGAGAGTTTAATATAAACTTGGATAATCATCTCTTCTTAAGTTATTTTTTGGGTTTGAGTTAATTTCAATTCTCAATCTTAACATAGTATCAGAGCTCAAGTGTCATCGTTGTGTGTTGGACTGCCTATGGCTAGTCAGTGATGCGATCCAGATGAAATAGATGAGCCGGGTCAGGTGCTCTATCGGATCGAATAAATAATTTTGTTCAGGAAAATGAGCAAAGTATATGTTTCTTTTAGCGAAGATATACCTCTGTATAATATGGCTTCGACTGTGACCTGCAAACAGGAAATTAACTCGTGAATAGGCGTCGGAGAGGTGTCCGGCGTGACCACTCCGATTCTTAAGTCAGCAGGTGAAGATGAAGGAAGTGACAATATACGTGAAGATATATGTAAATGCCAAGAGCCTCGAATCAAGAATAGCTCTCCCATTTATGGAATACATGCATGTTATTTATAGAAAGGAAAATCAATTATTACCTCGATTTACGCGTACACCTACCACTCATAGCATTTGATGTTGACTTCCTGTCAAGCCACCCTACCTCTGATAGCTTATCTAACACGCCAAACCCATATAGTTCTGACAGATAAGATAGCACTCGAGTGCAGCGCTGTTATCGAGGTAGCCCGGGTGATAAGCTCCTCGGGAGATGGCTCGAGAGCCCGGGCATCTGCTTGCTCGGGGAGAATATGTCTCGGCCATTCATCTGTCTGGCTTCTAAAGAATCCATCCTGCAGATTAACCAAGATTTGGGCTATCCATTTGATGACCCAGGCTCTTATGGGGGCATCATCAAATGTCTCGGGTTATTCATGACCCGGGCACAATTTACACCCACGACTCGGGTTGTCCCAAGGGTATCGTCACTCCCTCCCTAAATAGCGGGGTTAGAGTCATACTCGCTGTTTCGATTAGTCTTGTGTGCCCGATAATGGACTTCAATAGAAAAATTATCAATTCGAGACTATAAAAGTATCGGGGGCTTCAAATATCCCAGAGATGGGATGAGGTGTCGGGGCCTTAAGTCTCCCGAACTAGAGATAAAATTCCGGGGCCTCATGTCTCTCGGACTTACTGGATGACTAGGGTACGGAGCCCTGAGCGTAATAAATGGTCGAGGTGCGGAGCCTTGGGCCGGGGAGCATGTCTCGGGACTTTGGAATTGTCGAGGTACGGAGCCCCGAGCCAGGATGTAATGTCCGGGACTTAGTAATAATCAAGGTGTTGAGATTTGGGCCGGAGAGTATGTCCCGGGACTTGGAAATGATCAAGGTGTGGAGCCCCGAGCCAGGGTGTAGTGCCCTGGGCATATCATATGGTGCCGGGGCCTCATGTCTCCCGAGACTTGGGAATGGTCGAGGTGTGGTGTCCCGAGCCAGGGTATAGTGCCCTGGGCCTATCAATAACCAAGGTGTGGAGTCTTAGGGGGTGTATTCAATCTAAACTTTTAATGACTTTTTTTAAAAGGTGGACTTTTGTGGAATTGGTGTATATTGATTGACTTTTATAGAATCTCATGGAATTGTAAAACATATTTCATAGACTTTTATAGACTTTTTTTCAATATTTTTGTAGACTTTTGTAAATTTTATAATTGTGATTTATTTTTTTATTAATTTTTATTAAATAATTATTGGACATGTATAACCTATTCAATTTTAAATTTTTTTTATTTATGAAAATGTAAATGAATTTTACTTATTTAAATGATAAATAAATTTAATTTGTGAAAAACGTCAAATGAACAATCCAATTTATTGAAATCAAAATTTCAATTCTTTATGTCAATTCAACATATTAATGAACAATATTTTTATAAGTTCATAATAAAATTTTATTAAAATGAACAATCAAAATAATAAGTAGACTTTTACATAAAAAAGATAATCATTATTGACAATTTGATCAACATCGCTCCACATTCTATTGGCTATGGTATCCCTCCATGCATTAGCTCTTGCTCGTTGTTGTTCTTGAGTATCAAATAACTGATCAAAGTTATCATCTCCATAAACTTGTGTCGATGAAGACAATTGAGCTTCATTATCTGGTTCAATTTGAAATTCATCACATCGACACTCTTTTCGAAGAAAATTGTGTAATCCGACACAAGCCAATACAAGCTCTGTTTGGGTCGTATATGGAAATGGAGGGGCCATCTTGAATATTTTGAACCGTGATTTAAATATACCAAATGTCCGCTCTATAACATTCCTCAAAGAAGCATGACGAAGATTGAACAACTCTTTAGCATCTTCAGGGTGACGACCTTGACCTGTGAATTCTTGAAGATGATAACGTACACCTCAAAAAGGAGCCAAGAATTGACGTCGATATGGATATCCACCATCCACTAAAAAATATTTACCTATCAAATCATATTTGTAAAGTTAATTAACTAATGAATAATATACATAATCTTTGAAAGTTACAAAAAATATAAATAGTCATGTAATATATAGGAAACAAATATATACCTTGTGGCACTTTAAGTCCATTATTTCTTGATAAAGAATCAGCCAACACGTGTGAATCATGAGCAGATCCCTCCCATCCGCTAAGTACGTAAATGAATTCTAAATCAAAGTTACAAGCTGCCAAAATATTTTGAGAAATTACTCTGTGGCGATTACGGTAACTGTTATTGTCACGCCCAGACACTGTCGCTGGAATATGAGTTCCATCAATAGCTCCAATGCAATCCTGCACCAATTACATGAATAGCAATAACAATAATTACAACAATAAAAACAAAAAATAATAATATAAGAATTCCATTACTTACTTTAAAGTAAGGGTAAAATCTTGTACTCTCTCTTATTTTTTCTGGTACAGCTGGTCCAGGTTTAGCCATCATATCTACTGCAATGCTGTTTAATGCTCTCAACATCTTGTTGAAGTTTTGACTAGTATTGTAGTGTGATCGACCAAATGTTTTACGAATCAAGCAATATCGAGTATTTTGACCAACAATAAGTAAAAACATGACAATCATTTCTTCAACACAAATGTATCTTGTGTCTTGTAAGGGTGTTCTTTCTCTAAGAATGGTGCATAATTTTAAAAAAATATCGGGGTACATTCTGTAAATTTCTCGAAAATTTGTTGGATCCTCTTTTAATATTCTATGAATATAATCGTATCCACTTGTAGTTGTTGATTGTCTAGTTAAGGTAGGATGTACACGTTCTCTATGAATTTTAATTATGTGCTCATTTAGCAGATATAGGATCTCAAAAATTTGGATCAACAAATACTCAAAAGTTTCAGGTAATTCTTCTCCCAGTTCTTCTTCTTCCATTTGTTCATCTACGTTGTGCACATTGATATTTGACATTTAAATTAACCACCTGACATAAAAAAAGTAATGAAAATAAAAAAAAAGCTATGAATCCATGAAAAAACATCATATGTCTAACCAAAACAAGATATGTTCAATAAAAAAACGGAGTAATTATAGAATAGAAATAATCCAAAAGTTCAAATTCGCTATCAGTTCAATAATTAAAAAGCAATTCAAAACAATATTAGTAAACATTTTACCACAATGTTTATCACTCATTTATGCCACCAAAAATCAATCATTCATTTAACTTATAGTCTATCCATTCCAAGTGCTCTTCGATTGTCATTTTCAGGAAAGCCATCTTCTTTGATCTAGTATTAAGTAAGTCAAGCACCTTGTACCGAGTACGATTATCCAAGTTTGGGACTTCCTTAATAGCATCCCAACAATTATCATCTACATCACCTATTGATTCAATCTTAGAAGCCACCTTCTCAAGGTTGTAAGAGAGCTTATGCATAATATCTTGATCAGGATTCTTTGATGTGCTCGATTTTGTTTCACACTCGATCCTATCTCGTTTTCTAGTGGCTGGTGGAACTTCTGAACTCATTGGTTGAGAAGGTAATGGAGAAGTAAAGTTCTCATGAAGTGGAGGCTGATATGAAGATTCTTGCCTTTCACTTTGAATGAATTCACCACTATCATAATCAAACATGTAATCATCTATTAAGCTAGTACTTTTATTTTGTTCAGTCTCAAATGTTCTCGCATCAGTGTCATCTCCTAATCCAATTGAACACTTTCCCGTGGCTGTTCCATTCCCAACTGCAATTCTCAAATCTTCATAATCTTCAAAAGTGCTTGTCCGATAATATTCATGTTTAGGATGAGACTGTCAAAGAACAAAAAGCAACAAGTGTTAAAAATAACTCTAATTTTAATTGAAAAATGTAAATTTTATTATTCTAATTTGAGATTCTCACCTTAAAATATTCATCCCATACTTCATCATTAGCCATGAATTTCTTTGTCTCAGGATCCCATTCAAACCCAGAACTATGACGTGTAAGCTTAGAATAATTATTGTATCGTTGTTTGAACCATTTCAAACGACTTTGATATTGTGCGAAAGTCTTTTCACACCCCAGTTTTTCGTTAAGAGTAGGAAGTATATTTTTTTCCACTGTTCTTTTGTTCAGCATCCCATTCTTATCACGCCATCCTCTCATGGCAGCATCAACCATGAGTTTTAATAATTCATTGCTCTCCTCAGTCGTCCACAAAGTATATTTTGTTTGTGAATCGCCCATTTATAATTTCTTAAGAAAAGGTACAAGTTAAATATCTCAATAAGTATATTAAAATATAAGCATGGAGTTCTTAAATTTTTTGTCAAACATGTTAGAACATTAAAAATGCATCAGCCTACACGTATAAAAATGCATCATACCTATATAGTATATATATTGAAATAAAAATGAATACTTACAAGAAAATAAAAAGGTTCACAGTCGAGAAGGAAAAATTACTATGCTCCTAACTCTTCTATTCCTAACAGCTGAAAAATGGCGTTATCTTACCACACTCATTGAAGCAAACAAAAAACACTGTATAATATGTGGTAACAGGATGTAAAATAGCTTACAGTACTCCTAAATATGCCAGGAAAAGTCACTTGAAATGCATGTGAAGTACACATAATGACTATTGGGTTTTCTATATTACTTTTACGAGTAAGACATTAATAAATATTAAATACAGACTTAACATGGCATTAAAATTTACCATGTACATAATTGCACTTATATCATTTCACTTTTCGTCATTAATTTTCTTCTTTTCCTCTCTATATCGAAAAAAATTCTAAGATTCAATTTTATTTAGAAAAGTTCAATTAAAGGACCATCCCAAACTTTCTCTCACATTCCCTGAAATATTTTTATCATCATGTTATATTCTAATTAAAAATATAAATTATTTTCTTAAATACTTTATGATGTGATTCGGTAAACAATGCCAGCAATTTTATTTCACCAAAACAGAATCATATGCCACAGTATTTTCCCGAAATAAAATAAAAATAATCTCAAAGTATTTTTCTTTACCCCCAAACAAACCGAATCAAATAACGTCACCTTTTATTCCCCGTGTATAATATATGTATACATACAAGGTTCAAACGAAGTTCATAGCCTAAAAAGTTTTGGTTAAATTTCTTATTATATATATATAATCAAATATATTTATTAAATCTATACGATAATATTTTGCGCTTTGGGATTTGAGATGTTTTATAGATCGATTTCCCCTAGCATAGATATTTCTATTCTTATATATTTTAGTTCGACACAGTTAACACCCAGGATCCGTGGCATACAATCAAGAAAATAGAACTCTAAAATTTAGATCCTACGCTGAGAAAAAACTATGGCTCTTAAATCATTTAGCATAAGAAAGAATAATATGAATGCTGAAGTATTCCAAAGTTTTTTCAATAATCATAATGATTCAAGAAAAAACACAATTCATCACATGTCGGATCATTCATTGTTTTTATGAGATAAAAAAAATTTATGAAATACAATAATCATAATGATTCAAGAAAAAAACAACAATTCAAGGTTTGTACATGAATAATCATACCTTTGAATAGAAGAAATTTTTTTGGAGAGAGTGAAGAACCCTAGAGATGGCTTGAGATAGAAGAGAGATAGCATATTTTTCAAAAAAGAAAGTCCATCAAAATCTTTGGTATAGGTGGAAGAATATTTTAGATTTTCTGCAATTGTACATAAGGCTTCAAGGTTTGTACATGAATAATAAAATAAGAATCCTTGAAAATCTATGGATTTTTTGGATACCTCTTGACTTTTGGAGAGTTTTAAAAAGTCAAGTTTGAATACCACATGACTTTTTAAAACTCTACCAAAATCCATGTTGAATACCACTAAACATATATAGAGTCAAGGAGCGTGTTTCGGGACTTGGGAATGGTCGAGATGTGGTGCCCCAAGCCATGATATAGTGCCTTGGGCTTATCAATAACCAAGGTGCGGAGCCTTGGGCCGGGGAGCATGTCTCGGGACTTGGGAATGGTCCATGTGTGGTGCCCCCGAGCCAAGGTGTAGTGCCTTGGGCTTATCAATAACCAAAGCGCAGAGCCTTGGACCGGGGAGCATGTCTCGGGACTTGGGAATGGTCGATGTGCGGAGCCCCGAGCCAGGGTGTAGTGCCCTGGGCTTATCAATAACCAAGGTGCGGAGCCTTGGGCCGGGGAGCATGTCCCGGGACTTGGGAATGGTCGAGGTGCGGAGTCCCGAGCCAGGGTGTAGTGCCCTGGGCTTATGAATAACCAAGGTTCAGAGCCTTGGGCTGGTGAGCATGTCCCAGAACTTGGGAATGGATGAGATGCGGATCCCCGAGCCAGGTTATAGTACCCTGGGCTTATCAATAACCAAGGTGCAGAGCCTTGGGCCGGGGAGCATTTCCCGATTCTTGGGAATGGTCGAGGTGCGGAGCCTCGAGCCAGGGTGTAGTGCCCTGAGCTTATCAATAATCAAGGTGTGGAGTTTGGGCCGGAGAGCATGTCCCGGGACTTGGGAATGGTTGAGGTGCGGAGCCCCGATCCAGGGTGTAGTGCCCTGGGCTTATCAATAACCAAGGTACGGAGCATTGGGTCGGGGAGCATGTCCCGGGACTTGGGAATGTTTGAGATACGTAGCCCTGAGCCATGGTGTAGTGTCATGGGCTTATCAATAAGCAAGGTGCGGAGGCTTGGGCTGGGGAGCATGTACCGGGACTTGGGAATGGTCAAGGTGTGGAGCCTCGAGCCAAGGTGTAGTTCCATGGGCTTATCAATAACCAAGGTGCGGAGCCTTGGGCCGGGGAGCATGTCTCGGGACTTGGGAATTGTAGAGGTGCGGAGCCACGAGCCAAGGTGTAGTGCCCTAGGCTTATCAATAACCAAGGTGCGGAGTCTTGGACCGGGGACCATGTCCCGGGACTTGGGAATAGTCGAGGTGCGGAGCCCCGAGCCAGGGTGTAGTGCCTTGGGCTTATCAATAACCAAGGTGCGGAGCCTTGGGCCTGGGAGCATGCCCCGAGACTTGGGGATGCTCGAGGTGCGGAGCCCCGAGCCAGGGTGTAGTGCCTTGGGATTATCATATGGTACCGGGGCCTCATGTCTCCCGAGCTTAAAATAAGATGTCGGTGCCTCACGTCTCCCGGGCTAGAGATAAAATGTCGGGGCCTCATGTCTCCCGGATTTAATATAAGGTGTTGGGGCCTCATTCTCTCGAGCTAGAGATAAAATGACGGGGCCTCATGTCTCCCAAACTTAAAATAAGGTGTCGGGGCCTCATGTCTCCCAGACTTAAAATAAGGTGCCGGGTCCTCATGTCTCCCGGATTAAAAAGATTTTTGCTTCTCCTGCTATATTAGTTTTATTAAAAACCAAATAACTAATCTTGAAATACTGAATCCGAATTCATTTTCAGTAGAGTCAAACTCTCTTGTTGAGCTAAATTAAGTTACTAATATAACTGTATGCTACTGAGTGCATAGCAAATGCTCTTCCACGCCAATCCGGGATAGCTGCTGAGCTTTGAGCCCATATAAAATCCACATTTAATATCTGAATGCCGAGCTGGTTGGACTTGTATGTTTGCCAAGCAGAGTTGGGCTTACTGAGGTGCCGAGCAAGGCCGGGCTTACTTTTGATGGGAAACCATATCTATGTCTTGAGCTCAAGTTCCCACAGACGACACTAATGATGCGATCTGTTTGAAATGGATGAGCCGAGTCGGGTGCTCCACTGGATCGAATCAATAATGTTGTTCAAGAAAATGAGCAAAGTAGATGTATGTTGTAGCGAAATATACCTCTGTATAATATGGCTTCAGCTGTGACCTGCAAACATGAAATGAACTCGTGAATGGACCCCGGAGGGGTGTCCGACGTGGCCACTCCGATGCTTAAGTCAGCAAGTGAAGATGAAGGAGAATGACGATGTAACGTCCCGTAATTTGAACTGCGTATAAACCATGCATAATTCCTAGTAATTTAATTGCTTGAGTATTTAAATTCTTTTCTTTGAATTTATTTATGTTACGCAGTAGTTTAATCGTCATCTTTTCAGTATATAAGTGAGGCCGGTCTGGAGATGGAGTATTGAGATAAGTTAATAAAGACTTATTTAAGAAGTGGTATTTTAGCATGTTTATTTCATTAAGTCATGTTTAATTATTATGGTTTAGAATGACTTGTTAAATTATGGTGAAAGTTTGGGAAAATTTTGGTTAAGATTCGGTCTGTGTCGGGTTAAAAATCGAGACCCCGATCCAAGTTTTAAAACAAATAGACTAAGTTGGTTTTTGGGCTCGAGTTTACGACTAGGAATACTTATAAAAATATTTTGGATATTTTAAAGAGTTTGGTAAGCTTCGGGTCAATTTTAGAGGTCCAGGGGTAAAATGGTAATTTTTGGGTTTCCAGGGGCAAAATGGTAATTTTGCACCCGGGGTGAGATTTTTGTCCTAGCAGCGCCCCGAGCACGAATCATAATATTTTTAAATGTTCATGCATCACGTTTACGATTTTTTTTATGCTATTATAATAATTATGGTGCATGCTTAATTTAAAGGAATTAAGTGAAGAAGTGAAGAGCACTCCGTCTCCGCCGCGCTGCGTCGTTATTTTGTTTGTTTTCAGTCAAAACAAACCAAGGCATGTTTATATCTTCTTTCACTCTTCAATCAAGCCATATAGATATTTTTAAATATCGCAAGTACATGATTTTAGTACAAGGTATTTCAGTATGCGATTTAATTATATTACGTGCATTAAACAGAAAATGATTATTTTTGAGATTTATGCGATATGGCTTGTGGTTCATTCACTATGTGGGAGCATTATTTATACGGTCGCCAGTGACCGCTCAGTTCAGGTTGGTACCACCCGGTCGCCAGTGACCGATCAGTTCAGGATGGTACCATCGGGTCTTCAGTGACCGCCAGCTCAGTTCCAGGCTCCCCGGTAGTCAGTTACCAATCAGTTCAGCTTAGTGCAGTGGCCACAGGCGTAAAACATAATCTCAACAGAAAATTTTACCAGTTATTTCAGTACAGGCTCCAAGGAGCAAATATTTTTACTATGATTATCAGTTCAGTTATGCACGTATTATAATTGCTCAGATCAGTTTAATTTCAGCATGATTACAGATCATTTTCAGTATGCCTCATGACATGATATTTTACCCCATGTATATTTTACATCAGATTTTATTCGTTACCTGCGATATATGCATGCTGAGTCTTTAGACTCACTAGACTTGATTGTTGTAGGTGTTGATGAGGCTAGGGCCGAGGGCGGGGACCGGTGAGCCAGCTTGGGTCGGCAGTAGTGGCACCCGAGGACCTCAGTGCAGCAGTTGCTATTTTATTTCTCAAACAATATTTTTATCAGTCGTTGGATATTTTTAAATTGTGATTTTTGGCAACTTTATTTTCTTCCGCTGCGATATTTTAAACTTTGACTTTGTTTATCAGTTGACTTTATGAAAGAGGCCATTTAAGTTCTTTTAAAAAGAAAATTTTTAATTTTCCGCAAAATTTTCAAGCTAGCTGTTTAGGGCCTTTACAGTTGGTATCAGAGCCTATGTTCTTGTAAAAGGTTACACTACTACTGACCACGAGAAACTCACGAAGTCACGTCTTCGGTCTGTAAGTTTTATATTTCAGCATTTTATTTAAAGCATGAATTATTTTGACAGCATGCTTCCATGAAATAGTTTACGATCAGATTTTCAGCATTTCAGTGTTCGTTTGAAAATAAATTATGGAATTATGCACGTTGGTTACGTTTGGAATTGGACATATCTAAGAATCCGAATGTTGGGCTTTAGGAAAAATTGAAAATGATTTGACTATATTCAGTAGTACTGATGCCCCCCTTGTGAGTCATAAGTTAATTTTGAAAATTATGAATGCTTTTGAGGAAAGAAATTATCGATGGTTCTTGGTTGCTAGTCGAGTAAATTTTTGAGGATTTTTATATAAGCAATAGCAATTTGAAGACTACGACAATCTTTAGGATAATAAATGTACAATTTGGAGAACTGTAAGGGTCAGATTGCGATTTTCAAAAATTTTAAGGAGTAAATGCGAACTTTTGAGGAACACTTGAGATTTTAAGTATTTATAGAAATGTAAGACGTGTTATGGGAATTAATTTTGGGTTTAATAAACTTAAGGCTACTGAGCCTTATGATACAGGAAATCTATAAAACGAAATTGGGAATACTGAGGACTCATGGGTAATTGTGGAATTTCGAGATTTAATGAAAAATTGGATGATAGGAATTTTCGGTTATTTAGGCTCGAAGGAAATATAGAATATTTAGATATTTTAGTTATACTGTTATAATGAATGGTAATCAAGAATATTGTAGGATGAATCAATCTTAGGCGTAAAAATTTAAGCGTTAGTGAATAATGTTGTGGCAAATTAAGAAATTTAAAGTGATGACGATTTAAGGTAAATTTGATCGGTTAGTTAAGTTATAAGAATAAACATTGAGTTAGTAAATTTTTGGGAACGTAAGTTGATGTGTCACAAGTTTTAGTGATCATGATCTTAACAGTTAAGATTATACCTTGTGAGAATTTAAAATTTTTCAAAGTTGGGTACAATGAGGGTTAGTTTAATCGATAGACCAACGCAAGAGGTGAGGTAGACACCTTGTCTTGGGAAATGTTGGAAGTCATTAACAAACTTGAGACTAAACGGATATGTGTATTGGGATTATTTTATTCAAAGCTATTTGGATTAGGTAAGTTTGAATTTCAAATTTATGGAATATTTGTTCATACGGAATTTTGGGGAAATAAAAACAAAATAAAATTTGTTGTGTTCAATATAAGTTATCAATGGATGAATATTAAGATTTTTATCGAATAAGAAATCTAAAATTTTGATATGGGAATTCTAGAATTTTATGGGTTATAAGTGAAGTTGGTTTATTAGAATTAGTCCAACATTAACATGGGGTGACTTAGTAAGTTTTATACGCTAGTACTAATTAAGCCTTAAGGATACATAAGAATGCGACATTCGTTTCAATGATGGAAGCCCAAGGGTCGTAGGCCTCAACTTTAATTGAGAAAATAATAGTTTAAGCATGTAATTGGAACTCGAAAGGCTTTAAAATTTAGGTAAAATGTCGATGTTGTATAATTGGGTTTATGAATTAACGTTACTCGAGGTATAAGAAATTGCAACAATTTTACATTCGGGATGTACTCGTAAATAATTAAGTTATGGAAGTTTAGTGCCGTAAGATAGAGATTCGATTCAAGAAACTTAGCCTACTATTATTATGAGATTGAGATAAGGTTTAACAGTTAAGTGTATATTCGAGGATATGAATCGATCAGTAAATTTTGGTGCTAAGGTTTCTTAGAGTGAAATACATAAATACAAATGTAAGAGATCAATGAACATCACGGGTACACTATAAGAAAAGTAAGACGCAATAAAATTCGGACTGTCATTTCTAATATTGGTAATTTTGAGAAAAGTTGAAATTCGAGGTTATAGAAAATAGAGCTAAGTTACTATAAGTCGTTTTAAGTTGCGATTCGCAAACGAGATTTTGTTAGGCAATTTAATTAGGATTGAAGAAACGTAAGGACAGCACAGCAATTATTTTATCAGAGTAGCGCAGCGGAAGCGTGGAATATTGGAATATTAGAACTAAGTTTAAACTTCGTGATTATCAAGGATAAGCGAATTTCGGGGACGAAATTCAATTTAAGGGGGAGAGATTGTAACGTCCCGTAATTTGAACTGCGTATAAACCATGCATAATTCCTAGTAATTTAATTGCTTGAGTATTTAAATTCTTTTCTTTGAATTTATTTATTTTACGCAGTAGTTTAATCGTCATCTTTTCAGTATATAAGTGAGGCCGGTCTGGAGATGGAGTATTGAGATAAATTAATAAAGTCATGTTTAATTATTTTATGCATTTTATGCATAATTCATGCATGATAGGATTTGCTTCACGAAATTTTAAAAGTTCGTGCATTAGAATTTTAAGTTGCATTTCACGTTCGAGCGAGGATCAGAGACCGGAAAATTTTCAGAAAATTATTTTATTACATGATTTGTTTTTATAAATTAAGTTAAAGCATTTTTAACTGTATTTTACAAAAAGGGGAATTTTTGGGGTATTTTTACCCGCAGAACTTTATTTTTAACGGTACGCAAATTTTATCGAATCGGGGGACTTTTTAAGGGTTCGGCTAATATTTTCAAAACTTTTTCAACACGAAATATTTTTCGAGAGTGGGTTTGGGCTTATTGGGCCTACTTTGAGTTTATAGGGCTTAATTATCCTTTTTAACTTTTAAATTAAACAATATAGGCCCATAAATACATTTGTTATCTATATAATTAACCTTAAACACCATTAACCCTAAACCTAATCTCGCATCAGCCGCCCACCCCTCCAATCAGGAACCCTCTTCGTGAATTGCAGCAGCCAAAGAATTCGGTGCATTCATTTCTTCAAACTCAAGCTTCTACTCTACATCTCGGTTGCTTCCCCTCGAGTGTTTGTGCATCAAATATTTAATCAAGGCACGCTTTTACTCTTTTTCTGCATCATTCAAGCCATATTTACGTTTAATGTGTGTTGTAACATGTAGAAACTTTCGATCCAGTAGCTGCACATGAGGATGTGTCGGTGTTGTTGTGTTTCATGCATTTCCACATTTACTGCTCACGTTTTCGGATCTTGGTGCAAAGGGCTGCGACCCTGGATTGTTTAGGGACTGCTGGTGATGTCAAGGAATGGTCTTGGAGGCTTAGAACTTTCGGCAGATTGTACAGGCTGAAGGGCCGAGAGAAAGGATTGGGTTGAGTGGCTCGATCTTGGGTTTCAGCGTGCAGGGTAGACCAGCGCCGCAGGGACCTCTCCGAGGCTTAGACCAGACCCTTGGGGGTCTGAGAAGAGGCTTAGAGGGGCTCGGTCTGTGCTGGATTTGTCCCGAGCGCTGTAGATCGAGAAAGAAGGAGACGGGCTCGGTTTGGTCGTTTTGGTTTGATAAGCAAACTGATGGGAGGAACGGCGGTGCATGGGCTTGAACTAAGCTATGTTTCAGACCTTTTAAAGTCTAGGAAGATGTTGGGATTAAGTCACGGGTGGCTGGTTAAGAGAGAGGCGCGATCCTTGTAAGTTTTGTTTGATCGAGAGATGACATGCTATTATATATTGTTGGGGTTTTGGTTAGTACAGAAACTTTAAGACTGGATTAGGCATGGTTTAGGACCTTCATTAAGGCTTAATCGGTGAGACCTACAAGCTGGACACGTTGTGGTAGAAGGTGCACCAAATTGTTAAATGGATTTGAGACAAGTGTTGGAGAATAATGGTTAAAGGGTGGGCCGAGAGTTTTTATTAAAAGGGGTAGGGTGCTAACCGAAAACCTTCTGGAATTTGAGGGTATAATTTAAGTGGCACTATATGGTTTAGAATGACTTGTTAAGTTATGGTGAAAGTTTGGGAAAATTTTGGTTAAGATTCGGTCTGTGTCGGGTTAAAAATCGAGACCCCGATCCAAGTTTTAAAACAAATAGACTAAGTTGGTTTTTGGGCTCGAGTTTACGACTAGGAATACTTATAAAAATATTTTGGATATTTTAAAGAGTTTGGTAAGCTTCGGGTCAATTTTAGAGGTCCAGGGGTAAAATGGTAATTTTTGGGTTTCCAGGGGCAAAATGGTAATTTTGCACCCGGGGTGAGATTTTTGTCCTAGCAGCGCCCCGAGCACGAATCATAATATTTTTAAATGTTCATGCATCACGTTTACGATTTTTTTTATGCTATTATAATAATTATGGTGCATGCTTAATTTAAAGGAATTAAGTGAAGAAGTGAAGAGCACTCCGTCTCCGCCGCGCCGCGTCGTTATTTTGTTTGTTTTCAGTCAAAACAAACCAAGGCATGTTTATATCTTCTTTCACTCTTCAATCAAGCCATATAGATATTTTTAAATATCGCAAGTACATTATTTTAATACAAGGTATTTCAGTATGCGATTTAATTATATTACGTGCATTAAACAGAAAATGATTATTTTTTAGATTTATGCGATATGGCTTGTGGTTCATTCACTATGTGGGAGCATTATTTATACGGTCGCCAGTGACCGCTCAGTTCAGGTTGGTACCACCCGGTCGCCAGTGACCGATCAGTTCAGGATGGTACCATCGGGTCTTCAGTGACCGCCAGCTCAGTTCCAGGCTCCCCGGTAGTCAGTTACCGATCAGTTCAGCTTAATGCAGTGGCCACAGGCGTAAAACATAATCTCAACAGAAAATTTTACCAGTTATCAGTACAGGCTCCAAGGAGCAAATATTTTTACTATGATTATCAGTTCAGTTATGCACGTATTATAATTGCTCAGATCAGTTTAATTTCAGCATGATTACAGATCATTTTCAGTATGCCTCATGACATGATATTTTACCCCATGTATATTTTACTTCAGATTTTATTCGTTACCTGCGATATATGCATGCTGAGTCTTTAGACTCACTAGACTTGATTGTTGTAGGTGTTGATGAGGCTAGGGCCGAGGGCGGGGACCGGTGAGCCAGCTTGGGTCGGCAGTAGTGGCACCCGAGGACCTCAGTGCAGCAGTTGCTATTTTATTTCTCAAACAATATTTTTATCAGTCGTTGGATATTTTTAAATTGTGATTTTTGGCAACTTTATTTTCTTCCGCTGCGATATTTTAAACTTTGACTTTGTTTATCAGTTGACTTTATGAAAGAGGCCATTTAAGTTCTTTTAAAAAGAAAATTTTTAATTTTCCGCAAATTTTTCAAGCGAGGAATTCTAGGGCCTTTACAGACGATATATGTGAAGATATATATAAATGCCAAGAGCCTCGAATCAAGAATATCTCTCCCGTTTATGGAATACATACCTGCTATTTATGTGAAGGAAAATCCAGGATTACCTCGATTTGCGCGTACACTACCACTCATAGCCTTTGATGTTGACTTCCTGTCAAGCCACCCTACCCTACCTTTGATAGATTTTATGAGACGCCAAACCCCTATAGTTCTGACAGATAAGATATCACTTGAGTGCGGCACTGTTATCGAGGTAGCTCAGGTGATAAGCTCCTCGAGAGATGGCTCGAGATCCCGGGCATCTTCTTGCTCAGGGAGAATATGTCCCGGGCATTCACCTGCTCGGCTTCTAAAGAATCCATCCTACAGATTAACCCAGATTTGGGCTATCCATTTAGCATCTCGGGTCATCCGTGACCCGGACTCTTATGGGGGCATCGTCAAACGTCTTGGGTTATCCATGACCCGCGCATAATTCACACCCACGACCCGGGCTGTCCCAAGGGTATCATCAGCTAGTCATTTGTAAACTGACATTCCATATTCATTCTTGGATGTGAGATGGTATGTTAGTTGTCTCACATGCAGTTGGATAAAATCTCTGGATATGAAAGGTGTGTTAGTTGTCTCACAAAGATAAAATCTCTGGGAGTTGCACGCAGGGGCGGAACCAGGATACAAAATTACCTGGGGCTGGCTCCGTCCCATATGGTATTTAATAAAATAAATAATTAAATAAAAAATTTAAAATAAAAAATATGTAAACACTGTTTTCATGAAAACATAGAACAAGAGTATTTAATATTTAATACCTTAAAAAACATGAAGCTAAAACACTACTGAAGTTGTGCTCTTCGATTCTTATTAGAATAAAACTCATTAATTATTAAATCGTTATCAATTTTTTCAACCAAATCTCGTCCGATGTAGATTACCATAGAATCTCCAAAAAACTCTGCTTCCATTTTGTTACGAAGAGCTGTTTTAACAAGTTTCATTGCTGAAAATGCTCGTTCCGTTGTTGATGTAGAAACGGGGAGAGTTAAAACAAGACGAATCAACCTGTAAATTAAATAAATATATCAGAATTGATAAATAAGTAAACGACATAGATAAAAATATATAAATCACCTGTCAATCAAATCGTAGGTTCCTGACTTATTTGTCTCAAATAATCTTCGACATAATTCAGAAATAGTTGATAAATTCTGAAATCTTTCATGGCCAGCAACATCAAGTTTATAGTGATCCAATTGTATTCTCAAGTGAAGCAAATCTTGTGAATCGAAATCAAGATAATAGAATTTCTCAGCAAGTCGATAGATATGATCAACATTAAAAAGCTTGAAATTTTCTCTAGGTTCCAAAGCACAACTAAGTTTAAGAAGTTCAACTACCTCATCCTTGAATCTATTATTAAGCTCTTCAACTTGAAAATCAATTGCAGCTGTAAATATATCAAATCGATAGTTGTGCTCAACTGTGATTGAATCATTATGTTGACAAGAACGACATGTACCAGATTTATAACGAGCTTCCATGTGAGGTATCTCAATGTCATACTTGACACAAACTTCTTTCACATGACTAAGTAGGAGATCAAATCCTTCTTCTCTCAAAGTACGAAGCAAAGTTTTAGTTGTTGAAACATAATTCATTGCACTTAAAATATCTAGAGATTTCTCTTGCAATGCTCGACAAAGCAGATTTGTTATCCCCATTATCTTATGCATCAAGTGTAATATGAATATGAAATCAAAAGCCTTCATCGCAATCAATGCACCACTAGCTTCACCACGACAAAGCAGATTTGTTATCTCCATTTTCTGAATTTTTCAACAATTCCTACAAAATTCCATAAATTCACATTGATATTTTCTATAGCATCTAAACATCCAAGTAATAAATAATAAAAATTAAAAATCGACAATCCCCAAAATAAAATCTGAAAATTCGAAATAATGCTCAAATAAATTCCAAAAAATTGTAAATACCATCAATCGGCTCAAATATAGTACTTACAATCAACAATTTAATATATATCAATTATCGAAATTCAAGAAAACCAAAATACTCAAATTTCGAAACACTAAAATCTGAAATTACCTTTAAAATTTGAAATCTAACTAAGAACAACAAGAACGAACCGTAGAAAGTCTAACACTAAGATTTTCTCATGATTTTCGGTGAAAACGGAAACCGATGGGCGACGGCTTATTTCTTGATGACAAAGAAACTTCGAAATTTTGGTATTAAAAGAAAGCTTATGCCGTGGGTTTTCCGAATCTACAATCAATTTTGAAAAATGGCGATCGATGATGAAGTTACGGCCATTTGAAATAATGAAAATTGTGATAGTTTGAGAGAAAATAATAAAGATGGACAAGTGAAAAAAAGAGAAAATATAGATTGAGTTTTGGAGCTAATCAATAAAATTTTTAAAATAAAACATATACATATATATATATATATATATATATATATTAAAAAATTAGGTGGTGCTATCAATAAAATTTTTAAAATAAAACATATATATATATAATTTTTTAAAAAAAATTAGGTGGGGCTGGAGCCCAACCCAGCCCCACCATACCTCCGCCCCTGGTTGCACATATGGACTTGCACAAACTTTCTTTTTAAGCTAACTTTTGGGGTTGAGTTAGATCTAAATTTCTATCATAACAACATGTTATGTATCGACTCAAAAATCATTTCCTTTGATCTTGTTTCGGTATTGTTTGGTTGTGTTTCAACTTGAAAATGTGATCTTACTTGTGACGAAGGTGGCAATTTTATGGCAAAACATGTTCATTCTATTTCAACTCCAAAACGTTGTTTTCGTTTTGGTGACTTTCTACAAGTTTTGTTTTGTTCAAAATCGTTTCTATGCTCGATTTACGGTTAAAATTTCTTATGATCATGCATGGTGGAATTTCCTTGACACGATAGTTGAGTTTTGGAGTTCACCACTTTCGACTCAGAAAATGTTTTTCCTTTTCATCTAAGTCCATAGGAAAACAGCGGTGTCAAATGAGCAATATCTAATAGTTTTAATCGCTTTCGACGGAAAAAAAAAAAAAACAACAAAAAAAATTGCAAGTTACTATATGACGATAAACTTTGAATAAATACATGTCTACTTGCAAGATTAAAATTAAAAAATTTCCTTTTATTTTATATAACAACCCACAAACACTTACATTCAAGAATAAAACATAACTTGTATTGAAATCCTATACCAATACTTATTTCAATTTACCACAAGAACACCCTAAATTTCACAAAATATGTGAGTAACACAATCTAATGATATTCATCATGTATAGATGATTATTATTACTTATATATATATATAAATATCTATGTGTTTATATAACATTTTCATGGATGATCTCGCCGCATTGCGGCTTCGCAGACCTGCTCTGCATTGGCACGAGTTGCACCCATAAGCATTGCATCGCTAACACATTCTTCAAGGGTATCGGGTTGAGATGCATCCGCAACCTCAACCACCACCACCGAGGCTGCAAACAGCACGATCATGGTCACGAATAGCATCGAAACAACCTTGCTTGAAGCCATTTTAAGTTAGTCTATGAAAATTATTTTTTTTCGAGAGTAAATCGATAACGATGCTTGTTGAAATGTAGCTACCTAGTGAAACATATATATAGAGAGGGGGGGTTCTTGATTTGTGTGAAATGGGAATGTGGTGAGGAGAAATTCAAGGAAACTTACTAGTGATGGCCATTAGAAATTTAGAAAAATCCAATGGTAAAGAGTGACTTTCTTGCTTGCAAGTAAAAAAATGAAAAGATGGCATTTTCCGACCACTGCTTAAATTTACTTTTCCTTTTCACAAAAAATAATTCACATTCTATATTTGAATTCTGGTTGATTTTACTATACACGTGCTCAAATTTATACCATGTAAACTTAACTATTATTAAATTGATAAACAAAAATTAAACTTAATTATTCGATATCGATAAGGAAATAGGCATGCTTATCGGTTCCATCGAACCGGTTTCGGGCCGGTTCCTACCGGTTCTGTGTCCGATGAGTTCGGAACCGGTCTGAACCGGTTCCGAACGGGCTCCAGTTCCAAGTTGAAATACTTTGAACCAATCCAAGCCCAAGGCCCATTCGACTATTAATAAACTGGTTATAGATCGGATCGAACCAGTTCCGAACTCTAATTTATTATATTTTAATATATAATTAAAATTTGTAATATTAATGGACAATTTTTTATTTAGTTTTTTGATTGCAAATAATTATAATTTTAGGGGCCAAATTGCAATTATTTAAAAAATATTCGTTGGACAAACGGATATACCATTTTGCATTTTTTTTTGTTTTTATAATTTTTTTAAAAAAATTCGAAACAAAACCGGATCCGGATCTGTTTCCGGTTCGGATTTTCAGATCCGGTTCCGGAACTAGATCCAGAACCTAATTTGGTCGGTTTTTTTAAATTGAATCGGTCTACTCCATTTATATGTGGTTTTGGAACTAGTTCGGACAAACCAGATCCGGTTCCGGGTACCCAATAAGCATGCCTAGATAAATAATTCGAAACTTGAACACGTAAAATATACGTCATGTCAACATTTTAGAAGAAGATTGAAAATACTTTCAAGTATGGAGTATCATGTTGGATTTTTAGTTTTAACCCTATTTCGGTTACAACATTTTTTAAAAATTATTTATTTCAAAGTAACTTTTCTGTCTGCACTTTGGTTGTTTGCATTCCATCTCGAATTTTTCCAAAAAATCTGATGTTTGTTTTACGATTTCTGGCCAGAACAATTTCCGTTCCCCAGCTCCGTCTCAGTGTAATGGTGATTTGAATTCTTGGCTAGATAAAGCCATGTCAATCATAGCTTGATAATTTTTACTATAACCAAATTCGGATAATGGTAACTTTATATTCTAACTGACCTAAAAATCCATTGCGCAAAACCTCAACATGTTTTCCAAAATCTGAATAATACGGGTCATCGGTCTGTGGATAAAAGGTTATGATGAACGTTAGTTGTGTCCCCAATGTTCTCTGTAACTCTTCCAAAATATGATATAAATTTGGGATCACTGTCTTAAATATGACAAAAACTTGTGTGAGACGGTCTTACGGGTCGTATTTTGTGAGACAGATCTCTTAATTGGGTCATTCATGAAAAAATATTACTTTTTATGCTAAGAGTATTACTTTTTATTGTGAATATCAGCAGATTTTACCCGTCTTACAGATAAATATTCGTGAGACCGTCTCACAAGAGACCTACTCCTTAAGCATAGTCATTGGAATCCTGTGAAGTTGAACTATTTATTTAATATATTCCTTAACATACTAATTAATATTGTAAGTCGATTTCATTGGGAGGAAATTGGCAAACTTTCTCAAAATGATTTCAGTGGAACCTCGTTATCTCTCTATTTTCTTTTCTTTTGGCAAAATATAGAGGAAACTTATCATTAAACACCACAAAATAATTTTCTTACAAATAGTTTTTTCGGGTCTTCGTATTTAAAACATTTATATAATAACTTCGTTATCAATTGTTATAAATATTTCTTTCTCTACATAAATAATGATGCTATCATTTATCCAATCATCACATGTTTGATAGAAACCACCATCTGTACAGTCGCACTCACAACCAGTAGAATTAATATAAAACATATTATCACTAGCAATTTGATTATTTATTTAAAATTAATTTATTGTAATTGTATAATAATGTATGACATATTTATCCAAAAAAAAAAAATGAAACTATATAAAATGTGGCGTTAGATGTTTAATTTTAAGAGAAGTCTACAATAACTTAACTGTAACTAAGATCATTTACAATTCTTATAAATTTGATTAAATTTTAATTTTTTATCAACAATTTTGGATACTAATAGTGCGAGTTATTATAATTGACCAATGTACGGTATATTTAGGCAATTAATGCAGTTATTAAAGAGGATGATTGTTATGGTATAATAATTGTCTCTGTTTGAAAAGCGGTCGAACCGTAGCACTTGAGCTGCTATACTGTTTAAAATATTTGAATTGTATTGCTATCATAAGCTATATTTTTTTTGTAAAGCGACAATCGTTCGGTCGTATACGATATATTTCAATACTTGTATATTATTTTATTTCTAGGGTGTGTTTGGTTGGTGTGATAGGATAAGTGAATGATTAATAATTAGAGTGATTAAAAAATGAGATATAGGCCCAGTTTGGTATGTTTGATTAAGGATGGATTGTTTTTTAATCTTTTGTTTGGTTCCGTTTTTTAATTTCAGATTGACTATTTGGTAGACAATTACACTGTTTGAGTTGGTTTATAAATCCATCAAATTAAGCAGGATAGTAATTATCCTACTCCAGTCCGGAAGAAAAATGACAACAATACCCCTTATTGTGAATTAATATATTACAAGTGGGTTTGTGCGACGGTTTTATAATAAACCGTCGCTAAAATTCAAATTAGCGACGGTTTTTCAAAATAGATCGGCGACGGTTTATCAAAACAAGTTTGGCGACGGTTTCATGCATTAATAAACCGTCGCTATATGTCGAATTACCGACGGTTTCACAAGACCGGCGACAGTTTCTCAAAAACTGTCGCTATTGGCGACGGGTTTTCATAATCCGTCGCTAATTTTCCTCTCCCCCACCGACCTTTTCCGACCACCGCCGCCACTGTCGCCGTCGCGAAGGGGAACGGCAATTTCGTCTTCTCATCAAAAAATTCAAAATTATCCTACACTTAAAAATCTTAGCAAACATAATATTATTTTTCATCATATATTACAATCCTACCACAATCATTTTCTTTATCATTTACGTACTAATCATTAGTTTATCCTATCTTTCAACCAAACGTAGCCATATAGATTAATAGTATGGTTAGATAAATAACATGGTGTTTGGTATGATTTTAAAATGATGGATTAATTTTGTCAATTTTATTGCAATGACCAAAATGCCCTAAATGTTAATTAAATATATATTTTTAAAATAATTTGAGTAATTATTTCCTAAAATTGCTTTTGACTTTGGATAACAGACTTTGAATCATGCCACAATATTATTTGATTTGAAATTTGGATGACCGACTTCAAATATTGAAATAATATTTTTTGTAAATAAGTTATTTTTTGGTAATTCAGAATCTATTAGCATATTTTAAATACAACCATTATTTTATATAACTAGCAAACTTTTGCAGCATATAATTTAAAAAATATGATATTATGGAAAATTAGTATTTTTATATTATAAGATTAAGATAATTTTTAAATTTAATATTTCAAGTTTTATTTTATTGTATTATATTTTTTTCATTCAAAAAATATGATATTATGAAAATAAGTATTTTAGAAAAAAAATTCATATACCACGAGTGACCATAAGTTACTCTTCCTTTATGTATACCGTGAGTAGGGTTTTGAAATAAGAGAAGGAGAAAAAGGTAATTTGTGGTGTGATGATAATTTATCCCACCTAATTTATTAGATTAATAATCAAACAATTAAATCATAAAATTAGATTTTAAACCAAGTCAAAAAGATTATTAATATATCTTAAAATTTTAACCAAACATTAGATAAAAGTGTGATTATTTATTTATCATTGGTTAATCACATCAACCAAACACACTCCTAATGTATATTTATATCGTCTATAACACGATATTTGTCAATACATGTTTTTTATAACACATAACTAAATCATTTGCCATAGTAATCATTTTACCTCATCATCTTCAACATTATCCTCAAAAGGGTTGTCCAATTGAGTTGTTTTTTCTTTAAAAAAATTATGGTATTTTATTTTGAAATAAAATATAATATTATTCTACATATAATATTATATTTCGAGAAGTTAAAAAATTAACGTGAAGTCCTGCCAAGATAGGTGGCTTTAATTTCTTGGCGGATTGGGTTTGGTTCATGCAACGGGATGGAAGGTTGCTCGACACACTGGATTCAAGGTTGGGCAACGAATATGTTGTGGAAACAGTACAGAGACTGCTTTTATTAGGTATGGTTGCCTGGGAGAGGCCGAAAACAAAGGCAAATGATCGTGTCAAAAACTGTTCCAGTGCCTTCGTCCAAGCCAGCATTGGTAGATTTATTCCGGTACGACCCTGATGAGGACTCGATTAGGGCAGACTCGACTTGATACAGTAGGACGGAGAACCATATAGGATATGGTCATATGCAGAGAAGTATCATCAAATGAATTCTTGAATTGTATTTTTGCTTGTTTATTTATAGCCTGGTGGGAAGTCAAAACGTATATTTCTCTATTATAGTAGTTTTTCAAGTGGTGTGTTCATATAAAGGGATGAATGGAGATTTTGAATAGGCTATGTCCACAAGGTTGTACAGAATATTCTTACATTGTATGTGACAGATAGTTTAGAATATTGGTGTTTGAAATAAGATTAGTTTTTATATGTTGATATAACCGAAGTGAGATTTACAATAATTTTAATGTTCATTACCTGCCTAGCTCAACTTAACCAAATTCTAGATAAATAAAGCAGACATGATGAAATTGTATAGACCGCAAAATCTTGGAAGACAAATATTTCAGTGGATTCACACTTTTGACTCCAAGAAACGGAGAAATCAGAAAACCAATACTGGTATTGGTTTGATTTGAATATTTGGACAATTTTTTACTGTACAAAAGATCCTCACCTAACCACTCTTGCCACAACATAAATTTCCGAGGTTTCTGGTGAACAAGCAATGCAAACAAGTCGTTCCTTTGCCACGAGACTGCCTTTCTACGCTATACCGGAATAGCCAATGACATCAATTATGGAAGATTTTGTAGGCACAGAAGGAAACTCACATTGAATGACGAGTATCGGTCTTTTCTCTTTGAATTCGTTCTTCTTGTATCTCTTCCAGATCCTCATCATCTCCTCCCCTTCGTCCTGCCTGTTCCTTCCAGTACGCTATTAACTTCTTCAAACGAGCCACCTCCTTTGATGAAACATTTTTACTGGGATCGTTAACAATAGATCGCACTCTGGAAGCATACCTGTTGATTTCATGTAGTGGAGATTGTCAACTGTAAAGCGAAACACACTAGCTTTCAAGAAAATGAACAAAAAATGCTTTTGGGAGCTTAAACATTCAATTTTCTAAATATGTGGACAGTCATTGACGAGTGATGATGGACTTTGACATCTTTCACAATGCCAAAAACTATGACTAGTTATAACCATGTACAGAAATATTTTAATATCGTATAACCACCCAAATGACACATCATGATCGTAGTGCCATATAACACAACAGGGACATAACATCGAGCAATCCACCATCAGTCATTGGTGCAACCTACAACTACGTATGTGATCTTTACATTGATATCAAAGCACTTGCCACCTACCATTGTATTACCAACTGTAGCTTTCAAAATAGCGATGAGCATTTGATCCTAAATGTAATTTTCTAAGTAGATGAAATGAGAGGACTAACATGCAAAACCAACTATAAAGTGGTGTATGCAGATTATATAGGTGCAAGGGAAGTCTAAGCATACACTAAAGAGTTGTAAGTCTCATCCAAATTTGATTCAGCCGGAGATATGTTGACAAACATCAAAGTTTTAGCATTTCCACCAAGGGAGTCACTCATCAACATGGTCAGCTTGTGATTTCGGTAGGGGATGTGTTGATTGCCTGAAGATAAAGCACCAATGACATCACCCAGAGCGGAAAGTGATTTATTAATGCTTTGAGCTTCCTTCAACTGATTTCCAGAAGAGCCCGACTTCTTCACTCTTTCGGATCCAGCAAGATCCACAAAGCTTAACTGCAAAAATTACCATTTATAAGCCAAAGAAAATGAAATATGACGATGTTAAATACGATTTTTTTCAATACGCACCTTTCCTCTGGCAACAGATTGAGTTTGAAGATTAGTACTCTCAATAATAACAGAGAGTACCAAATGTGACCTTGAACTTTGCTCATTCATAAGAGTCTCGGTCGTATGACGTTGTTCAGATCCTCTCTCAATAATACTTCTTAATTCATCATATGTTGAAATGGATACAACGGTCACATTGTCTACAATAACCATTCCCTGCGAAGACAAAATGGCCAAGCATATAACAATGTGAGAAAACACAACTTTCCATTAACTAAAAAAATATGGAAAAAAACAAAAAAAAAAATAAAGACTTGTTCTAATCAAATATATGTCTTTGATAAATATTCGAAGGCAATAACCTTAGAGTCTTTCTTGATGTCCAATTTCAAGCGCTTTGCATTCTTAGGCTGTAGAAGATCTATCAAAGTATCTTGATATAGTTCAACCATATACACCTGCATATACTCACAAAATTATTTATTATGACTAATATATAAAATCTGCTACTCAACAAGTGTAAAAAAGAATGGTATTGGCATCGATAAGCCAATAAAATTCATAACAAAAAAGATGACTTTCAGGAAGATCTGTTAGCATTCAAAATTAATTACCTTCAACGTAAATGAAAACTTATTATTGTCACGCTTCATGATTTTAAAAAGTTCAGATATAGCTCGTGGAGTGAGACCATGATTGCTCTCGGATCCATAAATTGTAAATGTCTTCCCAGATCCAGTTTGTCCATAAGCAAATATGCACACATTGTACCCATCGACAGCAGATTGCACCAGGTACTGCACTCAAGTGAAATCTTTAATGATCACAACTAAAGTGATTCAAAAGTTAATGAGAATATTCTCTCCGAAAAAAAGTTAAAAGAGAACATGTGCCAAAAAAATGACAATTATTCAATATATCTATATAAATACAGTATCTTTGAACTTGCCTTGGTATCCTCAAAAACATCATCTTGAGTTGCATGGCCATCAAAAACACGATCATACATGTGTTGTTTCACTTTGTCATCTTTCCACAAGTGTTCAACAGTAAACTCATCAACATTTACTAAGACATTTCTTTCCTTCTCTGAGATTTCTTTTTCGCTAAGAGGCCGCAATCGACAATACACTCGAATCTTGCCTTTCATGTCTGAGAAGTATCAAAATTACAAAGCATAATAATTCAATTATAAATAGGGTAGTCATGCATAGTTAGTTCATAAACGAAGAATGCTAGATTCAAATGATAAATAAATTTATACTGGGAAGCATAAATATAACCTTCCATCATGTTAAAATATCGTTTTCTCATAACTTGTTCTTCTTTGTAAAGTGCCTGCATTTCAGCTAATTGGGCTCCTTGCATCTTCAAAATTGCAGCAGCTTGTTCGTTCTTTCTGTCAATATCCTATGTATGGAACTATTTATTAAATATTTTGGGAATGTAACTATCAATATATTATAAAGCACAAATGATGATATATAGGAGTTACAAGCACTAGAAAATAAACATATAGCATAAAGATTTCACCTCTTTCATTTCTCTCAACTCATCTAATTCCCTCAGATTATTATGCAATGAAGACAATTCTACATCCTTAGTTGCAATGATTGATTGAGAAACAATCAAACTTTGTGTGGCCTCTTCCAGTTTCTTTTCAAGTTCAGAAACACGAAGCTTCGTGGTCTTGCATTCGTGTTCAAAGTTTTCCTTCATAATTGCTATCTGCATTTGCAGAATGACATAAATAAGTTTAGTAGATAGTAAACTATCATAGAATTGGCTAATTAAAAACAATTAAAAAGAAACTCGTCTTTCTACCTCATCTGCATTTTTTCTGTCAAGCCTTAAAAGTCTTTCTTCGATAGATAATTTCTCATTTACAAGTTTCCTTTTTGATTCTTCAACTGCATGCAACTCTGCAGTGCGTACTTTTAATTCATCTTGAATCTTACACAAGACCTATTTATTCAGGTTTAAAATATAGGTAAACCTTCTTGTGTAAAGGACAGAGCCACATAATAAAAACAAACACCAGTTCCAACGTTGATAAATTCACATCCATATACCTGATTATTAGCTTCAACCAACTCTTTTCTGATGTTATTTTCCAACCCTCGGCTGTTCAACTTTGCAAACCTCACTTCAAGGTTTTGTTTCTCCAATAATGTAGCCTACAGAAAATCGATAATAAAAAAAAGGCAAACATCAAACAGAATTGAATTTGAATTTGCGAAGATAATCACCTGAAGTGCTGAATCTTTTCCATCACACAACGTTCGCAGTTTATCACGTTCACTGATGACTTCATCCAAGTATTGCTTCTCAGACCTCAACCTACCTTTTACATTCTCCAATTCTTCTTTCGTTTTCAGTTCTTGCATTTGCTTTCCACGCAGATCTTCTTGCAACTTGGAGAACATAAAACAACAATTAGAAAAGGTTTGAGAATGAAATATAGGCAACAAACTGATCAGTAAATCACATATTCTTCTTCCAATATAAAACTCAATATGGCAGGTCAAAGGAATGTCTTATAAGAACAAAAAAGGGTCGATCCTTCTCTAAGCATTTAATGACTTACTTGATTGGCTTTATTCTCTGATTCTTCAAGTAATTTTGACAATTCCAACACACGCTTCTCATTGACGTCCATAGGTGGAGGTGGTTTAGCATGATCTGAAGAAAGGCCATTAACTGAACCATTAGCAGCAGCACGTGCTTTGGAATAACGCCGTAGCATCACATCATTTATATGTGTTTGAAGGGCAACACATATTTCCTCTCCCTGAGTTTAGTGGAAAGGTAAATCATCCAAGATCAGGAACTCTTACAAAACAAGATAATAACATCTACAAATTCAATGGCAGAATCTACGTGTGAATAATAATTATTTAACCTGTTTTGTTTCAAACTGAAATATATGCAAAACACCAGCAACTCTCATCTTAAAAAATACAGCAGTATTACTACTGCCAAATTGCATTATGTCCCTTAATTCAGCTGAATGTAGATATTCCTTGGGAACAGGACGGAAAAAATGAACCTGGATAAACAAATATACAATACTTAGGCATCTACTATCTGCTATGGTAGTTATAAATGTCAAACCCAGAAAGATAAAAATTATTCATACCCCGCGCTTGTTAATGCCTAGTATGAGTTTTCCTGGCAAGAGTCCAATGGGATCATCAATCTTACGGACAGTAAAGAAAACTGAGTTCCCATAGGGCAGTGTTCTTAAGATCCGTAAAAATTGTTGCCGAGCATCATCTTTTGTCAAATTTTCCTGCAAGAATTTATTCAATAATTTTAAGGACTAGTTCATAGATCTTTAGATATATCAAAAGAAGTTACTGCAGATATCTAATTCATTTCATAAGTATAAAAAAATGACGAGAGTTGAAGTATTATGCATATTGAATACTGAATATTGAATATCATAACCTCCCATAATATTTATAGGTAACGTTAGAATAATATTTATAGGTAACTTTAGAAAGGAACTGGCACAAAAACATGCGCAAAAGTTTTTGCAAGGGAAGCATAACTGTTGAAGAATACATACAAAACAAAAACTTTCACATATTGTTTTCATGTAAATAAATGTGTTTAAGTTATTTGAACACTTGGAATCAAGCATTTTCATAGATCAAATTTACTTGATCCTCAAAATTTTAGAAAATTGGAACAATATAAAAATGGTTCTCACCATCGAACGATACCGAGAAAGAATATCTAGTTCCCAATCTCTTTTGGCTCGAGTAATTGCAATTTGCCTGGGCAGAAATCTTTCCAGAAGAGACGTCCAATCTCTAGACATATATAAACGAAGAAAATGGTAAGTTATTTCTAAAAGAAATGGTATGCACAAATTCCCATGTAACAGCAAATTAGAAAGTCTTTCACATGTATAATTAAGAAACAAAAATCATGGACGGATTGGAAGAAACATCAGCATGAAAAAGAAACAGGGAAGATAACTCACGTGCAGGTTTCGGGAGAAACTATATATCCAATTTCAACCAAAATCTGCAAACCAGATAGCTGTGCAGCATCATCTTTACCAACAGGATAATTGCCTAATACATAATCATGTTGCAGCTGTAACAAGAAAAAGACAGAAAAAGTGAACCAAGAAAACAGTGTGAAGGCAATTTTAGAACTAGATCAATGGGGATAGAAATCGACAAAAATAATTACAAAGCAAAAAAAAGGTCAAAACAGACATACTTGGACATATGATAATTGCACAAACATTGGATCTGTAACAGCTTCATCCGACTCTCTAAATAGCTTCTTCTTGAATGTTAGTTTACAATGCAAAATCTCTCCTTTACTTCGGTCCTTTGAAGCTTTGAAGTCAGAGAGTAGATCTCCAATATATTTATTATCATCTAAACCAATGTAGTCCTCTGCATATAATAAGAACAATTTCTTAAAACAATTTGGGAAAAAGGGAGCAAAGAGTTACTTGATAATTTTAGATGATTAGAAACTATAACCAAGTATTTGCAACACAACCAAGGTAACTAAATAAAGAGTGGCGACATTTTAATCTAAGTACCATTTCCGAGGTCTGGAGATTTCGAACCAATTACAGCCTTCCGACAGTCGAACAAACTAAAGCTAGAATATGCTGATAACTTGATTATCCCAGCAAGCTCCTGAAGTTTGAATAATCCAACACATGCAATCAATAATAAGATTTTCAATAATGCAACGAGATAAAGTTAAAAGATTATGGCACAACTGAAACATCCATGAAAATCAGAAATTCAGAAGGCATGGAAAAAATAAATTTCCTGGCCACCCAAGAAAAAGAACTTCAAAGATAATATAATGAAAAACAAATAAAAGCTTTTTGAAATCGGCCATGTTATATATTTCCACTGCTAAGGGGTAAAAATAATACAATCATTTGTAAAGTCATTTGATGCATCTGATCTAATATGCATGCATAAACACACAAGAGAAGCTGAAGCAGTACCTCAACAGCATCAGCTACAGTTGTGGCCATGTCATATGTAATCTCTTCAAAGGTTTCATCCAAGAAAAACACTATGGTTGTAAGCTTTTTACCAGTCAAAAGAGCTTCAATCTCCTCGCGTCCAGGTATAATATGCCTTGGTCCAGCCTTGACAGACCGTTTTAATGCATTTAATGTATTCATTGCAACGAATTGGACCTCAGAATCAGTACTAACACTGTGTGCAATAGTATGCACATACTCCGACAAATACCCACAAATTTCCTTGCTAGGAGACATGCAGGTTGAGCACAAATACATTAGCTCCCATGCCTTAATCAAACAGTTCCTACAGATGATAGAAGCATAATCAATATATCATCGAGAAAAGATAGAACGTGTGAAACATGTACAACCCTAAATCCCTAATTAAGGGACTCGATCAATTGACTCAATCTATTCCCAAGAAAATAACTATTGAGAAAAATTCACATGACGAAAGAAAATTTATCAAATTTTTAGCCTCACCTTAATCTAAATATGTATTACTTACCTATCAGGATTATTTCTAGTCTGTTTTGAGATTTGGGTAAAGAGCTCATCTCGAAGTTCAGAACGCTTCAAAGCCTGCTTGTAAATTTTGCAAACGAGCTCAATGCGATCCTCTAAGCTAGTTGGTGTAACTCGATCAGAGGAATCGACTCCAATGTACTTCAGGATAATCTGGAACATCTTCACCGCTCTGCTCACAAGATCACCATTCATTTTTAGCAGCGAGGTTGGAATAGGATCCTGTCAAAAAGGTAGCACACCTTGCATATACAAGACTGAGAATGAAATAAAAAGCCAACAAAAAACACATTAAACTACCTTTTGGAAACACAGCATATCCTCAAATGTGAATTTCTCTCTAACTTGCGGTCCCACCGTCTTTTTAGAGAAGAAACCTCGTTTTCCTGCCGAATTAATCTGCTTTTGCATTGCTCTCAAAAATCCTTCGACCTGAAAAAAATGAAACTCAATCATAACAAACTCTGACTAACCAAAAGTAATAATGTGTTGGATATAAACCTGCATAATATAGCCTAGTCTCTCCAAAACCAATTAAAAAACTCACACTTAAACTTACAAAGTTTTGTCAATTACTCAATTAAAATTTGTCAAAAGGCAAGAACTTTGATTTTCACCTGGAATTTATCAATCAATGGTATAGCACCAGCAAGTTCCGGAGACATAACTGATGTGAGAGTATTGGGCGTGCTGCAAGTCAAATAAGGTAAAACTCAATAAAAAGGTAACTCAATTTAATGGAACTAGTATCTGTCATGAAAAACAAGATCAACAATTCGCAGGTATCAGAGAAAGAATGGAGAAAAACTTACGGAGGGGCAAAGTTGGAACCATCCGAATCATAATCTTCTCCATTTGAGGTGGCCAAGGAGTGATTGGAAGGGATTTCAAATCCATTACTAGATCCAAATGAAGATCTGCTTGACAACAAGCTTTGCGCCAGATCAGACGCCATTTCCCCAAAAAAGCACCAATATCCACTTTCCTATATTTGAAACTATTTTTTTCCTTTAATAGCAACAATCAACTATAATTCAGCTCTTAGATTTGAATCATGCTTCATACAGATTCTGTCCAAAGAAGAAAAAAATACCGTTGTGAGAATCTTTAAACAAGAGGACAAGTACAGTAATAAACACGAGAAGCCATATCATTTAATCCGACTTATTATCCACAAAAGGTAATAAGAACTACAATCAGAAAAAAATGATCAGAAAACAAAATTTTCAAGAAATTTCACAAACATTTTTGGTTCAATCAAATCTTTCACGAAAGATCACGAGTGTAAATCCACAAACCCCCGAGATCCTTATAATAATAGTAAAGTAATAATAGCTACAAATAAACATGTGAGGGCCCGAGTCCTCATTAATATTTAATTATCGAACAATCTGGATAAATTAGTATAAACAGCGAAAACGAGTAAATATTTTCCTTCTAGGACTGCATAAATTTCGGCATAACCTGCATGTAGTTAGGACATGCTAAAAATCTCACAACTCCTCGAAACAATAATACTCTCTTAAATATAAAATCCAATTTCATAACCCAATAACAAAAAGGCCGACTGGCCAACAACAAAACAAGTTAGCATGCATGTTTGCATCGGCCAGGATTAAACTAAATCACATGCAGAACCGCACTAGCTTGATCACACCATCATTCAAATCCAAAGGAGTAAAAATATAATTAGAATGCAATTAGGGGCATCTCCTTGGTAAATGCACAGACTCCCAACAATAATATTATCTGGGAAACTCGACCAACACACTCACGATACACACTCATTGGGTGACGCCGTGACGCTAGTTGATGTTCCACCATACACATCAAATCAACCTGTGAAACCGACTATGGAACCAACAACCACTACATCATAAGAAAACAGGGGAGAGACGTAGTACGGCAAACCAATAAAATCATGACGAATACAAGGGACATGAAATAAAGTTCAGTAAGACGCGATGAAATAAAATGCATGTAAGATAACACTGGAATAACGGATACGAAATGTAGCCCAAGAATAATGTATCATCATAGTGGCCACTCGTGTCAAGAGTGCTGCGTCCAAATATTTGCTTGCCCTTAAACATAACATCAAGGGAACGGAAGCCTCAAGTTATCATATGGAGTGTCAGAGTGTGCTAATTCTATGTCACTCGCTCCACCGATGACTCGTATCCATCTCAGCAGATCGGATAACAAACATAATGGAAAACAAAAACAGTAATCAATGGAATTCAGGGCTCTACATGCCGTGCAACAAGTTAATGTTCTTATTTGACGAAAATCCCTTAACTTTCCAATAAAATTTATTTAAAACAAAATAAGGACTTATTTTATAAAAGAAACTAGGGAATGGGATCATTCTCAACCCTTCACGTTAACAATCATCATAAATGATTGAATGCAACACATCATCGACAATAAAAATAAGGCACTTCACAGCTCATCACAAAACACTTTGACGACATTACACATCATTATAGTCGTCGTAGTGAAACCAGTTCATACGTATCTAAATCCAACAATTACAATACCACAGAGTTCCTTGAATATCTCCTTGATAATCCAAACTTGTGACATAAAATAATTTCTAACGCTATACTAAACTCTTACTTTTTCACAAATTTATTTAACTTATTAAATAGAGTAAATCATTTTGCAGTAATTCGACTATTAAGCCTAAAATTCCAGAAACAACAATTTAGGCTTTTAAATTCCCACAAATGGGCGACTTATAAACAAAAATTCCCAAAATCATCATTTTCAATTTCAAATGTCAGACTAGAATTTAAACAGCTAGGTATCCAAAATTCTCAAATTGTCAAAAGTAGTTTTCAATGTCGAACTAATATTTCCAAGATTCCATCATAATCATATAATTTCGAACTAAAATCCCATAATAAAAATTTTAGTTCAAACATAGCACAAATTCCCATTTCTAGCCGAATTAATTCCATAATTCACAATATATTTCCCGACGCAATGTATCGAAATATTTCCCAAAACTTATCAATAAAATTTATAGGTTCACGGTAATATACCTCAGGTCAATCAACTTTGGTAATTGGTACCCATAATAATAACCCAATAAATAATCAATAATGAGCTAATAAGCGAACTTAAACCGGATTAAATTAAAGAGAAAAAAATCTTACTTCCGGGCAGCCTAAAAATGGTCAAGAATAAGCTGGAATGATCGAGCTTTACACCTTAAAATCGAAGTAAGCTCAAAAAATCAGTCAACAATGGCTAGGGACGGCAGGACTTGACTGGAAAGCCACGAGCGCGAGGAACAAGAAGGGGGACCGAAGCTTGCAACTTTCTGTCCAAGCATAAATCGAGCTATCCACGCCTACAATGGAGGTTTCCAGCGACGGTGAATGAAGAACCGCGCAGATTCCGACGCGAAACAGGGGGGTGACAGGTCAAGATTTTGGAGTTTATGACGTGGGCTTCAAAACCCTCCACCCATTTCACAAAACGGTGGCGAAATCGGGCGGCGAAGGTGGCAACAAGGGTTTGAGATCTGGCTATAGATAGAGAGGTATACTAGAGAGGAAATGATGAGAGAGAGAACCACATACAAGAAACTGTACAAAAATACATTTCATCAATCTGCGAACAATAATAAGAAGCAAACGGAGTGTAAATCAAATATATATAGATCACAATAATTCGTGATAATCCTCACGAATAATGTCAAAGCAAAATCGATTCCCCGACCCAGCCAGAGAGGGGTGGAGGGAGAAAGAGGATATGGGATGGAGTCACGAGAATATTTTTTAAAAATTTATTTCCCAGCTTTGTCTGTTTCTTACAAGTAGTTTTATGAAATGAAATGAATTTTTTTCCCCTTGTTGCCGGCCAGTATTTGGACATTGAAAAGAGAAAATTTAGAGTTTTTTATTTTCATTTTTAAAATTAAATAAAAGATAAATGATCAATAAATCATATTTTCCTCAAATAATATGGAAACTCATTAATACCTTTTTTTGTTTTTCAATAATACGAAAAAAGAGCGTAAAAAATTAGCGAAATTCCTTGTCGGATAAGTTCCGTACCCGCACGAAAGGCGTAATGATCTGGGCACTGTCTCGGAGAGAAGCTCGGTGAATTAGACATGTCGACAAAAGTGAAGAAGGGAATGAAATCCATAAAAGGCTTGAAGCTTTATTTCTTCAAAATCTGTTCCATTTTGGAAATGGACCAAAATGTCATTGTTTTCCCAAGTATTTAAGGGTTTTGGGGGTTTTTTTTTTTTTTTTTTTTTGTCATTTTTCTAGATCCTGATGTGTTCATTTTACCCAAAATTTTAGGGTTCTGATGTTGATTGTATTGCTACTTCTCTTGTTTATATATATTATTTGTTTGTTTTCTTTGATTAATTATTCAAAATTATTGAATGATTATGCTAAAAGTTCGTTTTTTTTTTATAATTATTGGCTTAAATTTGTTTATTACATATTGCTAGGTCTTGTTCCTTGATTTGATAATAACTTGCTTATTTATTTATCTGATTGTCGTAGTGGAGTATCTATTTGAAATGTTTAAATAGTATTTTAAAGTTCATAAATTTGTTTTTAGTTCTTGGTTTCCATGTGTTTATCCCAATTTTTTATTTTTATTTTTTTTTAATTTTTTGAAATCATATTCTAAGGGGGGAGGACTCGAACTTACAAAGAAGAAACAAGTTGAGACCATTAGAGCTAAAACTCAGTCTCGTGTTGATCCCAATTTTGAGGTTGTTGTTCTTGAAAATGTTGTGGTTTTTGTTTATATTTTTGTACCCCTTCAGTTGAATAATTATACATTAGAAATTATTCAATGAGTATGGTAAATCCATTTTTTCCTGAAATTTCTTTTGGTTCTTGAAATTGTTCTGAAATTTATTGTTCATGTATTTCGTGGTTGCATTGGATCAATTTTTCGAAATGCATATATATTATCATAAAAGTCGGGATTTTTGGATATAGTGCTCGATGTCATTTTATTATTCCCATATTTGATGCTTTTGTTATTCTTAATGTATATTTGATTTTGTTTTAAATGTTAATCTTTTTGTATATTTTTGAAATATTAATAGTAATAACGGTCTCACGGATTTTAATCTATGAGACGGGTCAACCCTACCAATATTCACAATAAAAAGTAATACTTGTAGCATAAAATATAATATTTTTTTATGAATGACCCAAATAGATATATGTCTCACGAAATACGACCCGTGAGATGGTCTCACACAAGTTTTTGTCTTGTGCAAATTATAGTGAAGCAACAAATTAGTAGGATAAAGGATATTCCTATTGCTAAATTGATAGACGTGTCAATTCTTCTTATCAGCAGTGGCAAAAAAAAACTACTACTTATTTAAAATTTTTGAGAGTCATTCATGCTCTTTAATTGTTTGTGTCGATATTGTCGTTCTTTTTGCTTCAAGCAATTTCTCTGTCATTCTTGGCTTGCATCATATAGTTCAACCAGTTGACTACGACCTTAATATTGTATTCAAGATTCTTGGCTAGACATTTTAGAGAGAAAGTAAGCTACGCTAAGAGGGTTGCTATTGAGAAGAAACATGTTTCACTTGCAAATAGTGACGTCGAGGCTGACATTGATGATTTAGTTCGATTTTTATCTTGTTCACATTCAATTATATAATATTATCAACTTGTAATTATATTACTCATAGTTTAATCTTTCTTATGTGAATTATCTTAACTCATTTAAAAATTTTCTTGAGGAGATTGTCTTCCAATTTCTTTACCAAAAATTACAGAATCAAAGAAGTAAACGTTACTCGGATGTCAACACAATTGGATTAATATTTGAGTATTTTAGTTTTATTAGTTGTTATGATATGATTTTTTCAATTAGTTCATCTGTAGTGTTTTGGTTTAGGCTCGGTTGTACGAGAAGATGTCGTCATCAATGTTCTAAAACCCAGAATAAGCGGGATTAAATGTGAAACGTGACGAAAACGCTATGATTCAGCAAAAAATGGAAAAGCGATCAACAATATGTTGACCATATTAGGCGTCATTAAACGTACTTACAGTGTGTTTGGCAACTAGGATTTGAGAGATTTCGTGGGATTTGGAATTAGATTTGGAAATTCAAGTATTTGAAATTCCATTTGGCGTTTGGTTTAAAATTTAAAAATAGTATTTACAAATCTATTTCTTTGTTTGGAGAAAAAAGGATTCGAATTTGGAATTTTAAAATTTTACTATACTACCCTTAGAAATCATATAAAGATAAGTAACTAAAAAAATTTTAGAAATTAATAATTCTTCTCTATTATTTGTATTTGTAAATTCAAAAATTAATTATTATTTATTAATCATAGTGCACATAAAAAAATAATTAAAAAATCATCAAGCAACTTCAAACTTTAACATGAAATTAATTATTAAACGTAAAAAGAGGCTTTGATAATTACTATAATTTTTATTATATTAATCGGTAAATAACACAAAAAACTTATAAAATTTAAACGAAATCTTTCAACTTCTAAAAAAAGTTAAAAGGAAAAAAAAAAGTCTAACCATTTAGAAACGTTTGGCGGAGAGTGATGTGTTGGATAAAAAAAGTAATTTTATGTTTTTAAAATCCAAATCTCACCAAATCTTATCAAATTTGATGGGATTTGGATATACTTGTAGAAATCCCATGAAATCCTAAGCAAATCCGAATCTTTTTTTTTTTAACATCTTGCCAAATGGCTTCCCATCAAAATCTTTCCCTTAAATTTTGATATTTACTTTTTTAAAAAAAATTTTAGAATTGGTCGATGAATGACATTGGAAGCGCTAAGAATAACACAATTATCGAGTGTTGACCCCCTCCACTTGAGAAAAAAACTTGTGTCTATCCCCAACTCCCCACTCGGAAGTGTAACCCATAGGAGCTTGATTTCGTTAAAATTCTTCAATACTTGAATAAGTGAATGGTGAGTGATGCAGTTTTTCTCGGTTTCGCAGTCGGAATCTTGTGCAAAGGAAAGAAAGTGACTTGCGGCTGGAGTAATGAATTGTTTAAAAGATTTAAAGGGCTTGAAGAGTCTGAGAAACAGGTGAAAGAAAGAAGATATTTTTAGTGATGATAAAACTCGGGGGATCTCTTTTCAAGACGTATGATTATACACAAAGCTTGGTCATGCATGATTTATAGATCTGTGTGTTGTTCAGCATATATTTCTATTAGAATATATTATTGTTAGCTCTCAAGAGTTGATTACTTATTTTATTATTTTTGTGTTTACCCTAGGTATATAAAAATATTCTCTTTGTATTTTTATCCAGTTTTACAACACTACGACTTGAGCTTTTCGCTCACTCTCGATTTTTTGGCAGTGTTCGTACAACTTTTCGTTCGTATAGTTTCTCTTTGGTAATCGATTTCTTCTATGCATTGTGTTTTGTTTTATTCGTTCGGTTTTGTTTGGTTTTGGCGTCATGGCTACTCGTAAAGACGATTCTTTTCAGTCGATTAGTGTTCGATTGGATGGAAAAAATTATTCGTATTGGGGTTATGTTATGAAGAATTTCTTGCGGGGGAACTCGATGTGGGGCTATGTCAGGTGTGCGAGACAAGCCTACAGACCAGACGAACCCTGATTATGTTGTATCATTGGATGTTTTGGAGGCAGATAATTCGAAGATTGTCACGTGGATTAGTAATTCTGTTGCGCACTCAATAGGTGCTCAATTGGCAAAATACGAGACTGCTAAGGAGGTTTGGGATCATCTGGCACGCTTGTATACACAGTCTAATTTTGCCAAACAATATCAATTGGAGACAGATATCAGTGCCCTTCAGCAGAAAGATATGAGCATCCAAGATTTTTATTCTGTCATGTCGTCACTCTGGGATCAATTGGCATTAACAGAATCTACAGAATTGCGAGCATTCTCACCTTATATTGCTCGGAGAGAAGAACAACGCTTGGTACAGTGTTTGTTAGAGTTTTCTTAAAAAAATCACGTTTCTACACATTTATAAATATGATAAACAATATGCGGAAGTAGATCGAGCGTTACCTCCAGCCATCGAATGATTTGTGATTTTTCTGACTTCCTCCGATTGAAACATTCTAAGCACTCAACACTCTCTGTAGATGGTGTATTTTTATTCTTATGAGGTGTGTGCTTAGGCAGGGGCGGAGCCAGAAATATGGCTCCGCCCGGGCTAGAATTTTATTCTCTAAAATTTTTAAATATTTTAAATTGATATACCCGGGCTACTATCATATTATTCTAAAATTATACAAAATTTACCTATAAATTTTTTCAAAAAAAATTGGGCCAGCCCGGGTAAAAGCTAATGTCCCTCCGCCCCTGTGCTTAGGGACCTCAATCACGGGTATTTATAGGCCTCACATACCATCAATGAATGATTGCGGGAGCCTATTTTCAAAAGAAGAGGCGCATGCATGTCCGTATTTTCTAATTATGAGGTGGTGTACGCATATTTTGTCAAAGTTGTAGGCAATGGCCGTCGCCATTTCCTACATATTTTGTAGAACCCGTAAATCAGTCTATGTATAAGCCATGCATAATTCTAGACTTTTAAAATTTAATTGACTTCATTGCATGATTATTTTAAATGCATTTCTTTGAAGTTAATTATTTTATTATTTCAGTTCAGTAGTTTGATTTTTTAGCATTTCAGTTATTTCAGTGAGGCCGGACTGGAGTCGGAGTTTAGAGTTAAAATTTAAGATTTAGAAAATATTTCCAGAATTTAATTTAGCTAACAAGTAAGTTCATTTAAGTCAATAAGAAGGTTTGAAGATTTATTTAGTTACTTGAGGTGAGTAGGAAATTAATTCAATTAAGTTCCTATTATTAAGGGTTTTATTCACTAAATTATTTAAGGGATTAGTGAGGCTTTTAAGAGTTATTAATTTAGTAAATAATCAACAATTCCTTCCTTCATTTTATTAAAAATTTCGGCCCCTTGGATTTATTAAGCAATTCAATTGCCAACTCACCTTTAATCCTTTCCTTGTAATTAATTAGTAGGATAATCCTTCAAATCTTTTTAGCACCATTTAATTAACTAATTAGCTTCATTCTAACCTAGACTAGCTTGGAAAAATCGGCCACCCCATCCACAAGCACCCCAAGAAGATTTGATATCAAACAACTTTTCAAATTTCAAAGGAAGGGAGACTTGATATCCCTTTATTAGTGGATCTCCCTCACACACTCCTAACCATTTCCCCTCTCCCAAATTTCGAAATTCAGAGCATTTTCATAGTGTTAAAACCGTGAGGTTCATAGCTTAAAATAGGAGAGAAAAATCGAGAGCAAGAAAGGTAGACAAGAAAGCGTTCCACTCCTCCGTGTCGCGTCGTCGTCGTTTCGTTCGTTTCCCTTCAAAACGAAACCAGGCATGTCTAGATTTCTTTCAAACCTCAATCAAGTCATATTATTAATTATTTTTCAGTACATGATCATCTTTTATGTGCAAAAACCGAAATGCACTAAGCATTTTCAGAAAAACAAACATGCAGATTTTTATTGCTCATGACAAGCTTCACGGATCTTCTTGTTTTGATGTTTCAGGCGGATGGTTCGACACCAGGCTCCCAAGGCGACTTATAGACATGTAATAGGATGCATTAGGACCATGTTGGTCCATTCAAACAAGCCCCATGCTTGCTGGAAAACCGAAATGACAGCAACCTCCCCATAGGTGCAGAAATGTGTTTCGAAATTCTGTTTGCTGTCATGTGGGGAACGAATCTGATCTTGGCTTCCCCAAGGCCCATAGCCATGGTTAGATCACTTCCCTAGTATGTCTAAGACGTGACTAAGTCTCCCTTTTGGTGGCTTTGTCCATGGTGTGCCGGTTTTTAAATCAAACGCTAGAACAGCCCCTCCCCTTCTCGACCCCTTTGATTTTGACAACATGTGTTGGTTCGAGTATGGTGGAATGGTGTGGATCTTGGTTGGCCTAAAACCCTTAGCCACGGTTCACACCATGCCCCATGAAGTCTAGGTCGTGCCATGGTCAATAAAATGGCCACTGGAACGAGTCGAGACGGCAAACGAAGCAAAACACCCCTCACGCGCGCAAAGGTGCTCTCGGGTGAATCTTTTCAATTGTTGCTGGAATATTTCGAATTGTGGCTGGTCTAAAGCCCATAGCCATGGTTCAAATCATTCCTTGGGATGTTGGTAAGAGGTTTTGGTCGGTGGTTCAAGCCCCAATGGCTGTTAGCCACGTAAACGACACAAGCAACCCAAGCGCAGCTGCTGGAATTTCTGTACAGCAGCTTGCTGCGTCGGTTCGGTGGCTCGTTCGAGTTATCGGTTGGATTTTAGCCTATGGCCTTGGACTGGACAATGCAACATTGAGTTGGTAAGGTCTTGCTTTTGACCATTCATCAATCGGATCGTTTTTGAGGTCGTACGAGAATTTACGGTGCGATGTGCCAAATTTACTCTCGAAAGAGCGTTTCACGTTTTGGCCTCCATCCACCTAGATTTCGACCCTCACCATTTTAGGAGCATTAATTCATCATTTTAAGCGTATTTTAATCATGAATATATGACAGTTCAGTGTTGGTTCGGGTTGGTTCGGAGTCATGATTAAATACGAAGTCGTTAGACGTAATTGTCGCATTTTTCGAACTTAGTTGCATAGCTTGGTCAAGTAAAAGTCATTGCATATTTTTCATAGCATATTTAGGTTGCAACGAGCCTGGGAACGATCCAATCCAGTTGGTAAAATAGTACAGGATTTTTCATTATGTCATTTAATTTATTACGTGCATAAAAATAGAAAATGCTTATTTTTGAGATTTATGCGATATTGCTTGTGGTCAATTCACTATGATGGGAGCATTATTTTATACGGTCGCCAGTGACCGATCAGTTCAGTTTGGTACCACCCGGTCGCCAGTGACCGGCCAGCTCAGTTCAGTTTTACTGAACTGATGACATGATTTTTACTTTGATTTTCAGTTCAGTTATGCACGTATTATAATCGCTCTGTACAGATTATTTTCAGCATGCTTCATGACATGATATTTTATCACATGCATATTTTACTTCAGATTTTACTCGTTACCTGCGATATATGAATGTTGAGTCTTTAGACTCACTAGACTTGAATGTTGTAGGTACTGATGAGCATGGGGCCGAGGGCGGGGACCAGTGAGCCAGCTGGGTCGGCAGTAGTGACACCCGAGGACCTCAGTTTCAGCACTTGCCATTTTTTTTATGCTCAAACATTTTATCAGTCGTTGAATATTCTTAAATTGTAATTTTTGGCAAACTTTATTTTCTTCCGCTGCTATATTTTTAAACATTGAACTTGATTTATCAGTTGATTTTATGAATGAGGCAATTTAAGTTCTTTAAAAAGAAAATTTTAAATTTTCCGCAAATTTTCAAGTAAAGATTTTCGGGCCTTCACAGTTGGTATCAGAGCGGTGGTTCTGTATAGGGTTACACTACTACTGACCGCAAGAAGCTCACGAAGCCACGTCTTCGGTCTGTAAGTTTTACAGTTCAGCATTTTATTTAAAGCATGAATTATTTTGCCAGCATGCTTCCATGAAATAATTTCGACCAGATTTTCAGTATTTCAGTGTTCATTTCAAATAAATTATGGAATTATGCATGTTAGTTACGTATGGGTTATGTTGGAACAGTATGCCCCCTAGACGCCAAGTAGGACGCCCGAGAGGTGGTGGCGAGCACCGTCACGAGGACGATGATGATCAGAGACAGGAGAGGCAGGCACCTCCTCCACCTCCACCACCGCCCCCACCTGACATGAGTGCCCAGATACTAGCTGGGATGACGCAGTTCTTCGCACAGTTTGCGGGGAACAATGCGGTGGTGACTAGGCCGACAGGGCCAGAGGCCGTTTACGAGCGATTCATGAAAATGCGTCCAAAGGAGTTTTCTGGGACGTCTGACCCCATGATTGCCGAGGGATGGATCAAATCCCTCGAGGTCATCTTCGAGTTTATGGAGCTGGGAGATGCCGACAGAGTCAGATGCGCCACCTATCTGTTTACTGGAGATGCCCGCTTATGGTGGGAAGGAGCAGCAGTAGCCCTGACCTTGGCTACACTGTCATGGACACGCTTCACGGAGGTTTTCTACTCCAAGTATTTTGCGGAGGAAGTTCGCACCAGGTTGACCACCGAGTTCATGAGCTTGAGGCAAGGAGATATGACGGTTACGGAGTTCATCCGTAAGTTCGAGAGGGGCTGTCACTTTGTGCCCCTGATAGCGAATGATGCCAGAGCTAAGTTGATGCATTTTCTGGTGGGTCTACGGCCGATCTTGCGCCGGGATGTTAGGGTGTCTGACCCTGCTACATATGAGATTGCTGTCTCCAAAGCCCTAGCCGCAGAGCAGGACCTGCGGGATATCGAGAGGGATCGCCAGGGCAAGCGCCCAGTCCAGGCACCACACCGCCCTCCTCCTCATCAGCATCAGCAGCAGAATAAGAGGCCTTTTCATGGACCGCCCAGGAACCGAGGCCAGCAGCAGCAGCAGCAGCGGGGACGCCCAGCCCCGAGGACTCAGGAGCACCCAGTCTGTCCCAGGTGCTCACGTCGCCATCCTGGAGCGTGTATGGCTGGCTCAAGAAAGTGTTTTAAGTTTGGCAGTCCAGACCACGTATTGCTGCAGTGTCCTCAGAAACATATGCCTACTCAAGGCAGAGTTTTTGCTCTCCATGCGGCGGAAACAAACCTAGAGACTATGTTGTTGACAGGTACCTTTAAGCATTGAGTTATTATTCGAATTTCAGCGTTTTGGGAATCGGGATTTAGATTTTGAACTTAGAACTGTTATAGGATTGCATGCTCTACTCAGATTTATTTTGGGGGAATTAAGCTAGAAGAACCTTGACCTTTGCATGACTATAAGTTTAGTTCTTGTAGTGGGATTCAACTTAGAGTTCCGATCTTTCAGGGAGAATTTTTATATCTGGTTCCGCTACCAAGGCCTTGATAGATTAAGGGGCCACTCACTCGTTTATTTCGGAGGTCTTTGCAAACTTTCACAAGATCAAGACCATTGGGCTAGACATTGCCTTTTTAGTAGTGTTGTCCTCAGGCGAGGAGATGGCAGCTACCAATGTTATCCGAGATATAGATATGGAGCTGCACGGTAACCTTGTTTATGCGGATCTGATCGTGCTACCGATGCCAGAATTTGACATCATCCTAGGGATGGACTGGCTATTGAGGAACAGAGTGTTGATAGACTTCTAGCGGAGATCTGTTCTTGTCCGACCGCCTGGAATGGAGCAATTCTTATTTGAGCCGGACAGGTACTTTCCTTTACCGCGCATTATTCCATATGTTCAGGCTAGGAAGCTCATGCATAGAGAGTGTCGGGCATTTCTAGCGACCTTTTTATCTGTCCCCGAGGAACCCAGCCAGTCAGCCTCAGATGTTCCGATTGTCAGAGATTTCTTAGATGTTTTTCCCGAAGACGTCTCTGGTATGCCACCCGAGAGAGAGGTAGAGTTCTCCATTGAGCTTATGCCAGGTACGGCTCCGATATCCAAAGCGCCGTACCGACTAGCACCGACAGAGATGGCAGAGCTTAAGAAGCAGATTCAGGAACTTCTCGACAAAGAGTTCATTCGCCCGAGCTTTTCTCCATGGGGCGCGCCGGTCTTATTTGTGAAGAAGAAGGATGGCTCGATGAGGCTTTGCATTGACTATCGGCAGTTGAACAGGGTTACAGTGAAGAATAAATACCCACTTCCGAGGATTGAGGATCTGTTTGACCAGTTACAGGGAGCTTCGATTTTCTCCAAGATTGATCTGCGCTCTGGTTATCACAAGTTGAGGGTGAGAGATGCTGATGTTTCCAAGACTGCTTTCAGGACCCGTTATGGTCACTACGAGTTCCTTGTGATGCCGTTCGGTCTGACGAATGCGCCAGCGATCTTCATGGATCTCATGAATCGTGTATTTCAGCCGTACCTCGACCAATTTGTGATAGTGTTCATAGATGACATTCTCATCTACTCCAAGAGTCGGGAGGAGCACAGCAGGCATCTGACCACAGTGTTGCAGACCTTGCAGAAGCATAAGTTGTTCGCGAAGTTCAGCAAGTGCGAATTCTGGTTAGAGAAGGTGGCGTTCTTGGGTCACATTGTTTCTAGCAGTGGCATTGAGGTAGACCCAGCGAAAGTCGCTGCAGTCAGAGATTGGGTTGTGCCGCAGAATGCATCCGAGATCCGCAGTTTCCTTGGGCTAGCAGGATATTACAGAAAATTCATTCAGGGATTCTCCTCCATTGCCGTTCCACTCACAGCACTGACCAAGAAAAATGTGAAGTTTGTGTGGAGCGATGAATGTCAGAAAAGCTTCGATACTTTGAAGCAAGCTCTTATTTCAGCACCAGTTTTGGCCACACCGTCAGGACCCGACGAGTTTGTTCTGTATACCGATGCTTCGAAGCTCGGTCTTGGCGCAGTATTGATGCAGCATGGGAGAGTGATAGCATATGCTTCTCGACAGCTGAAAATCCACGAGAAGAACTACCCCACCCATGATCTAGAGTTGGCCGCAGTAGTTTTTGCCTTGAAGATTTGGAGGCACTATCTGTATGGAGAGAAATGCCAGATCTTTACTGACCACAAGAGCCTCAAGTATTTCTTTACGCAGAAGGAGCTGAACATGCGTCAGAAGCGTTGGTTGGAGCTTGTGAAAGATTACGACTGTGACATTAGCTACCACCCGGGTAAAGCTAATGTAGTTGCGGATGCTTTGAGCGGGAAAGTCGCAGTGATGGCTCATCTGACGATTCAGAAACCTCTTCAGTTTGAGATGCAGAGGTTTGATCTTGAGACTTATCCTCGAGGTAGAATTCCTCGTCTATCTACCTTGAGCATTCAGTCTTCCCTTATGGACCGTATTCGCAGTGGTCAGGCAGCAGATGAGCAGTTGGCACAGTGGAAGAAGAGAGATGAAGCCAAGGGCAGTGTCTTGTATACAGTCAGCGACGGTATTGTGAGATACCGAGACTGGATATGGGTTCCTAGCAGTGAGTCTATCCGAGCAGACATCTTATCAGAGGCCCATATGTCCCCGTACCCCATTCACCCTGGGAGTACGAAGATGTACAAAGATCTGCAGCTATTGTATTGGTGGCCGGGTATGAAGAAGGACATCAGACGATTTGTGTCCGAGTGTCTGACCTGTCAGTTAGTGAAGGCCGAGCATCAGAGACCAGCAGGTTTGCTCAAGCCTCTTCCTATTCCTGAGTGGAAGTGGGAGAACGTCACCATGGATTTTGTGACCGGTTTGCCGAGGTCAGCCAGAGGATCGAATGCCATTTGGGTGATTGTAGATCGTCTTACCAAATCAGCGCACTTCTTGCCTATTAAGACGACATTCACTATGATTCAATATGCAGAGCTGTATATCCGAGAGATAGTCCGACTCCATGGCATTCCAGTTTCGATTGTATCCGACAGAGATCCCAGATTCACTTCCTCATTTTGGAAGAGTTTGCATTCGACTTTGGGTACGAAGTTGCTGTTTAGCACAGCTTTCCATCCGCAGACAGATGGGCAGTCCGAGCGAGTTATTCAGATTTTGGAGGATCTTCTTCGTGCTTGCGTCATTGATTTCTCTGGGAGTTGGGAGTCGAACTTACCATTGGTAGAGTTCACCTATAACAACAGCTTCCAGTCTTCTATTGATATGGCTCCGTATGAAGCTTTGTATGGCCGTAAGTGTAGATCTCCTGTTCATTGGGATGAAGTAGGAGAGAGAGCAGAGTTGGGGCCAAAGATTGTTCAGCAGGCAGCAGATGTAGTAGTCAAGATCCGTGATAGGATGAGGACTGCTCAGAGCCGACAGAAGAGTTATGCCGAACAGCGAAGGAGAGATTTAGAGTTTGCAGTGGGCGATCATGTCTTTGTGAAAGTGGCACCTATGAAGGGTGTCATGAGATTTGGGAAGAAAGGGAAGCTCAGTCCGAGATTCATTGGACCCTTTGAGATCCTTGACAGAGTTGGGATGCTAGCTTATCGTGTAGCTCTTCCGCCGAATCTGGCCGGAGTACACAATGTCTTTCACGTCTCCATGCTGAGGAAGTACATGGCAAATCCTTCCCATGTGCTGAATTTCGAGCCGTTGCAGATTACTCCGAACTTGTCTTATGAGGAGAGACCAGTGCAGATCCTAGACCGGCAGGAGAAGAAACTTCGGAACAAGTTGGTTAAGCGAGTCAAAGTCAAATGGCTCGACCATTCAGAGGAGGAAGCTACGTGGGAGTCTGAGCCGGAGATGAGAGATCGATACCGCGAGTTATTCGGTAAGTTCTAATTTCGAGGACGAAATTTCTTTTAAGGGGGAAGGATTGTAGAACCCGTAAATCAGTCTACGTATAAGCCATGCATAATTCTAGATTTTTAAATTTTAATTGACTTCATTGCATGATTATTTTAAATGCATTTCTTTGAAGTTAATTATTTTATTATTTCAGTTCAGTAGTTTGATTTTTTAGCACTTCAGTTATTTCAGTGAGGCCGGACTGGAGTCGGAGTTTAGAGTTAAAATTTAAGATTTAGAAAATATTTCCAGAATTTAATTTAGCTAACAAGTAAGTTCATTTAAGTCAATAAGAAGGTTTGAAGATTTATTTAGTTACTTGAGGTGAGTAGGAAATTAATTCAATTAAGTTCCTATTATTAAGGGTTTTATTCACTAAATTATTTAAGGGATTAGTGAGGCTATTAAGAGTTATTAATTTAGTAAATAATCAACAATTCCTCCCTTCATTTTATTAAAAATTTCGGCCCCTTGGATTTATTAAGCAATTCAATTGCCAACTCACCTTTAATCCTTTCCTTGTAATTAATTAGTAGGATAATCCTTCAAATCTTTTTAGCACCATTTAATTAACTAATTAGCTTCATTCTAACCTAGAATAGCTTGGAAAAATCGGCCACCCCATCCACAAGCACCCCAAGAAGATTTGATATCAAACAACTTTTCAAATTTCAAAGGAAGGGAGACTTGGTATCCCTTTATTAGTGGATCTCCCTCACACACTCCTAACCATTTCCCCTCTCCCAAATTTCGAAATTCAGAGCATTTTCATAGTGTTAAAACCGTGAGGTTCATAGCTTAAAATAGGAGAGAAAAATCGAGAGCAAGAAAGGTAGACAAGAAAGCGTTCCACTCCTCCGTGTCGCGTCGTCGTCGTTTCGTTCGTTTCCCTTCAAAACGAAACCAGGCATGTCTAGATTTCTTTCAAACCTCAATCAAGTCATATTATTAATTATTTTTCAGTACATGATCATCTTTTATGTGCAAAAACCGAAATGCACTAAGCATTTTCAGAAAAACAAACATGCAGATTTTTATTGCTCATGACAAGCTTCACGGATCTTCTTGTTTTGATGTTTCAGGCGGATGGTTCGACACCAGGCTCCCAAGGCGACTTATAGACATGTAATAGGATGCATTAGGACCATGTTGGTCCATTCAAACAAGCCCCATGCTTGCTGGAAAACCGAAATGACAGCAACCTCCCCATAGGTGCAGAAATGTGTTTCGAAATTCTGTTTGCTGTCATGTGGGGAACGAATCTGATCTTGTCTTCCCCAAGGCCCATAGCCATGGTTAGATCACTTCCCTAGTATGTCTAAGACGTGACTAAGTCTCCCTTTTGGTGGCTTGGTCCATGGTGTGCCGGTTTTTAAATCAAACGCTAGAACAGCCCCTCCCCTTCTCGGCCCCTTTGATTTTGACAACATGTGTTGGTTCGAGTATGGTGGAATGGTGTGGATCTTGGTTGGCCTAAAACCCTTAGCCACGGTTCACACCATGCCCCATGAAGTCTAGGTCGTGCCATGGTCAATAAAATGGCCACTGGAACGAGTCGAGACGGCAAACGAAGCAAAACACCCCTCACGCGCGCAAAGGTGCTCTCGGGTGAATCTTTTCAATTGTTGCTGGAATATTTCGAATTGTGGCTGGTCTAAAGCCCATAGCCATGGTTCAAATCATTCCTTGGGATGTTGGTAAGAGGTTTTGGTCGGTGGTTCAAGCCCCAATGGCTGTTAGCCTCGTAAACGACACAAGCAACCCAAGCGCAGCTGCAGGAATTTCTGTACAGCAGCTTGCTGCGTCGGTTCGGTGGCTCGTTCGAGTTATCGGTTGGATTTTAGCCTATGGCCTTGGACTGGACAATGCAACATTGAGTTGGTAAGGTCTTGCTTTTGACCATTCATCAATCGGATCGTTTTTGAGGTCGTACGAGAATTTACGGTGCGATGTGCCAAATTTACTCTCGAAAGAGCGTTTCACGTTTTGGCCTCCATCCACCTAGATTTCGACCCTCACCATTTTAGGAGCATTAATTCATCATTTTAAGCGTATTTTAATCATGAATATATGACAGTTCAGTGTTGGTTCGGGTTGGTTCGGAGTCATGATTAAATACGAAGTCGTTAGACGTAATTGTCGCATTTTTCGAACTTAGTTGCATAGCTTGGTCAAGTAAAAGTCATTGCATATTTTTCATAGCATATTTAGGTTGCAGCGAGCCTGGGAACGATCCAATCCAGTTGGTAAAATAGTACAGGATTTTTCATTATGTCATTTAATTTATTACGTGCATAAAAATAGAAAATGCTTATTTTTTAGATTTATGCGATATTGCTTGTGGTCAATTCACTATGATGGGAGCATTATTTTATACGGTCGCCAGTGACCGATCAGTTCAGTTTGGTACCACCCGGTCGCCAGTGACCGGCCAGCTCAGTTCAGTTTTACTGAACTGATGACATGATTTTTACTTTGATTTTCAGTTCAGTTATGCACGTATTATAATCGCTCTGTACAGATTATTTTCAGCATGCTTCATGACATGATATTTTATCACATGCATATTTTACTTCAGATTTTACTCGTTACCTGCGATATATGAATGTTGAGTCTTTAGACTCACTAGACTTGAATGTTGTAGGTACTGATGAGCATGGGGCCGAGGGCGGGGACCAGTGAGCCAGCTGGGTCGGCAGTAGTGACACCCGAGGACCTCAGTTTCAGCACTTGCCATTTTTTTTATGCTCAAACATTTTATCAGTCGTTGAATATTCTTAAATTGTAATTTTTGGCAAACTTTATTTTCTTCCGCTGCTATATTTTTAAACATTGAACTTGATTTATCAGTTGATTTTATGAATGAGGCAATTTAAGTTCTTTAAAAGAAAATTTTAAATTTTCCGCAAATTTTCAAGTAAAGATTTTCGGGCCTTCACAGTTGGTATCAGAGCGGTGGTTCTGTATAGGGTTACACTACTACTGACCGCAAGAAGCTCACGAAGCCACGTCTTCGGTCTGTAAGTTTTACAGTTCAGCATTTTATTTAAAGCATGAATTATTTTGCCAGCATGCTTCCATGAAATAATTTCGACCAGATTTTCAGTATTTCAGTGTTCATTTCAAATAAATTATGGAATTATGCATGTTAGTTACGTATGGGTTATGTTGGAACAGTATGCCCCCTAGACGCCAAGTAGGACGCCCGAGAGGTGGTGGCGAGCACCGTCACGAGGACGATGATGATCAGAGACAGGAGAGGCAGGCACCTCCTCCACCTCCACCACCGCCCCCACCTGACATGAGTGCCCAGATACTAGCTGGGATGACGCAGTTCTTCGCACAGTTTGCGGGGAACAATGCGGTGGTGACTAGGCCGACAGGGCCAGAGGCCGTTTACGAGCGATTCATGAAAATGCGTCCAAAGGAGTTTTCTGGGACGTCTGACCCCATGATTGCCGAGGGATGGATCAAATCCCTCGAGGTCATCTTCGAGTTTATGGAGCTGGGAGATGCCGACAGAGTCAGATGCGCCACCTATCTGTTTACTGGAGATGCCCGCTTATGGTGGGAAGGAGCAGCAGTAGCCCTGACCTTGGCTACACTGTCATGGACACGCTTCACGGAGGTTTTCTACTCCAAGTATTTTGCGGAGGAAGTTCGCACCAGGTTGACCACCGAGTTCATGAGCTTGAGGCAAGGAGATATGACGGTTACGGAGTTCATCCGTAAGTTCGAGAGGGGCTGTCACTTTGTGCCCCTGATAGCGAATGATGCCAGAGCTAAGTTGATGCATTTTCTGGTGGGTCTACGGCCGATCTTGCGCCGGGATGTTAGGGTGTCTGACCCTGCTACATATGAGATTGCTGTCTCCAAAGCCCTAGCCGCAGAGCAGGACCTGCGGGATATCGAGAGGGATCGCCAGGGCAAGCGCCCAGTCCAGGCACCACACCGCCCTCCTCCTCATCAGCATCAGCAGCAGAATAAGAGGCCTTTTCATGGACCGCCCAGGAACCGAGGCCAGCAGCAGCAGCAGCAGCGGGGACGCCCAGCCCCGAGGACTCAGGAGCACCCAGTCTGTCCCAGGTGCTCACGTCGCCATCCTGGAGCGTGTATGGCTGGCTCAAGAAAGTGTTTTAAGTTTGGCAGTCCAGACCACGTATTGCTGCAGTGTCCTCAGAAACATATGCCTACTCAAGGCAGAGTTTTTGCTCTCCATGCGGCGGAAACAAACCTAGAGACTATGTTGTTGACAGGTACCTTTAAGCATTGAGTTATTATTCGAATTTCAGCGTTTTGGGAATCGGGATTTAGATTTTGAACTTAGAACTGTTATAGGATTGCATGCTCTACTCAGATTTATTTTGGGGGAATTAAGCTAGAAGAACCTTGACCTTTGCATGACTATAAGTTTAGTTCTTGTAGTGGGATTCAACTTAGAGTTCCGATCTTTCAGGGAGAATTTTTATATCTGGTTCCGCTACCAAGGCCTTGATAGATTAAGGGGCCACTCACTCGTTTATTTCGGAGGTCTTTGCAAACTTTCACAAGATCAAGACCATTGGGCTAGACATTGCCTTTTTAGTAGTGTTGTCCTCAGGCGAGGAGATGGCAGCTACCAATGTTATCCGAGATATAGATATGGAGCTGCACGGTAACCTTGTTTATGCGGATCTGATCGTGCTACCGATGCCAGAATTTGACATCATCCTAGGGATGGACTGGCTATTGAGGAACAGAGTGTTGATAGACTTCTACCGGAGATATGTTCTTGTCCGACCGCCTGGAATGGAGCAATTCTTATTTGAGCCGGACAGGTACTTTCTTTTACCGCGCATTATTCCATATGTTCAGGCTAGGAAGCTCATGCATAGAGAGTGTCGGGCATTTTTAGCGACCTTTTTATCTGTCCCCGAGGAACCCAGCCAGTCAGCCTCAGATGTTCCGATTGTCAGAGATTTCTTAGATGTTTTTCCCGAAGACGTCTCTGGTATGCCACCCGAGAGAGAGGTAGAGTTCTCCATTGAGCTTATGCCAGGTACGGCTCCGATATCCAAAGCGCCGTACCGACTAGCACCGACAGAGATGGCAGAGCTTAAGAAGCAGATTCAGGAACTTCTCGACAAAGAGTTCATTCGCCCGAGCTTTTCTCCATGGGGCGCGCCGGTCTTATTTGTGAAGAAGAAGGATGGCTCGATGAGGCTTTGCATTGACTATCGGCAGTTGAACAGGGTTACAGTGAAGAATAAATACCCACTTCCGAGGATTGAGGATCTGTTTGACCAGTTACAGGGAGCTTCGATTTTCTCCAAGATTGATCTGCGCTCTGGTTATCACAAGTTGAGGGTGAGAGATGCTGATGTTTCCAAGACTGCTTTCAGGACCCGTTATGGTCACTACGAGTTCCTTGTGATGCCGTTCGGTCTGACGAATGCGCCAGCGATCTTCATGGATCTCATGAATCGTGTATTTCAGCCGTACCTCGACCAATTTGTGATAGTGTTCATAGATGACATTCTCATCTACTCCAAGAGTCGGGAGGAGCACAGCAGGCATCTGACCACAGTGTTGCAGACCTTGCAGAAGCATAAGTTGTTCGCGAAGTTCAGCAAGTGCGAATTCTGGTTAGAGAAGGTGGCGTTCTTGGGTCACATTGTTTCTAGCAGTGGCATTGAGGTAGACCCAGCGAAAGTCGCTGCAGTCAGAGATTGGGTTGTGCCGCAGAATGCATCCGAGATCCGCAGTTTCCTTGGGCTAGCAGGATATTACAGAAAATTCATTCAGGGATTCTCCTCCATTGCCGTTCCACTCACAGCACTGACCAAGAAAAATGTGAAGTTTGTGTGGAGCGATGAATGTCAGAAAAGCTTCGATACTTTGAAGCAAGCTCTTATTTCAGCACCAGTTTTGGCCACACCGTCAGGACCCGACGAGTTTGTTCTGTATACCGATGCTTCGAAGCTCGGTCTTGGCGCAGTATTGATGCAGCATGGGAGAGTGATAGCATATGCTTCTCGACAGCTGAAAATCCACGAGAAGAACTACCCCACCCATGATCTAGAGTTGGCCGCAGTAGTTTTTGCCTTGAAGATTTGGAGGCACTATCTGTATGGAGAGAAATGCCAGATCTTTACCGACCACAAGAGCCTCAAGTATTTCTTTACGCAGAAGGAGCTGAACATGCGTCAGAAGCGTTGGTTGGAGCTTGTGAAAGATTACGACTGTGACATTAGCTACCACCCGGGTAAAGCTAATGTAGTTGCGGATGCTTTGAGCGGGAAAGTCGCAGTGATGGCTCATCTGACGATTCAGAAACCTCTTCAGTTTGAGATGCAGAGGTTTGATCTTGAGACTTATCCTCGAGGTAGAATTCCTCGTCTAACTACCTTGAGCATTCAGTCTTCCCTTATGGACCGTATTCGCAGTGGTCAGGCAGCAGATGAGCAGTTGGCACAGTGGAAGAAGAGAGATGAAGCCAAGGGCAGTGTCTTGTATACAGTCAGCGACGGTATTGTGAGATACCGAGACTGGATATGGGTTCCTAGCAGTGAGTCTATCCGAGCAGACATCTTATCAGAGGCCCATATGTCCCCGTACCCCATTCACCCTGGGAGTACGAAGATGTACAAAGATCTGCAGCTATTGTATTGGTGGCCGGGTATGAAGAAGGACATCAGACGATTTGTGTCCGAGTGTCTGACCTGTCAGTTAGTGAAGGCCGAGCATCAGAGACCAGCAGGTTTGCTCAAGCCTCTTCCTATTCCTGAGTGGAAGTGGGAGAACGTCACCATGGATTTTGTGACCGGTTTGCCGAGGTCAGCCAGAGGATCGAATGCCATTTGGGTGATTGTAGATCGTCTTACCAAATCAGCGCACTTCTTGCCTATTAAGACGACATTCACTATGATTCAATATGCAGAGCTGTATATCCGAGAGATAGTCCGACTCCATGGCATTCCAGTTTCGATTGTATCCGACAGAGATCCCAGATTCACTTCCTCATTTTGGAAGAGTTTGCATTCGACTTTGGGTACGAAGTTGCTGTTTAGCACAGCTTTCCATCCGCAGACAGATGGGCAGTCCGAGCGAGTTATTCAGATTTTGGAGGATCTTCTTCGTGCTTGCGTCATTGATTTCTCTGGGAGTTGGGAGTCGAACTTACCATTGGTAGAGTTCACCTATAACAACAGCTTCCAGTCTTCTATTGATATGGCTCCGTATGAAGCTTTGTATGGCCGTAAGTGTAGATCTCCTGTTCATTGGGATGAAGTAGGAGAGAGAGCAGAGTTGGGGCCAAAGATTGTTCAGCAGGCAGCAGATGTAGTAGTCAAGATCCGTGATAGGATGAGGACTGCTCAGAGCCGACAGAAGAGTTATGCCGAACAGCGAAGGAGAGATTTAGAGTTTGCAGTGGGCGATCATGTCTTTGTGAAAGTGGCACCTATGAAGGGTGTCATGAGATTTGGGAAGAAAGGGAAGCTCAGTCCGAGATTCATTGGACCCTTTGAGATCCTTGACAGAGTTGGGATGCTAGCTTATCGTGTAGCTCTTCCGCCGAATCTGGCCGGAGTACACAATGTCTTTCACGTCTCCATGCTGAGGAAGTACATGGCAAATCCTTCCCATGTGCTGAATTTCGAGCCGTTGCAGATTACTCCGAACTTGTCTTATGAGGAGAGACCAGTGCAGATCCTAGACCGGCAGGAGAAGAAACTTCGGAACAAGTTGGTTAAGCGAGTCAAAGTCAAATGGCTCGACCATTCAGAGGAGGAAGCTACGTGGGAGTCTGAGCCGGAGATGAGAGATCGATACCGCGAGTTATTCGGTAAGTTCTAATTTCGAGGACGAAATTTCTTTTAAGGGGGAAGGATTGTAGAACCCGTAAATCAGTCTACGTATAAGCCATGCATAATTCTAGATTTTTAAATTTTAATTGACTTCATTGCATGATTATTTTAAATGCATTTCTTTGAAGTTAATTATTTTATTATTTCAGTTCAGTAGTTTGATTTTTTAGCACTTCAGTTATTTCAGTGAGGCCGGACTGGAGTCGGAGTTTAGAGTTAAAATTTAAGATTTAGAAAATATTTCCAGAATTTAATTTAGCTAACAAGTAAGTTCATTTAAGTCAATAAGAAGGTTTGAAGATTTATTTAGTTACTTGAGGTGAGTAGGAAATTAATTCAATTAAGTTCCTATTATTAAGGGTTTTATTCACTAAATTATTTAAGGGATTAGTGAGGCTATTAAGAGTTATTAATTTAGTAAATAATCAACAATTCCTCCCTTCATTTTATTAAAAATTTCGGCCCCTTGGATTTATTAAGCAATTCAATTGCCAACTCACCTTTAATCCTTTCCTTGTAATTAATTAGTAGGATAATCCTTCAAATCTTTTTAGCACCATTTAATTAACTAATTAGCTTCATTCTAACCTAGAATAGCTTGGAAAAATCGGCCACCCCATCCACAAGCACCCCAAGAAGATTTGATATCAAACAACTTTTCAAATTTCAAAGGAAGGGAGACTTGGTATCCCTTTATTAGTGGATCTTCCTCACACACTCCTAACCATTTCCCCTCTCCCAAATTTCGAAATTCAGAGCATTTTCTTAGTGTTAAAACCGTGAGGTTCATAGCTTAAAATAGGAGAGAAAAATCGAGAGCAAGAAAGGTAGACAAGAAAGCGTTCCACTCCTCCGTGTCGCGTCGTCGTCGTTTCGTTCGTTTCCCTTCAAAACGAAACCAGGCATGTCTAGATTTCTTTCAAACCTCAATCAAGTCATATTATTAATTATTTTTCAGTACATGATCATCTTTTATGTGCAAAAACCGAAATGCACTAAGCATTTTCAGAAAAACAAACATGCAGATTTTTATTGCTCATGACAAGCTTCACGGATCTTCTTGTTTTGATGTTTCAGGCGGATGGTTCGACACCAGGCTCCCAAGGCGACTTATAGACATGTAATAGGATGCATTAGGACCATGTTGGTCCATTCAAACAAGCCCCATGCTTGCTGGAAAACCGAAATGACAGCAACCTCCCCATAGGTGCAGAAATGTGTTTCGAAATTCTGTTTGCTGTCATGTGGGGAACGAATCTGATCTTGTCTTCCCCAAGGCCCATAGCCATGGTTAGATCACTTCCCTAGTAT